>NC_092879.1:40043451-40768535 GCF_028372415.1 Notamacropus eugenii | reverse complement strand
GCCTTTTGTTTCTACTTTGCAAAATCTCAACAGGATGGTCCCTTCTCTCTTCTAACAGTGTCAACACACTGCTCTAAGCTTTCATCACTTTATGCATGCACTGCGTTTTGATTGCAATTACATTGTTCTTGAGTCTGTCTGTCCCCGAGTCTCTCCTCACTCCAGTCCACTCTCCATTCATCCACCAAAGTGTTTTATCTAAAGAATGGGTCTAACCCTGTCATCTCCCTACTGAATAAACTCCAGTGACTCCATATCATCTCACAGATTAAACACACAGTCTTCTTTTTTGGGCATTCAATGCCCTTCAACCCTCTTACACCTTATTCCCTACCACTTGTGGTTTGAACCTGGAACAGTGGCTTTCTTGCTGTTTCATGATCAAGATATTTCATCATTTGGCTCCAGTAATTCTCTTTATCCCAAATACCTGGAAATATTTTCCTTCCGAAATGGACAGACCGAGACAAGCACAGGCAAAAGTCAATTGAGAATTTGGGAGCGTCTTTATTAGCTGGCAGCTGTCTTCACAAGAGGCAGCCCCAAAGAAAGGTGTGTGTGCCTTTTAAGCATCTTAGCACTTCCCGGTACAGCCTTGTGGTTCCAATAGCACACATTTTACACAGAACAGTTTTGACAGGGGTTCCTACGTGCTGCTGGGCAAGGGGGGCACAGCAGAGAGGGGGGCCCAAGGAGCTGGTAGGCAAAGGGGTATAACAGAGATGGGGGCCCAGACATCTGCTAGGCAAAGGGGTACAACAGAAAGTGTAGCCACTAACAGAAAGTGGCTACTAGGCCCAACCCTGCCTAGAAACTCAACAGACATTATCTCAACCCAGGGGCTCCAGGGCAGGGAGGGGGATAATGTTCATTTCACCTTCTTATTTTTTACTATTTGCTCTCGTGGTTTTTCAAAATCCCAGTTAACATCCTCTCTTCAATATGCAGCCTGTCCCTAACCTTCTTAATTCTAGCACCCTCCTTCCCAATTATTTCCTAGTTATATTGCATATACTTTTATTTGTTTGCTTTTGGATTCTCCAATTAGATTGGGGGGAGAGGTAGTTCAGGCAAGGGATTGTCTTAAGCCGCTTTCTCAATCAATAGGATTTAGCACCATGCCTTATACAAAGCAGACATTTAATAAATGCTTAATTCTTGACATCATTCCCTTAATGACTGACATGATGAGAGGAGAGGAGAGGAGATTTTATTCATGTTTTGAATTGACATATTTATATGTATGTTTTTCCTGGCAAGGAGGGCCTCATTTAAGAAACGTTGTTTTGGGGGGCAGAGCCAAGATGGTGGAGTAGAAAGACACACATACGCTAGCTCTGAACCCATAGTCCTTAAAATATCTGTAAAGAAGAACTTCCAACAAATTCTGGGGCAGCAGAAGCCACACAACAAGGGAGTGGAGGAGATTTATGTTCCAGAGAGCCCTGAAAACCTCTCACAAAAGGTCTGTCCTGCCCCAGAGCTGGAGCCAAGCCCAGCCCTGACTTGGCCTCATGGCACCAGGAGGAGCAGATCAGAGCAGGCTTCAGGGACTGAATCTCCAGCGGCCGCACAGGTCCCTCTACCCACGGGCCCTAAAGGTTGGTGAGAGGGTCTTCTCAGCTTGCCAAGAGGCGAGTGGGGTCCCCCCATAACTCAGGCCCTCTCGGGAGGCAGCAGCAGAGGCGGCAGCAGACCTGGGCTGCCCAAGCAGGCAGGAACCTGGATCCATTGTTGAAGGTCTCTGCATAAACCCCCTGAGGGAACTGAGCCTGTGAGGCGGCCCTGCCCACACCTGAGCACCTGAACTTAATCTCACACTGAATACCAGCCCTGCCCCTGCCCAAAGCCCTGAAGCTGGGAAGCAGCATTTGAATCTCAGACCCCAAGCTCTGCCTGGGTGGATCTGGAGGCAAAGTGGGTGTGAAGAGAATACTCAGAAGTCAAGTTACTGGCTGAGAAAATGCCCAGAAAAGGGAAAAATAAGACTATAGAAGGTTACTTTCTTGGTGAACAGGTATTTCCTCTCTTCCTTTCTGATGAGGAAGAACAATGCTTACCATCAGGGAAAGACACAGAAGTCAAGGCTTCTGTATCCCAGCCCAGCCAATGGGCTCAGGCCATGGAAGAGCTCAAAAAGGATTTTGAAAATCAAGTTAGAGAGGTGGAGGAAAAACTGGGAAGAGAAATGAGAGAGATGAAAGAAAAGCATGAAAAGCAGGTCCACACCCTGCTAAAGGAGACCCCCAAAAAATGCTGAAGAAAATAACACGTTGAAAAACAGGCTAACTCAATCGGCAAAAGAGGTTCAAAAAGTCAATGAGGAGAAGAATGCTTTCAAAAGCAGAATTAGCCAAATGGAAAAGGAGATTCAAAAGCTCACTGAAGAAAACAGTTCTTTCAAAATTAGAATGGCACAGATGGAGGCTAATGACTTTATGGGAAACCAAGAAATCACAGAACAAAGACAGAAGAATGGAAAAATGGAAGATAATGTGAAATATCTCATTGGAAAAACAACAGACCTGGAAAATAGATCCAGGAGAGACAATTTAAAAATTATAGACCTACCTGAAAGCCATGGTCAAAAAAACAGCCTAGACATCATCTTTCATGAAATTATCAAGGAAAACTGCCCTGAGATTTTAGAACTAGAGGGGAAAATAAGTATTCAAGGAATCCACCGATCACCACCTGAAAGAGATCCAAAAGGAGAAACTCCTAGGAATATTGTGGTCAAATTCCAGAGTTCCCTGGTCAAGGAGAAAATATTGCAAGCAGCTAGAAAGAAACAATTCAAGTATTGTGGAAATACAGTGAGGATAACACAAGACCTAGCAGCTTCTACATTAAGGTATCGAAGGGTGTGGAATATGATATTCCAGAAGTCAAAGGAACTAGGACTAAAACCAAGAATCACCTACACAACAAAACTGAGTATAATACTTCAGGGGAAAAATTGGTCTTTCAGTGAAATAGAGTACTTTCAAGCATTCTTGATGAAAAGACCAGAGCTGAAAAGATAATTTGACTTTCAAACACAAGAATGAAGAGAAGTATGAAAAGGTAAACAGCAAAGAGAAGTCGTAAGGGATTTACTAAAGTTGAACGGTTTACATTCCTACATGGAAAGACAATATTTGTAACTCTTGAAACTTTTCAGTATCTGGGTACTGGGTGGGATTACACACACACACATGCACACGCACATCGAGACAGAGTGCACAGAGTGAATTGAAGAGGATGGGATCATATCTTTAAAAAAATGAAATCAAGCAGTGAGAGAGAAATATATTGGGAGGAGAAGGGGAGAAATGGAATGGGACAAATGATCTCTCATAAAAGAGGCAAGCAAAAGACTTTTTAGTGGAGGGAAAAAGAGGGGAGGTGAGAGAAAAACATGAAGTTTACTCTCATCACATTCCACTAAAGGAAGGAATAAAATGCACACTCATTTTGGTATGAAAACGTATCTTCCAGTACAGGAAAGTGGGGGACAAGGAGATAAGCAGGGTGGGGGGGATGAAGGAAGGGAGGGTATGGGGAGGAGGGAGCAATTTGAGAGATGATTGCCCCATTCAATTTCTCCCTTCCTCCTCCCAATATTTCTCTATCACTGCTTGATTTCATTTTTTTTTAAAGATATGATCCCATTCTCTTCAATTCACTCTGTGCACTCTGTCTCTATGTATGTGTGCATGTGTGCATGTGTGTGTGTGTACTCCCACCCAGTACCCAGATACTGAAATGTTTCAAGAGTTACAAATATTGTCTTTCCATGTAGGAATGTAAACAGTTCAACTTTAGTAAGTCCCTTATGACTTCTCTTTGCTGTTCACCTTTTCATGGTTCTCTTCATTCTTGTGTTAGAAAGTCAAATTTTCTTTTCAGCTCTGGTCTTTTCATCAAGAAAATTTGAAAATCCTCTATTTCATTGAAAGACCATTTTTTCTGCTGAAGTATTATACTCAGTTTTGCTGGGTAGGTGATTCTTGGTTTTAGTCCTAGTTCCTTTGACTTCTGGAATATCATATTCCATTCCCTTTGATCCCTTAATGTAGAGGGTGCTAGATCTTGTGTTATCCTGATTGTATTTCCACAATACTTGAATTGTTTCTTTCTAGCTGCTTGCAATATTTTCTCTTTCACCTGGGAATTCTGGAATTTGGCCACAATGTTCCTAGGACTTTCTCTTTTTGGATCTCTTTCATGCGGTTTTCTGTGGCTTCCTTGAATATTTATTTTGCCCTCTGATTCTAGAATCTCAGGGCAGTTTTCCTTGATAATTTCATGGAAGATGATGTCTAGGCTCTTCTTTTGATCATGGTTTTCAGGTAGTCCCAGAATTTTTACATTGTCTCTCCTGAATCTATTTTCCAGGTCAGTTGTTTTTCCAATAAGATATTTCACATTATCTTCCATTTTTCCAATCTTCTCGCTATGTTCTGTGATATCTGTCTTTCTCACAACGTCCTTAGCGTCCATCTGTGCCATTCTAGTTTTGAAAGAACTATTTTCTTCAGTGAGCTTTTGAATCTCCTTTTCCATTTGGCTAATTCTGCTTTTGAAAGCATTCTTCTCCTCATTGGCTTTTTGAACCTCTTTTGCCAATTGAGTTAGGCTAGTTTTCAAGGTGTTAATTTCTTCAACATTTTTTTGGTTCTCCTTTAGCAGGGAGCTGATCTGCTTTTCATGCTTCTCTTTCATCCCTCTCATTTCTCTTCCCAGTTTTTCCTCCACCTCTCTAACTTGATTTTCAAAATTCTTTTTGAGCTCTTCCATGGCCTGAGCCCATTGGGTGGGCTGGGACACAGAATCCTTGATTTCTGTGTCTTTGCCTGATGGTAAGCATTGTTCTTCCTCATCAGAAAGGAAGGGAGGAAATGTCTGTTCTCCAAGAAAGTATCCTTCAATAGTTTTATTTCTTTTCCCTTTTCTGGGCATTCTCCCCAGCCAGTGACTTGACCTCTGAATATTCTCCTCACACCCACCTCGCCTCCTGGTCCTCCCAGCCAGTGTTTGGGGACTGAGATTCAAATGCTGCTTCCCGCCTTAGGGCTTTTGGCGGGGGCAGGGCTGCTATTCAGTGTGAGAATTAAGTTCAGGTGGTCAGGTCGGGGCAGGGCCGCCTCTCAAGCTCAGTTCCCTCAGGGGGTTTATGCACAGACCTTCCACAATGGATCCAGGCTCCCACCCGCTTGGGGAGCCCCCGTCTGCAGCCGCCTCTCAGCTTCTATCTCCGGGGGGTGGCCGATCCATGGGGGCACCCCACTCCCCTCTCGACCCGCCAAAGAGACTCACTCCCCAACCCCCATCACCTGTGGGTGGAGGGGCTAGTGCCGCCGCTGGAGATCCCGTCCCCGTAGCCCACTCGGATCTTTTCCTCACAGTGTCGTGGCTGCTGCAAGGCTGCCCTCTGCTCCCAGTCCCGGCGCCCAGTCCGCAGCACGAAGGACCCCCCGCGAGAGGTTTGCAGGTCTCTCCGGAACAGAAATCTCCCTCGCTCCAATATTCTGTGGCCTCTGGGTGCAGAATTCACCGTGAGTTGGTCCCCTCTAGCCGTTCTGTGGGTTGTGGGTTCGGAGCTATGTGTATGTGTGTCTTTCTACTCTGCCATCTTGGCTCCACCCCCCGGAGGGAGCAATTTGAGTTCAACTCTCATGGGGAGGGACAGGATCAAAAGAGAGAATAGAAGTAATGGGGGACAGGATAGGATGGAGAGAAATATAGTTAGTCTTATACAACACGACTATTATGGAAGTCATTTGCAAAACTACACAGATATGGACTATATTGAATTGCTTGCCTTCCAAAGGGAAGGGGTGGGGAGGGAGGGAAGAAGAGAAGTTGGAACTCAAAGTTTTAGGAACAACTGTTGAGTACTGTTCTTGCTACTAGGAAACAAGAAATACAGGTAAAGGGGTCTAGAAAGTTATTTGGCCCTACAGGACAAAAGAGAAGATGGAGACAAGGGCAGAGAGAGATGATAGAAGAGAGGGCAGATTGGTGATAGGGGCAATTAGAATGCTCGGTGTTTTGGAGTGGGGGGAGGGGACAAAAGGGGAGAAAATTTGGAACCCAAAATTTTGTGAAAATGAATGTTAACAGTTAAATAAAAAATAAATAAATAAAAAAAGAAATGTTGCTTTGAAGAATTAAGTGACTTTAATTTTATAGCAAGGTCTTTCGTTGCCATCTGGTGTCCAATACCAGTGATGCAGTTTACTGAGGCAATCTTTTGAGGCATGGCTGACGTCTTGTGGGCAGTTCATATATTACAGTTCTAGTCAGCCACTGTGAGGTCAAACCCCAGTATGAGATTCTCTCCCTTTTAAATTCCTCTTTTTCCTGAATTTTTGCGGTAAGAAAGCTCACTTGCTGTAAAGAAAGGAAGAATGGAGCCAAATGACATCCTGGATTTATGTACTTCATTATGTAATGAACTGGCTCAATCATCTCCAGTGCAATTACCCCTTGCACTCTTAATCTTGTCAGAAGTGATATGGAAGAATTTAAAATATGATAGAAGTGGAGTGAAATTGCAGCATGCTTCACTCTACAGTGCCTGGCTCTGAGTAACATATTCATTTTAATGTAAAATTGAGGAAACAGAAGAAAATGGCTCTTCTGGATACTGAAGGAAGTTTATAAAATAAGTGTTAGTGTGACTGAGACAATTGGAATCAAATCCTAAAGGCTTTCAAAATCTGACTTAAATTTTCAGGTGTTTTTCAAGGTGGTAGATAAATAACTAGAGCACAGTTTAATCAGCTCCTGAGCAGGCAACGTTATTTGCTACTTGAAAAGAATTGGTGCCTGGCAAGGAGTTAAAAATTGCTCTAAGACATGGGTTGTTTCACTTTTAGTTTTGCATCTGCAACACATGGAGAAATGTCTGGAACTTAGTAGCAGCTCAAAAAATATTTATTGAACCCAGCAATGCCACTTCTAGTACTGTATCTCAAACAGATCACAGAAATGGGAAGGGGTGCCAAATATATAAAAGTGTTTATAGCAGCTCTTTTTTTGGTGGCCAAGAACTAGAAATTGAGGAGATGCTCATCAATTGGGGAATAGCTGAAAAAGTTGTGGTATATGAATAAAATGAAATACTACTGTGCTATAAGAATGTTGACCAGAAGGACATCAGAGAGGCCAGGAAAGACTTATATGAACTGATGCTGAGTGAAATGAGTAGAACCAGGAGAAAATTGTACACAGCAACAGCCAGTGTGAGAGTACTGTTTCTGATGGACTTAGCCTTTCACAGTAATTCAAGGACCTAAGACATTCCCAAAGGACCCTAGAGGCAAAAGGGCGTGCACATCCAGAGAAAGAACTATGAAATCCGAATGTGGAACGAAGCAGACTATTTTTTCTTGTATTATATTTTGTTTGGTTTGTTTTTTCTCATGGTTTCTCCTATTTATTTTAACTCTTCTATGCAACATGACTAAGCTGAAAATGTGTTTAATAAGAATGTATGTATGGAACCCATATAAGATTGCATGCCGTTTTGGGGAGGGAGGTGAAAGGGAGAGGGAGAAAGTTTAAGACTTATGGAACTGATTGCTGAAAAACGAAAACTAATGAATTAATTTTTAAAAAGTCAGAAAAGGGGTGGAGCCAACAGAGCAGAGTAGAAGGACCATCCTGCTCTAGCTCTTTCCCATAAACCATAAAATATCTATAAAATATTCCTCTAAACAAATTCTAGAGCAGCAGAAGATACAAAATGACAGAGTGGAGGAGATTTCCAGGCCAAGACAGCATAGAAGTCAAACAGGTAAGGTCTATCACTCTGGGTTCAGAACAGGGCACACCCCAGGCTGGGCCACATGCTAAAGACAGGACTAAAGAAGGCTTCATGGGGTGGAACCATGGTTAGTAGCTGCGATTTCCAGATTTCTCTACCCAGAAAGGCAAAAGTGAGCTTCAAAGGTCAGTAAAAAAGCTCTTTCACCTGGGCAAGATGGGAGCACAGTCTGGCCCCAAACCCTGGCTGTGGCCAGGAGAGGAGTAAATTCCTCTCCCTAAATTGTGCCGTTATGGGGAGCTGAGAACTTAGAGGTTCCTAGAGTAGACCCCTCACTTGACAAAGGACTCAAAAGTCAAACAACTGGCTAGGAAAATGCCCCAAATGGGAAAAAAATAAGACTATAGAATGTTACTTTCTTGGTAAAAAGTTATTTTCTTCTATCCCTCTGAATGAGGAAGAACAAAGTATATCACCAGAGGAAGACATAAAAGTCAAAGCTTCTACATCCAAAACCTCCAAAAAATATGCAATGGTCTCAGGTCATGGAAGAGTTCAAAAAAATTTTGAAAATCAAGTAAAACAGGTGGAGGAAAAATTAGAAAGAAAAATGAGAGCAATACAAGAAAATCATGAAAAACGAGTCAACAGCTTGCTAAAGGAGGCCCACAAAATGCTGATGAAAATGACATCTTTAAAAATAGACTGACCAAAATGGCAAAAGAAGTCAAAAAGCCAATCAGGAAAAGAATGTTTTAAAAAGGACAATTTGCCAAATGGAAAAGGAGGTTCAAAAGCTCACTGAAGAAAATAGTTCTTTTAAAACTGGAATGGATCCAATGAAGGCTAATGACTTTATACGAAACCAAGAAATTATAAAACAAAACCAAAAGAATAAAAAATAGAAGACCATTTGAAATATATCATTGGAAAAACAACTGACCTGGAAAAAAGATCCAGGAGAGATAATTTACAAATTATTGGTCTATCTGAACATCATGATCAAAAACAGAGCCTACATATCTTCTTCCAAGAAATTATCAAGGAAAACTGCCCTGATATTCTAGATCCAGAGAGTAAAATACAAATGGAAAGAATTCACGATCACCTCCTGAAAGAGATCCCAAAAGTAAAACTCCTAGGAATATTGTAGCCAAATTCCAGAGTTCCCTGGTTAAGGAGAAAATATTGCAAGCAGCTAGATGGAAACAATTCAAGTATTGTGGAAATACAATCAGGACAAGACAGGATTTAACAGTTTCTACAGTAAGGGATCAAAGGGCTTGGAATATGATATTCCAGAGTTCAAAGTATGTAGGATTAAAACCAAGAATTACCTACCGAGGAAAACTGAGTATAATACTTCAGGAGGAAAATGGAATTTCAAAAAATGGAGGACTTTCAAGCATTCTTTTTGAAAAGACCAGAGCTGAATAGAAAATTTGACTTTTAAATGCAAAAGTCAGGAGAAACATGAGAAGGTAAACAGGAAAGAGAAGTCTTAAGAAACTCATTAAAGTTGAACTGTTTATATTCGTACATGGAAAGGTCTTATTTTTAACTCATGAGGCCTTTTGCAGTATTAGGGTAGTTAGAGGGAATATATATACATATATATATACACTCTCTCCCTCTACCTATACACACACACACACACACACATACACATATGTGTACATGCATACACGCATACATTTATATTTCTGTGTATATGGGTATGGATGTGTATATTATATGTGTGTAGGTATGTATACATATGTGGGTGTATGTACATATGTGTATATATGTGCATATATGTATGTGTATACATATAAATATGTATGTGTGCATTTATACATAGACAAAGCACACAGGATGAGCTGAACATGAAGGGAGAATGCCTAAAAAATAAAGTTTACTGTTGAGTGAAATGTACTAGGAGTAAAAGAAAGCAAGAGGTAGAATATAACAAATCATATCACATAAAAGAGGGAAGAAAGAGCTTTTGCAATGGAGGGGAAGAGTGAGGAGATGAGAGAAAATAAGTGAACTTTGCTCTCATGGGATTTGGCTTAAGGAGTAATTACACACACTCAGTTGGATATGGAAGGCAAGGCAGGAAGGTGACAGGGGGGAAGATAATAGAAGTGACAGCAAATCAGGGAAATGGATAATCAGAAGCAAACACTATTGTTCGAGAACAGATGAAGGTAGATAATGAAATAAATTGAGGTCAGGATAAGATAGAGGGGAATATGGTTAGTCTTTTACAACAGAATTATTGCAGAAGTGTTTTGAATTGTTACACATGTATGACATATTTGTTTGCTTATATTCTCAATGAGAGTGGATGGGGAGGAAGGTAGAGAATACCAAACCCAAAGCTTTAATAATGAATGTTATAAAATTGTTTTAGTATGCAATTGGAAATTGATATGTACAGGTAATGGAGTATAGAAATCTGTTTTGCCCTATATGAAAATAGAGGGGAAGGGGAATGGAAGAAGTGTGGGCAATAAAAAGGAGGACAGTGAATGTTGAGAAATAAAAAAGAAATAATTATATATTAAAAAATAAAAGGGATAAAGTATAGCTCACCACTAAAAAAAAGTCAAAAAACAGAAATATTTATTGAATAATTAAGGAACATTTCAGAATATAACAAGGTCTTTGTTGAAATCATGTGTCTAACCATGATATTGCCACTCAATGAATAATTTGTTGGGTGCTCACCTTTTTGTAGTACATTCTGATGTTACAACTTTACTGGGCCATCTAAATTTTCTAAAACCTAGTATTACATTTCTACCCTTCCCAAACAGTATTTTTACTGGACATTAAGCACAGTTGACTACTCACTTGCTTTTCAGGTGACCAGGAATGATTCAAATGAAATTGATGAGTTGTGAAGTAAAGCAAGTAATGAATTCCTCAAGTGTAAATAGGAATTCAGACTCTTAACACAAGAGATATGATACAATTTAAGACTCAAAAGCAGTGGAAATAGATGAGAAGGCATCACACTACAGTGTACCTGGTCTCTTATTTAAATATTAATGTTGCTCATTAATATTTTCATTCACAAGACGAAAATTTGGAAGACTAAGTCCAAAAAACTGGCTGAGCTCCATTAAGAAGGAAATTTGCTAAATAAAACACCAAAGTTTGACCAAGACAGTGCTGTGACAAAGGCAGCACTCAGAGACTCCTAAAGGCTTCCAAGACCTGATTGTTAGATTTCAGAAATTTCCCATTTTGGATTTGAAGTAAATCAGTCAGATAGGAAGCATTTGTTAAGTATTTACTATGGGCCAGGTACAGTCAGGTAGTCCAGTAGATAGTGTGCTTGGCCTGGAGTCCGGAAGACTCATCTTCTTGTGTTCAAATCTGGACTCAATCACTTACTGGCTTGTGACCCTGGGCAAATCAAAGAATTTTACTTGCCCCAATTACCTGATCTATAATGTGAGCTGGAGAGCGAAATGGCAAACCACTCCAGTGTCTTTTCTAAGAAAACGTGAAACAGGGTCCAGAACACGCAGACATCACTAAAATGACTGAACATCAGCACTATTAGAAGTTGAAATTTATTGCATTTTGTTTTTCCCATGTTTGAAATAGCTTGGTAGTTGTTAGAAGACATTCCTAAACTCATCATTTGACTCTGTTCAATTACATTAATTGTACTAATCATTTGGCAATTTCTTAATTAAAATAAAATGCTAATGATTGTTTTAACATTTCTGAATAAAATCCATTCTTTTTATAATTAATCTAATTTTAAAAATCAAACCAAAGTAAAACCTTTAGCTAAAGAACGTACCACTGGAAGAGATAAAATTGGTCCAGGACTGGGACAGAAATGAGTGGTTTGTAGTTTGGGAGCTTCTAGTACTATATGGTACGCTTATTCAGTATTAATATAAGAATTTTTCCTCATCTTTTTTGTAATTATGTTTTGTAAGAGATTGTTGTTGTTTTATTGTTCAATCTTTTAATTTTCAATTCTTCATGGCCTTATTTGGGGTTTTCTTGACAAAAATACTGAAGTGGTTTGCCATTCATTACCTTCTCCATCTCCTTTTATAGATGAAGAATATGAGGCAATCAGGATTAAATAAACTTGCCCAGGGTCACAAGCTTGTAAGTATCTGAGGTCAAATTTTAGCTCAGGTCTCCCTGATTCAAGGCCTGAGATTAACCAACGTCAATTTCTTGGAAGGTTTTCCTTTGTTATTGACACTCCTGAAGGACTTTCATTAAATTCAATTGCACTGTAGTCACCATCAACTAACCTTCAGAGAGAAAAAAAAAATAATTAATGTAACCTACATAATTTGAAAAATTTACAGATTGCTACTAGAAAGCATGAATCTTAAGTAGGTTTAAGTCAGATAAGCCTAAGGAAATTTCATCTCATAAAATAATACATGTAGTTGTTAGAAAATATAATTCAACAGATGAACTTAACAACTTTTGTCAGACAGAAGGAATGATGAAAGCATTTTTAGCTGTTTTGATTTATTAGGACCCTCACATTGGCCTTAGGAAGGACTTACTTGATTATGGATAGATGTGAGAAAATGGAATTATTTAAGTGAAATTGTAAACGACGATACCGATTTAAATGAATTTCTGGATTTTTATAGATGTCAGCGTAGAATTAAACCATCTTCTACTCACTGCAATGATACACGAGACTAAAGAAAGGGTTACCACTGTGGAATTCTGGTTAGGCAAACCTGAAAGAGCTTTCAATGTAATAAATAAATTTTGAATGGGGGAGAAAGAGGTTAATAAGAGATCAATAATCTAATATAATGACACTACATTACCTGGAAGAATAGTCAGCTGATAGAAATTCACCTTTCTTTGTAAGTTCATGGTTGAACTTCCACCATAGGTTGGCTATGGACACGAGTTAAGCAAAAGTTAAAAAAAGCATTCTGGGAGAACCAGTTGGCTATATGGAATTTATGGATCTCGAATAAATGACCTCTGAAAATGTATACATTCATCATTAAAACTCATTCATATCACTGTTGTGCTACCTGACCAAAATAAATAAAGACATCACCCAAGATGCCATTGTTGTTATCTTCCTGGTATCAAAGCCTCCAAAACAATTGACATTCAATCTGCTGTATTTAGAAAAGAGCTGATATTCATCTAAGTATAATATTCTAATGTTAATTGTACAGCAGGAGACTCCTTGATAGAGAGACACGGGCCAAAGAAGAACTCATCAGGGCTATTGAGACTGAAGGTGCAAACCCTTTAGTATATATGAAAGTCAAAGGAGAAGAAAAGTCTTAAAGACTACTCCTTTAGGCTTCAGTCTTAGCACATCTAGAGAGATGAAAGTAGAGAAGGCAGTAGCATGGAGTGGCTACATTGCTGAACTTCAGAGGTACAAATGCCTGAGTTTAAAGCCACCCTAAGCCCCTAGCTAACTGTGGGATCTCATACAAGTCTCATCAACTATCTTGGTTTCAGTCTTTTCCTCTGTAAATTGAGTGGATTCAACTAGATTACCTGGGACTTCCCTTTCAGCTAGAATTTTTAGTATGAAATGGGCAAATCACTTTCATTCTCTTGATCTCAGTTTCCTTTCCTGTAAATGAAGAGCCTTAAATAAGAATACTCCTAGGCCCCTGCCAGGGGTAGACCATTGATCGTTTGAATAAATCAGAGCAAGTCACTTCACCTCCCTGGGCCCTAGTTTCCTCCTCTGGATAATTGAGAGAAATGATTATTAATAACCAGTGATTTGGAGAGATCCAGAGTTGCCCCTTTTTTAATGAAGTTCTGATTTCAAATATTCAGTGTCTTGAAGGACATTACTGATAATGAGATTGGACTAACTTTCTTTTTCTTTTAATTAGAAAGATCCTTTTACTCATTGTATAATAATTTCCTGATTTAAAGTTTCTATTTTAATTAAAATAGAGTATTAACTACATATAAGTTTAACAGGAGGGTTAACTGTTCGAAATACACTTGACACACAGAAAGGTATCAAGGAAATTTTTTAAAAATAGAGTTCAGATGAGGGATGGCCTTTTCTCTTCATTCCCTTGAATGAATGGATAGTTTCCAGTAAGGCTACAAGAAGACTACAATATGTACAGAATAATGGAAGCTTCTTACAGTGTTCTGAACTTTGGACTCAGCCTGCCACCATTCCCTTGACATGTGACTTTACATTCTCCTCTCCAACAGGCTTTCCCTCAAACAGCTCATCAAGCCTGCACACAAGTTTCTGGCCTTTACCTGACCATACTAGGTCACAAATCTAACCACTCAAAACTGTGGAAACAGAACTTCCTTGTTTCCCACATTAACACTATTTAAAGCTATCTGACAGGGATTGTATTTTTCTAAAGGGCTCGGGGTGTAACTTTTTCTCTACTTCCTCTAAAATCATGCAAAAATTAAGTGCATTTGTTGAGGTCAAGGGGTGCTGGAACCCCAAAATTCAGGGACGTATGACTCAAACCTCCTTTCAGCCAGAAATAAGGTTTATTAGAACACATTAGGGTTGGCATGTTTTTAAGAATACAGACTTTTAAGGAATCTGAACAATTCAGCGGGGGCAAGGTGGACCTTATGTACAGAAAGACTGTGGGAAGGATCTAAGAGTGACCAAGTGGTCTGATGTGACTGAGAGGTAACGTAGAATGACCCACAAGTCCCATGTGCCCCAGGCTAAAGCCAGTGACCCGGGCCATGGGGGAAAGTACAGAGGTTTTTCCTTTTTGGGGTCTAGATGCTGAAGACATGCTCCTTTCCTTTTGGGGGTTCAGATCCCTTGCCGTATAACCTCCTGAAACAAATGGGACCCAAATTCTTTTGGGGTAATAGTAAAGGTCTTGGCTTCTGAAATTGCTTCTTGCTTTCAAGGAGCAGTAGAGCTGTCCCTGCATGGAGGGGTGGACTAATTTTCTTAATAATTTTGTTTAGACCCCACCCAAGTGGGGAAGCTCTTGTGCTCTACTCAGGTCTGGACAGGGATAATTCTTTGAATAGATTGCTCAGGGCTGGGAGTACCTTAGAAGTCAATGACATCAGCAAAGTTTGTTTCAATAGGGTCAGCCCCTCATTGTAATGTTCATTCTCTTCTTAGTTGTTTAGTTGATTGCCAACCTCAGGAAAACCCTTCTTCCAATGGACCTGTAAGCCTTAACCCACTGCCGTCATTGCCTTTGGTCTAAGAGGCAGATGGCCAAATGACTATCCTTTTATTAAAATGCTGGCATTATTATAAAGTGATTAATTTATCCAGACATTATGTCTCTCGAAATTTTAAAAAGTCATCATATGTATTGTTGGGAATGGAATGCATGATCTCCAAAATCCCTTCCAACCCTGTGTCTAGGCCTTTGCTGACGCCACAGGCAGAAACCACACTTTTGAGAAGATTGCAGGGAATGAAATGAGAGGAGGGTCAGCTTTGATCAGAATGGAGGACCAGATTGGGAGGAAGATGGAGAATCTGGTCCAAAGGTAGGAACACTGGAATTGGAGGAGAGAAACCAGACTCCAGTTGAAGCTCTACTACTTCCGGCATTGCCTATAGCAGTTTCATTCACTGACTGATTGTGCATATTACAGGATTAAGGATGTTTCTAGTGTCCCTAAGCCCAAAGACAAGCACTTACCTACTGTTTGATTTAAATCTGGTAACATCGTATTATAATTTTTGATATTTATTCCAAAAAACTTCCTCCAAAGCAAAGATTCACTGTTTATGATTATCATTTTCTTTAAAGATTTGTTCTTGTGAATGAGCAGCATTAATACATCACCCAGGGACCAGGTGCACTGTAGGATAAAACCTATGCAATTCTCGCTCTACTTCTACTTAATCTTAACCTGCACCATTTCTCCTGTGACAAGATTAGAAGTGAAATATGTTACTGGAATGCTGGTGCTTTAGTCTGAATTCCAATTTACACTGAAGGATTTCATTTCACTCTTTCTGCTTGTTTTTACAGTGACTGAGGTGTCACAGTCAGAAATAAAAATATCATTTGGAATGAGTCAGAATGTAATTCTAGGATTTGAATAGGAGAAAGACATAAGATTCATGTCTCCAGAAACTATTTTCTGCCCTGAAATGTTTCATATGTTGAGTTTTATTTCTGGCCAGCAGATGTGAGTGAAAGTCTGTCCTATTTTCCTAAATGGTGCTGAAGTATCCAAAAATTATTTCTTAAGCACTTACTTGTTGTGAGGCCAAAAGCTAGCTTCTCAGGTTACACAGAAAATATTTAAAGTTCCAGATATTTCTTCAGGTGTTACAAATGTAAAACCAAAAATGAAACATGTCCTGTCTTAGAGGAATTTTGAGTTCCTTGGCACACACCAATTCATTTCAAGTAACAAATAACATTGCCTGTGCAGGAGCTGATTAAACTGTGCTCTAGCTATTTATCAGCCACCTTAAAAGACTTCTGAAAACTTAAGTCAGATTTTGGAAGCCTTTAGGACCTGATTCCAACTGAGATGATTGCCACAATCACAGGGATACTTATTTTATAAACTTTCTTTAGTGCCCAGAACAGTCATTTTCTTCTATTTCCTCTGTTTTGCTCTTGAAAATGTGTGAAATTAATGTGCTAGGGACTGTACAGTGAAGCCTGCTGCATTTTAACTCCACTGCTATTGTATCTTAACCTTGACCATATAACTTCTGACAAGATTAAGAGTGTAAGGGGTAATTTCACTGGAGATGATTTTGTCAATTCATTACACACTTCAGTACATAAATCCAGGATGTCATGTGGTTCCACTCTCCCTTTCTTAACAGCAAGTGATTCTTCACAAGTGCAAAAATTCAGGAAAAAAAAAAAAACACGTGATTTAAAAAGGGAGATAATGTAATACTCTGGTATGGACATGTGATGGCAGACTAAAAGTATGACATCTGAACTGGCCAGAAGGAGGCAGAAGTGCCCCAAAAGATTGCCTCAATGAACTGCAACATTGTTGTTGTACACCAGAAGGCAAAGAAAGACCGTGGTATAAAATTAAAGTCACTAAATTCTGCAAAAAACATTTCTTCAACATCTACTGTATTCCAGAGGCTATCCTGAGTGCTAAGGATCAAAACAAACAAACAAAAAAAATAAGTCACTCCCTGCCATGAAAAACACGTGTAAATATGTCAATACAAAATCAGAATAATGGGTTGGGGGTGGGGGTCTAATAAGTAGAGGGGATGTGATCAGTCATTAAGATTTATTAAGTGCCTGCTATGTGTCAGGCACGATGCTAAATTCTAGGGATTAAGGAGGAGGCTTAATACAACCCCTTACCTCAACTACCTCCCAATATAATGGATGAATCCAAAAGCAAAGAAATAAAAATATATACAGTTAAGAGATCATCCATAACACTGGAAACAGAAGTATTAGTAAAGTGATGAGGGTGGAAGACAGATCATAAAGGCATTTAAAGAGAGTGAGATGAGAGGAAGTGGAAGCATCTACTGTAGATAGCCAATTCCCAGTTTACCCACAAAAGGCAGAAAACATCCAAGTTGATAACGGAGATTGAGAAAACAAGTGAGGGTTTTCTGAGGATGGGTCAGACATTAGCATATATATAGGTGGTAGAGAATGAGCCAGTAGACAGGCAGTGTTTCAAAGCAAGTGATAAAATGGGAATTGCAGAGAGAGAGGAATCTTTTGGGGAAGACAGGATAGAATGGGATTGCTAGATAGTGTAGTAGACTTGGCCTTGTTAGAGTGTCAAGACATCCCATCACACGAAACAGTGGTTAAAGAGGACATAGAGGCAGAAAGTGACCTTGAATGATATAAGATGAGGAAAAGAAGAGAAGAAAGATCTCAGGGTGAATGGCCTCAATTGTTTTAGTAAAAGATGAGGCAAGATTCTCATCTGAGAGCTTGGAGGAGATGAGCGGTTTGAGAGAAGATATAAAGCTTTGGAAGAACTGCTTTGGAAAGTGGGGATAGTGAGTTGATAAGAGGGGAAAACCAGGATTTCTGAACAGCAATGAGGGTGCAGTTGAAACTGTACAACATAAATTTGTGGTGGATCCAGTAAGAACGGCTTTGTGATTTTCTCTCCCTTCACTCAGGAGTGCAATTGTAAGAACAAAGGTGGCAAATGGAATGAGAGAGTTCAGTATGAGGCTTGGAAAAACATCATGAATGAAAGTATAAGGTGGCTAGTGATTAAAGGGAAGAGAATTGGGTAGAATTGAAATGGCTCACCAAGTGGGCAAGATGGGGAAAGATGGAGAAGGGGCTAATGTAGGGGAGATGCTCTGGGAGAGAAGTGAGGGGTAGAGGGATTGGAGATCACATTAGGTGTGAAGAATAAGTTTTGAAAAAGGTAGCCAGAGGGAGAAATAGAAAGAAAATGCCTTAAGGGCAGAGAAGAGGATTGTGAAGTTCTTGAACGTAAAGGCCGTGTATTTGTAGAATATGGCAAAGTCTAGGCTGTTCAGTGTACTTGACGTGGCATAGAACAGTAGAACATGTAAAGTGAGCAGGTTGAGGAACAGAGTAGTTACGGTATGTTTCAGGATTAATTAATATGCAAGTTAAAGTGCGCTTCAGTGATGCAAGGGGTTGGAGAGAAGGAAAAAGTGAGCCACTTATCCAACTCTTTGGAGAAGAAAGGGGATTGACCTGGGTTGGTAGACAACAGCTATCAAGATTCTAATTGAGAGATAGATATGAAAAGCATGAACTTCAAAGATGTTACTGAGGAATTGATTTGCAAAGAAATGAATATTCAACTCCTGTTCATGGACATGTGAGCAGAGGGGCATGTATAAAGGTATAAGCAGTTCTAGAAAAGGTGAACAAGGAGCCTATGCTTTCAAGGGAAGAATCAGATGTGAACTATAAGTAGTAGATAGAAGGAGTGGAAAAGGAAAATATTCAGAAAGAAGTATCGTTTGTTGTCAGTAGACAAAGTATTTCAGAGGGTGGAGTGGAAGAAATGGGGGTATTTTATTGAAACTTTGGGGTTGGAGGGTTGAGGGAGGTAGGAATAAGGAGTTAGGGGGTGGCAATGGGGATTTGAACCCAGTAGGGTTCAAAATCATTTGGATATGAACAATGTAACAAAGGGTTAGAATGTTCATCACTGAGTGGAATGTGCCCCTCTCCTTTTCGAAGGAGATTGTATATTTCTTTTTTTGTTGTTTTGTTTTCCGTGTTCCACCATCACTACCAAACAACCTAGATTTTTTCTTTCCCTCCCTCCTCTTCCCTCTCTTCATCTTCTTTCTCCCTCCCCAAGAAGGCATAAAATTTTATATAGATTTTACCCATTCATTCCTATTAAATACATTTTCACTACAGTCATGTTGTATAGAAAACATAAAATGAATGGGAGAAATAATATAACAAACCAAAATGTAATACAAAACAAAATGATCTGCTACAATCTGTGATTGAATTCCATAGTTCTTTCTCTGGATGTGGAAGGCATTTTGCTTTAAAAGACCATTGGGAATTTTTTAAGTCCTTGCATTGCAAAGAAATTCTAAGTCTACCAGAAAAATTTCTCACACACTGTGATTGGTGCTGTGTATAAAGTTCTCCTGGTTCTGCTCGTTTCCCTCACCATCAGATCATATAAGTCTTTCCAGGCATCTCTGAAGTCTTCTTGTTCATCACTTCTTATAGTGCAATAGTATTCCATTACATTCATATACCACAAGTTGTTCAGCCATTCCCCAACTGACGGACACCCTCTTGATTTCCAGTTTTTGGCCACCACAAAGAGTACCGCTATAAATATTTTAGTACATGTGGGACCCTTTCCCATATTTATGATTCCTTGGGGATACAGTGGTTGAAGAGGTATTGCTGGGTCAAAGGGTATGCATATTTTTGTAGCCCTTTGGACATAGTTCCAAATTGCTCTCCAAAATGATTGGATCAGATCACAGCTCCACCAACGATGAATTAGTATTCCAACTCTCCCACATCTTCCCCAACATTTATCATCTTCCTGTTCTGCCATGTTAGCCAATCTGATAAGTGTGATGTGGTATCTTGGAGTTGTTTTGATTTTCATATCTCTAGTCAACAGTGATTTAGAGCATTTTTTTTCATATGACTATAGATATCTTTAATTTCTAGCTCTGAAAAGTGCCTGTTCATATCTTTTGTCCATTTATCAACTGGAGAATGCCTTGTACTCTTGCACATTTGACTCAGCTCTCCATATATTTTAGAAATGACACCTTTATCACAGACACTATTTGCAAAAATTCTTTCACAGTTTTCTGCTTCCCTCCTAATCTTGGTTGTATTAGATTTGGTTGTGCAAAATGTTTTCAGTTTAATGGAATCAAAGCTATCCATTTTGCATTGCTTTCTATCTCTTCTTTAGTCAAAAATTCTTCCTTCTCCATAAATCTGATAAAGGCACTGTTCCTTGCTCCACTAATTTGTTTATAGTATCAATTTTATACTTTGGTCATGTAACATTTGGACTTTATTCTTGTGTACTGTGTCAGGCATTGGTCTATGGCTAGTTTCTGTCACACTTTTATCCAGTTTTCCCAGAAATTTTTGTCAAAAAGTGTGTTCTTATCCCAGAAGCTGGGGTCCTTGGGTTTATCAAACACTAGATTGCTATGTTCATTGCCCTCTGTGTCTTGAGTACCTAGCATATTCCACTTGTTTACCCTTTGTTTTCTTAGCCAGTACGAAGTGGTTTTGACAATTGCTGCTCTATAGTACAATTTGAAGTCTGGTTGGGCTAGGCCATGTTCCCTAGAATTTCTTTTCTTTAGTTCCCTTGATATTCTCAACCTTTTGTTTGTCCAAATGAATTTTGATATTATTTTTCCAGCTTTAGAAAAATAATTATCAGATAGTTTGATTGGTATGGCATTAAATAAGTAAATTAATTTGGGTAGAATTTTCATTTTTATTATATTTTCTCGGCCTACCCACGAGCAATTGATATTTTTACGCTTATTTAGATCTGACTTTATTTGTGAGAAAAGTGTCTTGTAATTGTGTTCATATAGTCCTTCGATTTGTTTTGGCAGGTAGACTCCCAAATATTTTATAGTGTCTACCCTAGCTTTAAATGGGATTCCCCTTTCTATCTCTTGCTGTTGGTCTTTGTTAGTAATATATAGAAATACAGAAATTTTTTGTGGGTTTATTTTGTAGCCTGCAACTTTGTCAAAGTTGTTTATTGTTTTAAGTAGATTTTTACTTGAATCTCTGAGATTCTCTAAATATATATCATCATACCATCTGCAGAGAGTGATTACTTAGTTTCTTCTTCTCCTATTCTAATTCCTTCAATTTCTTTATGTTCTCTAATTGCTACAGCTAACATTTCTAGCATCATATTGAATAACAGTGGCGATAATGGACATCCTTGTTTCACCCCTGATCTCATTGCAAATGAATCTAGCTTATCGCCATTACATATGATTGCTGAAGGTTTTTTGCTTTACTCCTATGCTCTCCACTGTTTTTAATAGGAATGGATATTCTTTTTTATCAAAAGCTTTTTCTGCATCTATTGAGATAATCACGTGGTTTCTGTTAGGTTTGTTGTTGATACGATCAATAATGCTAATAGTTTTCTTAATACTGCACCAGCTCTGTATTCCTGGTATGAATCCTACCTGATTATAATGTATTATTCTCATGATAAGTTGCTGTACTCTTTTGGCTAAAATCTTATTTAAAATTTTTGCGTCTATATTCATTAGAGAAATTGGTTTATAATTTTCTTTCTTTGTTTTGCTGCTCCCTACTTAAGGTATCAAAACCATATTTGTGTCATAAAAAGAATTTTGGAGGACTCCTTCTTCCCCAATTTGCCCAAATAGTCTAAATAGTATTGGAAATAACTGTTCTTTAAATGTTTGTTAAAATTCACTTGGAAATTCATCAGGCCCTGGAGATTTTTTCCTAGGGAGTTCATTGATGGGTTGTTCAATTTCTTTTCCTGAGGTGGGATTGTTTAAATATTCAACTTCCTATTCTGTTAATCTGGGCAATTTATATTTTTTAAAACAATCATCCATCTCATTTAGGTTGTCGAATTTATGGGCATAAAGTTGGGCAAAGCAATTTCTAATTTTTGTTTTAATTTCCTCCTCTTTGTGGGTGAGTTTACCTTTTTCATTTTTGATATTGGTAATTTTCTTTTCTTCTTTTATTTTTTAGTCAAATTGGCCAAAGTTTTATCAATGTTATTGGTTTTTTCATAAAACGAACTCCTAGTTTTATTTCTTAGTTCAGTAGTTTATTTATTTCAGTTTTACTAATCTCTGGTTTGGTTTTCAGTATTTCTAAATTCGTATGTACTGGGGATTTTCAATTAGTTCTTTCTTGAGCTTTTCCTGCTGCATGCCCAATTTATTGATCTCCTCTTTCTCTATTTTATTTATGTAAGCATTCAATGACATAAAGCATCCCCTAAGAACTGCTTTTGCAGTATCCCATAATATTTGGTAGGTTATCTCATTATTGTCATCCTTTACAGTGAAGTTGTTGATTGTTTCTGTTATTCATTGTTTAACCCATTCTTTCACTTGGATTCGATTATGTAGTTTCAAATCAGTTTTTCGTCTATCTTTCCATGACTTTTTATTACATACGACTATCTCTGCCTTTCTACACTGGACTGTGAGGTTTTTATGCCCTTGTATATGGTCAATTTTTGTCTATGTGCCATGTACTGCTGAGAAAAAGGTATATTCTTTTCTATCCCCATTTAATTTTCTCCAGAGATCTGTAATATCTACCTTCTCCAGAGTTTCATTCACCTCTTTAACTTCTTTCTTCTTTATTTTAAGTTATATTTATCAAGTTCAGAGAGGGGGAGGTTGAGGTCCCCTATTAGTATAGTTTTGCTGTCTATTTCTTCCTGTGACTCCCTTAACTTCTCCTCTAAGAATTTGGGATGCTATACCACTTGGAGCATATATGTTTAATAATGATATTGCTTCATATTCTGTGGTGCCTTTTAGAAGGATATAGTATCCTTCCTTATCTTTTTTGATTAGATCTATTTCTGCTTTTGCTTTGTCTAAGATTAGGATTGCTACTCCTCCTATCAACTGAAGCACAATATATTCTGCTCCAACCTTTTACCTTTACCCTGTCCGTATCCCCCCATTTCAAAAGTGTTTCTTGTCAACAACATATTGTTGGATTACGGCTTTTAATTCGTTCCACTATCTGTCTCAGTTTTATAGGAGAATTCATCCCATTCATTCAACATGTGGAAAGGTGTATTTAGGGTGTATACTCCAATCCCCTACTCTTTTGGGAAGAACTTAGGAGTAGATCTTACCCATCATACCGGGTAGGGATCTATATTTTTAGAATTCATTCTAAACTTTTCTACTAGAGGAAGTTGAAACCAGGGACCCGCGACTCTTTGGGGAGATATGTATGTTTACATGAAGTTTGAAAAAGCAGTTGTGAAAATGTCCCCTTGAATTATTTTTCCCCATATCCAGCACCCAATGCCATCTGGTTCACAAAGTGTATTATTGCAAGTACTCAAACCCAATTCTACACTTTGGTATCAGTGAATAAGTCAAAGAATGGGTTTGCTACATCAGCTGGTGGGTGTTAGGGCCCAGCTCTGGACCGTGGCCTCCTGTATGGAAAGTTGAGACACCTGGAGGTGCTAACCTGCTTACGTGGCATGCTAGCTGGTCTAGTAAGCTACGAGGTAGTGGGAATGCCTCAGTAACAGCATAGGCTCCGCCTACAGGGAGGAACGTGGGAGGAGCTCGGGTGCCTAAAGATATACTGGGGCATTGGGGGAATCCCAGGGAGAGTGATGTAGCCATTAAAGTGTGTGCAGCTGCCAACTCGGGTGCTCTGTCTAGTTATTCCCCTCCCCCACAAGAGGGGCCAGGGACGCCTGAGGACCAACAAAGACTTAGATCTTGAGGTAAGATTCCAAGTGAAGCCCAGGGAGGGAAAGTTAGTGTCGGGAGCCCAGGAGATTTAAATCAGTGAAGAAAGCCCTGGACATTTTGGCACCTGGAACAGGGACTGCTACGTTAGGAAATCCGCTTGGCCTCCTCACTTTGAGGAGAAGAGCTAGACAGCTCCAGGAATTTCCTGGGAAGGCGGGGAAGCAAACATGGGTCAGGGGTGTAGTATCCCCCTGATCAAACCTGAGCAAAAGGCAGTGCTTGCATGCCAGTTATGTAAGTTGTGCAAGCGGCAGCACATTAAGCCCCATATGAGACAATGCCATATTTTTGTAGAAAAGATTTGGGAGATTTCTCCTTGGTTAGAACACTCTGGAATAAATAAGGCTAATTGGGGTGTAGTTGGTCAGCCGATGGTCTCTTATGCTGAAACTAAACCTGGCACTCTGACTGATCATGATTTCACCTTTTACTCCCTGATAAACCTGTTGCTGCAGGAGCCGCAGAGCCCTTTTCTCACTGAACATAGTGGCACCCAGGTGGGAGATTCTTTGGGGGAAACTTCAGATGATGATGTACCATCTATCTATCCCTGGGAAGAGTTAAAGGGAATTAAGAAAAATGGCGTGGGAAAAAAGGGGAACAAAGAATTAGCCACGAGGGATGAAGAAAACCTGGAGGAGAGAGGGGGAGGCTCAAAAGGGGGAACTGCTTCAATTCTATTGGCTGCGCAGCAAAGAAAGAACTCAGGGAGTGAGGAATCAGGGAGGGGAGAGAGGGCAAGCGCGCAGCACAGAAGGAACAAAGAAAGTAAGACCCGTCCTGTACAGTGGGACGTTACTTGGGAGGGGGAAGCGAGGGATTCTGACGGAGATCCCTGTACAGCTTGTGCAGCTATGACCATGGGGTCTCAAAGATTACCGACGAATCCCCGTTCAAAAAGCATGCTTACTCAGACCCTAAAGGCTGCTTTAGAGGAGGGAGAGGAGATAGATTGGGATGCGTGGAATAGAAAACCATCCCTCTTATTCCCCGTTTGTGTTAATGACAATGGACAAGGACCTGGGAAGCCTTATCATCGACCGGTGCCCTTTAAACTATTGAAAGAACTTAAAGAGGCAGTTTCTATAAACAAGTCAGACAATTTTTCACCTCGACACAGACCACTCCTTCAAGCTCTTCAGAGAGCTCAAGAGAGCATAGCCCAGAAAAAATGTATCCTGATTTGCAGAAGGAGGTATCAGAGTGGAAAGAAAAAGAAAACATTAATAATTTGGAGACTGAACTTCTAAAGATAAGCAAAAATTGAAGCAATTAGAGTTTAGAAAGAATGTGTCATTTAAGGAGGACATTATAGAGTCTCATGCTGAATATATGGAGCCAACAAGTTTAAAATTATGTTTGAAACTAAGTAAAAGAAATCAAGCCATAGGTGTAATTTGTGCAGAGGATTTCTGACAATCTTTTCTCAGTTTTTGAATTTTTTTATTGTCCTTATATGCATTCAGTCTTTACATGTTCTGTGTGTGTGTGTGTGTGTGTGTGTGTGTGTGTGTGTTTGTGATTTATTACGGCCAGCTCCGTTGTAGCTGGAATTCAGAATGTTATCTCTTTCCCTCCCCCTCATCCCTTCTCTCTGATGGCTGCAGCATCAGGGAGGAGAATGGGAGAGAGAAAGAGAGGAACTAATCTTATATTATTTAGTTTATATGACTGCTATATGCAATTTTACATAAGAAATACAAAGCAATAATATATGAAGTTTTAAAGGAGCTTTAATCAAAGCCCACTAGGAGTACAACACGGGCATAAAGTTTAAGGAATGCATAAAAGTTTTGGAATTTATTGTTAAGTAGTTGGTAAAATTCTCTCTTTCTCTTTACTTTCTAACTCTGGCCAAGTTATGAAGGTGGAGAGAAAGACAAGATGAAGTTGGGGAAAAATTTTTCCCTCATATCAGAAAGACAGATTGAATAGCATTTTAATTATCTCATGCCTCACATAAAAGAGAAAAGTTTTTGTGTATGGGATACAACTAAAAGGTTGTTATTCTGATCATATTTTAAGTGAAACATGTCACTCCTAATTGGATGTTTAAGACAGGTCAGAATTTATTGTATTATTTGGCACTAAGGCAAATTGAGAAAATGCATAAATCTAAAAATGAAAAAAGACACCTCAGAGATTTAACTCCCAAGTGGAAAGGAGGGGACTGACACCACTGGACTTTGTTCCAGAGTCTCCCTCACTTTCACTTGCAGTTTTACAACTTTCTCTTTCAAACACATTTTTAAGGAGTAGACATAGATGTGAAATTTTCTTGATTAAAAATTAGAACCATTATGATTTTTATTTTACTCTGTAATCCAGAAATGGTATTAGAGAAAGCAATTTGTAATCTGAATCTTGTTGAAACTAAAAGATGTTGGAAAAATTGTGTGTAGCCATTTATGTTACTTAAAAATTTTATCAGTCCTACCAACCTTATCTTATAATGTTTTGTAATTGCCATTTAGAAAACTAGGTATTTTCACCTTTGCCTGAAAAAGAAATTAGAGCTAAAATAATTTGTTTATCATTTATAAAAGTTGTAAGATTCTTAACTAAGTTTTTGAAGTTGCTGTTTTAATGCTAAACCTAAAATTGTTAATTGATTACTGTGTATAGAAAGAAAAGAATGGAGTAAAAATTTTATTTAGACTGGTTCTGCCCATTCAGAACAGTCCAGACAGTATGTTTGGGGTTTGGCAAGCATGGGATTCATGCCAATTCCTTTTATTTTTAAAACTGCCAAGGCCTCTTTCATGTGTACAAGGTCACCAGTCCTAAGAAAGAAGATTGTTTGGTTTATATAATTCATAAACAATGAATGTGACTTGCTCAAAAGTTGTAATAGATAAGAAAATATTTTTAATAATTGACTTATTTCAGGACAAGTTTTAAATTTGAGAAGGAAGGATCTTAAATGAAATCTCATATGTATGTTAGTCCTGTTAATCCTCATTGCTTATTGCAACTCCATGGGAATACAAATAACTGTATTTGGCTTTAAGTTGGGATTAGTGAAGTTTGCTGTTTAAGGTAAAAGCATTTGGGACCATAAATATTTTTGTTTAAGTGTGAATTTGGGTATAGTTGTCTGCATTAAATCAGTATCTGAAAGAATATGCCACGAGTTACTCAGAGGGACTGTGATCCTGCATCCTGTACTGTTATCAGGTGAAATTTGTATCTGGAGAGGAAACACTGAGGGGACAATTCTAGACTCAATCTAGGATGGGATCCTCCTGGTCAGTTTTCTCATTCTGTCCTTTTATAAAGGAATGTTTTCTACCTGACTATTCCTGAGTCTGGCTATAATACAGATACTGCATGATTGGAAAATTTCACTCCTATCTGAATTCAGAGTCAAAGATGTTTTATCCTATCATATTTGCTATATCAACATGTCCGTATTTTTTCCTTTTATAGCAAACTTCTATGATCAATTATAAGTAGTCAGTATAACATGTGAACCCTTTTGTATAATCTTACTGGAAAACTTAATATTATTTTTATCTGAAATTGGAACATGTTCAGAAATGTATGTAAATGACTTAAGACTCACCTTAAGATGTCCCTATTGTTTGAAGCAGTAATTTTTTTTGTAATCAGTCTCTTACTGTTACCAATGTGAGATTCTATTATGCACTTTTATTAAAACATTTTGTGATATCTAGGAATTCTGGAATATCTAAGAATTTGATTTGTTATAATACTTTGGGAATTTATATTCCTTAGAACATTTTTATACCAACTAAGTTTTAATAAATTTTAATTTTAAAAGGTTTGTTTTTGCTTCAAAGTGAAAAGACAACTATCATTTTAAAAGGTTTCACCTAATCTTCTATTTTAAAAAAAAGTTTAGTAACTCTGAACATTATGATGAGATTTCAACTGTTTTAAGAAAGAACAAGGAATATTTTTAGAAGAAATATTTTTCAAAATAAGGCTGAAATCTATTAAAATTTTCATTTTCAAGATAATGTATTGCTACTTAATTTGTAATGATCTGTAAAGCAGAACAGATTTTGTTGTTTTAATAAGCAAAAGTTAATATTAATGTGCGAACTTATTAACAGCTTAATTTCCAAAGTTTTTTCTTCCAGAGTGAATATAATCAGAAAAAGATAAACAAGCCAATGAAACAACGATGATCATCTATTCAGTTGTGAGATTCAACTTAGAAATCTCTTTTGTTTAAGATAATACAGCTGTGCTAGCTAACAGTAATAACTTATGCACTATCTCGTCTATCGTAGAAATATAAAGGAATATGAAGCAGTCTGAATGATCAGTTCTAGAGATTTGGAAAACTAAATAAAAGCTTGATCAAAATACATAGAAAGCAGATAAGGAGGTTGGAGACAAATGTGAATCATCCAAACCCCTCCTATCCTAGATAGTTACTAAGTATGTCAAGAGAGTGTGAGGAGGTCTGACAATATTCTCACACCTACCTCACTTCTAGTTATTTTATTCTTATGCCTTTTTGGTTCTTGTTTGTTTAATCTTTGTGCCAGATTTGTGTTTTCTAGGTTTCTTTGTCCAAGACCATCACCTATCACCCTCTGAATCATCAAGTTCCTCATATTGGTTAAAGACACAACCCCTCCAATGTTGGGACCCTGTGAGGCAGGGTCAGCTCTACGTCCAATCTCAGCAGGAAGCAATTTCAGAAGCCGAGACCTTTATCCCTTATCCCAAAAATGTGTTGGGTCCCATCTGTTTATAGGGGGACAGGGTGTGGTGCTTGAGTGCTTGTACTTGGGCTCCAGTTCTAATATTGAATTTCTTTTTATAAATCATTCATATTTCAGGAATACCATATAACTCTATGAGTCAGGCAACAATATATAGGAAGAATAAAACTCTCAACCTGTTCCTTCAAAAACAAATAGGGGAATGCTTGGTTGGTCCCCTTGGGAACAATTGGCACAGGCTGTATATACTATGAACAACTTAACCTTAGATTATGACAGCCTTACTCCTTCACAAACATTCTTTTCATTTTTGGGCCGCAATGATATCAGAATTATTAGTAAAAAGTAGATTGCACCCCAGCAACAATAGGTGTTGTGGAAGGATGTCAGTGAGGTGTGGAGAGGCTGTCAAGTATGTCAGAGCACACCTCTTACATTGCTTTGCCCATCATGGTATGCCAAGAAGTATTAAAACAGACAATGGTCCAGCTTATACTAGCAAAGCCATTCAACAGTTCATGGCAGAATTCTCTATATCACATAATCCCCCATAATCCTACTGGTCAAGCTATAGTAGAGTGGGCAAATCACTCCTTGAAAACTTATTTGCAAAAACAAAAAGGGGGAGCTGGACCAGGAGTTGATGGGAAATTACAATTGGCTGTTTACACATTAAATTATTTGAAATTTGATGATGATGGCTTATCAGCCGCTATGAAATTTTTAACGTCTCCTACAAAGACTGAGTCTATTAAGACCAAGACAGTTACAGCAAATGCATTGAATGCCAAAGCCCATACATAAGGTGATGTGGCATGATGAAAATAAACAATGGTTTGGTCCTCATATAGTATTAAGTTGGGGAAAAGGATATGTTTGTGTTTTAACAGATGACAACAAAGAAGTGTGGGTTCCAGTGAAATGTATCCGAGTGTTGGAAGACAGCAATCACGATGAAGAAGTCACAGAGGGCACGATAGAGGCAACAAAGAAAGTTACAGAAACTTAGTCAGGCCTTTAGCCATCTACAACATAATGGTGCTCCTGATCTTTCTCGCAATACTCCTACTATGCCACCATGTTGCACCCCTTCTTCAAACATAGGAGATGAACTGCAACTTACCCAGCTTTATCTGCAGCTTCAATGCCACTATAAGAAATGCATAATGTCTCAAAGAAATATGAAGAAGAGAGAACAAGGGAAGCCATGGACTTGGTTCATTGGCTTGACAGTCTTGTAAACTTCCAGTGGCTTGTTGCATTTCTAGGACCTATAGCCTTTTTTCCTGCTCCTGTGCCTTTTTCTTCCTTGTATGTTACAATGTGCTTGCAGTTTGATAGGACGAGCTGTACTTGATACCAAAGCTGAATTTCAAAACCTTACGCATAACCCCAAGATCCCCATAACCCCAGAGGTAACCCCTGTAAAAAACAAAAAGTGGGAGATGTTAGGGCCCAGCTCTGGACCGTGGCCTCCTGTATGGAAAGTTGAGACACCTGGAGGTGCTAACCTGCTTACGTGGCATGCTAGCTGGTCTAGTAAGCTACGAGGTAGTGGGAATGCCTCAGTAACAGCATAGGCTCCGCCTACGGGGAGGAACATGGGAGGAGCTCGGGTGCCTAAAGATATACTGGGGCATTGGGGGAATCCCAGGGAGAGTGATGTAGCCATTAAAGTGTGTGCAGCTGCCAACTCGGGTGCTCTGTCTAGTTATTCCCCTCCCCCACAGGAGGGGCCAGAGATGCCTGAGGACCAACAAAGACTTAGATCTTGAGGTAAGATTCCAAGCGAAACCCAGGGAGGGAAAGTTAGTGTCGGGAGCCCGGGAGATTTAAATTAGTGAAGAAAGCCCTGGACAGGTGGGTTTTAGTTTGGTGTCAATTGACGTCAAATTTTGGGGAAAGTGGTCCTAGGTCCGGACACATCTTTAAAGTACTCATTCATATAAAATTGATGTTAGGATCTGACACAATGGTGAAGTCTCACTAGTCATTTGCTGAAAAATAAAAGGACCTTAGTCTTATAAAGTCTCTGTTACAGGGATGCTTCTTCCTCAGGATTTGATGCTTTATACTTATATACTATCACCATTATACCTGAGATCCTCTTGAACTTTACTAAAACTTGGTATCTGATGTTATTATCTGCAAGACTGGTACAGTTATATAATTCTTAAATTTTACAATCTATTGTCTTTGGAAATCAGAGATTTGTAGATTTTAATGTTTGTTCATGTTAGTCTGCTATTTAAGCATTATTATTGCCTTTCCTGCTTGATGCTACTTCTATTACCTCAGTTTCAAATTTTTAAGACACATCCCAAATGAGTCCTTTTTAATTTTATTAGATACACCTATTTCCTGAGGGAACTCTCTTTTGCTGAATTCTTTTCTCTTCTAGTTTCTGTCAACTCCTTTTTAGATGGGACCACCACCAAGAAGGGGCTTAGTGGTAATACTTCTGTATGTAAGGGCTGTATGAAACTAATGGGCTGTGTGAAACTAATGTTTCTCGGCTAAATAGAGCTTCTGTCACAGTCTAGGGTGTTCTACCAAAGAGAAATGCAGGAAGATAGTACATTATCTGTTAGCAGTGGAAAAAAGTGGGCGTGCAAAGTCTCTTGACAACACAAATCTCCTGAGTAGGTATTGGTATTATTGGGTTTCAATCCTACTAGATGTTTTAGGAGGGAAGGAAGGAAGGAAGGAAGGAAGGAAGGGGAAGTAGGAAGGAGAGAGAGAAGGAGAAGGAGGGAGAGAGAAAGGAAGAGAGAGAGAGAGAGAGAGAGAGAGAGAGAGAGAGAGAGAGAGAGAGAGAGAGAGAGAGAGAGAGAAGGAATGGTTTAGTCTGTACACCGAATACATCAGGTTCTCTATCTCGAGCTGAGCGGCATGTTTCATCACAAATCCTCTGGAACTGTGGTTGATGATTGTATTGATCACAGGATTGAAGACTTCCAAAATTGGTTATCCTTAAAATATTGCTGTTGTGATAAAAATGTTTTATTTTTTTTCACTTCAATTTGCATTTCATGCAAGTATTCCCATTCTTTCCTGAAAATATCACCTTCATCATTTCTCACTTCACAAAATGTTACATCATATTCATGTACCCTAACCTGTTCAGACATTCTTCAGTGGATGGGCATCCCCATAGTTTCCAATTCTTTACCATCACAAAATGAGCTTCTACAGTTAATTGTGTGTATAAAGTTCCCTCTCTTCCTTCTTTAAACTATGTGGAGAATTATCGATGAACAATAAAATGCATGTTTTCTCACGACTCCTCCAGCATCTGTCATTTTCCATTTTTGTCATCAATCTGTTCAGTGTGAAGTGGTACCTCAGAGTTATTTTAATGAGTAGAAGATATAACCATAACATAATTGCATTTCTTTATTATTTAAACTACTTTTGCATGTGTCTACTGATGGTTTAGATTAAGTCCTCTTAAGAGTGCTTATTTATAGGCTTTGACCATTCAGTAATTGGGGAATGGCTTTTTCTCGTATCAATTTGATTCAGTTGCCTATTTATCTTATAAATGAAAACTTCATCATAGAAACTTGCTTGCTGCAAAGATTTCCCCCAATTTTCTGAATTTCTTTTAATATTAGCTGAATTTGTATTGTTTGGGTAAAATATTTTCATTTGATATAATAAAAATCATTTATTGTACTTCTTGGAAACCACCCTGTCTCTTCTCTGGTCATGAACTCATTCTCTACATATGAATCTTTTAGGTATTTTTTCTATATTCCTCTGATTTGCTTATGATATCATTATTTATATCTAAGTCATGTACTTGTTTGTAGACTATCACGACATACAATGTGGTCCCTATTTAGTTTCTTGTCAGGTGATTTTCTATTTTTCCAAGTTGTTGTTGTTCAGTCATTTAGTGGTATCAGATTCTTTGAGACCCCATGGACCATACAGTTTTTTTGGGCAAAGATAATGGAGTGATTTGCCATTTTCTTCTCCAAGAGATTGGAGCAAACAAAGGTTAAATCACTTTGGCAAGGTCCCACAGCTAGTAAGCGACTTAGGCCAATCAAATTTGAACTCAATTTTTCCAGACTCCAGGAGCAGTGATCTAACCACTGATCTGCTAATTGCCCCAGTGTTCCCAGAGTTTTGGTAAAAATGAGAATGAGTTCTTACCTAATTGCTTAGAGCACTGAGTTTTTCAAATACTAGGTCTTTGTGTCCACTTACTTTTAACTATTTTGTACCTAATATATTCCACTGATCAGCCTCTTTATTTATTAAGTAGTATCAAGTTGCTTTCATAATTATAGTTTTATTCCATAGTTGTAAATCTGGTACTTAACAGATTTTGCATTAAATCCCTTGTTATTCTAGTCCTTTTGTTCCTTCACGTGGCTTTTTCTCCTATTTTTTTTTTAAATCCTTTAGAAACAAATTCTTTGATAGCTTGATACATATGGCACTGAGGAAATATATTTATTAAGGATTTTCTGTCATTTATTTTATTTTGGCTAAGCTTAAGAAAGAGAAATTAATATTTTTCCTATTATTGAGATTTCTGTTTCTTTAAAGTAGTTTCATAAGGCTGTTTACATAGTTTCTGGGAGTGCTCTAGAAGGGTGACCCCCAAATATTTTATTCTTTCTATAGTTTTTTTTAAATGGAATATATCTTTGCATCTCTTTCTGCTGTATTGTTGAGTGTCACATAGAAATGCTATGAGTTTATTTTATGTCAAGAATCTTTTCTAAAGTTATTAATTGTTCAATTGGTTTTAAGGTATTTTGAGATTTCACTAATAAAACACAAATAAACGGCATAAGGTGGTCATTTTTTTCGTCTTTACTTATGCTGATTCCTCAATTTCCTGTTCTTGTGTTATTTGCCATAGCTATCATTTCTAGTACCATATTGTACAAGAAAAGTGATAATGGACATTTTTCTTTTTTGCCCTGATCTTGTTGGAATGAACCATTGTTTACTCTATTTAGACATCATGCTGCCTCTTGATTTTTGACAGTTACTAGTCATCATGTGAAGGAAAGATTTTCATTACTATGCTTTCCAGTTTCTTAAAAAATTTATCGAAGGGGGGCGGAGCCAAGATGGCGGAGTGAAAGCAACGACTCACCTAAGCTCCTGGAAAAACTCCTCTGGATATCTCCGGGGGGAGAGTCTGACCAGACTTTGGAGGTGTAGAATCCAGTGGGTGACGGACTTTGACGTATTTGGAGCCCAGGCTGGACCGGAGGGTCCACGGGAGGGATCTGTTCTGCGGGGGTAAGACCCCGGTGCACAGCGCAGCGCGGTCGGCGCGGCAGGGCGGAGGGGACCAGAGGAGCCCGAGAGTGGCGGGTGAGACCAGCAGAGCAGGAGATAAGCCAGGCCGAGCCGGTGAGAGCCGCTGAGCGCCAGACATCAGCGCAGCAGCCCTTGAAATCTTCAGCCTGAAGACGGACTTCGGTGGGTCACTACTTGAACTTCCAGGAACTGGGATGGCAGAGTGATCAGTAAGTGCTCTCCCCTCCCCCCTGATGACCGTGAGGGAACCATAAAATTCTTCCCCAGATTAATCCTGGATCAGCGGGAACAGCAGAAGGGGGCGGGTGGTCTCATAACACCAGAGGCTGGAAGGGTGGCAAAGGGGGATTCTTCCTATGGTGGCAGAGACGGCTGGAGGGACAGACGACCCAGGGCAGAGAAAATTCGCACTGAGACCCAGGCAAGCCTCAGAGCCAGGAGACGAGCCCAAGGAGGGGCAGGAACACGCGTTAGCTTCTAGGTGTGCCCCAGCCCTCCAGGGGAAAAGGGAAGACAATAGGGAAGCTGGGATCACCATCCCCTGACCTTGCCTTTGCCTCAAGTCAGCTGAGGATATATCCTGAGGACAGATCACCCCTCCCACATACCTAACAAGCTAACCCCAGGGTTGATCTGGGAAACAAAAAACAAAAGCCTGCTTTTAGCCTAGACACACATCAGCTCAACTTAAAGATCTGTACCTTCTGACTGAAAGAACCAAAAGCTACAACACTCAGCCAACATCATGAATCGGAAAAAGCAGACAAAAAGTGAAAAAACCATAGAATCTTTCTATGGGGATAAGGACCAAAACACAAACACCAAAGAGGTTAGAGCTGAGACTGTACTTCCATCTGAAACCTCAGATGGGACTATGAATTTCTCGCAAGCACAACTAGATTACCTGGAACGTCTGAAGAAGGATATAAAAGAAAAACTGGCCAATGATTTTAAAACTATAAAAAAAGAATTCACTGATGAGAACATCACCCTAAAAAAGAAAATTGAAGAAATGGAAAAGGAAGTTCAAAAATTAACTGGAGAGAATAATTCCCTAAAAGGAAGAGCTAATCGAATGGAAAAGGAAACCCAAAACCTAATTGGGAAAATTGATCAGATGGAAAAGGAAACACAAAACCTAACTGGGAAAATTGGTCGAATGGAAAAAGAAGTACAAAAATTAAATGGAGAAAATAGCTCCTTAAAGGGAAAAATTGGTCAGATGGAAAAGGAGATGGAAAAGCTAACTGAAGAAAACACTATGATGAAGATTAGAATTGGGCAAGTAGAAACTAATGACTCAATGAGGCAACAAGAATCAGTCAAACAAAATCTAAAGAATGAAAAGATAGAAGAAAATGTAAAATATTTAATTGGAAAAACAACTGACCTGGAAAATAGATCCAGGAGAGAAAATCTAAGAATTATTGGCCTGCCAGAAACCCATGATGAAGAAAAGAGTCTGGACAATATCTTCCAGGAAATCATCAAGGAAAACTATCCAGAAGTACTAGACTCAGAGGGCAAAATAGTCATTGAAAGAATCCACCGTTCCCCTCCCGAAAGGGATCCCAAACTAAAACCCCAAGAAATATAGTTGCCAAATTCCAGAGCTATCAAGTGAAGGAGAAAATACTACAAGCAGCCAGAAAGAAACAATTCAAATATCAAGGACACACAGTCAGGATCACACAGGACCTTGCAGCTTCTACATTAAAAGATCGAAAGAATTGGAACCCAATATTCCGTAAGGCAAAGGAGTTGGGACTTCAACCAAGGATCAACTACCCAGCAAAGTTCAGCATAACATTTCAGGCAAGGAGAAAGTCATTCAACGAAATAAGGGATTTCCAGAGCTTCCTGACCAAAACACCAGAACTCAATAGACAGTTTGATCTTCAAATGCAGGTCTCCAGAGAATCATAAAAGGGTAAACAGAGGGGAGAAAACAAAAACAAAAATTTGCTACTCAATTAGGGCAAACTGTTTACCTCCCTATAAGGGAAGATGATACCTGTTAATTTTGAGAACTGTGCAGCTATTATGATAAAAGGGATATATGTAGAGGGAACGGGCATAAAGTAAATGATGTCATGTCAAAAATACGATTTAAGTATGAGAAGGGAATGTAATAGGAGGTGTGAAAAGGGGGAAGCAGAAAATGGCAAATCATATCACAGGAAGAAGTACAAAACTATAGTAGAGGGAAGGAGGGGAGGGAGATGAGCATTGTTTGAGAGGTACTCTCATCTGATTTGTTCAAAGGAGGGAACAATAAGCTTAAGTAGATAAGCCTAACTAGCTCTATAGGTAGTAGGAGGGGAAGGGGGAAGAAAGGGGAGGGTGGCTAAAAGGGAGGAAAGAAGCAATAAGAGTAAAGGGGACTAAAAGGGAGGGGGGTCAAAAGAAGGAGGGGAAGGCTGCAGGAGGAGGGGGAGAAAAGTAAATACTATGGAGGAGGGGAAGGGAGACGGGAGAGCTAAAAGCACAAATGGTGGGAAAGAGGTTGGAGGGAAATACACAGATTGTAATCAAAACTGTGAATGTGAATGGAATGAACTCTCCCATAAAACGGAGACGGATAGCAGAATGGATTAAAAGCCATAATCCAACAATATGCTGCTTAAAAGAAACACATTTGAAACGGGAGGATACACATAGGATAAAGGTCAAAGGATGGAGCAGAATATATTGTGCTTCACCTCATGTAAGAAAGGCAGGAGTAGCAATCCTAATCTCAGACAAAGCAAAAGCAGAAATAGATCTAATCAAAAGGGATAAGGATGGAAACTATATCCTGCTAAAAGGCACCATAGACAATGAAGCAATATCATTACTAAACATGTATGCTCCAAGTGGTATAGCATCCAGATTCTTAGAGGAAAGTTGGGGGAGTTGAAGGAAGAAATTGATAGCAAATCTATACTAGTGGGGGACCTCAACCTCCCCCTCTCTGAACTCGATAAATCCAACCTCAAAATAAACAAGAAAGAGGTTAAGGAGGTCAATAAAACTCTGGATAAGGTAGATATGATAGATCTTTGGAGAAAATTAAATGGGAATAGAAAGGAATATACCTTTTTCTCAGCGGCACATGGAACATTTACAAAAATTGACCATGTACTAGGACATAAAAATCTCACAATCCAGTGCAGAAAGGTAGAGATAATCAATGCATCCTTTTCAGATCATAATGCATTAAAAATTACATGTAATAAAAGGCCATGGAAAGAGAAACCAAAAATCAATTGGAAACTAAATAATCTAATTCTAAAGAAGGGTTGGGTTAAAGAAGAAATCATAGAAACAATCAACAATTTCATTCGACAGAATGACAATAGTGAGACAACATACCAAAACTTATGGGATACTGCAAAAGCAGTTATTAGGGGAAGTTTTATATCTCTGAATGCTTACATAAATAAAATAGAGAAAGAGGAGATCAATGACTTAGGCTTGCAGTTGAAAAAGCTAGAAAAAGAACAAATTGAAAATCCCCAAGTAAATACCAAATTAGAAATACTGAAAACCAAAGGAGAGATTAATAAAATTGAAATTAAGAAAACTATTGAATTAATAAATAAAACCAATAGTTGGTTTTATGAAAAAACTAATAAAATTGATAAACCTTTGGTCAATCTGATTAAAAAAAAGAAAGAAGAAAACCAAATTACTAATATTAAAAATGAAAGGGGTGAACTCACCTCCAATGAGGAGGAAATTAAAACAATAATTAGAAACTACTTTGCCCAACTTTATGCCCACAAATTCGATAATCTAAACGAGATGGATGAATATTTTAAAAAATACAAATTGCCCAGATTAACAGAAGAGGAAGTTGAATACTTAAACAACCCCATCTCAGAAAAAGAAATTGAACAAGCCATCAATGAACTCCCTAGGAAAAAATCTCCAGGGCCAGATGGATTGACAAGTGAATTCTATCAAACATTTAAAGAACAGTTAATTCCAATACTACATACACTATTCTTAAAAATTGGGGAAGAAGGAGTCCTCCCAAATTCTTTCTATGATACAAATATGGTTTTGATACCCAAACCAGGAAGAGACAAAACAGAGAAAGAAAATTATAGACCAATTTCCCTAATGAATATAGATGCAAAAATTTTAAATAAGATTCTAGCAAAACGAATACAGCATCTTATCACGAGATTAATACATTATGATCAGGTAGGATTCATACCAGGACTACAGGGCTGGTTCAATATTAGGAAAACTATTAGCATTATCAATCACATCAACAACAAAGCTAACAAAAACCACATGATTATCTCAATAGATGCAGAAAAAGCTTTTGACAAAATACAACATCCATTCCTACTAAAAACATTGGAGAATGTAGGAATAAAGGGAACTTTCCATAAAATAATAAGCAGTATCTATCTAAAACCTTCAGCAAGCATTATATGCAATGGGGATAAGCTAGATGCATTCCCAATAAGATCAGGGGTGAAACAAGGTTGTCCATTATCACCACTATTATTTAATATGGTACTAGAAACGTTAGCTGTAGCAATTAGACAAGATAAAGATATCCAAGGAATTAAAATAGCCAAAGAAGAAACTAAGTTATCACTCTTTGCAGATGATATGATGATTTACCTAGAGAATCCCAGAGATTCAAGTAAAAAATTACTAGAATTAATAAACAACTTTGGCAAAGTTGCAGGTTACAAAATAAACCCACACAAATCTTCTGCATTCCTATATATTAGCAACAAAGTCCAACAGCAAGAGATAGAAAGAGAAATCCCATTTAAAGTTAGGGTAGACAGTATAAAATACTTAGGAGTCTACCTGCCAAAACAAACCCAGGGATTATATGAACACAATTACAAGACACCTTTTGCACAAATAAAGTCAGATTTAAGTAAGTGGAAAAACATTAGTTGCTCATGGGTAGACCATGCTAATATAATAAAAATGACAATTCTACCCAAATTAATATACTTATTTAGTGCCATACCAATTAAAGTATCAGACAATTACTTTCTAGAGCTGGACAAAATAATATCAAAATTCATTTGGAAAAACAAAAGGTCCAGAATATCAAAGGGACTAATGAAAAGAAATGCTTGGGAAGGTGGCCTAGCGCTACCAGACCTCAAACTGTATTATAAAGCAGCAATTATCAAAACCACTTGGTATTGGGTAAGAAACAGAGAGGTAGACAAGTGGAATAGACTTGGCACTCAAGATGCAGTAGGCAAGGAATATAGCAACCTTCTGTTTGATAAACCCAAGGACCCCAGCTTCTGGGATAAGAACTCATTGTTTGACAAAAATTGCTTGGAAAACTGGATAACAGTGTGGCGGAAATTAGGCATAGACCCATACCTGACACCGTACACAAGAATAAAGTCCAAATGGGTACATGATTTAGGTATAAAGATTGATACCATGAATAAACTGGAGAAGCAAGGAATAGTGTATTTATCAGATCTATGGAGAAGGGAAGAATTCTTTACTAAAGGAGAGATAGAATGCATTATGAAATGCAAAATGGATAACTTTGAGTACATTAAACTGAGAAGTTTTTGCACAACCAAACCCAATGCAACCAAAATCCGGAGGGATGTAGTAAATTGGGAAAGAATTTTTACAGCTAAGCTCGGGGATAAAGGCCTCATTTCTAGAATATATAGAGAACTGACCCAAATGTATAATCATACAAGTCATTCCCCAATTGATAAATGGTCAAAGGATATGAACAGGCAATTTTCAGAGGAAGAGGTTAAGGCTATCTATAATCATATGAAAAAATGCTCTAAATCACTATTGGTTAGAGAGATGCAAATCAAAACAACTCTGAGGTACCACATCACACCTATAAGATTGGCAAACATGACAGAACAAGAAAATGATAAATGCTGGAGAGGATGTGGGAAAGTTGGAACACTAATTCATTGTTGGTGGAGCTGCGAGCGCATCCAACCATTCTGGAGAGCAATTTGGAACTATGCCCAAAGGGCTACAAAAATGTGCATACCCTTTGACCCAGCAATATTGCTACTAGGACTACATCCCCAAGAGATCATAAAAATGGGAAAGGGTCCCACATGTACAAAAATATTTATAGCAGCACTCTATGTAGTTGCCAAAAACTGGAAGTCAAGGGGATGTCCATCAATTGGGGAATGGCTGAATAAATTATCGTATATGAATGTAATGGAGTACTACTGTGCCATAAGAAATGATGAACAAGAAGACTTCAGAGAGGCCTGGAAGGACTTATATGACCTGATGCTGAGTGAAAGGAGCAGAACCAGGAGAACTTTGTGCACAGCAACGACCACAGTGTGCGACAGTTTTTTCTGGTAGACTTGGATTTTTGTAATAACGCAAAAACTTCTTATAAAAAAAAAAAATCCCAAAGGTGGTTCTCAAGGCAAAATGCCTTCCACACTCAGAGAAAGAAATATGGAAGTCACTCACAAAATGTAGCAGATCATGTTTGTGTAGGTGTATGTGTTTGTGTATCATGTTCTGATTTGTTATACGATTTCTTTCATTTATTTTCGTCTGATTACATAGCATGACTATAGTGAAAATATACTCAATAGGAAAGTATATGTAGAATCTATACAGAATTGTATGCAGTCGTGGGGAGGGAGGGGGGTAGTGGGGGGTAGGTGGGGGGGATAAAATCTCAATTGTATGGCAGTGATTGCTAAACATTAAAAAATTAAAAAAAAAGAAAAAAAAAGAAAAATATGAGCTGACATCTCTGTCCTGAAGAAACTTGCAACCTGAAGAAATCCAAGACATATATATATATATATATATATATATATATATATATATATATATATATATATATATATATATATATATATATATATATATATATATATATATATATATATACATACACACACATATATATATGGAGGCAGTTAAGTGGCACAGCATATGGAGTTGGAGCCAGGAAGACCTAAGTTACAATTTTGCTTCAGACACTTGCTAGCTGCATGACCCTGGGAAAGTCATTTGACTTGTGTGTTGGGGGTGTAAGCTCAGTTCCATGTGGACAGTCTCGGGCAGGTAAAAGTGAGGACTTCTAACCTCAGAGTTCTCATGAGGCCCCCCAGGGAACAGCTGGGAATTGAGGCGTGAGTTACGGGCTATCTCGTGCATCTCCACCTCTTCTCCGTGGGATACGTGCTGGGGAGAGCATCCCACCCTTGGGATTGGCCTGGGGTCTGAGCTCACCTGTTGTTTACTAGCTAAAGGCTGAGAGCACTCCTGGTATTCACGTGCAAACTATTCGGCGGGAGAGCTTAAGTAGGGTCAGGAAAGCCTGAAGGCGCTCTTAGCGCTGAGGGGCCCTTAGAGGACAGAAGGCCCCTCTCCCCTCTCCCCTCTCTCACTTCCACTTCCATTCTCTTACTGTAAGATCTTTGCCCCCTTGGGAAGAGGATTCCTCTCTCCTGAGGAAGAATTCCCCCTGCACATGTAACCAAGACCCTGAATAAAGCCTAACCCTTGTTCGACTCTGGAAAGTCTCTTCTCTCATACGTTTTTCCAGTTTGGCCAGCTGAAGACCTGTGACAGGTAAGGAAAGACTCGGGTAGCCCTTAGGGCTCTAGGCCTGACACTTGTGTGACTCCCTTTCCTTACCAATAGGGCTTACCTCACAGGACTATTGTGGTGCTCAACAGAGACAGCATGTGTGAAGTACTTTGCCAATACTTTGCAGCATTACCTAAATGTTAGTTAGCTAAGAGCACACGGAGTTTGAAGTAGCCCTAGGAATGAATTCTGCCTCTGAAGCTTACTAACTGCAGGGTTATGGGCAAATCATTCTACATCCACAGCTCTATTGACTGCAGTGCCTAGGGAGTGACCAGGAATATGTCTAGGTCAGCAGGAAAATAAAGTCCTTGCCCACTGGGATAGGTATCTTGTCTGTTTTTCCCCTCTGCTTTCTACTATTCATTTACCTGACAGATCAAGATGATCTTAGACTTGAGAAACAGGGTATCCCTGAATTCAGAGAGCTCCTGGCAGTTTATTAGAAGAGGAGCCATCCATTTATGAATGCTGAGTGCATGAAATGGAGGAATCAGATATTAAGGAGAGACTACCGGGTCACATGGTCAGCATGATTACCCACTGGTTGTCTACTCCAGTTCTTCTAACTCTTACTATAAAAAAAAAAGTATGTTTAGGAAGTGAATAAGAGAGAAGCCTGATGAGAAAAATCTTTACGAAATCATCCCAGGAATTCTAGTTCATGAAGTATTCCATCAAACATCACCCCTTCCTCAGTAGCCTCCACTAAGCCCAAAGCAGGGACACTAGCTGACTTACAAGTTGTGTCTGAGGCTCATCAAGGGAACTGCCCCTACTGTCCAGGCTATAAATCTTTAGTCAACCTGTTGAAAAAGGAGTAAACAAAAGGAAGTTAACAAAATTTTAAAAAACGAATGAGATGAAGTCGCCACAGAGAAAAAATGATTAGAACCTTAGACACCAGTAAAACTTAGAATGAAAAAACAAGGATTGCTCACAAACATATAAAATAACTAAGTTAACAGGAAATGACCGACAATGCTTAAGGGACAAAGTTTTGGGACCTTCTTCCTTCTTAGGCTCTTGGCCTACTGGAAAGAGCTTTGCTCCTCTTCCTCTGCATTTATTTTCTATTATAAGAGGAGGGAGTGAAATTTTGTGAGTTTTGAAAGATTAGGAGGGTCTCACCACATCCTGGAATTTCATCATCTAGGTTTGTAGCCAGGTCCACATTGATTCTCCAAGGACCAAGAAGTGACCTTCAGAACCACAGCCCAGGAGTAACTGAGACAAAGATTGATCCGGTTCCTTGTCAAACATTAAGTATTCATCATATAAACATATATGTATGTATATCTGTATACACATACACATGTATGTATGTGTATATATATATATATATATATATGTATATATATATGCATATTCTGCTTTTCATAAAGGAAATTGAACCAACCTTAAAGGAACTACTAAGAAAAAAAATCCAGTCCAAATGGATTTATGTAAGAATTCTCTCAAAATTTTAAAAAATAATTAATACTCGTACTGTGCAAATTATTTTCCAAAAAAAATTGGAAAGGCACATCCTATCAAATGCTTGTCATGAGAAAAATATAGTCCTTATAGCTAAACTAGGAAAAGGAGAAAAGAACTACAGACCCATGCCAGTAATGAAAAATAATACAAAAATTTTAAATAAAATCTTGGCAAAGGACTTCGGTAGCAATATAACAAATTGTTCACTGTGATCAAGTTGAATTCCTACCAGGGACACAAGGATGATTCACCATTAGGAAAACAAGTCACAGAATTAATGATACTCAAAACAAAATATCTTAAACCACGTGATTATATCAATACATGCAGAAAAAGCCTTTGACAAAGAACAGCACTCATTTACATGTGGCTAGTACTATCTGCATCTGTTGCCTGAAGCCAAGTTTCTCCATCTCCCTGTCAACTTTCTAGAGAACCCAGAGGGTTTGGGAGGCGTTTCTCTTCAGCTCCATGTGTTCTCCTCACTGTTAGCCACTTTCAGTTTCATGTAGCCCCTAATCACCAATTAGCCAAAAGATTTACAAAGGAATATTTACTTCAAAGATATTGCAATAACAAAGTACAAACACTTCCCCTAAGACCTCAGAGCTTCGTTCTTCCATACCACTGGTCCCACTAAGCTCACATCCAAAGGTGGCAATGTTACCAGATGAATCCTTGTCTCAGTTACTGCTGAACTGTGGCTCTGAAGGTCACTCCTTCCTCCTTGGGGAATCAATGCAGAGCTGGTTATAAACCTACCACAATGAAATTCCAGGTTGTGGTGGTGCCCTCTGAACCTTTCAAAATTCATCAAAACTTCACACCTCTCACTCATAAGAGAACACAAACGCAGAGGACAAGGACCAAGGTGCTTTCAGTGGGTCAAGTGCCGAAGAAGGGAGAAAACCTCAAGACCTTTCACCTCAAGCATTGCCGATTGCCCAGCTTTGTGAGCAAAGGAGTTACCACGATCCCTCAGGAACACAGCTCAAGAAAATAGACAAAACGGCCTAGGCTGAGGCTGCCTTTCCCGCCAAGGAGTCTCTCTTCACTACCCAGTCAGCCAATTAGAATCAACTAAAGAATGTCCATGCAAAGTCCATAAGAGCTCCAAGAGACTTCCATTCCACACCATCACATCCATCCCAGAAGCAGGCTCCCTAGTTTCTCCATGTGGAGAGGAGCTTTCAGAGGAACTCTCTGCACATTCCAATCCCTGCTAGAAATGCTAACTACAACAACTACACCTTACAACACATAGGCATAGAAGGGTCTTTAAAAATATTATCTAAAAATGGGTATCATATTGCTTTCCTTCTCCATGAATGGGAAGGGGCAGGAGGGAGAGCGAGAATTTGGAACTAAAAAAAAAAGAATGTTAAAAAAAAAGCTTGTGTGAAAATATTATCTAGCTATCTAAAACCTAAAGCTAGCATTATACGAAATAAGGAAACACTAGAAGTTTTTGTTTTCAATAAATACAGGTAGAAATCAAAGATGGCCTCTTTCCTTGAGTTATTTGACACAGTTCTAAAAAGGCTAGCAGCAACAATTAAACAAGAAAAAGAAATTAAAAGCATAAAGATATACAAAGAAGAGATAGATGACATGATGGTTCACCTAGACACTCCTAGAGATTCAGCAAAGAAATATAATGAAAACAACTAACAACTAGTAAAGTAGAAGGACACAAAATAATACACAAAAAGAAATGACATTTTTATATAGCAACAACAAAATCCAGAGAGGAATCATAGGAGAGGAAGTCCCATTAAAAAATAACTGTACCATGCATAAAATGCCTGAGAGAGAGTCTACTAAGCACACTCGATAATTACATACATACAATTACAAAATTGTCTTTAAAGAAATGAAGAATAACAAATAAGTGGAGACATATCTCAGGCTCATGTCTAAGCCATGCCAATATAATAAAAATGGCCATCCTATGGAAATTAATTTACAGATTTAGACCTATACTAATCAAACTACCAGGGAATATTTTTATGGAATTAAACAGCATGATAATAAAATTGACTTAGGAGAACAAAAGATCTAGAATCTCAAGGGAAACAATGAAAAACAGAGGAAGATAGTGGAAATAAAACTTCCAGATCCAAATTATACTGTGAAACAGTATTTATCAAAACTGTTTGGTGTTAGTTAGGAAAAACAGAAAAGCTAATCAGTGGACCGGAGTATACAAGGTCAAATCAGAAATAACTGAGCTCAATAAACCAGTGCCTGATCAACATATGCATATATATTATATATAATAATATATTTGTTACATATCATATATTATAATACATATATAAGTAGGTACAGATATTATTGGGTTTTCAGTCCTCCAAGATGTTTTAAGAAGGATGGAAGAATGGAAGAAGAGGAAAAAGTAGAGGGAGAGAGAAGGAGAGAGAGACAGAGACAGAGAGAGAGAAAGATAGAGAAAGAGAGAGAGGATGGTTTAGTCTGTACACTGAATGCCTCAGGTTCTCTATCTGCAGGTGAGTGGCATGTTTCATCATAAATCCTCTGAAACTGTGATTGGTGATTATATTGATGAAAGGTTTGAAGACTTCCAAAACTGGTTGTCTTTGAACTATTGCTGCTGTAGTAAAAAGGTTTGATTGGTTCTTGTCACTTCAATTTGCATCAGTTCATATAAGCATCCCCATTCTTTCCTGAAAATATTGCCTTCATCATTTCTTACTTCATAAAAGTAACGCATCACATTCCTGTACCCTAACTTGCTCAGTCATTCTTCAGTGGGTGGGCATCCCCACAGTTTCCAAGTCCTTGCCATCATAAAACGAGCTTCTATAATTATTTCTGTGTATAAAGGTCCTTTTCCTCTTTCTTTGAACTGTGTGGGCAATGGAATTAGTAATGAAATCACTGGGTAAAAGAATATACTCAACTGAATAACAATTTGGGTAGAGTTCCAAATTTCTTTTCAGAATATTTAGACCAGTTTACAGATCTACCAGTACTAAAATACATGTTTTCTCACAGCTCCTTGAGCATTTGTCATTTTCCATTTTTGTCATCAATCTGTTAGGTGTGAAGTGGTACCTCAGAGTTATTTTAATGGATAGAACATATATTCTTAATATATTTGCATTTCTTTAATTAATATTGAATTAAATTATTTTTTCGTGTGTCTATTGATGGCTTAGTTTATGTCCTCTTAACAGTGCTTCTTTATATGCTTTGACCATTGTAATTAGGGAATGGCTATTTTTCTTATAAATTTGATTCAGTTCCTTATTTATCTTGGAAATGAGAACTTCATCATAGAGACTTGCTTGCTGCAAAGGATTCCCCCACTTTTCTGAGTTTCTTTTAATATTAGCTGGATTTGTATTATTTGTGTAAAATATTTTCATTTAACATAATAAAAATTATTTATTGTACTTTTTGGGAACCACTCTGTCTCCTCTCTAGTCATGAAATTATTCTCCATGTGTCAGTCTCTTAGGTATTTTTTCTATATTCCTATGATTTGCTTATGATATCACTTTTTAGATATAAATCATGTACCTGTTTGGAGAATATCATGGCATGCAATGTGATATCTCTTTAGTTTCTTGCCAGGTGACTTTCTATTTTTATCAACTTGTTGTTGTTCATTCATTTAATGGTATCAGATTCTTTGTGATCCCATACATCACAGTGATTTTTCGGCAAAGATACTGGAGTGGTTTGCTGTTTCCTTCTCCAGGAGATTAGGACAAACAAAGCTTATGTCATTTCTGCAAGGTCCCACAGCTAATAAGTGACTGAGGTCAAATTTGAACTTGATCCTTTCAGACTCCAGGTCCAGTGTTCTAAACATTGGTCCTTCTAGCTGCCTCAGTTTTCCCAATAGTTTTGGTAAAAATGAGTTCTTACACAATAGCTTAGATCACTGGATTTTTCAAATACTAGGTCATTGTGTCCATTTACTTTTATCTGTCGTGTACCTAATGTATTCCACTGATAAGCCTCTTTATTTCTTAGCCAGCACCAAATTGCTTTGATGATTATATTTTTATTCCATGGTTTTAGATCTGGTGCTTAACAAGTTTTGCATTAAACCCCTTGTTATTCTAGACCTTTTGTTCCTCCACTTGACATTTCCTATTTTTTTTTAATGCATTAGAAACTAATCCTTTGATACCCTGATACATATGGCACTTTAGAAATATATTTATGAAGGGGCTTGTCATTTTTATTATTTTGGTTAAACTTAAGAACAAATTAATATTTTTCCAATTATTGCAATCTCTTTTTCTTTAAAATATGTTTCCTAAGACTGTTTACATAGTTTCTGTGTGCATTCTACAAGGGTGACTCACAAGTGTTTTGTTCTTTCTGTCTTTATTTTAAGTGGAATTTATCTTTTTATCTCCTTCTGCCAGATTTTTTGGTAATATACTGAAATGCTGCGAGTTTATTTTATGTCAAGAAATTTTTCTAAAGTTGTTAATTGTTTAATTGGTTTTAAGGTAATTCTAGAGTTCACTAAGAAATCATCACATAAACTGCGTAAAGTGCTAATTTTGTTTCCTCTTTATCTATGCTGACTCCTCAATTTTCTGTTCTTGTTTTATTTGCCATAGCTGTAATTTCCAGAATTATATGTGTATGAATGGTGATAATGGACATCTTTCCTTTTTTTCCTGATCTTATTGTAATGGGCCCTAGTTTACTCTAGTTACAAATCATGCTGCCTCTTGATTTTTGACAGGTATTAGTTATCATGTCAAGGAAAGGTTTTCATGACAATGCTTTCTAACTTTTTCTTTAAAATTATCATTTTTTTATATGTGGATTATAACTGTCTTAGGTTGCCCAGTATTGAACCCATTTCTGCCTTCATGATATGATCAAATCAAGCATTGTAATAGTTTTTTAATCTATGTACTATTTATTATAATCACTTTCTAATATACTATTTAATTTTGGCATGAATATTCATTAGGAATATTAATTTATAGATTTTTTTTCTATAATTTCCTCTTGCTGGTTTATGGATCAAGACCATAGAAGAAGAAATTGGGCATAGCCTGCTTTTCTTAGCAATTTATGTCATATTGCAACCAATGTTGGATAAGTTTTTTATACAGTCAACAACAGTCAAATCCATTTGGTCCTAGGGAACTTTTCTTTGAGTGTTCATTTATGGCATGTTAAAATTCATGTTTAAAATATGTTTATCAGCTTTACTTTTTGTATAAATCTGAATGTTTTTTTATTTCGTAAATAATTTTTTTCAGTTTGTCAGTTGAATTAGCATATAATTTGGCAAAATGATTCTTAATTAATAATTTCTTTCGTCATTTCTCAACAATGAATTCAAAATTTAAATAAATTTGGTTCCAGTAATTTAGGTTTTTTCTCTTTAAAATCAACTTACTTACTTAATGGTTTATCTCTTACGTTGGTCTTTTAAACAAAACAGTCATTTTTGAATTTATTACTACCACTTTATATGTTTCCTTCACTTTTGTTAAACTCACATTTTAACGATTTTTGATTTGGTGGCTAACTGATATATATATATATATATATATATATATATATATATATATATATATATATATATATATATATATATATATATAACATATAACGTAATCATATAAAGTAATGTATATTATATTATAGGTGATATATGTGATATATGTTACACAATCTGTAATGTGTGTGTTCATCCTTCGTTGCCGAAGAAGACCATACCATCAGAGAAATAATGACTTGACTTGCACTTGACTTTGTTTTGAGAGAGAAAGGGCTGTGCAGGTCACCAGCCTCACTTCTCCTCCAGAGTCATCTGAATCCAGTGACCAGATATTGATCAGGATGACTGGAGATGACCCAGGATGAGGCAATTGGGCTAAAGTGACTTGCCCAAGGTCACACAGCTGGTGACTGTCAAGTACCTGAGGCGAGATTTGAACTCAGGTCTTCCTGACTCCTGTACTGGTGCTCTATCCACTGTACCACCTAGCTGCCCATACATTATATAACATATAATAATAAAATAAGTATATACAACATATAAAATTGTATATATATATGTAACATATATATAAAATATGTAATAAATAAATGGTGTATAATTATATATAATAACTTATATAACATATAATAACATAATGATTGATTTTCTAAGATTTTTTGTAGGTATACACCTACTTCACTGATGTGCTCTTTCTTTAATTGATGTAAATGGATGGATGGAAATATCAATTTTTTTCTAACTGCTATGAGATTTGCAATTCAAATAAAACTTATGTTCTCTCATTTTTGTCATTTTGTTTAAGGGAATTTTTATTTTATTTGTTCTTAGAAAATATACTTTTTAGGATTAAAGTATTTTAATTTTGTTTTAAAGTTACTATATTTTAAAATACTTTTTTGTTTATAATAATTGTAAAGCTATTTTAATTTTTGATTATTTCTACAAGCCATTTCTAGATTTTGGGGTGATGTAAATTGAGTTCTACTTTTTTTGTTCCCTTATTATTTGTTAAGAATATGAATGCTATGCAATTTGGGGCATACATGCTTAATATTTAAAATTAATTCACTCTCTATTTGAATTACAGTGAATCACGTCAGTGGTACTTTTCATTAAAATGTATTTAGTATGTTTATTTGCTTTGGTCTGCTTTTGTTTTTGCTTTGTGTGAGATCATTACTGCCACCTGTACCAATTTTCTTAGATAAGCAATAGCTAAGTAAGTTCTGCTCCAAATCCTATAGTAACATTGTACATTTTTCTGTTTCAAGTGTATATGTTGTAAAATGTGTATTGTTGGATTGTGATCTCTAATGACTTCAGCAGACCTCTTCAACATTATAGTCAAATTCAAAACATTCAAATTCATTATTTCTTTCTAGACATCACCAGAAGATTCTTTACATTCTTACTTTTTCCTCTTGTTCTCAAAGATGAAGGAAGTTTTCTTTTATGACCTCTTGGAATATTATGTGTATGCTCCTTATTTTTTCATGGCATTCAGGTAGTCTGATGATTCTTTAATTTCCTCTGCTTGAGGTCAGTTGCTTTAGGTATGAATTGACTTACATTTTCTTCCATTGTTTTGGATTCTTTTAACTTTGTTTTAATATTTATTATAGTCTATTAGAGCCATTAATATCTATTTTGTCACTGCTTTGTTTCTAGTGAGTTTCAAGGAAATGCATAGTGCGGGAAGAGCCTGAGATGCCCTGAGATCTAACCAACAGAGAATTCATCATGACAGTGGACTTAGTCAGAAGGTGAGTAATAAAGGAAAATGAGAGAAATAAAGAATTGAAATTTTCAAAGACCTCAGGAAGCCAAAAATTGCAAGATCTTGAACGTAAGCAGATAAATCAACAGGAAAAACATTAACAGCCAAAGGGCATATACTTCTAGATATAGCAAATAAGTTCATGCCTCTATGAATAAATATTGCTAAATAAAGGAAAATGACAACAGGTGATGGACAGAGGTCTCTGGAATTTGAGGAAAAGATGAGACCACAATACACTGATCCTGAGTGATTTAAAAAAAATAAAATTCTGACATCTGAATTTATGTATTGTGGGAAAAAAGGAACTGACCAAACAGAAAAACTTGCATCTATGAAGGAAATTCTCATCACAGAAACAAAAGACAACTGAATGGGAATAGAAATAGACAGAAGTTAAGGACAATATCAAAGAAGAAAATCAAGAAGAAATAACATCAAAAGAAAATCTTCTCTCTTTTTAAGAAAAACACACTGACCTTAAAGGCACTATGTGTAGAGAAAAGTTAAGGATTATGAGACTCCCAAAAGAATATGAAAAATCTGAAACAAACAATAAGGCAAAAATAATACAGTGAAACTTCCAAGAATTTCTGAATATAGAAATAGAAATGTCAATTATAATAATTAATAGATTAACTCTAGAATGAATCCTTATTTATTTATTTATTTATTCATTCATTCATTCATTCATTTATTTATTTATTTATTTATTTATTTTTAACACAGTTTATAACAGATGAAGCAATTCAAACTTTTGGTCAGGTGATACATCTTTTTAAAGCATTTACAATATGGACCACAAAAGAATTTTTTTTTAAAAACATAAGCCAACTGAGACACAGATAATATTTATGTTGCTAACTTCACAATCTCTTGATCTAATTGTCTCCTTAGTATTACTAAGAATAAAAAGACCCTAACTTAATGTTGTTGGTCTAAAGTCCTATGCCTAATAACTTAATTTTAGGCAGCCTCGGACGTTCCTCTACCCATAATCTATAATGGAATAGATCTGGTATTAAGCTTACAAACCTTTTGACTACAGGGAATTGCCACCAAGAGTAGGGACATTGCAGGGAAACAATATTTTCCCAACTTCATGTCTATTCCAGACAGAAGTAGATTGTCCACTTATATTCAGTCAGGTTTAAAGTCTGCCAGGTGTCATTGGGGAAACTGAGTCTGGAGAATCCCACCTCAGCCCATACTGAACAGCTGCTCTCCCACTCTTCCCTTGAGATCACCTATGCAGTTCATACCAGCATCTCATGAGCATACTGGCATCATGTAATGGAGGCTTGGATCGCCTTTTTTGCTTCCCGTACCTGGAGTTAGACTCAGAAGAACAGCCACTTAGTAGTCCCACATCATCTAAAAATGGAAAGTTCCTATAACCAGGTTTAAAATATGATTATAATATTATAATATCACTTTGGCTAAGGAACATCTTTTAGGCAAGTCTTAAGTGGCTTACGTATCTTTCTATACATGTTCTAGTTCCTGATTAAATGGCAATCATATAATCAAATTTACCATTAAAACCTTGACTTTTCCATCAATGCCAAATTTTATCAGAGGTTATCTTCCTCTTGGAAAGTTAGACTGAAATTCTTTTCTCCAAACTAAAGATGTCATTGATTTATTCTCAGTAATTAATTCAGTCTGTTGTTTTAATACTAATTGCTTTTACCTCACTTTGTAACATGACCAACTTTTCTCCCTATCACCCCCCTTCCTCCACTTCCTAATACCTTGAATTCTGGTTGCTCCTTTCCTCAATGTACCCTCCCCACCCCTGTCCTATCCCCATCTTCCTTCTTTTCTTGCAGGGCAAGATAAATTTCCATACCCCTATCCCTGCAATTCTTGTTTCCCGATTATATGCAGTAAAAATTCTCAACATTCGTTTCTACTACTTTGAATTCCAACTTCACTCCCTCTCTCCTCCCTCCCCAGCCCCACTAAGAAGGGAAGCACTTCAATACAGACTAAACATGTGTTGTTTTGCAAAAGACTTCCATAGTAATCATGTTGTGTAATACTAATTATATTGCCCTCTGACCTACCCTATCCCCCTTATTTTCCCCCCTACAATTGACCTTGTCTCTTCCCTAAAGTGTTTATTTCTAGTGACTCCATTCTCCCATTTGCCCTCCCTTCTAACATTCCCTTTGCTCCACTTGTTGCCTCCTCTCCTACTTTCCTGTGGTGTGATATAAATTTTCATATCAAATTTAGTGAGCATGTTATTCCTTCCTTCAGCCACATGTGGGGAGAGTAGTTTTATTTCCCCCCCTCCTTCTCCCTTATCTCCTCTATTGAATAAGATTTTTCTTATGTCTTTTATGGATTATAGCCTGCCCTGTTTCATTGCTCCCTTTCTCACCCCTTAATTTTTATTTTATTTTATTTTACTCTTTTTTTATGTGTGTATGTGGATATCATCTCTTCTGATATAACACACCCTGTCCTCTCTATCTATCTATGTGTATGTGTGTGAGTGTGCATGTACAATCTCTCCAACTACCCAAATACTGAGAAAAGATTTAAAAGTTAAAAATATTTTCTTTCCATGTAGCAATGTAAACAGTTCAGCTTTAGACAGTCTTTTATGATTTTTCTTTTTTTTTTCTTTTTTTTCCCCCCTATTTACTTTTTCATGCTTCTCTTGATTCTTGTCTTGGGAAGTCAAAATTCTAAATACAGATCTGGTCTTTTCCTCACCATGAAATCTTCAAATTTATCTCTATCACTGAATGTCCACTTTTTCCCTTGAAGTATTATATTCAGATATGCTGGGTAGGTGATTCTTGGCTTCAATCCCAGTTCCTTTGACTTCTGAAATATCCTGCTCCAAGCCCTTTGATCCCTTGAAGCTTCCAGATCCTGTGCTATCCTGATTGTATTTCCACAGTACTCAAATTGTTTCTTTCTAGCTGCTTGCAGTATTTTCTCCTTGATCTGGGAACTCTGAAATTTTGCCACAATATTCCTAGGAGTTTCTCTGATTGGGTTTCTTTCAGGGGGTGATCAATGAATTTTTTCAATTTCCATTTTGCCCTCTGAGTCTAGAACATCAGGGCAGTATTCCCTGATAATTTCATTGAAGATGGTGTCTAGGCTCTTTTTTTGATCATGGCTTTCAGGTAGTCCAATAATTTTTAAATTATTTCTCCTGGATCTATTTTCCAGGTCAGCTGTTTTTCCAATGAGTTCTTTCACATCATCTTTAATTTTTTTAAATTTTTGGTTTTGTTTACTAACTTCTTGATTTAACTCATAGTCATTCTTTTCCCTGGACTCAATTCTCTCTTTCAAAGAATTATTTTGTTCAGTGAGCTTTTGAACCTTCTCCTCCATTTGGCTAATTCTGCTTTCTAAAACCTCCTTCTCCTCGTTGGCTTTTTGGACCTCTTTTTCCAATTGAGTTAGCCTCTTTTTAAAGCTGCTATTTTCCTCAGCATTTTTTTGATTCTCCTTTAGTAAGCTACTAACTTGTTTTTTAAGGTCTTCTATTTCCTGAGCCAAATTTAAGTCCCCTTTGGAGGGAGGTCCCCTGACTTCCTCTGGCAGTATGCCTTGTTCTTCCTCATCCGAAGGGATGGGGGGAGATCCCTGTTCCCTAAGAAAGTAACCTCCTATGGTCTTATTTTTCTTTTCCCCCTTTTCTGGGCATTTTCCCAGCCAGTTACCTGACTTCTGAGTTTCCTCTCCACACCCACCTCGCCTCCTGTTCCGACCGACGAGCACTTAGGGTCTGAGATTCAAATGCTACTTCCCAGCCTCAGGGCTTTAGGTGGGGGCAGGGCTGCTATTCAGTGTGAGATTAAGTTTGAGTGCTCAGGTAGGGGCAGGGCAGCCACATAGGGTTCAGTTCCTTCAGGGGTTTTGCTCAGAGGCCTTCATCAATGGATCTGGGCTCCTGCCTGCTTTGGAAGCCCCTGTCCACTGCTACCTCTGCTGCTGTCTCCTGAGGGGGGCTGAGTTATGGGGACATCCCACTTCCCTCTCGACCAGCCAAAAAGACTCTCTCACTGACCTTTGGTGCCTGTGGGTGGAGGGACCTGCGCTGCTGCCGATGGAGATTCTGCCCCTGAAACCTGCTTGGATCTGCTCCTCTTGGTGCTTCTCGGCCAAGGCAGGGCTGGGCTCTGCTCTGGGTCCAGTGCATGACAGTACTTTGGTGTCAGTTTTTCACGTCTCTCTGGAACAGAAATCTCCTCCATTTCGTTGTTGTGTAGCTTCCACTGCTCCAGAATTTGTTGGGAGTTCTTCTTTACAGGTATTTTGTGGGCTGTGGGTAAGGAGCTAGCATATGTGCGTATTTCTACTCTGCCATCTTGGCTCCTTCCCTCTAGAACGAATCCTAAGTTTCCAACAATCAAAACACACAGTAGTTAAATTTAAATATTCAAATCATAAATAACAAATTCTCCGAATGACCAAGAAAAAGACCTGAAATACTAAATGAAAGTAAATCAAAATGGCTCATGCATATCATGGAATGATGTATTTAAGGCAAATACAAACAGCAAAAGTCAGGATGTAGTTAAGATTAACTAGCTTCCTAGTCTGAGTTTAACCATAAATGAAGAAGGATTGACATTCAGCAATAAAGAGGTACGTGAAATAGTGACAGAAAGAAAAGGAGACCTTGATCACATTATTTGCTGTTTTAAAATCCCAGATAACTGACAATATGACTGAATAAAGCCAATAAGATATCAACAAGGCAGTGAGATAAAGGAGACCACTAAGAGAATTCTTTCTCAGTGTATACAAGGAGAATGGTGGGAGTGGAATCAGGTTGACATAATTTTAAAAGGTGGGTTTGGTATTGCATTGCCTAGAAGAGCTAAGTCAAATAAAGTCAGTCATCACACAGTGTTGATGTCAATGTGTACCATGTTCTCTTGGTTTTGCTCATTTCATTTCATGTGAACTTTTTAGGTTTTCCTTATATCAGACTGCTCACCATTTCTTATAGGAGAATAGTATTCCATTACATTCATATACCACAAGTTTTTCAGCCTTTCCCCAATTGACGTACACCCTCTCAGTTTCTAATTCTTTGCCACCACAGAAAGAGATGTTATAAATGTTTTTGTGCATGTGGGTCCTTTTCCCTTTTTACGTTCTTTTTGGGCATAGTTTTGTACTCCTTTATGCATAGTTTCAAATTGTTTGTCAGAATGTTTGGATCAGTTCAGAACTCCACTAACAATTCACTAGAATTCCAGTTTTCTAATATCTTCCCCAACATTTATCATTTTCCTGTTTTGTCATGGTAGCCAATCTTATAGGTGGGATGTGGTACCATGGAGTTTTTTAATATGCATTTCTGTAATTAATAGTGATTTAGGGCATTTTTTTTTCATATGACTATAGATAGCTTTAAATGATTCATGTAAAAATATGGGAAGGAAAACTAGCAAATGCCTTTTATGATACAAATATGTTTCTGATAGCTAAACCAGGAAGAGCTAAAACAGAAGAAAGAAATGATAGGTCAGTTTTCTTATTGAATATTGATACAAAATTTTAATAAATTGAAATAAAATATTACCCAGGCACTACAGTAATTTATCACCAAGATTATATAGTAAGATGAAGTAGGGTTTACACAAGTAATGTAGGACTGGTTCAATATTAGGAAAATTATCAGCATAATTGACTATATCAATAAGAAAACAAAAGAAGTCATATGATTATCTTAATAGATGCAGAAATATCTTTTGACATATACATCACTCATTCCCAATAAAACACTAGAGAACATAAGAATAAATTGAGTTTTCCTTAAAATGATAAGAAATATCTATCTAAAGAAATCAGCAAGCATTATCTGTAATGGGAATAAGCTAGAAACCTTTTTCATTTTATCAGGGGAGAAACAAGAATGTCCTTTATAATCATTATTATTGAATATTTTGCTGGAAATATTAGCTATAGTAATAAGAGAGGAAAAATAAATTGAAGGACTGATAACAGTCAAGAAGGGAACAAAATGATTACTCTTTGCAGATGTTATGATTGTATACTCACAGAATCTTGGAGAATCAACTAAAAATTAGGTGAAATAATTAACAACTTTAACAAAATCACAGGTTGTAAAGTAAACCCAACTAAATCATCAGTATTCCTATGTATTATCAACAAAGCCCAAGAAAAAGATATAGAAAGAGAATTTCCATTTCAAATAACTGTGTGTAATACAAAAACTTGAGAGTCTACCTGACAAGATAAACCCAGGAACTATATAAACACAATCACAAAATATTTTTCACACAAATAAAGTCAGATCTAAACAACAGGAGAAAATATCATTTGCTCATGGGTAAGCCAAGTTAATATAACAAAAATTGCAATTCCACCTAAATTAATTTATTTATTCAAGTGCCACATCAATCAAACTACCCAAAACCAATTTTATAGAGCTAGCAAAAAATAAAAGCAAAGTTTATCTGGAGGTGCAAAATGTCAAGAATATCAAGGAAATACATTTAAAAAAATGCAAAGGAAGGTGGCCTAGCTATAACAGAAATAAAATTATACTGCAAATTGACAGTCATCAAAACTATTTGGCACTGGGTAAGAAACAGAGTGGTGGATCAGTAGAATAGATTAAGTACACAAGACATAGTAACAAATGACTATAGCAATGTACTGTTTGATAAACTCAACGACTCCAGTTTTTGGGATAAGAACTCACTATTTGACAAAAACTGCCGAGAAAACCAGAAAAGAGTATGCAGAAACCAGGCACAGACCAACATCTCTCACTATATACTAAGATAGGGTCAAAAAGGGTACCTATTTAAACATAAAGAAGGATGCAATAAGCAAATAAGTAGAGCAAGGAATAGTTTGCCTTTCAAATTGATGGAGAAGGGAAGAATTTCTGACCAAACAAGAGAGAAGATTAAAAATGCAAAATGGATGATTTTGATTATATTAAACTGAAAAAGTTTTGCCTCAACAAAACCATGATTAGAAGGAAAGCAGCAAGCTGTGAAACAATTTTTACTGCAAATGTCTCTGATAAAAGCCTCATTTCTCAAATATGGAGGTAAATGAGTCAAATTTATAAAAGTACAAGTCATTCCCCAGTTGATAAATAGTCAAAGGATATAAACAGGAAGTTTTCAGATGAAGACATTAAACCTGTCTATAGTCATATAAAATTGCTCTAAATCACTGTTGATTAGAGAAACGCAGATTAAAATAGCTATGTGCTACCTCCTTACACCTATCTGTGTGGTACCTCATTACACCTATCAGGTTGGCTAATACGACAGAAGACAAAAATGACAAATGTCAGAGAAGATGTAAGAAAATTGGAAACTAATCCAACAATTCTGGAGAACAATTTGGAATTATGCCCAAAAGGGCAATCCAACTGGGTCCATGTGATTCAGCAATACCACTACTGAGTCTGTATCTCAAAGAGATCATAAAAAAATGGAGAGGGACCTCTTTGTACAAAAATATTTATAGCAACTCCTCTTCTGGTGGCAAAGAAATAAATAGTGGGGAAATTCCCATGAATCAGGGACTGACTGAAGAAGATGTGGTATATGAATGTAATGTTATACTACTGTGTTATAAGAAATGAAGAGCTGGCAGATTTCAGAAAAACCTAGAAAGACTAACAAAAACTCATACTGAGTGAAGTGAACAGAACCAGCAAAATACTGTACACAGTTAACAGGAAGAGTGTGAGATGGTCAGCTATGATTGATTTAACTCTTCTCAGCAATACAAAGATCCAAGGTAATTCTAAAAGACTTGTAATGGGAAATGCTATCCACGTCCAGAGAAAGAACTAATGGAGGCTGAATGCAGATTAAATAATACAATTTTTGCTTCTTTTTTTAGCTTTTTCATGTCTTTTTTTCTTTTTGTTCTTTTTCTTCTTTCACAACATGACTAATGTGAAAACACATTTTGCATGATTGCTTGTGTTTGTCCTTTGTTCTCCGGGAAGATCATGACATCAGGGAGAGAATGACATGACTTGCACTTGACTTGGATTTGAGTGAGGTCACCAGCCTTACTTTCTCCTCCAGAGCCATCTGAGTCCAGCCAGTTATTCTTTAGGAGAATGGGAGGTGGCCCATGATAAAATAGGAGAGCCTTCTTATTTTAACCTAAGGTCTTTTCAGATTCTCACTTTGAAAGAGATCTACTCATTCAGTGAATAGATCTCTATAAGTATTTATTCAATGCCTCTTTTAGTAAAGAAAATCAAACTGAGTGGAGAAGAACCTCAGTGTTCCTCAGCAAATGAGAAACAGTTACTATTTAGTATTTTCATTAACTCTGTGCCAGGAGAGCAGGGACCTATCATCCAATCTATGAGCTCCATAAGGAATTGTGCTTAAGGCTTGGTCTTGGAATGATAAACCTAGCCAGTAAACCCAAATTAAAAAAAAACCACACCAAAAACCTTAAGGATTTGCCTCATACTCTGCAAATTAGTGAATATGACAATAAAAATAACACTAGCAAATTTTGTAGGGGTTTTGGAATGATAGACACCTTAATGCTTTCTTGGTGGAGCAAAGAGATGGTACAAACATTTTGGAAAGTAATTTGGAATAGTGCAGATTAAGTGAATGAAATATTCATACCACTTGAACCGTATTTTCCCTTATGGGGTATATATGCCAAGATAGCCATGGTCAGAAGAAATCTCTATGCACCCTTAAAATATTGTACCTTTTGTGATACCAAAGGATTGGAAACAAAGTAGATGCTCATTGATTGGGAAATGCTTAAACAAATTTTGAAAAGCGTAATGGAATATGACTGTACTGTAAAAAATTATGTGTGATGGTAAGAAAGAAGAGTGAAATGATGTATATGATTTGATGCAGAGTGAAGGATGTAGAGCCAAGAAAAGAATATCAATATTGACAACTATGTATACCAAACAATATACACACAAAGAATTTTAAATCAATGTAACAGAAGTATAAATATCAAACACACCTCTAAGTAAGACATGTTAAATGATATCCCTAAGACATTCATTTATGAAGCGTTGAAATCCACAACTGTTACAAGTTGCACAGGTATTTAGCTTTTTCCAATGGATTAATTAGTTGTGATGATTTTTTCTTCTTCCTCACTTCTTTTTGTTTTAAAGTAATACTATTTACTCTAGGAGATGGCTTTCTGAGTGGAGAAGGCAGAAGATATTGGGGATAACTATGATGATGTAAAAAACATAAGACACCAATAAACACTTCTTTAAAATATTTTCAAAACCCATTTGTGGATGCTGACATTAGATTTCCTTAATGACCTCTTAAGATGATAGGGTTCTGTGGAGGTAAGCAGAGTGAAACATATCAATGTATGTATTCAAGTGGAAAGACTTTCTTCTTTAGATCCTCATTGTTTCCCACTCATTTTTACTTTTATGTTCTTCAGTTTGATATTTGAGTTTCCAAGTTTATATACAGTTCAGCCTTTTGCATTGGGAATTCTTGGAAATTTTCTATTTCACTGTCCCCTAGTTGCACTAAATCTGTGATTCAGTGAAATTGAGGCACAAAAGTCTGAACATAATCTACTCATTGGCAAACATAACAATTACCAATAATAAAAGTCAAAGATCTATTCGTACAATTAGAGCACCGTGTTATACAGTCTGGTTATATAAGATTATTACATAATGTCAACTGGTGGTAAGAAAACTAAGACAGTGATTGGTACATAATTATGCTTATTTGCAAAAGTGATCCCCCAGAGCAAGTAGTAAGAGAGTCACAGAGTTAGTTAATATCCTTGGAAAGTCCCCAACCTCACATTACTCTCATATACAGAAACACAGTGCTAGCAAAAATATCCCATGACCAGGTTAAATCATTTTTCATTCAAATTCTTTATTATCTTCAAGTGTCAGATTAGGTCAAAATGACATGCATACTCTCCTATCGAGTACTGTACTACTCAAAGTTAAACACATGTTCTATTATGTATCATGCCACCAAGGCATATAAAAAATATTTCTAAATCAAAGATTTTGGAAAATGGTTCCAATGGCTATTGCTATGAATATTAAAACTCTTACCTACTAATCTGTCATGGATTTCATACTCTGTATACTTATAAACAGTTTTTCTGGGCAACTTATTCTTGATTTTTAAGCCTCTTTTTTTGCCTTCTGGATTAAGATACTCCACATTCTCCACTTCAGTAATACTGACTGTCAGATTGGGTGTAATGTTGTTGATCTCCTTGATATTTAAATTCTTCTTTCTGGCTGCTTGCAGTATTTTTTTATTTTATTGATTGCTCTGGATTTGGGTGAAAATGTTTCTGGAATTTTGCTTTTGAGATTTTTTTCAGAAGGTGATTGGTGGTTTATTTTTATTTTTATTTTGCATCCTGATTCTGAGATTTCAGATCAGATGTGACTTTTTTTGAAATAAAACATCTGATTCTTTTTTTTGTCAGAGTTTCTAGATAATTCATTTGCTATATTTTCTCTTCTTGATCTGTTTTTCAGGTTAGCTGCTTTTGCTGGGAGATGCCTAAAGTTTCCATCTATTTTTTTTATTTTTTCATGTTCTGTTTTAAGGACATTTGTTGTCTCATGTACCCATAAACTTCTTGTTCAGATCACTTTAATTTTTAGATAGGGAAGCTAAGTAGTACAGTGTATAAACTACTAGCTGTGTGACCCTGGGCAAAGTAATTAACCCTGTTTGCCATAGTTTCATCATCTGCAAAAGGGTACCAGTAACTTTTCCGAGAAAACCACAAAAGGGGTAAAAAAGAGTCAGACATAACTGAAAAAAATGACTAAAAAACAACACAAAATCTAGCCAAATTTCTCCCCAAATTCTTATTTTAATTATTTATATTCGAAATTGTTTTCACTGTTCTATAATCACTTCCATATAACTTAGATTTTTTTTACCCTCCCTCTCCCTCTTTTCCCCCTCCCTCCTCCTTACCTCCCTGTGATGCAATACAATTTTATGTAGGCTCTACACACACATTCCTATTAAATACATTTTCACCTTACTCATATTGCATAGAAGAATTAAAATGAATGGGAGAAATCATAAAACAAACCAAAACATAATACAAAAGAAAATAATCTGCTATGTTCTGAGATCGGATTCCATAGTTCTGGCTTTGGATGTGGAAGACACTTTGCCTTAAGAGACCAGTGAGAATTTTTTAAGTCCTTGCATTGCAAGGAAATACTAAGTCTACCTGAAAAAATCTTCACATAACAGTGGTTTTTGCTATGTGCAAAGTTCTCCTGATTCTGCTCCTTTCACTCATCATTAGTTCATATATCACTTTCCAGGGCTCTCTGAGGAAATGTTCATCATTTCTTACAGCACAACATTGTGCTATTATATTCATATACCACAATTTATTCAGCCATTCCCCAATTAATGGACATTCCCTTGATTTCCAGTTGTTGGCCAACATAAAGAGCTGTTATAAATATTTTTGGACATGTGGGGCCCTTTCCCATTTTTATGATCTCTTGGGGATACAGTCCTAGAAGGGGCATTGCTGGGTCAAAGGGTATGCACATTTTTTAGCCCTTTGGACATAGTTCCAGATTGCTCTCCACAATGGATGGATCAGCTCACAGCTCCACCAACAATAAATTAGTGTTCCAACTCTCTCACACCTTCTCCAATATATCGTCATCCTGTTGTATCATGTTATCCAAGTGGATAGGTGTGATGTGGTATCTCAGAGATGTTTTGATTTAAATCTCTCTAATCAATAGTGATTTAGATCATGTTTTCATAGGACTATGGATAGTATTAATTTCTTCCTCTGAAAACTGACTGTTCATAATGGTTGACCATTAATCAGTTGGTTAATGATGTGTATTCTTGCACATTTGATTCAGTTCTTTATATATTTTAGAAATGAGGTCTTTGTCAGAGACACTAGTTGCAAAAATTCTTTCCAAGTTTTCTGCTTCCCTCCTAATCTTGGTTGCACTGGGTTTGTGCAAAAATTTTCAATTTAATGCAATCAAAATTATTCATTTTGCACTTCATAATGTTTTCTATCTCTTGTTTAGTCAAAAATTCTTCCCTTCCCCATAAATCTGATAAATACACCATACCATGCTCCACCAATTTGTTTATAGTATCAATCTTTATACATTGATCATGTACCCATTTGGACTTCATTCTTGTTTATGGTGTCAGGCATTGGTCTATGCCTAGTTTCTGCCACACTGTTATCCAGTTTTCCCAGTAATTTTTGTCAAACAATGAGTTCTTATCCCAGAAGTTGGGATTCTTGGGTTTATCAAACAATAGATTGCTATATTCATTGACTGCTGTGTCTTGAGTACCTAACCTATTCCACTGTTCCTTCTGTTTCTTAGCCAGCACCAAGTGGTTTTGATAATTGCTGCTTTATAATACATTTTGAGATCTGGTAGAGCAAGGCCACTTTCACTAGAATTTCATTTCATTAGTTCCTTTGATATTCTGGGCCTTTTATTCTTCCAGAAGAATTTTGATATTATTTTTTCTAGCTCCACAAAATAATTGTCCCATAGTTTGTTTAGTATGGCATTGAATAAATGAATTAATTTAGGTAGAATTGTCATTTTAATCATATTGGGTGGAACTACCCACAAGCAACTGACATTTTTCCACTCATTTAGATCTGACTTTATTTGTGTGAAAGGTGTTATGTAATTGTGTTCATATGGTCCCTGGGTTTGTTTTGGCAAATAGACACCCAAATATTTTATAGTGCCTACTGTAGTTTTAAATGGGATTTCTCTTTCTATCTCTTGCTGTTGGGCTTTGTTAGTAATATATAGAAATGCAGATGATTTGTGTGGGTTTATTTTGTAATCTGCCACTTTGAAAAAGTTCTTTATTATTTCAAATAGTTTTTTTCTTGCATCTCTGGGATTCTCTACATACATCATCATATCATCTGCAAAGAGTGATAACTAAGTTTCTTCTTTGCCTATGCCAATTCTTTCAGTTTATTTTTCTTCTCTTATTGCTACAGCTAAAATTTCTAGCAGTATATTGAATAATAGGGGTGATAATAGACATCCTTGTTTCACCCCTGATCTTATAAGAAATGCATCTATCTTATCCTCATTGCATATAATGCTTGATGAAGATTTTAGTTAGTTATGGCTTATTATTTTATGGAAAGTTCCATTTATTCCTATGTTATCCAGGGTTTTCAGTAGGAATTGGTGCTGCATTTAATCCAAAGATTTTTCTTCATCTATTGAGATAATCCTGTGGTTACTGTTAGTTATGTTGTTGATTTGATCAATAATGTTAATAGTTTTCCTAATATTGAACCAGCCCTGCATTCCTGGTATAAAGCTTACCCGATCATAATGTATTATTCTTGTGATAAGTTGCTGCATCTTTTTTTTTTTTTTTTGCTAAAATCTTATTGACAATTTTCACATCTATATTCGTTAGAGAAATTGGTCTCTAATTTTCTTTCTCTGTTTTGGCTCTTCCTGGTTTACATATCAAAGCAATGTTTATATCACAGAAAGAATTTGGAAGGACTCTTTCTTCCCCAACCCAAATAGTCAATACAGTGGTGGAATTAACTGTTCTTTAAATGTTTCAGAGAATTCATTTCTAAATGCATCCAGCCCTGGAGATTTTTTCCAAAGGATTTCATTGATGGTAAGATTCTTTTTTGTTTCCTCATTATTCTTTAAGTAATATTTTATTTTTCCATTACATATAATAACAATTTTAACATTCTTTTTTTTTTCCAAATTTTGAGTCCCAAGTTCTCTCTCACTACCCCCCACTGCCCCATTGAGAAAGCAGCAATTATATAAGTTATATAATTGTAATCAGGCAAAACACGTTTCCATGTAAAACACAGACGAAAAACACCTGAAAAAAAAAGAGAAAAAGAATCGTTGATCTGCATTAAGGCTTTATTGTTCTCTCTCTGAAGATGGACGACACCTTTTCTCATACATCTTACAGAACTGTCTTGGATCATTGGATAATGAGAATAGCAAAATTATTCATTGCACATCATCACACAATATTGCTGCTACTGTGCACAATTTTCTCTTGGTTCTGCTCATTTCACTTTGCCTCAGTTCATGGAAATCTTTCCAGGTTTTTTTGAGAGAATCCTGCTCATCATTCCTTTTTTTGTTTTGATGTTTTAAGGAAGTTATTTAATGTTTTAGAGCCTCAGTTTTTTGTATTTTTAATAATATTTTATTTTTTTCCAATTGCATGTAAAGAAAGTTTCCAACATTCAGTTTTATAAGATTTGGAATTGGAAATATTTTGTGATCCACTCCCTTCCTTCCACCCTTCCTAAGGTGGCAAACATTCTGATATAGGATATACATGTACAATCATCTTAAACATATTTCCACATTAGTGATGCTGTGAAAGAAGAATCAGGTCCAAAGGGGAAAACCAAGAGAAATAAAAAACAAAAACAAAAAGGTGAAAATACGTTTTGATCTGCATTTAGATTCCATGGTTCGTTCTCTTGAAGAGGATAGTATTTTCCATCATGAGTCTTTTGGAATTTTCTTGAATCATTGTATTGTTGAGTAGAGCTGTCTATCAAAGTTGCTCATCACACAATGTTGCTGTTACTATGTACAGTGCTTTCCTGGTTCTGTTCTCTTCACTCTGCATCAGTTCATGTAAGTATTTCCAGGTTTTTCTGAAATCTGCTTGATCTACATTTATTAAAGGACAAGAACATTCCATCAAATCTTATACAAAAACTTGCTCAGCTAGTCCCCAGTTGATGGAAACCCTCTCAATTTCCACTTCTTTGGCACCACTAAAAGAGCTGCTATAAATATTTTTTGTACACACAGATCCTTTTCCTTTTTGTTCTTTATCTCTTTGGGATAAAACCTTAGTAGAGATGCTGCTTGGTCAAAGAATATATACAGTTTTATAACCTTTTGAGTACAGTTCTTGATTGCTCTCCAAATGTTTGTATCAGGATACAACTTCAGTAAAAGCATATTAGTGTTTTAATTTTCCCATATCCCCTCCAAAATTTGTCATTTTTCTTTTCTGTTATATTTGTCAGTCTGACAAGTGTGAGATAGCAACTGAGTTTTAATTTACATTTCTCTCATCAATCATAATTTACACTATTTTCTTCATGTAACTATAGATAGTTTTGATTGCTTTGTCTGAAAACTGTCTGTTCATATGTTTTGGCCATTTATCAAGTGCAAAATGACTCTTATTTCTATGAATTTATCTCAGTATTCTATATGTTTGAGGACAAAGTCTTTATCAGAGAAACTCATTGTCAAAAGGTTTTCTTATTAATGGTTACCAGCTATGTATTTCCCTACATCCTAATTCTCCCATTTATTCTAGTATAGCTCTCCTTTTACCCTTTTCTTTCTCAAGTGTTTTGCTTCTGACTTTCACCTCTTCCAAACTGCCTCCTCATCTATCTGTTCCTCCCAACTTCTCTTATTCCCTTTCTATATTCCCATATGGTAAGACAGATTTCTATACCCAACTCAGTGTGCCTATTATTCTCTCTTTGAGCCAATTCCAATGGGAAAAAGTTCATGTGCTCCCCTCGCTGCTTCCCCCATTTTTGCCTGCTCTGTAAAATCTCTTTCAGGCCTCTTTTATGTCAGATAATTTATCCCATTCTACCTCTCCAGTTCTTCAGCCAGTGTGTTCGTCTTTCTCATCGCTTAATTTTATTATTGTTGTTGTTTATAGATAATCATAACATCAAATTCAACTCACACTTCTGCTTTCTGTGTATGCTGCTTCTACCTGCCCTAATAATGAAAAAGTTTTTAGGAATTGTAAATGTCAATTTTTGTGTAGGAATATAAACAAGAATCTTTTATGATTTCTCTTTCCTGTTTACCTTTTTATGCTGCTTTTGTATCTTGTATTTGAAAATCAAATTTTCCATTCAGCTCTGGTCTTTTGTTTCAGTAAGCATCTCGATATACACATGGGGGCTTGCTATCACGAGCTCTTTGATCTACTTCTCTAAAAGGAAAGGCAACTTTTGAAGGGTTAACAATCAGTTTAATCAAGCACACACCTCATTCCTTTAATCTAGCGTATATATCATTCACCTAATTTAGGAGAATCAGCAGCCTGAACTTCAAAGAAAATACAGAGAAATCAAAGATCTACAGGCGTGACTTCCTCTGTCTGACCATAATCAGTACATGTATCACAAATCAACAAACAGTTCCAACTGTCTGAACGTAGTTACCAGAGAGAGAAGGACAAACATCTGGGTTTTTAAAGCCAGGGGGCTGCTTACTGACTTCCCAGAGTCCCATCTGGCACACAAACCTTCTTCCACAAACTAAGCCCCAAAGTAAAACTGCACCTCAGTGTCTTTATACACTTTTTAGAGCCAGAGAGCATCACATCCCTTGAGAACTAGTGACTCATTAATGAAAGACATGGACCTTACTGCAAATCCTCCCAGGTCTAATAATGGATGGGAAAGATCCTCCTTAATTACATTATCCAGGGGCATTTCCTAGTTTACTTGCCTTCACATCTTTTTAACAGGAATGTTTGAAACTCTCTATCTCAGTGAATGTCCATTTTTCCCATGAAGGATTATGCTCTGTTTTACTGGGTAGGTCATTCTTGGTTGCACTCCTAGGTTTTTTGCCCTATAGAATATCACATTCTAAGCCCTCTGATCCTTTAATGTAGTAGTTGTTAAAACTTCTGTTATCCTAACTCTGGTTCCACTAAATTCAAATTATTTCTTTTTGGCTACTTTCAGTATTTTCTCCTGTATCAGAGAGAAATGGAACTTGGCTATAATATTGCAGGGAGTTTTTTGGGGGGTCACTTCCAGGACATGATTGGTGAATTCTTTAAATTTATGTTTTGCTGTCTGGTTCCAGAATATCAGACCAGCTTCCACTGATATTTCTTGAAAGATGGTGCCCAGAATCTTTTTTTGTTATGACATTAAGATAGTTCAGTAATTCTTAAATTACCTCTCATAGTTCCATTTTGCAGGTCAATTGTTTTTCCAATCAGATATTTCGTATTGTCTTCTTTTGATTGTGTTTGATTGTTTTTGGATGCCTCATAATGTCATTAGCTTCCAGTTATGAATTCTAACTTTTAAAGAAATACTTTCTTTAGTACACATTTGTACTGATTTTCCATTTGGCCAATTCTATATTTTAGGGAGTTCTTTTCAGTGAGTTTTTGAATACCTTTTTTCCATTTTACCTATTCTGCTTTTCAAGGCATTCTTCCATTCGTTGGGTTTTTGTGCCTCTTTTGCTGTATGGACTTATGTTTTTTAAGCTGTCATTTTCTTCACTAATTTTTTTGTGTCTCCTATGTCAATCTGGTGACTTTTTTCATGACTTTCTTGCATCACTCTCATTTCCCAATTTTAACTCTACCTCTCTTATTTAATTTTTAAAATCCTTTTTGACCACTTCCATGGCCTGAGACCAATTCATTTTTTCTTTGAGGCTTTGAATGCAGGAATTTTGAATGTGTTGTCTTCTTCTGAGTGTGTCTTTGATCTTCCTTGTCACCATAATAATTTTTAAGGTCAGAAACTTTTTCTGTTCTTTACTCATTTTCCCAATCTATATCTTGAATTTGAACACTATGCTCTGCTTCCCAAGGGTAAAAGTCACTGTCCCAATCCTCAGGTTTTTTGGCAACTATTTTCAGAGGTAATTCTGGGGAGTTTAAGTAATTTTTTGACTATTTCCAAAGTGGTATGATCTAGGGAGGAGTGTGCTTACTACTCTCCTGTACCATGCACTGGTTTATGAGTGACCACAAACACTCTTTCAAATCCTGGACCTGTGACCAGGGTCCTTTCTCCCTTGTGCCCACAAGATCTACTGTACTATTGCTCCTCTTAGCACTGAGACTAAGACCCAGGCCTGTGACCCACATCCAAGTGTAGGTAATGCAATAGATTCTGCCCCTGATGCCAGCAAAGGAATTCTTATAAATCTTCTGAAATGTTGTCTAATCCCCTTACTATCTATGGAAGAAGAGGCTTGGAAACTGCTACTGCTCTCACTGATTCAGTTGCCCTGAAGCATGCTCCTGGTTTTCAGGGTCCAGATCTGCCCTAGACTGTGCTCCTTGCTCAGTCTAGTGCAACAGAGCTTTCCTGCTGTCCTTCTAAGTGATCTTGGGATGGAAAATTGTTTCACTCTCTTTTGGTGGGTTTTGCCACTTAAGATTTTACTTACAATCATTATTTAAAGGTAGTTGGAGTGTTTTAGAGAGAGTCCTTGCCTTTACTCTGCCATCTTGCCTCCACTTTCTTGATTCCTCATTCTTCAGGCTATATTTCTGGATCTTGAACATTTTATTAGTGTTTGGTTCTCTGGATTTGTGGAGAGATGTCTGGGGCATATTTCGGTCCTCTTGGGTCCTTTTGTGGCTTTCTTTGGGTATTGAGTGGAGGATATTCAAGGATATCAGAAATAGAACTTGCAAATATATGTTTGCTCCAGGTAATTCTGAGTCATGCACTACTGGTCTGAACTCTAAGATTACTAATCTTGACTTAAGGTTTCAATCCCTCCTGGACTCAGCCCACTATCAGGCAGCTTGAAAAATCTACAGTTGCCAAGTTGCAGAACTTTAGGTTTCCTTTTGGTCCAGCTCTCTTGCTTTGGTTGTTCAATGACAGCATCCAGGAAGGGTTGGGCACTTGTGCTCTGAACTTGATCTGCTCCTGGAGTTAGAGCCCAACAGCTTCTGCTCAGTTCTGTACACATTGCTTGATGAAGAACAAGTCTAGGGTCAATGAACATTATTTAAATTATTGCTTAGACTGGTTCTCCTAAGCACAGGTCCCTGACTCAATCTCTCACAAGGAACTTGTCCCAGCCCTGTGTAGCAAGCAGCGTGGTCTCCAGTGGGACCATATTCCACCCACATAAGGTCAGGCCCTCTATGTAGACCTGAGAAGTGTCTCTTCTATCTCTGGTCCATAGTTATGCACAGGCTGTCACTGAGCTCCCATCAGAGAAAATTCCACATAGTTTAATAATAGCAAGAGTTTTGCCATTGCAGATGACTTTAAAGATGTTTTCCTCCTATAGAATGTTTGAATCTTGCCAAGAGTTACTCTCTGATGGCAGTAGATGAACACAAAATTCTTTTTATGTTCTTTTGTTTCTTACATTTATTTATTTTTAGTTTTCAACATTCACTTTCATAAGATTTTGAGTTCTAAGTTTTCTAAGATAGCATGCAATCTGATATAGGCTCTACATATACATTTGCATTAAACACATTTTCACATTAGTCATGTTGTAAAGAAGAATTTGAACCAACAGGAGAAACCACAAGAAAGAAAAAACAAAGCAACAAAAAAAGAGAGTAAATAGTATGCTTCAATAAGCATTTAGATAGCATATTTCTTTTTCTGGATGTGTATGACATTTACCCTCATGAGTCTTTTGGAGTTATCCCTCAAGCTTGCATTGCTGAGAAGAGCTCAGTCTGTCAAAGTCAGCCATGGCAAAATATTGTTGTTACCATACACAATATTTTCTTGATTCTGCTCACTTCACTCAACATCAGTTCATGTAATTTATGTTATTTCATTTATGTAATTCATGTTATTTCCAGGTTTTTCTGGAGTCCACCTACTCATAATTTCTTTTTTATTATTAATAAATTATTTTTTTTTCAGTTTTCTACTATCATTTCCATAAATCTTAGATTTTCTCCCCCTCCCTCTCCCCTCTTTCTTCCTCCCTCCTTTCTCATTCCCCAAGATGATATGTAATCTTATATGGGATCTACACAGACATTCTTACTGAATACATTTTATCCTTAGTCGTGTTGCATGGAAGAATTAAAATGAATGGGAGAAACCATAAGGAAAAAACAAACAAAACAAAACAAAACACAAGAGAATATAGTCTGCTTCAGAAATCTAACTCCATAGTTTTTCTCTGGATGTGGATAGTATTTTGCCTCGAGTCCACTGGGAATTTTTTAGGTCCTTGTATTGCTGTAAACGGATAAGTCTACCAGAAAAATTCCTCACATACTGTGGTTGTTGCTGGGTACAAAGACCTTTTACCTTGTCTTTTAACTATTTATCAAAAGGTAAAGATTGTATTCTTATAAATTAGACTCAGTTCTCTATATAGTTAAGGAATGAGGCCTCTACCAGAGATTCTGGCTGTAAAGTTTTTTTCCCCCAGTTTTCTGCTTCCTTTCTCCTCTTGGTTGCATTGGCTTTGGGCAAATACTTTTCACTTTAATGTGATCAAATTTATCTTTTTTGCATTTCAAAATGTTCTCTATCTCTTGTTAGATCATAAATTCTTCTGTTCTCCATAAATCTGAAAGGTAAACCATTCATTGCACTCCTAACTTGCTTATAGTTTCAGCCTTTATATCTAAACCATGAACACAGTATTCGTAGGCTTGTTGAGTTGATGTGCTTGATGATCTCATCATCCATGGATTTCATATAGTCTAGTCATTCAATAGCAAGAAAAAAATGGTGAAGCCCAATATGTGCAACTTCTTGATGGCAAAGGCTGGATTTGGAGCTTCAGGGGACCTTGGACAGGCAAGAAAGTAGTTTGAATTTCATGTATACCTGCACCAAATTCAGTTTGTGTACATGTCTTGTACATCCATATATTTATTTCATATTTGTATAGTTTTCTCATTCCCAGGACTATGTGAAATAGTTAAGTTTCTCCTTTTTCATCTCTTTTTTTAATTTTCCCTTTTCCATGTCTTTTGTCACTTTATATAATCATAATATAACAAAATTAATCTTAAGTTCTTTTAATTCCCTCTAGGATCACTGAAGAAAGTAGAGTTCTGAGAGGATGTGTTTTTCTCCCTTATTAGGCTATGAATACTTCATCACATAGTCCCTTCCATTTTCTCAAGAGCATATATTTCTCCATGTTTGTCATGACTCCAATGTTGAAGATTCAAAGTATCTACTCAGGGAAAGAATGCTCATTATGAATAAGTGGAAGTCTTCTATTCTCTTCTATAACTACACCTAACTCACAGGGTTGTTGCGAGGATTCAATGAGATATTATTTAAAATGTGCTTAGTACAATGACTGGAACAGAGTAGATATTTAATAAATCCTTCTTCCATCACATTTATTAATAGTTCATTGCAGCACCTATAATACTATGTTATGCTAATTCATGTGTAATAGGTTATTGGACATTAACTTCTACCTTCTAGAACAGTATATTCTAATCACTTCTCTACTTTATAGTGGTAGCTACCAGATTTTCAGTGATGCTGATCAGCTAACTGGTATATGTACTCTTTTTTTATGTAGTTCTTTGATTTGGAGCATCTCGATTTTGGCTATGACATTTTCTGGAGCTTACAATATGAGGTTTCTGTTAAGAGTTAAAAGATATAAGTTTTCTGTTTGATTTCACACTCTCATTCACCTAGGTGTGCCCAGTTTTCATTTGTGAGTTCATGAAATATTTTATCTAGACTTTTTGCATTTACCATTTTCTAGTAGTTCTGTGAGTCTTAAATCACCTCGTTTTACATTCTGCTTTATGTCTTTTTATTTTGTTCCAATAATTTTTTTGTTGTCTCGTATCAGGTCCTATCTAATTTCCAATTAGTTTCTTATGTGACCAAGTTTTTGCAAAGGCTGTACTTAGCCATCCATTCTCTATCAGGTACTTTCTTCTAAAGAAGTCAATTTTTTTTCTCATTCTTTCCTCTGGAAATGATTACTTAAATGACCTTTTTATAACTCTTGTTTTCTAATTTCATGTAATTCAAATAAAATTTATGGTAAAGCTATAATTTTATTTGAGATTCCCTCTAGGGCAACTTAAAATTTTTATTTGAGGGGAACATTTCTGGATGGTGACTGCAGGAGAAGATTAACAACCAGATGTGGAGGGTGAACAAAGTAAGACTGGGTCAATATGAAAAAAAAATGACAGTACTCAACATAGTAATTTACCAATTAAATGTTATAGAAATGGCACCATCAAAAACGTATTTCACACAACTAATAAAACAACAACAAAGTGTATTTATTGGGAAAATACCTAGATTATCAATGGAAACACCTCACCCCCAAATTTAAACGTGAAAGGGACTAATACCAGAATTAAAGCTCAAATTATACTAAAATCCGGTAGTCATCAAAACATGTTGAATGGTTTAAAAAATGGAGAAACGGATCAGGTGAAAAAACTAAAAAAGGAGAACTAGCAAAAATGAAGCCTTAATTTGAATGTTTGCTAAACCTGGAAACAAATGACTCAGTAATGAGGGTCTTCTTAGATAATAGCTGCTGGAATAACTAGCAAACAGAGAAATAAAAGTTAGATCAGCATGAATACCATATTGAAAAATAAAATTTAAATGAATTTGTGACCTTCTTGATCATCATATCACAAAAAACTTAGAAAAAATAGGATACTTTCTTTTCTCAGTTATAGCTAAAAGATATATTCTTAAGACAGTCTTCATATTTCAGGACATTATTTCTCCTGTCTTACAAGTCATCACTTAGCTGGGATTTGTTCAAGGCATTGATTATTGGTTTCAGAGTTAAATTAAAAATGTTTGATCTAAATGGGGAACCTGACCCTAGTGCAAATGACAGTTCTTGAAGAACAGTCATGCCTGTCACACAGAGGGGACTGAGTGTTTTATTAGAATCACTATTACATTTAGGGCCTCATCTTGCCAGTCAGCCCTTTCATTATCAGATTATCTTCTGTGGCACTATGGTGAATGCATTTGTGTGATCCTACCAGGATGGAACATACATTCCTTGTTTTGTCTTTGACATTATTCAAGATTAAATACAGGAAGAAATTATATTCATAGTAGCCATCAGGTGACACAAAACACTACTGGAATCTGTGAAAGAGTCTATTTAGGTTGTATACTCCAATCCCCTGCACTTTTGGGAAGAACTTAGGAATAGATCTTACCCATGATACCAGGTAGGGATCTATGTTTTTACAATTGATTTTAAACTGACTACCTTTCTACTGGAGGAAAATGAAACTAGAGACCTGCCAGTCTTTGGGGAGTTACTTACATTTCTATGAAGTTTAAAAAAGCATTTTTGAAAATGTCCCCTTAAATTGGTTTTCCCCATATCCAACACCCAATGCCATTTCTTTTATTGCAATGACTCAAACAATTCTACACCTTGGTATCAGTGAATAGGTCAAAGAATGGGTTTCCTACATCAGCTGGAGGGGCTTAGTTTGGTGTCAATTGACATCAAATTTGGGGGAAAATGGTGCTAATTACAGACACTTCTTTAAAGTACTCATTCATATCAGATCTGACACAACGGTGAGGTCTCATTAGTCATTTCCTGAAAACTAAAAAGGATCTTAGTCTTACAAAGTCTCTGTTACAGGGATGCTTCTTCCTCGGGATTTGATGCTTTTTACTGATACAGTAGCATCAGTACATCTGAAGTCCTCCTGAACTTTCTTCCATATAGATATCTGATATTGTTATCTGCAAGACTGATACAGTTCTACAATTCTTAAACTTTATAAACCATTCTCTTTGGAAATCAGATCTTTGACGATCCCTAATATTTGTTAGTGTTACTCTGTTACTCAAATATTATTATTGGCTTTCTTGCTTGATGCTGCTTCCATTGCCTCAGTTTTGAACTTTTAGGACAATGAGTCCTTGTTAATTTTATTAGATACTCCTATTTCCTGAGGGAACTGTCCTTTTCTGAGTCCTTTTCTCTTCTAGTTTCTGTCATCTCTTTCACACTGGACCATCACTGAGAAGGAGTTTCTTGATAACACTTCTGTTTTTTCAAAGGACTGTATGAAACTAATGGTTCCTGGCTAATGAGAACCTCTGTCACTCTCTAGGGTGTTCTCCCAAGCAGAAATGCAAGAAGACAGCATGTTATCTGTTAGAACTGTAAAGAAGTGGGCATACAAAGCCTCTTCACAGGACAATCCTTCCAACTAGTGACTAGTATTATTGGGTTTCCAGTACTACTAGATGTTTTAGGAAGGAAGGGAGTAATAAAGGAAGAGGAAAAAGTAAAGAGAGAGAGAGGGAGAACGAGAGACAGAGAGGGAGACAGAGAGAAAGAGAGGATGGTTTACTCTGTACAGTGAGTACATCAGGTTCTCTATCTGGAGGTGAATGGCATGTTTCATCATAAATCCTCTGGAACTGTGGTTGATGATTGAATTGATCACAGGTTTGAAGAGTTCCAAAACTGGCTGTCTTTCAAATATTGCTGCTGTTGTAGAAAAGGTTTTATTGGCTCTTTTCACTTCAATTTGTGTCAGTTCATATAGGTATTATCATTCTTTCCTGAAAACATTGCTCTCATTATCTCTTACTTCACAAAAGTATTACATCACATTCATGTACCCTAACTTGTTCAGTCATTCTTCACTGGATGGGCATCCCCACAGTTTCCAAGTCTTTGCCATCAAAAAATGAGCTTCTCTATTTTTCCTGTACAGAGGTCCTTTTCCTCCTTCTTTGAACTACGTGTGGAATTGAATTAGTAATGAAATCACTGGGTAAAAAGAATATATTCAGGTGAATAAGAATTTGGGTTCCAAATTGCATTTCAAAACGTTCAGACCAGTTCACAGATCTACCAACGCTAAAATACATGTTTTTTCATAGCCCCTACAGCATCGGTCATTTTTTATTTTTGTCACCAACCTGATAGGAGTGAAGTGGTACTTCAGAGTTACTTCAATGGCAGAAGATATATTCTTAGTATATTTGCATTTCTTTAATTATTATTGAATTAAACTACTATATCATGTGTCTATCGATGGCTTAGATTGTGTCCTCTTAACAGTGCTTATGTTTATGCTTTAACTGTCTAGTAATTGGGGAATAGCTTTTCTTCTTATAAATTTGGTTCAGCTTCCTATTTATCTTAGAAATGAGAATTTCAGGGGGCGGAGCCAAGATGGCGGAGTGAAAGCAACGACTCACCTAAGCTCCTGGAAAAACTCCTTTGGATATTTCTGGGGGGAGAGTCTGACCAGACTTTGGAGGTGTAGAATCCAGTGGGAGACGGACTTTGACAGATTCGGAGCCCAGGCTGGACTGGAAGGTCCACGGGAGGGATCTGTTCCGCGGGGGTAAGAGCCCGGCGCACAGCGCAGCGCAGTCGGCGCGGCAGGGCGGAGGCGACCCGAGGGGCCCGAGAGTGGCGGGCGAGACCAGCGGAGCAGGAGATAAGCCAGGCCGAGCCAACGATATCAGCGCAACAGCCTTTGAAATCTTCAGCCTAAAGACGGGACTTCAGTGGGTCACTACTTGAACATCCAGAAGCTGGGATGCCGGAGTGATCAGTAAGTGCTCTCCCCTCCCCCCCGATGACCGTGAGGGAACCATAAAATTCTTCCCCAGATTGATCCTGGATCAGTGGGAGCAGCAGAAAGGGGCGAGTGGTCTCGTAACACCAGAGGCTGGAGAGGTGGCAAAGGGGGATTCTTCCTACCTTGGTGGAGGCTATCTGGAGGGACAGACGACCCAGGGCAGAGAAAAATTCGCACTGAGACCCAAGCAAGCCTCAGCCCGGGAGACGAGCCCCAGGAGGGGCGGGAACACGCATTAGCCTCTAGGCATGCCCCAGCCCTCCAGGGGAAAAGGGAAGACAATAGGGAAGCTGGGATCACCATCCCCCTGGACCTTGCCTTTGCCTCAGGCCAGCTGAGGAGATAGCCTGAGACCAGACCACACCTCCCACACACCTATCAAGCTAAACCCAGGGTTGATCTGGGAAACAACAACAACAACAACAAAAAAAAGCCTGCTTTTAGCCTAGACAAACATCAACTCAACTTAAAAGATCTGTATCTTCCGACTGAAAGAAATGAGAATTTCATCAAAGAAACTTGCTCGCTGTAAAAATTTCCCTCACTTTTTCTGAATTTCTTTTAATATTAGCTGCATTTGTATTATGTAAATATTTTCATTTAATATAATAAAAATTATTTATTGTCCTTCTTGGGAACCACTCTATCTCCTCTCTGGTCATGAACTCATTCTCTATGTATAAATCTCTTAGATATTTTTTCTACATTACTTTGATTTGCTTATGATATCACTTTTAATATCTAAGTCATGTACCGTTTTGGAGAATATCATGGCATGTAATGTGACCTCTATCTACTTTCTTGCCAAGTGACTTTCTATTTTTCCCAATGTGTTGCTGTTCAGTCTTTTGGGCAAAGATACTGGAGTGGTTTACCATTTCCTTCTGCAGGAGATTAGGACAAACAAAGATCAAGTCACTTCTGTAAGGTCCCATAACTAGCAAGTGACTGAGGTCAAATTTGAACTCGATCCTTCTGGACTCCAGGCCCAGTGTTCAAAACATTGATCCATCTAGCTGCCCCAGTTTTCCCAACAGTTTTAGTAAAAATGAGTTCTTACCCAATGGCTTAGATGACTGGGTTTTTCAAATACGAGGTCATCGTGTCCATTTACTTATATCTGTTGTGTCAATAATGTATTTCACTGATCAGCCTCTTTATTTCTCACCTAGTACCGAATTGAGTTGATGATTACAATTCTATTCCACAGTGTTAGATCTGGTACTTAACAGATTTTGCATTAAATCATTTGTTATTCTAGATCTTTTGTTCCTCCATGTGGCATTTCCTATTATTTTTTTAATCCATTAGAAACTAATGCTTTGATAGCTTGATAAATACGGCACTGGATAAATATATTTATGAAGGAGTTTTCATCATTTTTATTATTTTCGCTAAGCTTAAGTAAGAAAAATTAATATTTTTCCAATTCTGGAGGTCTCTATTTCTTTAAAGTATGTTTCATAAGGCTGTTTACATAGTTTCTGTGTGTGCTCTACAAGGGTGACTCCCAAGTATTTTATTCTTTCTGTAGTCAATTTAAATTGAATTTATCTTTGTATCTCTTTCTGCTAGATTGTTGGGTAATAAAGAGAAATGTTATGAGTTTATCTTATGTCAAGCAGTTTTTCCAAAGTTGTTAATTTACTTGTTTTTAAAGTATTCGTAGAGTTCACTACTATATAATCACATAAACTGCATAAAGTGGTGATTTTTTTTCCTCTTTACTTGTGCTGATTCTTCGATTCCCTGTTCTTGTTTTATTTGCCATAGCTATAATATCTAGAATTATATCGTGTAAGAATGGTGATAATGGGCATCTTTTTGTTTTTCCCTTATCTGACTGGAATGGGCCCTAGTTTACTCTAGTTACAAATAATACTGCCTCTTGATTTTTGACAGATACCAGATATCATATCAAGGAAAGATTTTCATACCTCCAATTTCTAGTTTTTTAAAAAAATTGCCATTATATAATATGTGGATTATAATTGTTCTAGTTTGTCCAATATTGAACCCATCTTTTCATTCATATTGTAGGCAAATCAAGGCTTGTGATATTGTTTCATTTTTATATTATTTATTGTAGCTCATTGCTAATGTATCATTTAATTTTGGCATCAATATTGATTAGGAATGTTGCTTTATACATTAATATGCATTGGGAATGTTAATTTATAGATTTCTTTGTACAATTTGCTCTTGCTGCTTTATGTACTGGTACCATATAAGAAGAAATTGAGCATAGCTGTTATTTTCCTGTTTTTCTTAGAAGTTTATGTCATATTGCAATTAATGTTTCTCTAAGTTTTTGAGATAATCGACAGGCAAAGCCATCTGGTCCTAGGGATTTTTTCTTTGAGTGTTCATTTATGGCCTGTTAAACTTTGCATTTAAAATATGTTCATCACCTCTATATCTTGTATAAATCTGGAAGGTTTTTTGTTCCATAAAAAAATATGCTTCGGACTGTCAGTTTAATTAGCATATGATTTGGTGAAATGATTCTTGATTAATAATTTCTTTTGTTATTTCTTAATAATGAATACACAATTTAAATAAATTTGGTTCAAGTCATTTAGGATTTTTCCTCTTAAAATCAAGTTTCTTACTGGTTTATCTCTTTTGTTGATCTTTTTAAAAAAAATAGTTGTTTTTAAATTTATTCTTACCATGTTATATTTTTTTTCACTTTTGCTAACTTAACATTTTAAAAATTTCTGATTCAGTGGCTAAATGAAATATATAAATTTGTTGATTTTCTTGGTTTTTCTCATAGGTACATGTCTACTTCACTGATCTGCTCTTTCTTTCTTTAACTAATATAATTGGATAGTAATATCAAATTTTCTCTAACTGCTACTAGATTTGCAACTCAAAAAAACACTTCTGTGTTCTCTCATTTTTGTCATTTTGTTTAAGGAATTTTTTATGTTATTTGTTCTTAATGCTTTGCCACCACAGAGAGAGCTGTTATAAATATTTCTTATACATGTGGGTGCTTTTCCTTTTTTTATGATCTCTTTGGGCATAGTTTTATACTCCTTTATGCATAGTTCCAAATTGCTTGTCAAAATGGTTCGATCAGTTCACACCTCCACCAACAATTCAGTAGAATTCCAATTTTCTCATATCTTTCTCAATATTTTTCATTTTCCTATTTCTTATGTTAGTCAATGTTATAAGTGGGATGTGGTACCACAGAGTTACATGAATATGCATTTCTCTAACTAATAGTGATTTAGAGCATTTTCTTCATGCAACTGCAGATAATTTTAATTTCTTCATCTAAAACAGTTGAAGGACTCCTAGCAAATTCCTTTTATGATACAAATATGGTACTGATAGCTGAACCAGGAAGAGCTAAAATGGAGGAAAAGAATGATAAATCAATTGCTTATTGAACACTGATTCAAAATTTTAATAAATTGAAATAAAATATTACCCAGGGATTACAGTAATTTATCACCAGGATTATGTACTAAGGTGAAGTAGGATTGACACAAGTAATGCAAGGCTGGTTCAATATTAAGAAAACTATCAGCACAATTGACTATTTCAATAAAAAACCAAAAGAAGTCATATTATTATCTAAACAGATGCAGAAAAGTCTTTTGACATATACATCGCCCACTCACAATAAAACACTAGAGAACATAAGAATAAATTGAGCTTTCCTTAATATGATAAGCAATATCTATCTAAAACTATCAGCAATCACTATCTCTAATGGGGATAAACTGTCCAGGGCTTTCTTCACTAATTTAAATCTCCCAGGCTCCCGACACTAACTTTCCCTCCCTGGGCTTCGCTTGGAATCTTACCTCAAGATCTAAGTCTTTGTTGGTCCTCAGATGTCTCTGGCCCCTCCTGTGGGGGAGGGGAATAAGTAGACAGAACACCCGAGTTGGCAGCAGTTCACTCTTTCATGGTTACATTACTCTCTCCGGGATCCCCCCAATGCCCCAGTATATCTTTAGGCACCCGAGCTCCTCCCATGTTCCTCCCCGTAGGCGGAGCCTATCCTGTTACTGAGGCATTCCCAGTACCTCGTAGCTTACTAGACCAGCTAGCATGCCACGTAAGCAGGTTAGCACCTCCAGGTGTCTCAACTTTCCATACAGGAGGCCACAGTCCAGAGCTGGGCCCCAACAATAAACTAGAAGGCTTTGCATTTATATCAGAGGTGAAACAAGAATGTCCATTATAACCATTATTATGCACCATTACACTAGAAATGTAAATAGCGATAAGATTGGAAAAATAAATTTTAAGGGTTGAGAACTGGCAAGAAGGAAACAAAAAGATCCCTCTTTGCAGATGATATGATTGTATACTCACAGAATATTCACAAATCAACTAAAATATATGTGAAATAATTCACAACTTTAGCAAAATCACAGATTATAAAGTAAACCCAAGCAAATTATGACCATTCCTATATATTATCAATAAAGTCTGTGAACAAAAGATAGAACAAGAATTTCCATTTAAAATAACTGTCCATAATGTAAAAACCTTGAGAGTCTACCTGTCAAAATAAACTCAGGAACTATATGAACAGAATTACAAAAGATTTTTACACAAATAAAGTCGGATCTAAACAACTGGAACAAGTATCATTTGCTCATGGGTAAGCCAAGTTGATATAATAAAAATGATAATTCTATCTAAATTCATTTATTTATTCATGTGCCACATCAATAAAACTACCAAAAATTTATTTTATAGAGCTAGAAAAAAATAATAAAATTCATCTGGAGGAACAAACTATCAAGAATACCAAGGGAATGAATGAAAAAATTGCAAAGGAAAATGGTCTACCTATAACAGATCTAAAATTTTATTACAAAGAGGCAATCATCAGAATTATTTGGCACTGGCTAAAAGACAGAGGAGTGGATCTGTGGAATAGATTTGTTACACAAGCATATTACCAAATGACTTTAGTTATGTACTGTTTGATAAATGCAAAGACTCCAGATTTTGGGATAAGAGCTCTATTTGACAAAAACTGCTGGGAAAACTAGAAAAGAGTATAGCAAAAACCAGGTGGAGAACAAAATCTCTCACTATATACCAAGATAAGGTAAAATAGTATACCTGGTGAGAAATAAAGAAGGATGCCATGAAAAATAAGTTGATCGAGGAATAGTTTACCTGTCAGACTGATGCAGAAGGGAAGAATTTCTGACCAAATAAGAAAGAGTATTAAAAATACAAAATGGTTAATTTTGATTATATTAAAATGAAAAAAGTTTGCACCAACAAAACCATGATTAGAAGGAAAGCAGAAAGTTGTGAAACAATTTTTAATGCAAATGTCTCTCATAAAGGCCTCATTTCTCAAATATGTAGATAAATGTGTCAAATTTATAAGAATACAATTAATTCTCCAGTTAATAAATAGTCAAAGGATATGAACAGGCATTGAAATAATATTGAAAGAATCCACCAATCACCACCTGAAAGAGATCCAAAAAGAGAAACTACTAGGAATATTGCAGCCAAATTTCAGAGTTCCCAAGTCAAGGAGAAAATATTGCAAGCAGCTAGAAAGCAACAATTCAAGTACTGTGTAAATACAATCAGGATAATACAAGATATAGCTTCTCCCACATTAAGGGATTGACGGGTGTGGAATATTATATTCCAGAAGTCAGAGGAACTAGGAATAAAACCAAGAATCATGTACCCAGCAAAACTGAGTATAATGCTTCAGGGGAAAAATGGTAATTCAATAAATTAGAGGACTTACAAGCATTCTTAATGAAAAGAAAACTTGACTTTCAGGCAAAAGAATCAAGAGAAGCATGAAAATATAAACAAGAAAGAGAAATCATAAGGGACTTACTAAAGTCGAACTGTTTATATTCCTGTATGGAAAGATGATATTTGTAACTCTTGAAATATTTCTCAGTTTCTCATTATTTGGCTAGTGGAAGGGATTACACACACACACACAAACACACACATATGTGCATGTATAAACATATATAGAGAGAGCACGGAGTGAGTTGAATAGGAAGGGATCATACTTAAAAAAATAAAATTAAGCGATGAGAAAGGAATATATTGGGAGGACAAAGGGAGAAATAGAATGGGGCAAATATTCTCTCAAAAGTGGCAAGATAAAACTTTTTCAATGGAGGAGAAAAGGGGGGAGATGAGAGGGAAAAAGTGAAGCTTACTCTCATCATATTTGGCTCAGGGAAGGAATAACATGCACACTCATCTTGGTATGAAAATGTATCTTACACTATGGGAAAGTAGGAGAAAAGGGGATAAGCAGATTGGGGAGGAGGATGGAAGGCAGGGAAAATGGGAAGAGGGAGCAATTAGAAGTAAACACTTTTGAGGAAGGACAAAGTCAAAAGCGAGAGTAAAATAAATGAGGGGCAGGATAGGATGGAGGGAAATAGAGTCTTACACAACATGACTATTATGGAAGTTGTCTGCAAAACTAGACATATATAGCCTATTTTGAATTTTTTGCCTTCTCAGTGGGGATGGGTGGGGAAGAAGGAAGGAAGAGAAGTTGGAACTCAAAATGTTAGAAAAAAATGTTTAGAACCACTTTTGCATACAACTGGGAAATTAGAAGTGCAGATAATGGGGTATAGAAATTTATCTTTCCCTACAAGTCAAGAGAGAAGATAGGGATAAGGGAAGAGAGAGTTATTAGAAAGGAGGGCAGATTGGTGAAAGGGGCAATCAGAATGCTCATCGTTTTCAGGTAGGGGAGAGGAGAGATGTGGAGAAAATTAGGAACTCAAAATTTTGTGGAAATGAACGTTGAAAACTAAAATACATAAACCTAGAAAGGGAAAAAAAATAAAAGAAGGGAACTGAACTAGAAAAAAAAGAAAGCTATTGAACTAATAAATAAAAATAAGAGTTGGTTTTATGAAAAAACTAGTAAAATTGATAATCCTTGGTCAATTTGATTAAAAATAAGAAATTGATAATCCTTGTTCAATTTGATTAAAAATAAGAAATAAGAAAACCAAATCACCAATATCAAAATTGAAAAGGGTGAACTGACCTCTAATGAGGAGGAAATTAAAAAAGTAATTAGAAATTACTTTGCCCAACTATATGCCAATAAATTCGACCATCTAAATGAGATGGATGATTATTTTAGAACATAAAAGTTGCCCAGATAAACAAAAGAGAAAGTTGAATACTTAAATAACCCCATCTCAGAAAAAGAAATTGAACAAACCATCTATGAATCCCCTAGGAAAAAAATCTCCAGGGCTGGATGGATTTACAATTGAATTTTATTAAATATTTCAAGAACAATTACTTTCAATACTATGTAGACTATTTAGGAAAATTGCAAAAGAAGGAATTCTCCCATATTCTTTTTATGATACAAATATGGTTCTGATACCTAATCCAGGAAGAGCCAAAACAGAGAAAGAAAATTAAAGACCAGTTTCTCTAATGAATATAGATGCAAAAATTTTCAATAAGATTTTAACAAAAAGAATACAGCAACTTATCCCAAGAATAATACTTTATGATCTGGTAGGATTTATACCAGAAATGCTGGTCTGGTTCAATATTAGAAAAACTATCAACAACAAAACTAACAGAAACCACTTGATCATCTCAATAGATGCAGAAAAAGCTTTTGACACAATACAACACCTATTCCTATTGAAAACACTGGAGAACGTAGGAATAAATGGGACTTTCCATAAAATAATAAGTGGTATCTACCTAACACCTTCAGCAAGTATTATAGGCAATGGAGATAAGCTAGATGCATTTCCAGTAAGATCGACATGAAACAAGGATGCCCCTAACCACCACCATTATTCAATATGATGTGAGAAATGTTAGCTGTAGCAACAAGAGAATAAAAAGTAATTGAAGGAATTAGAATAGGTAAAGAAGAAACTAACTCATCACTCATCACTCTTTTAACTAATATAATGATATAGTTAGAAAATCCCAAAGAATCAAGTAAAAAACTACTTGAAATAATAAACAACTTTGTCAAATTTGCAAATTACAAAATAAACTCACAGAAATCTTCTGCATTTCAATATATTACTAACAAAGCCCAATAGCAAGAGAGAGAAAGAGAGGTCACATTTAAAGCTATGGTAGACACTACAAAACATTTGGGGGTTTACCTGCCAAAACAAACCCAGGGACTGTATGAACACATTTACAAAACACATTTCACACAAATAAAGTCAGATCTAAGTATATGGAAAAACATCAGTTGCTCATGGGTAGGCTGAGCCAATATAAGAAAATGAAAATTCTACCTAAATTAATTTACTTTTTCAGTGCCATAACAATCAAGCTATCAGATAATTATTTTTTTGTTTATTTCTTTCTTTCTTTATTTTCTGTGTTCCACAATCACTACCATACAACCCAGATATTTTTCTTTTCCTCCCTCCCTAAGATGGCATACAATTTTATACAGATTCAACACATACATTCTACTAAATACATTTTCACCATAGACATGTTGCAGAGAAGAATTAAAATGAACAGGAGAAATCATATAACAAAGCAAAATGTAATACAAAAGAAAATGATCTACTGCAATCTGCAATTGAATTCTGTAGTTCTTTCTCTAGATGTCGCAGGCATTTTGCCTTAAAGACCATTGGGAATTTTTTAAGTCCTTGCATTGCAATGAAGTTCTAAATCTACCAGAAAAAAATCCTTACACACTGAGGTTGTTGCTATGTACAATAATTATTTTCTAGAGCTAGAAAAAATAATATCAGAATTTATCAGGAAGAACAAAAGGTCCAGAATACCAAGGAAACTAATGAAAAGAAATACTAGGGAGGGTGGCCTAGCTCCACCAGATCTCAAATTGTACTATAAAGCAGCAATTATCAAAACCACTTGGTATTCCTAAGAAACAGAAGGGTACACCATTGGAATAGGTTAGGTACTCAAGATACAGTAGTCAATGCATAAAGCAATCTTCTGTTTGATAATGCCAAAGACCCCAGTATCTAGGATAAGAACTCACTATTTGAGAAAAATTCCTAGGAAAACTAGATAACACTATGACAGGAACTAGTCATAGACTAATATCTGACACTGTACACAAGAATAAAGTACACATGGGTACATGATCTAGGTGTAAAGATTGATACTATAAACAAAACAGAGGAGTAAGGAATAGTGTATTATTACATCTATGGAGAATGGAAGTATTTTTGATTAAACAAGAGATAAAAAAGATTATGAAGTGCAAAATGGATAATTTTGATTACATTAAATTGAAAAATTTTTGCACGACCAAACCCAATGCAACCGATTAGGAGGAAAGCAGAAAACTGAGAAAGAATTTTTGCAACTAATGGCTATGACAAAGGTCTCATTTCTAATACAGAGAAGTGAGTGAAGTGTACAAGAATACAAGTCATTCCCCAATGGATAAATGGTCAAAGGATATAAACAGGCAGTTTTCAGAGGAAGAAATTAAAGCTATCAATAGTCATATGAAAAAATGCTCCAAATCACTATTGATTAGAGTTGCAAATCAAAACAACTCTGAGATACCACATCTCACCTATCATGTAAGATTTGTCTTGTAAGATTGGCTTACATGACAAGACAGGAACATGATAAATGTTGAAAAATATGTGGGAGAGTTGGAACACTAATTCATTGTTGCTGGAGTTGTGTGCTGATCCAACCATTCTGGAGAGCAATTTGGAACTATTCCCAAATGGCTATAAAAATGTGCATAGCCTTTGATGCAGCAATACTGCTCCTAGGAATGTATTCCCAGGAGATCATAATAATGGGAAAGGGTTCCACATGTACAAAAATATTCATAGTAGCTCTCTTTGTGATGGCCAACAACTGGAAATCAAGGGGATGCCCATCAGTTTGGGAGTGCTTGAATAAATTGTGATATATTAATACCATGGAATACTTGTGCTATAAGAAATGAAGAACAGGAAGAATTCAGAGAGGCCAGAAAAGACTTATATGAACTGATGCTGAGTGAAAGGAGCAGAACTAGGAGAACTTTGTACACAGCAATAACCACAACGTGGGAGGAATTTTTCTGGTAGACTTAGTACTTCATTGCAATGCAAGAATTCAAACAATTCCCAATCCTCTCTTAAGGTAAAATGCCTTCCACATCCAGGGAAAGAACTATGGAATTCAATCACAGAATGAAGCAAGCTATTTTCTTTTGTATTGTGTTTCTTTTTGTTTTATGATTTCTCCCATTCATTTTAATTTTTCTAATAGTATTGTATGTGTAGAACCTGTATAAAACTGTATGCGATCTCAGAGAGGGAGTGGATAAGTAGAGGGGAAGTAGAGGGAGGAAGGGGATAAACATCTAAGACATGTGGAAGTGACTGTAGAATTCTCCAAAACAAAAAAAATATAAAACAATTTTTAAAAAGACAGTAAAAAGTAGGAGAAAGGGGTAATTAGAAGTAAACACTTTTAGGGAAGGACAAGATCAAATGGGACAATAGAATAAATGGGGGAGCAGGATAAGATGGAGGGAAATATAGTTAGTCTTTCACAAAATGAAGTTCTTTTATGGAAGACTTTTGCATAAATACATATGTATAACCTATATTGAATTGCTTGCCTTCTCAGTGGTTATAGGTGGAGAGGGAGGAAAAGAGAGAAGCTGGAACTCAAAGTTTAAAAATGAATGTTAAAAATTCCTTTTATATGCAACTGGGAAATTAGAAATGGAGGTAATGGGGGTACTCAAACCTCTCTTGCTCTACAAGAAAATAGAGGAAATGGGTAAAAGGGAAAGGAGGCCTGTGATAGAAGGGACGACAGATTAGAGAAACATGAAATGAGAAGGAACAATGTCTTGGGGTTGGGGGAAGGGAGGGATAGGGAGAACATTTGGAACTCAAAATCTTGTGAAAACGAATGCTGAAAACTAAAAATAAATAAATTAATTACAAAAAAATTGAAAATATGGAGGCAGGAAACAAGAGGGGCACTATATCACAATAATTGGGAGATGGACACAGCTTGAAAATACAAGGTGTTCTGTTTAAAGGAATATAAATTTTGATCACTGAAACCTTGAAAGATATTTTGGGGTTTATGGGCTAGATTTCTTTGTTTAAGGATTATGCCTTAAACCTACTTTACTTTAGCTCCCAGTGGTTGACCAGCAATAGGTCAGAGGCTAAGCCCCACTTGGTCATTGTTTGGGCCTTAATACCTCAGAGTGAATATAAATAGGAATTGTTTCTGCTTTAGCCAGAAACCCTGCAGGTTTTCCCCTCCCAAACTGAAGATTTTTTGACTAGGTAAAAGAGATCCTGATTTGGCTCTTTTATTACCTAGTGCAACTCTGATGTCTGGCCACATTGTTCAAATATCAACAGCACACTCGCCAAAAATAATATTTTTTGTGGAGCTCACACAGGCCAAGGACTCTCACAGCGGTCAGAAAAAGAGATACAAGGACACTTCCAAGATCTCCCGTAAGAACTCTGGAATTGATTGTGTGACAGGGAGACACTAGCACAGGACTATCCAGCATAGTGTGCCTTCACCTAAGACGATACTGCGCTCTGTGAGAAAAGCAGAATTGAAGTAACTCAAAAGAATCACAAAATTGGTAAGTTTATGCAATCCACCCCAAATGTTCACATAGACTATTTCTCTCTGACTTATGGTCGAACGTTCCAAACTCTTGTTGGTTTTACCATTCACAGTGGGACACACTGTAATGTGACTCTAGCATAGTGATATCATTTTAGGCCTCTTCAAGAACGACAGACCACAACCAACTAACCTAGCCCTATTCACTGAATGGGCCTTGTCACAGTCAGCCAGAGACCTGGGAAAGATCTTAGCTTAAAAAGGCCAAGGTCTCCCACTGTGTCTGAGGCCATCTCTAGTCCACCTGATTTATATCTTGCCAATGGTCCCAGACGATTCTAGAAGAGAAAATGAGTCTCATTATATTGCACAGCCCTCTCTCACTTAAATCCAATTCACTTGCAAGTCATGTCAACACCTTCCTGATTACTTGGCCTTCTTCTACAATGGAGGACAAAAAAAAAAAAACAACAAAAATTGTCAGAGCCAATGGGACCTTAGATCTCAAGATATCAAGCATGGGAGATGCCTAAGATAAGAGAATGTCAGAGCTGAGAAAAAGGAATATCAGAACTAGGAGAAGCCTTTTAACATAAAAGGTGAGAACTAGGAGTGACTTCAACAGCACAGAATTTAATAGAATGAAAGACCTGATATGATATGATAATGTTTAATATAAAATTTTGGAATAATCTCTTTGTTCTCTCTGAAGTAAACTCAGAGAGTGCCTCTTCCTATGTCAGCAAAAGCCAGCCAAGACCGACTCTACACTCCTTAAGGAGACCTTTAACCTAAGACACTATATCTTGAATAATGAGACTTTCCTTTGTATCTTATTATCTATAGACATATACTATGTTATGGCATATTAATGGTAAAGAAAATATAGACATCTTAGGTCGTAATTTCTATTGAACTTTGTTTAGTCTTTTCCTATGTCAGTTATCTGTTTAGGGCAGGAAGACTGCCACTCACTAGTGGTGGGATTTCCTTCTTTGTCACTGAGACATATGTTTACCCAGCTGTAATCGCAAGGCCTGACCAACATTACTTTGTTAATTGTCTTGTCTTACTAAATTTATGATGTGTTCAACTAGGAGAGTTCCTTTCTCACAGCAAAATGTATATAAGCCAGAAGATTTCTGCACTGGGTAGCCAGAACATTTCTGGCTCCATAATGCATTATGTTACCGTTGTCTTTAATAGGGAACTGATTAATTAATTAATTAAATTATAAAATGTATGCATTTAGCCTGTTGCCTTTCTTTAACTGAGTTTTCAGGTCAACAGAGAGATAAGTGGAAACATTTATAAAACAGTTTAAGGTTGGCAAAGTGCCTTGTTAAGATATGGGGTTCTAGGAACCCTGGAAATGCAAGTGTACAGAGTGGATCTGCCTTGAAAAATTCCACCACTCAAACCTTTCAGTCAGAGTAGTAAAGTTGTATTATAAACTGAATGGGTGGGTGACATTGGTACTTTTATTCAGAAAAACACTGAGAAAATCTGTATGGGATCAAGGAGTGGCAAGTTGCCTGGGGTAGGCCAGGTATACACAATGAAAGAATGGGCTGGGGAAAGGGGCTCAATGGAAGGACAGCTGAAAGGATTATTCACTGGGATGGGCTGAATGCCTCAGGTGAAAGCCAGAGATCAGAGCCTCTGAAATATTAGGGAAAGTTCAAGTCAAAGGCATAGTCTTTTACCAGTGTGGGAAAGCTTAAGCCCTGAGGGTCTTTTCCTTTTCAGGGGGTTCAAATCCCATAGCTTTGTCAGCTGTACAAATAAGATCGTTTATCTTTATATTATACCCTTGAGGTAAGTGCTACTATCATCCTCATTTTACACTTAAGGAAACTGAGGCAAACAGAGATTAAGTAATTCTTCTGGTGCCACAACCTAGTAATTCTCTGACATCTGATTTCAACTCACGTCTTTCTGACTCCAGATCTAGGACTCTGTGCCTAGAACACTGTGCCACCTAGCTTCCAATACTGAGGACTGAGGGGCTTATTGTTATTATTCTTTTCTGTTCTGACTCTTTAAGTGACTTGTGCAAGGTCACAAAGCTAGTAAAAAACATGAGTCTTTCTGATTTCAGATCAAGCAGTCTATCCACTGTTCAACCTACCTGCCCAATGACAGAAGACTTAAAACACAAAAAGCTATGAATCAGAAGCAGTTAAAATACAGTTTATGGCTTTTATGTCCCATGGGCCAATGTTAGGGCAGGTACAGGATAATTTAGAAAACACTAGCCCAAAATACTTATTATAAAAAACTTTATTTCAATAGAGTTTACATCAGGTCTTTTGCTGTTGTTCTAAACTAAAACTTAGATCTTTCAACACAAAGCCCAGGAGAGAACTTGAAAACAGAGTGGCTTACATGGATAAGAAAAAAGTGATGATTAAAAATGTAATTTCAGGTCGTACTGATGAGGTATGGACTCTGGGAATTCATTCAAGCAGGACTCGGTCTGTCACTATTTTGGGGTCCCCAGCACCAAGAACCACAACAGTACCATCATCACATAAGACAACTATTGATGTTATTGCTAATTGGCAATGACTTCAGAATCTTAAGTTGACAGGATTTGAATGGAATCACCTTTATCCTTTTTGATTGCTGAGTTGCTAAGATAGATGTAGGGACTAAAGTGAAAATTATTTCCAAAAATCTTAGAAGAAACCTTAGAAAGAACCTAGAATTTCAGATTAAGATGGGGCCTCTAGAGCACAGAATATCAAGGATGTTAGAGAGCTTGGAATACAGAATATCTAGTCTAGGAGACAATACCAGGCAGGACACGTACAAGAACTATCAGTGATAGAAGAGCCCTTAGAACACAGAAGGTCAGCAGGAAGAGAGGCAGGAACAACATGATATGTTGAGAATTGAGGGGCCCTGAGAATATAGGCACTAACTAGTATTCATTAAGAGCTTTAAGGCAAGGAAAGCCTTGGCCAATATTACTTCCTGTTATCCTGACCACAAACCAGTAAGATAGGTGCTCATAGCATCCTCATTTGGAAGGAGAAGAAAGGGAGCCAGGGAAAACTAAGATCCTCTCCACCCCCCACATGTCATAAACCTGGAAAGTGTCTGAGGTCATGTTTTTGCTCAGTTATTTCTGACTCCAGTCCCAGGGCTCTGAGCCCTCTGCCAGCTTGCTACTCATCTTGAGGCATGGGGCCCTGAACACCAGAATTCTTGGAGCCTCAGTTTCCTATGTGAATTAGGGATAACCACACCACCCAGGGAGGGTGGAAGAAACAAATGAGAGCATTCATGTGTAGCCCAGGCTTGGAGCTGCTCTCCCAATCCACATTCACACTGGCAGTTCAGGTCCACTGAGGGTTTTACTGCATCTCCCTTCAGGGTTTTAGATGCAAAGGTTTAATTAGGAAAGACAATGACTGCAAAAGAGCTTGGTGTATAGTCTAATTAGTTCACTGGTTGTTGTCCTTTGTTCTTGAAGATGACAAAAATGGCATCATTGTATTAGAGTTAAGTTATAATGTGTCCAACTGTGTCTGAACAGACCAACATGAGCTCAGGATGCTCTGCCAGAAGTCAGGCACAAATAGTCCATGTGAACATTTGAAATAGATTCTCCAAATCAGTGAATCTTGTATTTCTTTAGGACTACTTCAATTCTGCTTTGCTCATGGAGCACGGTGACTTCTTTGATACAGGGACAACCTTTGATACTGCCTTTTAGTATATTCTAAAGGTATCAAAGAAAGAGGAAAAGGCTCAAATGTAGAAAATATTTCTAGTTTTTTTTTTTTTAATATTGGCAAAGAATTGAAATCAGAGCAGGGGTATTCATTAAGTGTGTAATGGTAGAACTGTACAAGATATATGAATGTGTAGGTATCCTGCTGTTCTCTAAGAATTGACAAAGTGAGTTGGTATATACAAACCTGAGAAGCATGAATTTTGGTAGAGTGAAGGGAATAAAACCAAGAGAACAATTTGTAATGTAACAATATTATAAAAATAATCAATTTTGAAATGCTTAGAAAATATGATTTGAAAATGACCAGTCATAATCTTGGAAGAATCATGCTCCCCACCTCAGGAGAGACGGTGATGATAAGTACAAAATGCAGAATGAGGCATGATTTTTGGACATAGCAATACAGTAAGTTGCTTTGTTTACTGTCGATATTTCTAAGGGTTTTGCTTGTCTTTATTTCTCTTTGAATGGGAGAGTTATGTGGTGTACATGGGGAAGGGGAGATAGGTGGTAGAAAATACACCTAAAAACAAAACTGAATTCCAAAAACAAAGAGGTCCCTGCTGAAAATTGGTTATGATTTTTTAATTCTATCAAGAAGAGCTCTTCTTGAAAAACATAATTAGTTTAAGTGTGTAGTATAATTAGTAGACCTCCACCTTGAGGTTTCTGACAATCTAACATTCTGTTATCTACTGATTCTTTGACAATCAGGGTTCCAAAACATCCCAACTCTGGCACAGAGAACATGTCCTCAGGTCTTTTCCAGCTCTCGCTTTTTTTTTTTATTTCCAGTGGTGTTGAATTCAGATAAGAGTTTGGGTAGCTAGCAGCAGTAAACTGAGATAGGATACCAAAGCAAACCACCCATCCCCAAAACCTCCTCTCTACACAAAGTCTAGAGGAAAAAGACAACTCACTCCCAGTTTCGAATGTCACTGTACTCCACCTGGTCTTCCTGGAACTCTGTGTTCACCCTCCACATCTGGCTGTGAATCTTCTCACCATCCAGAAAAGGTTCTCTCAAGTTAAAAGTTTAAGTAGCCCTAGAGGGCATCTCAAATAAAATCAAAGCTTCACTATACATTTTGTTTGAATTAACATGAAGTTAGGAAACAAGAGTTATAAAAAATCATTAAAGTAATCATTTCCAGGGGAAAGAATGAGAAAAAAAAAAATTTCCCTAGAACAAAGTCTCTGATAGTGAATGAACAGCTAAGTACAGCACTTGCCAAAGTTTGGTCACATAAGAAACTAGTTGAAAATTAGACAGGACCAGACGTGACACAGTTCAAAGCTATTAGAACAAAATTAAAAGACAGAAAGCAGAAATTAAAAAGAGGTGATTTAAGACTCAAAATAGTACTAGAAAATGTTAAATGCAAAAAGCCTATATAAAATATTTCATGAAAAGACAAATGAAAACTGGCCACACCTTGTTGAAAAAGAATGCAAAATTAAAAAAATATATACTTTTTAACTCCTAACAGAGACCTCATAATGGAAACTCCAGAAAATTTCTTAGCCAAATTCCAGTGCCTTTAATTCAAAGAACTACATAAAGAAAAAAAAAGAATACATGTACCAGTTAGTCAGCCAATATCACTCAAGATCTGGTGGTATCACTTCAGTCAGTGTCACTGAAGATCACTGTAAAGGAGAGGAGTGATTAGAATATACTGTTCTAGAAGGTAGAAGCTACAGTCCAATAATCCATTATACATAAATCAGCATAGCAGAGTACAGTATTAAAGGTGGGCTAATGGACCATTAAGGAATGAAATGGAAGAAGGGTTTATTAAATATCTACTCTGTTCCAGGCATTGTGCAAAGCACATTTGAAATGTTATCTCACTGAATCCTCCCAACAACCCTGCGAGTTAGGTATATTTGTAGAAGAGAGTAGAATATTCCCAATGATTCATGATGAGTATTCTTCACCTGAGTAGATACTTTGAATCTTCAACACTGGAGTCATGAGAAACATGGAGAAATACATGCTTCTGAGAAAATGGAAGGGACAATGTGATAATGTATTCATAATCTAATAAGGGAGAGAAATACACATCTTCTCAGAACTCTACTGTCTTCAGTGATTCTAGAGGGAATAAAAAAACTTGAGGTTAGTTTTGCTATAATTATATTAACAGACAAAAGATATGGAAAAGGAAGGCAAACAATGAGATACGAAAAGGAATAATTTAACTATCTTGCATAAGAAGAGGAGTGAGAAGATTATGCAAATATGAAATAAGTAGGCTGCCAGCATTTTTTCTTCTGAAATAAATAGGGATTAAATACATATATGCATGTACAATACATGCATATCTATTGAATTTTATGTAGGCATGCATCAAACTCCACCTACTTTCTTGCCTGTCCCAGGGCCCCTGCTGCCAAAAATCCAGCCTTTGCCATCAAGGAGTTGTGCATCTTGGGCTTCAGTAATTTTAACTTGCTAGTGACTGATGAGACTACATGAAATACGTGGACCATGAGATCATCAAGCATATCAAGTTCATCTAACCCACGAATATTGTGTTCACAGTTAAGATAAAAAGTTGATAATATAATCAAATTAGGAGAGCAAAGAATACCTTACTTTTCAGATTTAAGGAGAATAGAAGAGCTTATGATGAAACAAGAGTTAGAGAACATCATGAAATGCAAAGGGGATAATTTTGGTTACATTTAAAGAAAAGCATTTGCACAAAGTTAATGTAACCAACATAAGAAAGGAAACAGAAAGCTGGGGGCGGGGGGGGAATTTTACAACCAGAATCTCTGAAAAAGGCCTCATATCTAAAATATATAAAAAACTGAGTCTAATTTATAAGAATGCAAGTCATTCCCCAGTTGATAAATGATCAAAGGATAGGCAGGTTTCAGGTGAAGATTGTCAAATGAAAAAATAGTCTAAATCACTATTAATTAGAGAGAAGCAAACCAAAACAGCTCTGAAGTACCACACCTATCAGATTGGCTAACATGAAAAAACAGGAAAATGATAAATGCTGAAGATGTGGAGTTGTTAACTGATCCAACCATTCTGGAGAGCAATTTGAAGCTATGCCCAAAGGGTTATAAAACTTTGCATAACTTTTGGCCCAGCAATACCACATCTAGATATGTACCTGAAAGAGACAATAAAAATAAGAAAATTACTGACATGTACAAAAATATTTATATCAGCTATTTTTGTGGTGGCCAAGAATTGGAAAATAAGGGAGAGCCCGTTAAATGGGGGATGTCTGAACATGGTGTGCCATATGAATGTAATGAAATGCTACTTTTCCATAAGAAATTATGAACAGAATGACTTCAGAGAGGCCTGGAAAGACTGATGCTGAGTGAAAGGAGCAGAACCAGGAGAACTTTGTACAGAGCAACAATCAGAGTGTATGCGGAATTTTTCTGTTACGCTTAGTCCTTCACTTCTAGACAAGGACCTAAAAAATTCCTAATGGACACTTGAGGCAAAATGTCATCCACATCCAGAGAAAGAGCTATGGAATTGGGTTGCAGAATGAAGCAGACTATTTTCTCCTGTATTTTGTTTTCTTTTGGTATGCTTTCTCTCATGGTTTCTCTCATTCATTTTAATTTTTCCATGCAACATGACTAAGGTGAAAATGTATTTAGTAATTCTGTATGTGTAGAGCCCATATAGGATAGCATGCTGTCTCAGGGATGGAGAGGCATGGAGGGGGAAGAGAAGGGGAGCAAATCTAAGATTTATGGAAATGATTGTAGAAAACTGAAAATAAATAAATTAAATAATTACAAAGCAGAAATGATGAGTGGGTGGACTTCAGGAAAACCTAGAAAGACTTACATGAACTGATGCTGAGTGAAGTGAGCAGAACCAGGAGAACATTGTACACAGTCACAACAACATTGTGTGATGACTGACCATGACAGACTTAGCTCTTCTCAGCAATGCAAGGTTGATAGACAACTCAAAAATACTCATGGGGGAAAATATGTACTCAGTTTTGTTGGGTAGGTGATTCTTGGCTGTAATACTAGGTCCTTTGCCCTCCAGAATATCATATTTCAAGTCCTCCTTTCCTTTCCTTCCTGTCCTGTCCCCTGTCCTCTCCCAAAACCATAAACCTACTATACTCTGAAACTAACCTCATTAAAGGGGCCATGCCTTGGCTGCTTCTTAAATAGGCCTAAGTGAGTAACTGAAAAGACTTTGGCCTAAAGGGCCCAAGGTCTCCCAGTGCATCCTGGGCCATCTCCAGTCATCCTGAGGAATATCAGGTCACTGGATTCAGATGGCTCTGGAGGAGAAGTGAGGCTGGTGACCTGCACAGCCCTCCTTCACTCAAAACAAAGTCAAGTACAAGTCATGTCATCATTTCTCTGATGGCATGGTCTTCCTCAACAACGAAGGACAAACACTACTCATGGGGGAAAAGGCTAGCCACAACCAGAAAAAAAGCTAAGGAGTCTGAATGCAAAAGAAAGTATACTATGTACTCTCTTTTTTTGTTGTTTCTTCTTTTTCAGGGTTCCTATTGTTGGTTCTAATTCTTATTTACAACATGACCAATGTAACAATATGTTTAATATGAATGTATATGTGAGCCTATATCAGATTGCATGCCATCTTAGAGAACTTAGAACTCAAAATCTTATGAAAGTGAATGTTTAAACTATAAATAAATAAATGAATGTAAAAGACAAAAGAATATTTTCTTCATTCACTGCCATGAGAGGGTAACTCTATTGGCAAGATTCAAACATTCTATTGGAGGAAAAAATCTTTAAAGTCGTTTGCAATGGCAACACAATTTAAACACAAAACACTTTAGGCCTGTTAGAGTCAGAATATTTCAAAGACAACGTTGAGAAAATTTGGTTTCACATGTTTAACACTGATTCTTGCATTGCTGTCTCAATTCTTTACTATTGCTTGAGTAGAAAGAGGCTCCTGATAGAGTTATAATAATACGGAACAGAAAAAAAAAAAAAAAACTAGTTATGGTGGTAAAGTAGCAGGGAGAAGTACAGGCAAGTTCACCCTCACTCCTCCCAATTGCACCATAAAGACATAGAAAATGCACCACTGTTAGTAGTACCTGGGAAGTAAAAAGAGATTCACAGTGAGTCATTTTCCAGCTCAGGTAAGAATAGGTCAGATCAGCCTGAGAGGTCTGGGAACAATGGGGAGAAGCTCTGGCTATTATTAAATTATGTTGAACTTTCTATCATGGGGACTCAGTGAGAACCTTTGCATAACTCTGCACCAGAATTAGGAAAAAAAATTACCAGGCCTACATAGAGGGCCTTATGCAGGTGGAAATATGGTCTCACTGGAGACTGTGCTGCTTGATACTCAAGGTTGCGTCATGTTCTTAGTGAGAGACTGAGGCACGGCCCTGTGGTTAAGAGTAGCAGTCTAAGCAACATTCTGAAGAATGTTCATGGACCCTAGACTCTGTTCTCATCAAGGAGTATGTACAGAAATGAGCAGAAAGTGTGAGACTCTGACCCCAGTGGTAAATCTGGTTCAGAACTCCAGTGCCCACCCCTTCCCAGACACTCATTGAAAACCCAAAGGAAGAAAGCTGGACCAAAGGGAAACCTACAGTTATGTCACTTTGCAGCTGTAGTTTTTTCCAGCTGCCTGATAGTAGGTTGAGTCCAGTAAGGAATAAGATTGAAACCTGAAGTCAAGATCAATGAATTTTAGACTTCAGACCAGCAGTGCATGACTCAAAATTACCTAGATCAAACATATATTTACAGGTTCTATTCCTGATATCCTTGAATAATATATCACTCAATACCCAATGAAAGCCACAACAGGACTTGTGAGGACACAAATTTGCCCCAGACATCTCTCCACAAATGTAGGGAGCCAGACGTTAATAAAAAGTTCAAAATCCAGAAGATTACCCTGAAGAATGAGGAAACAAAGAAGTTGAGCAAAGAAGGCACTGTAAAGGCAGGGGCTCACCTGAACTCTCTCCCAAACTCTTCAACTACCTTTAAATAAGGATTGTAAACAAATCCTTGATTGGCACAACCCACAGGAAGAGAGAGGAGTGAAACAATATTCCATTCCAAGATAACTTAGAATGTCAGCAGAAAAGTTCTGTTACACTAGGCTGAGGGGGGAGCACAGTCCAGGGCAGATCTGCACCCTGAAAACCAGGAGCATGCTTCAGGGAAACTGATTCAGTGACAGCAGTAGCAGTTTCCAATTCTCTTAATCCACACACAGTAATGGTATCAGAAAAAATTCCAGAAGATTTATAAGAGTACCTTTGCTGGCACCAGGAGTAGGACTCGGTCGCATATGTGAGTCACAGTTCTGAGTCTTAGTCCCAGTGCTGGGAGGAACACCAGTAGAGCAGATCTTGTGGGCACAAGGGAGGAAAGATCCTGGTCACAGGTCCAAGATTGAAAAGAGTGCTTGTGGTCACTCACAAATCAGTGCACAGTACAGGCGAGTAGTAAACACACCTCTCCCTAGATCATACCACATTACAAGAGCTAAAAACATACAAAAATTCCCCAGAATTACCTCTGAAAATAGTTTCACAAAAACCTGAAGACTGGGACAGTGACACCTCCAGTTGGGAAGTAGAGCATAGTACTCAAATTCAAGACATAGATTTGGAAAATGAACAAACAACAGAAAAAATTTCTGACCTTAAAAAGTTATTATGGTGACAAGGAAGATCAAAAGACACACTCAGAAACAGAAAATACATTCAAAATTCCTGCATCCAAAACCTCAAAATAAACATGAATTGTTGTCAGGCCATGGAAGAGTTCAAAATGGATTTTAAAAAATAAATAGGAGAGGTAGAAATAAAATTGAGAAATGAGAATGATGGAAGAAAATCCTGAAAATGTCAACAGGTTGGTAAATGAGACAAAAAAATTAGTGAAGGAAATATCAGCTAAAAAACATAATAGTTCATATAGCAAAAGAGGCACAAAAATCCTATGAAGGGCAGGATGCGTTGAAAAGCAGAATAGGCCAAATGAAAGAAGACATTCAACAATTCACTGAAAAGTACTCCATAAAAGGTAGAATTGGCCAAATGGAAAAGTAGGTACAAATGTTCACTGAAGAAAACAATTTCTTAAAAGTTAGAATTCATCAGTGGAAGCTTATGACATTATGAGACATCCAAAAATAAAGACAATCAAAAGATTAAAAAAAATAGAAGAAAATGGGAAATATCTCGTTGGAACAACAAATAACATTGAAAATAGATCCAGGAGAGATAATTTAAGAACTGGTGGACTACCTTAAAGTCATGATAAAAAAAGAGCCTGAGCATCACCTTTCAAGAAATTATCAATGGAAACTACTCTGACATTCTGGAACCAGACAGTAAAACAGAAATTGAAAAAATCCATTAATCATGTCCTGAAAGGGACCACAAAATAAAAATTCCCAGGAATATTATAGATAAATTCCATATGTATTTGACCAAGGAGAAAATATTGCAAGTAGTGAAAAAGAAATAATTCAAATGTGGAGCCAGAGTCAGGATAACAGAAAGTTTAGCAACTATTGCATTAAATGATCAGAGGGCTTAGAATATGATATTCTAGAGGGCAAAAAACATAGGAGTGCAACCAAGAATTGATGAGGGTGAGGCGTGCTGTGGACCCCGAAATACAGACAGTCTGGGTCCAGCTCCAGTGAATTCGAGCCAAGCCTTCTTAAAGCCAAAGAAAACAAAGTTTATTAAAGATTCGTCATCTTGGATTGGCTCTTAAGGAGCCTAAGCGTTTGTAATGTTTGTATTCACAAGCAGACCAGATAGAATCCCAGCTAGACACAGTCTGAGCTGGATTGAATCTGAGTGCCTTCATGGAGGGGAGATGGAACTAAATACAGAAAAGACTATAAGAAGGATCTGGGGGTGATCTGATAGTCTAGAGTGATGGGAGGAGGGGTTTAGGGAGGGTCTTGAGGAGTCAAGACCAAGCATTGGAACAGCTGGAGGCAATGAGGAGATATCAGACAATGGAGGGTTTGGGTGGGAAGCAGGTGGGCAATCAAGAGGTAACAGATAATGGCCATAGATTTGAGTATGAAAAACCAGGTTAAGTGGGGAGATTCAAAGAGAATTCAAGGAAGTTCCCAGAATCTGAACCCCATCAGAATGACCTACCCAGCAAAACTGAGTATAATGCTTCAGGGAGAAAAAATAGACATTCAGTGACATAGAGGGTTGTCTAACATTCCGTTAAAAAGATATGAAGGCAAGTAAAGCAGGATCTTTTGTTGTGTTTTTATTTCTACCAAGAAGTGTAATGCCTCTGGATAATATGATTAAGGAGCATCTTTCCCACCCATTTTTGGGCCTGGGAAGATTTGGAGTAAGATAAGTAACCTCTGGTTAATGAGTCACTGGTTTCTCAAGGAATGTGATGCTTTCTGTCTCTAAAAAGCGTATAAAGACTCTCAGGTGGGGCTTTACTTTGGGGCTTAGTTTGTGGAAGAAAGTTTGCATGCCAGATGGGACTCTGTGAAGTCAGTAAGCAGTCCCCTGGCTTTGAAAACCCAGATGTTTGTGCTTCCCTCTCTGGGAACTGTGGTCAGACAGTTGGACCTATTTGTTGATTTGTGATATATATTTTGATTATGTTCAGTTAGAGGAAGCCATGTCTGTTGATCTTCATTTGTCTGTATTTTCTTTGAAGTTCAGGGTGCTGACTCCACCAAACCAGGTGAATGATATATATGCTTGATTAAAGGAATGATGCATGTGCTTGATAAAACTGATTGTTAACCCTTCAAAAGTTGCCTTTCCTTTTAGAGAAGTAGATCAACTAACCCATGATAGCAGGTCCCCATGATTATGTGGAGGTGCTTACTGATAGAAAAGACCAGAACTGAATAGAAAATTTGACTTTCAAATACAAGATACAAAAGCAGCATAAAAAGGTAAACAGGAAAGAGAAATCATAAGGGATTCTTTAAGGTTACACTGTTTATATTCCTACATGAAAAAATGATGTTTATAACTCTTAAAGACTTTTTCATTATTAAGGCAGTTAGAAGCAGTATACACAGAAAGCAGAGGTATGAGCTGAATTTGATGGTATGGTTATGGGGAAAGCAGGGGGGAACACACAAACTTTCTCCCATTAAAATTGGCTCAAAGAGGGAACAATAGGCACACTGACCTGGGTGTAGAAATCTGTCTTACCATATGGGAATATAAAAAGTGGATAAGAGAGGGTGGGGGGACCACATAGATGAGGAGGCAGTTTTCAGGAGCTAAAAGTCAGAAAGAAAACACTTTTGAGAATGAACAGGTTAAAAGAAGAAAATGAATACAATAAATGAGGGAAATAGGAGGTACAGAAATACATAGCTGATAATCATTAACGTGAAAAAATGTTTACAGTTTCTCTGATAAAGACTTTGTTCTCAAACGCAGAGAAAACTGTGACAAATTTATAGAAATAAGAGCCATTCTTCATTTGATAAATGGCCAAAACATATGAACAGGAAATTTTCAGACAAAGTAATTAAAACTATCTATAATAATATTAAGAAAATACTCTAAATTACTGTTGATGAGAGAAATGTAAATTAAAACTCAGCTACTATATCACAGCTGTCAGATAGGTAAATATGACAGAAAAGAAAAATGACAAGTGTTGAAGGGGTTATGGGAAAATAGTGTGCTACTAATGAAATTGTATCCTGATCCACTCATTTTGGAGAGGAATCTAGAGCTGTAACCAGAAGGATATAAAACTGTACATACTCTTTGACCAAGCAATACCACTACTAAGTTTGTATCCCAAAGAGATAAAGAACAAATAGGAAAAGGATCTGTGTGAATAAAAATTCTTTATCGCAGTCCTTTTAGTGATGCCAAAGAATTGGAAATTGAGAGAATGTCCTCAGTTGGAGACTAGTTGAACAAGTTGTTGATTGTGATGGAATGCTCTTGTCCTTTTAATAAATGATGAACAGGCAAATTTCAGAAAAAGCTGAAAATACTTACATGAACTGATGCTGAGTGAAGAGAGCAGAACCAGGAAAACGTTGTACACAATAACAGCAACATTGTGCAATGAGCAACTTTGATAGACAAGTCTGTGCAGCAAGACAATGATATAAGACAATTCCAAAAGATTCATGATGGAAAATATTATCCACATCCAGAGAAAGTCTTATGGAGTCTGAATGCAGATCAAAGCATGTTTCAACTTTTTGTTTTTGTTTTGTGTTTCTTTTGGTTTTCCCCTTTGGATGTGATTCTTCTTTCACAACATCACTAATGTGGAAATATGTTTAATATGATTGTACATGTATAGCTTATATCACATTGTTTGCCATCTTGGGGAGGGGGGAGAGAAGGGAGAGGGTCGGAAAAAAGTTTCGAACTCAAAATCTTATAAAAGTGAATGTTGAAAACTGTCTTTACATGCAATTGGAATAAAAATAAAATATTGTAAAAATAAAAAAAGGAAACTGAGGCTCTAAAACATTAAATAACTTCCTTAAAACACTAAAAAACAAAAAGCAATGATGAGCAGGATGCTCTCAGAAAACCTGGAAAGATTTACATGAACTGAGGCAAAGTGAAATGAGCAGAACCAGGAGAACATTTTACACAGTAGCACCAATACTGTGTGATTATCTACTATGACTAATTTTGCCATTCCCAGCAATCAACGATCCAAGACAAATATGTAGGATTTATGATGAAAGGTGCTGTCCATTTCCAGAGAAAGAACCAGTAAAGCCTTAATGCAGATCAACGATCCTTTTTCTTTGTTTTTCTTCAGGTATTTTTTTTGGTCTGTGTTTTATAAGGAAATGTGTTTTGCCTGACTACAACTGTATGACATATGCCCAATTGCTTGCCTTCTCAATGGGGCAGAGCAGGGGGTAGTGAGAGAGAACTTGGAACTAAAAAAACCTTTAGAAAAAAAGATTGTTAAAATTGTTTTTATATGTAATTAGGAAAAGTAAATTATTACACAAAAAGAATGAGGAAACAAAAAAGAATCTTACCACTAAAAGGTATTAGAATCATAGGAATGCTCAAACAATGAACTCAGAATAAGTGAATGAGTTCAAAACATCTATGAACAAAGCCTCAGAAGAATTTGTGGAGAAATTCAGCTAGACTTTGTGTTGTTATTTAGTCATTTTTTTCCAGTAGTGTCTTGATTCTTTTTGACCCCTTTTGTGGTTTTCTTGGCAAAGATACTGGAATGCTTTGATGTATTCCATCTCCAGCTCCTGCAGATGATGAAACTATGGCAAACAGGGTTAATTACTTTGCCCAGGGCCACATAGCTACTAGCCTATACACTGCATCTCTTAGCTTCCATCCCTAAAAGTTAAAATGATCTAAACAAGGTTATGGCTATGGGAGACAACAAATTTCATTAAAACAAAACACAAAAAAGTCAAAAATAGATGGAAATTTAAGTTATCTCCCAGTAAAAGCAGCTAACTTGAAAAACAGATGAAGAAGAGAAAATATAAGAAAAGGACTATCTAGAAACTGTGACCAAAAACAGAATCAGATGTTCTATTTCAAAAAATCACATCTGATCTGATATCTTAGAATCAGCATGCAAAATAGAAATAAAAATAAACCACCAATCACCTTCTGAAAAAACTGCAAAAATAAAATTCCAGGAACATTGTTACCTAAATCCAGAGCTATCTAGTCAAATAAAATATAGTACAAGCAGTCAGAAAGAATGTAAATTCCAAGCAGTTCATCAACATTAAACCCAATTTGATAATCACTATTATAAAAGTAGAGAATGTGGAGTATCATATCCCAGAAGGCAAAAAAAAGTCTTAAAACCAAGAATAACTTCCCAGCAAAACGGTTTATAAGTATACAGAGCATGAAATCCAGGACTGACTAGTAGTTGAGTTTTGTGTTCATCCTTCATTGCTGAAGATAGAGAAATTAGAGAAATGATGACATGACTTGCTCTTGACTTTGTTTTGAGTGAGACAGAGCTGTGCCAGTCCATTCAGAGACCTGATATTCCTCAGGATTACTGGAAATGACCCAGGATGCACTGGGAGACCTTGCGCCCTTTAGGCCAAGGTCTTTGAAGATACTCACTTAGGGTCAGTCAATACCCATTCATTGAATAGGCCTATTTAAAAATTAGCCAGGGCATGGACCCTTTAATGAGGTCAAGAAAAAGAAAGACATCAGGCCGGGTGGGAAAGAGCAGCAGTTACTGTTGATAATCACTCACAAGGTAAGAGGGTCCAGAGGAGTCCTTAGGCAGGGCCTCAATGGAGTCCCAGTTTCAGAGTGCAGTAGGATTAAGGTTTGGGGAGCAGAGAGGACAGGGGACAGGAGAGATGAGAGGAGAGGGGAGGGGAAGGGAATGAAATAGAGAGGGGAGGGGAGAGGGATGGAAAGGGGAGGGGAGGAGAGGAGAGGGAAATATGATAGAGCCAGTAAAACCCAAGTCAACTGGGCATCTTTTGGCCATCCAAGTTTACCTTACTTTGGAGAGGAAAAGGAAGGGGAGGTGGAGGCATACAGGAGAGGAGGAACCATTCATAGCAATAATCACTGTAACCCGTTTCTAAAATCTTCATTTTAAAACTGTTTTTTTTATGCCTTGGTGGCCTGATACTTGATAGGAGACTATGTGTGTAACTTTGAGTCTTATAATACTCGATAGGAGAGTATGCATGTTATGTGGAGCAAATGTGACTCTTGAAGGTGATAAAGAATTTGATTGGAGAATGATTTAACCTGGTCATGGGATATTTTTCCCTGCACTGTGTTTCTATACATGATGGTGGTGTGGGGTTGGGGACCTTCCAGGGATATTAATTAACTCTGTGACCCTGTTACCACTTTCTCTGGAGGATCCATTTTGCAAATAAGCATGATTATGTACCAATGAAAATCTTAGTTTTCTTAGCACCAGTTTACATTATATAATAAATTTATAAAACCAGACTGTATAAAAGGGTTTTCTAATTGTATGAGTAGGTCTTTGACCTTTCTTACTGGTAATTGCTACTTTTACCTGCCAAGCCTAGAGGCCTGTATTGGGCTACCCGAGTCTTTCTTACCTGTCCCAGGTCTTCGGTTGGCCAAACCGGATAAACGTATGAGAGAAAGGACGTTCCAGAGTCAAACAGGGGTTGAGCTTTATTTCAGGGTCCGGGTTACAAATGCAGGGGGGTCTTCCTTAGGAGGAAGAGGGGGAGATTTCCTAAGGAGGCTAAGCTTAAGGGATTGGAAGTAGAAGTACAAGCGGGGAGAGAGGGGGAGGGGAGAGAGGAAAGAAAAGAAGCGGAGCCCTACTTTTCTCTTTGGCTCCACACGTGCTAAGAGCGAGCTTTCTGGCTTCCTCAATCCTACTTAATCTTCAGCCACACAGTTTGCATCTCAATACCATGCTGTTAGGTAACTAGGTGTGCTCCAATCCGGGATGACCTCGAGGGCAGGGAGACTCCACCCATCAGGTATCTCCGGGGGAGAGGCGGAAATACCCGAACTAGCTGAGCTAGCTCAGTCTGACCTTCTCGAACCCCCGCTGTTCATGGAGGGCCTCGTAAGACTCTAAGATTTAGAAGTCCCACTTTTACCTGCCCGAGACCGTCCACACGGAATTGAGCTTCCAGTCCCAACATTTACCAATAAATAGATTATGTTCAGACTTTTGTGCCTCTGCTTCACTTAATCTCAGATTTAATGTGACCAGGGGGACAGTGAAATACAAATTTCCAGTAATTCTCAATGCAAAAGGCTGACCTGTATAGAAACCTGGAAATACAAAGACTGAAGTACAGATAATATAAAAGTAAATATGAATGTGAAATTATGAGTATCTAAAGGAGAAGAAACTCTTTCCACTTGGATACATACGGTGATATATATCTCTCCTTACTTCCACAGAACCCTGTCATCTTAAGAGGTCATTAAGGAAATCTAATGTCACCATCTACAAATAGTTGTTGAAAATGTTTTTTTTTTTTTTTCCTGGAAAAATGAATCCATTTTTGAATAGAAAATAAATAAAAGAGTCAGCCTTAAGTTTCCTCAAAGGGTCATGTGTGGGTCAAGGATGATGCTTTCAGATAGCACACTGATAGTTCAAGAACATAGCAGAATGGGAAATCCTGAAAGTTTCTTTTGGTACTAATGGGTTTGGGGATAGAGGATTAAATTAGCCACTGCAAAAGTCTACTGGCTCCTTATGTGGGTTCAATTCTTCTCTTTTTCTTATACCTGAGACAGGAAGGGGAAAACTAGAACATGTTACTATTTTCTGGTGATCACTATGGCCAAGAGGTATTGATATGTGTAATGAAGTCTTGTAGACTGATTTCCCAGTTAAGACCAGTCTACCCTATACCCCCTTCCACTCCAGGTTTACATGCTAGGTTCATGCTGGGGTGTAAATGACCTTTAGGAACCTGATGAAGAATACTGAAGGGAATACAAGTCTTTCTCACAGGTTTATACTGTCTTAGTTGATGTCACATCACTCATATCCCACTCTCTCTCCGATTCCTGTGGCTGCTACATCTGCCATTTTAAATTCCATTTCCAATCCAGTACGGATGACTACAAACTATAAAACCCATTAAAACTAGTTTGAAACCCTGAGAGGGTTTTATTTCAAAAAATTGCCCCTCTTTCTTGAACTGAAAGATGGCTGAGGGTGGCTTCCTTCTTGCTCTCAGGATCCATAACATTTGGAAGACCTGGTTTCATATGCTCTGTGAAACGCTCCAACATTCGACCTTTCTACTTGTGCCACTGAACTGGCTGAGGCTTTTGAACTTCTACATTCACCTCTTCATATTCTTCCCATGGTTTGAGTTTGGGACGGGGGATCATCACCGTCTTGGGGATGGGTTCCTTAGAAGGGGCCCAGGCAGGGACAATTTTGCCATGCATTCTCCATGCCCCATACGGGTTTGTTAAATGTCTCTCAAAAACCACATACTCCAACACATCCTTGGGCACATCTTCTTGTCCATACATCAGCCGCCCAAACCGGTCATAGATAGCCAGCGTCTGCCGAGTGTGCATACGGACGGTGACCTGGCCATACATGTTGCCCTCGCTCACCATATTTGGGCAACGAACATGAACTACCTTGGGTGGTTCCAGAGATTCTACAAAACTCCAACGTACTGTCTTAAGTTGGATGTCCCAGACCATTTCCGGGAAGCATCGCTCAGTCACCAGGGCATGAAGTCGGTCATGGTCTGAGGTGTTGAGGCACTCGTGAGCTTCAACAAAGATCTGCTGAGCTTTTTCTGGGAAGGTCTTGATTCGGAAATCAGCATCATATTCTGCCACTTTCCGAATTGCCAACTGTGAGGCCACACTCTGCTTTAGCTTCTCTGTCTTCTGCTTCAGGCCAGCCTTAGAGAGGGATGTGAGGCGAGCGTCCCCCTCAGGAGGAATGTAAGCATCAAAAATCCCAGCTGTGCAGGCCAAATGAATGGGACGCTCAAGACGTTCTTTGGGAATGACAATCCCTGCTGCACGAGCATGTTCCTGAAACTCCTTCTCAGTTTTGTATTTAGGCTCATAAACAGGGGGTGTAAAGCGCTTCTTGGTCCTCACTGGGATCACAGTGATAGGCTGGAATACTCGGGCTGGACAGAATGGGACTTCTAAAGTCTGGCGAGAATACCTGCCCAAAGCCCGGGGCAGGGTGACCATCCCCTGCCTCACGGGGGCCGCCATGTTGCAAGCGCGCCGAAAATGTTTTAAATAAGTATTTTTTGGTGTCTCATGTTTTTTACATGGTCATAGTTATCCTCAGTATCTGCTGCCTTCTCCACCCAGAAAGTCATCTTCTATAGAATATAGTATTTCTTTAAGACAAAAAAACATTAAGAAGAAAAAAATCAGCATGACTAATTAACCCACTGGAAAAAGCTAAATATTTGTGCAACGTGTATCAGCTGTGGATTTCAACTCTTCACAAATGGGTGTCTTAAGGATGGACTCCAGCATATCTTAATTGGAATTGTATTTGATATTTATACTTCTGTTAAATTGATTTAAAATTCTTAGTGTGTTTGATTGTTCTGTTGATATTGTTGTTATCAGTATTTATATTCTTTTCTTGGTTTGCCTTCATTCACTCTGCATGAATTCATATAGATATTTTCTCCTTCTTTCTTATCTTCACACATAATTTCTTACAGTAGAGTTATATTCCATTATGCTTGCCACAATTTGTTGAAGCAGTCCCCAATCAATGAGCATCTATTTTGTTGTTTCCAATTCTTTGATATAACAAAAAGTACAATATTTTAAGGGTACATAGAGATTTGATCATGGCTATCTTGGGGTATATGCCCCATAAGGGAAAATCTGGTTCAAATGATATGAAAATTTTATCCACTTGATCTGCTTTATTCCAAATTACTTTCCAAAATGTTTATACCACCTCTTTGCTCCACCAGCAAAGCATTAATGTATCTATTAATCCAAAACCCCTACAGCATTTGCTGTTTTAATTTTTCTTGTCATGTTCACTAATTTTCAGCATAGGAGGTAAATATTTGTGGTTTTTTGATGTCTTTTTAATTTGAGTTTACTGGCTAGGTTTCTTACTCAAAGATCAAGCCTTAAGCCCAATTGAGTCTGGAGCTCATAGACAGGAAAATAGGTCCTTCCCTTCCTGGTACAGAATTAATGTAAATACTAAATATTAACTGTTTGTTTTTTGCCCTTGAACACTGAAGCTCATCCCCAGCCAGTGTGAATTATTTTTATTAAAAAGGCCTATGAATAACTACTTTAAAGAGGTCTATTCACTGAATGGGTAGATCTCTCTCAAAGTGAGAATTGGAAAAGACCTTAGCCTAAAATGTCCAGGGTCTCCCTTTACATCCTGGACCATCTTCAGTTTTGATGAATATCTGGCTGCTGGACCCAGATGACTCTGGAAGAGAAAGTAAGCCTGGTGACCTTGCACAGCCCTCCCTCACTCAAAGCAAAGTCAGCTGCAAGTCATATCATCCTTTCGCTGATGTCATGAGCTTCTTGGAGAGCAAAGGACAAACACAAGCAATAATGTAAAATGTGTTGCCACATTAGTCATGTGTTGAAAGAAGAAACAGAATAAAAAAAAAAAAACAAAACATGATCAGCATTCTGCCTCCATCAGTTCTTTCTCTAGATATGAATAGTATTTTCTGTGATGAGTTTTTTTGCAATTATCTTGGATCTTTGTGTTGCTGAGAAGAGCTGAATTAATCATAGTTGAGCATCTCACATTCTTCCTGTTACTGTGTACAGTATTTTCCTGGTTCTGCTCACTTCATTTAGTATCAGTTTTTGTTAGTCTTTCTAGGTTTTTCTGGGCATTTTCCAACCTAGTTATTTAACTTTTGAGTCCTTTGTTAAGAGCAAGGTACACTCAGGGGACCTGAAAGTTCTCGGTTCCTCCAGGGTGGCACAATCAAGAGACAGGAGTTGACTTCTCTCCTAGGTTGCACTGTCATCTGGGAGCAACTACAAACTTTTCTGCCAGTATCTGCAAATAGAATTCTCTATTCAGAGCCTCCACCAGCTCCACCACAGCAGTCATCCTCCTCAGTCCAGGACCACTACTCAGGGCTGAGACTCAGATCAGCAGCTCAATTCCCCCAGGGTCTTTAGGCCAAGGGCTCCAAAAATGGACTGCTACTTTCACCTCTTGGGACCAGCACTCGGGGAGGTTCCTGCTCCTTTCTCACCCAGGTGAAAGAGCTTTCTCACTGATCTTCACAGTGGTCTTTGGCATTTGTGGGTTGAGGGATCTAGGAATCATAGCTGCAGCCATGGCACCATGAAGCCTACTCTGGTCCCGTCCCTGCCATACTGTGTGGCCAAAGCCAGGCTATGCTGTGCTCCAAGCCTAGTGCAATAGACCTTTCCTGTAAGCCTTCCAGCCTGCTTTGGACTGAAAATCTCTTTCACTCTGTCATTATGTGGCTTTTGCTGCTCTATAATTTGCTTAGAGTAATTTTTTACAGGTATTTTATGGGCTGTGGAGGGAGAGCTTCTACAGGTCATCCTTCTACTCTGCCATCTTGACTCTGCCCCCATTCCTATATTCGTGGCCTAAATCCTACTTCATCATAATATATAATCCTTATCTCATTTCTGTGTTTTATAAGCTTGTAGAGATATACAATTTCCCCTCATTGCTTCTTTGGCTGCATCCCAGAAATTTTAGGGTGTTTTCTCATTATTGTCATTCTCTTTGATGGAATTATTGCTTGTTTCCATGACAGTGTTTGCCCTAATTATTATTCAGGATCATTTCATTTCCAATTCATTTTAAACATATCTTTCAATATCCCTTTATTAAACGTAATTTTTATTGCATCATGCTCTGAAAAGGATGCATTTAATATTTCTACCTTTCTCCATTTGATTATGACGTTTTTCTGCATTAGCACATGGTCAATTTTTTTGTAGGAGCCATATGTTGCTGAGAAAAAGGTGTATTTCTTTCTATCCTTATTTAGTTTTCTACAGGAGCTTGTCAAATCTATCTTTTCTAAAATTGTATTTATCTATATCCTTAACTTTTTTCTCCTTTATTTATGATTAGATTTAGCTACTTTTCATTTAGCTTCTCCTTAGAAATATGGATGCCTCACCATTTAGTGCATATGTGTTTGGTATTTATATTACCTCATTGTCTGTGGTACCCTTTAGCAAGACATCATTTCTTTAGTTGTGTCTTTTAATTAGATTTACTTTTGCTTTTGCTTCATCTGAGATCATGATTGCTACCCTTCCTTTTTTTTTTACTTCATCTGAAGCATAATATATTCTGCTCTAGGCTTTTACGTTTGCTCTGTGCATGTTTCTCCTTTTCAGATGTGTTTCTTGTAAATAAAAAGTTTTATGATTCTGTTTTTTTAATCCACTCTGCTATCTGCTTCCTTTTTATGGGAGAATTCATCCCATTCACATTCACAGTTATGATTAGTAACTGTGTATTTCCCTCCATTCTATTTTTCTGGTTTATACCTCTCTCTCTCTCTCTCTCTCTCTCTCTCTCTCTCTCTCTCTCTCTCTCTCTCTCTCTCTCTCTCTCTCTCTTTCTCTCTCTTTTCATCCTGACACTCCTCAATAGCAGTTTCAGACCACTGCTTCAATCAATCTTTCTGCACTTCTGTCCACCTTTTCTTGCCCACCATCTTATTGGGCAAAATAGGTAAGTACAGGTTATGAGTGTTTATGTTATTCCCTCTTGATATAAATCTGATGAGAGTAAGGTTCAAACAATGCTCAGTGCACTGCCTTCTTTCTTTCTATTACGGTAGGTATTTCACACCTCTGTGTGATGTAGTTTACCCCATGCTGCCTCCCCCTTTTCTCCCAGTACAATCCTTTTTTCAGCCCTTAACATTTTATAAAATTTCAATAGTCAGCTTGTACCCATACCCTCTGTCTATGTATACTGCTTTTAACTGCCCTAATAGAGATATAAATCTTTTATTATTTTTACATATAATATCCTTTATATTTTTCATCTTTGGGATACAGATCTAGTAGTGCTATTGCTTGGTAAAAGGTTATGCATAGTTTTATTGCCTTTTCAGCATAGTTTCAAATTGTTCTCCAGAATGGTTAGATCAGTATACAGCTTCACCAACAGTGCATGAATGTTTAATTTTCCCACAATATTGTATTTCCACTTATCGTTTTAAACATTTCCCAATTGTATTTTTTATTTATTTGTTTATGTAATTTATTTGTTTCAGTGTTCTACAATCATTTCCATATATCTTAGATTTTTCCCCTTCCTCTCCACCTTCCCCCCTACCCACTCCCTCCCTGAGATGGCATACCATTTTATATAGGTTCTACCCATACACTCCTATTAAATACATTTTCACCTTAATCATGTTGCACAGAAGAATTAAAATGAATGGGAGAAATCATAAAACAAACCAAAACATAATATAAAAGAAAATGATCTCCTTCATTCTGTGATTGAATGCCATGGTTTTTTCTCTAGATGTGGAAGGCATTTTGACTTAAGAGACTTTTGGGAAGGAGAGTGGCATGTTCCACTCAGTGATGAACATTCTGATCTTTTGTTACATTGTACTTATCCTAATGATTCTGAACCCTTGTGGATGATTATCCAAATCTTCTTTGCCACCACCTAACACCTTATCCCTATCCCCCTCAAACCTCAAACCCCAAAGTTCCAATCAAATACACCCATCCCTTCTACTCCACCCTCTGTAATGCGTTTTCTACAGACAACAAACGTTACTTCTTTCTAAATCTTTTCCTTTTCCACTCCTTCTGTCTACTACCTATAGCTGAAATCTGATTCTTCCCTTGACAACATAGCTTTCTTGGTCACCTTTTCTAGAACTGCTTATATCTTTATACATCCCCCTCAGCTCACACATCCATGAAGAGGAGTTGAATAACCATTTCCTTCTAAATCAATTCCTCAGTAACATCTCCTTCTTTCAGGTTTATGCTTTTAATATCTATCTCTCAATCAGAATCTTGATAGCATTTGTCTACAGACCCAGGTCCATCCCCTTTCTTTTCTAGTGAGTTTGATGAATGGCTCACTATTTCCCCCTCTCCAACTTCTGACCTCATAGAAGTAGACTTTAACTTGCATATTAATTATTCCTCAAACATACCTTAACCACTCTGTTCCTCAACCTACTCACTTTCCATGTCCTTCTGTTCTACTCCACATCAGCTGTGGGTCTATGATAGATGCTCAACTATGATTGATTTAGCTCTTCTCAGCAATACAAAATCCAAGATAATTCCAAAAGATTCATCATAGAAAATACTATTCATATCTAGAGAAAGAACTGATGGAGGCAGAATGCTGATCATGTTTTGTTTTTTTTATTCTGTTTCTTCTTTCAACACATGACTAATGTGGCAACACATTTTACATTATTGCTTGTGTTTGTCCTTTGCTCTCCAAGAAGCTCATGACATCAGCAAGAGGATGATATGACTTGCAGTTGACTTTGATTTGAGTGAGGGAGGGCTGTGCAAGGTCACCAGGCTTACTTTCTCTTCCAGAGTCATCTGGGTCCAGCAGCCAGATATTCATCAAAACTGAAGATGGTCCAGGATGTAAAGGGAGACCCTGGACATTTTAGGCTAAGGTCTTTTCCAATTCTCACTTTGAGAGAGATCTACCCATTCAGTGAATAGACCTCTTAAAGTAGTTATTCAAGGGCTCCTTTAATAAAAATAATTCACACTGGCTGGGGATGAGCTTCAGTGTTCAAGGGCAAAAAACAAACAGTTAATATTTAGTATTTACATTAACTCTGTACCAAGAAGGGAGGGACCTATTTTCCTATCTGTAAGCTCCAGACTCAACTGGGCTTAAGGCTTGATCTTTGAGTAAGAAACCTAGCCAGTAAACTCAAATTAAAAAGACACCAAAAACAGCAAGTGCTGTAGGGTCACAGCCTAAATTTTGTCACCTTCCAAGAATACACAGCCTTCATGTTCAAGAATTCCACAATGCTCTTCTCTGACTTTAACGTATTTTCTTTCTCCTTCTCCCTCTGACTTCCTTTACCAAAACTTATTTTTCCTACCTGATGTGGCCTCCATTTACTCTACCTCTCACTTCTCTCCCAGACCATTTCCTCTACATTAGTCCCTTCTCCATTTTTCCCCATCTTGCCCACTAGGTGAGCCATTTCAATTCTACCCTGTTCTCTTCCCTTAAATCAGTAGCCTTCTTATGATTTCACTCATCATGTTTCTCCAAGCCTCAGAATGAGATCTCTCATTCCATTTGCCACCTTTGCTCTTACAATTGTGCTGCTGAATGAAGGTGGAGAATATCACAAAGCCCTTCTTACTGCATCCACTACAAATTTATGTTGGATAGTTTCAACTGCACCCTCATGGCTGCTCAGAAATCTTCCTTACCACTCTTATCAACTCACTGTCCTCATTCTCCAGAGCAACGCTTCCAAACCTTTTTATCCCTTCTGAAACCCCTTATGTCCTCCAAGCTCTCAGCTGAGGATCTTGCCTCATCTTTTACAGAAAACAACTGAGGCCATTCACCCTGAGCTCTTTCTTCTCTCCTCTTCCTAATCTTGTATCAAGCGACCACACTTTCTGCCACTATCTCCTCTTTAACCACTGTTTCACATGATGGGTTCTGCTGACACATTAACAAGGCTTAGCCCTCTACATGATCTAGCAATCTTATTTCATCCTATCTTCCCCAAAAGCTTGCTCTCTCTCTGCGATTTGCATTTTTTCACGTGCTTTAAATCTTTCCCTGTCTACTGGTTCATTCCCTATTGCCTATGCATATGCTAATGTCTTACCATCCTCATAAAGTCATCACTTGTTTCCTCAGTCCCCACTATCAACCTGGATATTTTCTGCCTTTTGTGGAAAAACTCTTTGAATTGACTGTCTACGATAGGTGCTTCCATTTCCACTCTTTTCACTCTATTTAAATGTCTTTATAATCTGTCTTTCAATTGTATCACTTTACCAGTCCTGCTGTCTTCAGTATTATCAATGATCTCTTAGTTGTATATATTTTTATTTGTTGGCTTTGGGATTATCCGATTAGATTGGGAGGTAGGTGAGACATGGGCTCCACTTTAGCCTCCTCCATCCCTCGGACTTAACCTGGTGCATAGCAGACACTTAATAAATGCTTAATGACTGACATGATCCCCTTTAGTTATAAGACACCCTCCCCAACCCATTATTGTGATTTTGTTCATGTTTTGTATTGTCATATTTATATGTGTGTTTTGCGTGGCAGGGACTGCCTCATTTTTTTCTTTGATCCTCAGCACCTAGGACAGCCTCGGGAACACATTAGGTGTTTAAGAAATGTTTTTGTTTTTTTTTTTAAGAATTAAGTGACTTTTACTTTATACCAAGGTCTTTCGTTGGCATCTTGTGTCTAATAACAATAAATCAGTTCACTGAGGCAGTCTTTTGGGATCTGGCTGCCCCCATTGGCCAGTTCACATATTACAATTCTCATCTGCCATTTCGTGTTCAAACCCTACTATTACATTCTCTCCCTTCTTAAACCTCATTTTTTCCTGGATTTTTGCTTTGTGAAAACTCACTTCATCTTCAGGAAGGGAGAATGGAGCCAAATGACATCCTGGCTTTGTGTTCTGAAGTGTGTAATGAATTGATGAAATCATCTCCAGTGATTTTACCCCTCACACTCTTAATCTTGTCAGAAGTGATACAGTAAAGTTTAAGATCTAATAGCAATGGAGTGAAAATGCAGCAGGCTTCACTCTACAATGCCTGGCACTGTGCAACATTAATGTTGCACATTTGCAAGAGCAAAACTGAAGAAAAAGAAGAAAATGGCACTACAGGATGTTTATAAAATAAGTTTCAATGTGATTGTGACAATCATCCCACTTGGAATAAAAAAATAATGGCTTCCAAAATCTGACTTAAATTTTCAGGAGTTTTTCAAGGTGGTTGATAAATTGCTAGAGCACAGTTCAATCAGCTCCTGTGCAGGCAATGTTATTTGCTACTTGAAAAGAATTGGTATCTGCCAAAGAGTTCAAAATTTCCCTAACACAGGGCATATTCCATTATTGGTTTTACATTTGCAACATCTGGAGAAATATCTGAAACTTTAAATATTGTCTCTGTAACCCGAGAAGTTAGCCTTCAGACTCACAGCAAGTAAGTGCTTAAGAAATCCTTGTTGGACACTTCAGTGCCATTTAGGAAAATAGGACAGGCTTTCACTCCCATCTGTTGGCCAGAAAGAAAACTGCAGCATATGAAGAAGTTAAGGTCAGAACAGAGTTTCTGGAGATGTGAATCTTATGTCTGTCTCCTATCCAAATCCTCCCCTCTATACAAAATCAAGAAAGTCCTGCATAAGGTCAATTTGAGGGTTCTAATGAATCAAAATAGATAAGATGCTTTCATCATAACTTCTGTCTGACAAAAGATGTAAATTCATCTGTCAAATTGTATTTTGTAATAACATTTCTAGGAAGAGTACTGTATGTATTGTTTTATGAGATAAAATATCTTTTGACTTTTTTGACTTAAAATTACTTAATATTCTTGCTTTTTCAGTAACAATCTGGAATGTTCCAAATTATGTAGGATATATTGATTAATTTTTTGCTACGTGAAAGTAAGTTGATGGTGACTACAATGCAATTGAATTTGATGAAAATTCTTCAAAGGTGTCTATCATGTAAGCAAACATTCCCAAGAAAATAATGTTTTCTCAGGCCTGGAATCAGGGAGACCTGAGTCAAAATTCGACCTCAAATGCTCACAATCATGTGACCTTGGGCAAATTATTCAACCCTGATTGCTTCATATTATTCATCTGTAAAATGAGATGAAGTAGGTAATGAATGGCAAACTACTTCAGTATTTTTGCCAAGGTCTTGAAGAATCGAAAATGAAAAGATTGAACAATAATAAGAATAACAATATTTTTGCAAAACATAATTACCAAAAGGATGAGGAAGAATGTATATGTTAATACTGGATGAGCATACCATATAGTAGTAGAAGCTGCCAAAGTACAAACCACTCATTTCTGTCCCAGTCCTGGATGAATTTTATTTATTTCAGTGGTAAGTTCTTTACAGAGTTTACTTTGGTTTGATTCTTAAAATTAGATTAATTATAAAAGGAATGGATTTCATTCAGAAATATTTTTAAAAACATTAACTTTTTTATTTTAGCTAGGATATTCCAAATGAAAATTACAATCGGTAGTAACTGAACTGAGCTAAGTGATGAGCTTAAGAATATCTTCTAACAACTACCTAGCTGTTCCAGACATTCTTCCCGGCGTTGGAGACCAGCACAATAAGAACAAGATGCAGTAAAGTTCAACTTTTAATACTATTGATGTTCAGTAATTTTAGTTATTTCTGAGTCTTCTTCACCCTATCTGAGGTTTTTTTTAGCAAAGATACTTGAGTGGTTGGCCATTTACCTCTCCAGCTCACATTATAGATGAAGAAACTGAGGAAAGCAAGACTATGTGACTGGCCCAGTGTCACACAGTCATTAAGTGATCGAGTCTAGATTTGAACTAAGTCTTCTGGATGTAAAGTCAAGGAAGCTATCTACTGGACCACCTAATTGTACCTGGCACATAGAAAATACTTAACAAATGCTTCCTATCTGACTGAATGTCTTCATATCCAAAGTGGAAAATTTCTGAAATTTAGTAACCAGGTCTTGGAAACCTTTAGGAGCCTCTGTGTGCTGTCTTTGTCACACCAATGTCTTGGTCAAACTTTGATGTTTTATTTTGAAAATTTCCTTCAAAATGGATCTCAACAAGTTCCTTTGACGTATTCCTTCAAATTTTGCTCTGATAAATGAAAGTATTAATGAGCAATATCGATATTTAAATAAGAGACCAGGTACATTGTAGTATGATGCCTCCTCATCTGTTTCCATTGCTTTAGAGTCTTAAACTATATCTTATCTTCTCTGTTAAGAGTTTGAATTCCTATTTACATGGAAGGAATTTATTACTTGTTTTACTTCACAAATCATCAATTTCATTTGGGCCATTCCTGTTCACCAGAACAGCAAGTAAGTAGTCAAACCTGCTAAAAGTTCAGTAAAATTACTGTTTGGGAAGGATTGAAATGTAATACTAGGTTTTAGAAACACTGGATGACCTAGTGAAGTTGTAATATCAGAATGGACTACAAAAGGGTGGGCACCCTACAAAGTATTTAGTAAGCTTCAGTATCCTGGCTGGACACAAGATTTCAGCAAAGACTTTGTTATGCTCTGAAATGTTCCTTAATTATTCAATAAATATTTCAATTTTTTGACATTTTTTTAGTATGAATTATAACTTATCCCTTGTATTTTTTCTTTTTAATATATAATTTATGTATTTTTCAGTTTCTCCACATTCACTTCCACAAGAATTTGAATTCAAAATTTTCTTCCCATCTCTCCTCATCCCCCATTCCAGGACTACATGCACCCTATCCACCCCAGATGGTCTTCCCTTGTATTGCTCACCCTTCTTCCACCCGCCTTCCCCTCTGTTTTCCTGTAGGGCAAAATATATTTCGATACTCTGTTGCCTGTATATTTTTATTTCCAGTTCCATGCTAAAACAATTTTCAGCATTCATTATTAAAGTTTTGATTTCCATATTCTATCCCTCCCTCTCCACCCACTCTCATGGAGAAAACAAGCAATTCAATATATGTCCTACATGTGTAACAATTCAAAGCACTTCCATAATAGTTATGTTGTAAAAGACTAACCACATTTACCTCTGTCCTATCCTGGCCTCAATTTATTCCATTCTCTCCCTTCACCAATCCTCCCACAACAGTGTTTGCATCTGATTATCCCTTTCTCCAATTTGCTGTCCCTTCTATTGTTGTCCCTCTCCTGTCCACTTCCCCTTTGGCTTCCTTCAGGGCAAAATAGATTTCCATTTCTGATTGAGTGTGTTATTACTACTTAAGTCAAATCCCATGAGAGTAAGGCTCACATTTCTTTTCATGTCCCCCCATTTCCCCTCCACTGTAACAGCTCTTTCTCCTCTCTTATATGTAAGATGATTTGCTACATACTACCTCTCCCTTTCTCTTACTCTTAGTACATTCCATTCAACAGTAAACTTTATTTTTTCAAGTATTCCCCCTTCATATTCAGCTTACCCTATGCCCTCCATCTGTGTATACACACACACACACACATATACATGCATCCATCCATACACACACATATATCAACATACCTATACATAACTACACATATATAATATACATGTACATACCTGCATAAACATATATATGCATGCTTCTATGTATATCTGTACACACACATATATGTATATTCCCTTAACTACTCTAATAATGAAAAAGGACTCATTAGTTACAAAAATAATCTTTCCATGTCGGAATGTAAACAGTTCAATGTTAATGAGTTTCTTAAGTCTTCTCCTTCATGTTTACCTTGTCATGTTTCTCTTGATTCTTATATTTGAAAGTCAAATTTTCTATTCAGCTTTGGTCTTTTCAACAAGAATGCTTGGAAGTCCTTTATTTCATTGAAATTCCATTTTTTCCCCTGATGTATTACACTCGGGTTGTCTGGGTAGGTAATTCTTGGTTTGAAACCTATCTGGTTTGACCTCTGGAATATCATATTCCAAGCCCTTCGATCTAGCACACCATAACCTGAGACCACAGGGGACATGGACCCTCCTCAGAACTCCAGGGCAGAAAAGAATGACTGTGGTCACTCACAGACCAGAACAAAGGCAGAGTGAAGAGTAAACACATCTCTCCTTAGATCATACTTCTTTGGAAGAACTAAAAACTTACAGGTCCCTAGAAGTGTCTTTGAAAACAGGTGTATGAAACTTCTGGAGGTTGGAACAATTCACCCTTCACCCTAGAAGTAGAGCTCCAATTTAGCAAATGGTTAAACTTCAAGAAATAAGCTGGAAAACTGAACAAACAACAGAAAAAACTCTGACCATAGAAAGTTACTGTGGTGACAAGGAAGATCAAAACATACACTCAGAAGAAGACAACAAAATCAAAACTCCTACATCCAAAGCTGCCATGAAAAACAGGAATTGATCTCAAGCCACAAAAGATCTCAAAAAAGATTTTGAAAATCAAGTAAGAGAGGAGGAGAAAAAAGTGGGAAGACAAATGAGAGAGATGCAACAAAATCATGAAAAGAAGAGTCAAAGACTTGGAGGAACAAAAAAAATAATACTGAATATAATTACACCTCAAAAAACGGATTAGATCAAATGGTAAAAGAAGTTTAAAAAAAATGGTGAGAAACGTGTGCCTTGAAAAGCAGAACTGGCCAAATGGAAAAGGAAGTTCAAAAGCTCACTGAAGAAAGCAATTCCTTAAAAATTAAAATGGAAGAAGTAGAAGATATTGATTTCATGACACATTAAGAAACAATAAAACAAAACCAAAAGTATAAAACAATAAAAAACAACATGAAATATCAGAAAAATCATTGACTTGGACAATAAATCCAGGAAATATAATTTAGAAATTATTGGAGTACCTCAAAACCATGATTGAAGAAAAGATCCTAGATATCATCCTCCAAAAATTATCAAATGATCGCTGATCCCTGATATGCTAGAACTAGAGTGTTATATAGAAATAGAAAGAATCCACCAATAACCTCCTGAAAGATATCCCAAATGAAAATTTCCAGGAATATTATGGCCAAATTCCTAAGCTCCCAGGTCAAGGAGCAAATATTGCAACCAACCAGAAAGAAAAATTTAAATATTGTGTAGTTACAGACAGGATAGCATAAGATTTAGGAACTTCTACATTAAATGATCAGAGGACTTGAAATATGATATTCTGGATGGCAAAGAACCTAGTATTAAAACCAAGAATCACTTACCCAGCAAAACTGAGTATACTCCTTGAAGAAGAAGAAAAATATTTATTTCATGAAATAGAGGAGTTTCAAACATTCCTGATGAAAAGATCACAGTGGAATAGCACATCTGACTTTCAAATACAGGACTCAGGAGAAATATAAAAAGGCAAGAAGGAAAGGAAAATCATGGGGACATAATAAGTTTAAACCGCTTACATTTACACATGGGAAGATGCAACCGGTAATTCATAAGAACTTCCTCCTTATTAGGGCAGTTAGAAGAAGTCCATATAACCAAAGTCACAGGTTTAAGTTGAATATGATGGGATGATATCTATATAATCAAATTAAGAGGTGAGTAAGAAGAATGCACTGGGAGAAAGGGAAGGGAAGGGTAGAATGGGATTAAATTATCTCACAGAAAAGAGGCAAGGAAAAGCTTCTACATTATAGGGGAAATGTGTGGAGGTGGCAAGGAATGCTTGTCCCTTACTCTCATCAGAATCCACTGAAAGAGGAAATGACATATGCACTCAGTTGAATATAGAAATCTATCTTACTTTACAGGAAATTGGGAGGAAAATGGGTTACAAGAATAGAAGAGGGTAGATTGACGGAGGTGGTAGTCAGAAGCAATACACTTTTGAATGGGGACAGGTTGAAATAAGAGAGAGAATAGTATAAATGGGGGTAATAGGATGGAGGAACATATAGTTAGCAATCATAATTGAAAAAATACTTTCGAATCAAGTATCTCTGATAAAGGCCTCATTTCTCAAATATGGAGATAGCTCAATGAGAGCAACTACTCACCTAAGCTCTTAGACAAACTCCTTCAGATACCTCCAAAAAGAGGATCTGACCAGATTTTGGAGAGGCAGAATCCAATAGGAGACAGACTGTGTCAGATTCACAGCCCAGGACAGACGAGAAGGTGGATGGGAAGGATCCATTCCGTTGGATGGGAGGAGCTCATAGTACACAGGCTGTACTGGTGTGTCCCCAACACGGCAGGGCTGAGCAGGAAGCCCGATGTGGTCTGAGGCAGCAACTGCACTGTGGAAACTCGGGAATATCAGCCCAGGACCTGACTTCAGAGGAACCCAGTAGAGCTCCAAGGATCTGCAGAGGCTGCCTCTGAGACTATCAGCCCGCAGATTAAATATCTGTAAATTACCTATTTGAACTAAATAATCTAATCCCAGTGAATGAGTGGGTTAAGCAACAAATCATAGAAACAATCAAAAACTTCATTCAAGAGAATGATGATAATGAGACAATCTACCAAATCTTATGAGATATTGCAAAAACAGTTCTTAGGGGAAGTTTTAAGTCTTTCAATGCATACATGAATAAAATAGAGAAAGAGGAGATCAATGAATTGAGCATTCAGCTGAAAAAGGCAGCAAAAGAACAAATTGAAAATCCCCAAGTAAATAACAAATTAGAAATACTGAAAACCAAAGGAGAGATTAACAAAATTGAAATTAAGAAAACTATTTAACTATTAAATAAAATTAAGAGTTGGTTTTATGAAAAAAAACAATAAAATGGATAAACCTTTGGTCAATAAGGTTTAAAAAAAAAGAAAAAAATAAAACCAATTTACCAATATGAAAAATGAAAAGAGTGAAAAGATCTCCAATGAGGAAGAAATTAAAATAATGATTAGAAAGTACTTTGCCACTGTATGGCCAGAAATCTGACAATGTAAATGAGATGAGTGATTATTTAAAAAAAAATATATAAATTGCTCAGATTAAAAGAAGAGGAAGCTGAATACTTAAATAACCCCATCTCGGAAAAACAAATTGAACAAGCCATCAATGAACTCCCTAGGAAACAATCTCCAGGGCGAGATGGATTTACAAGTGAATTGTATCAAACATTTAAAAAACAGTTAATTCCAATACTACACAGACTATTTGGGAAAATTGGGGAAATAGTCCTCCAAAATTCTTTTTATAATACAAATATGATTTTGATACCTAAACTAGGAGGATCCAAAACTGAGAAACAAAATTATAGACCAAATTATCTAATGAATATAAATGCAAAAATGTTAAATATGATTTTAGTGAAAAGAAAACAGCAATTTATCAAGAGGATAGTATATTAAGATCAGGTAGGATTTATACCAGGAAAGTAGGGCTCATTCAATATTAGGAAAACTATTAGCATTTTTTAACATATCAACATCAAAACTAACAGAAACCACATGATTATCTCAATTGATGTAGAAAAAGCTTTTGACAAAATACAGCACCCATTCCCATTGAAAACACTGGAGAGCATAGGAGTAAATGACATTTTCCGTAATACAATAAGCATTATCTACCTAAAATCTTCAGCAAGCATTACATACAATGGAGATAAGCTGGATGCATCTCCTATAAGATCAGGTGTGAAACAACGATGTCCATTATCATCAATATTATTCAATATGGTACTAAAAATGTTAGCTGTAGCAGTAATAGAAGAAAAAGAAATTAAAGGAATTAGAATAGGCAAAGAAGAAACCAGGTTATCACTCGTTCTAAATTATATGAAGGTATACTTAGAGAATCCCAGAGATTCAGGTAAAAAGCTACTAGAAATAATAAAAAACTTTGGTAAAGTTGCAGGTTACAAAATAAATCCACACAAATCTTCTGCATTTCTACATATTACTAACAAAGCCAAACAGCAAGAGATAGAAAGAGAAATCACATTTAAAGCTAGGGTAGAAACTATAAAATATTTGGGAGTCTACCTGACAAAATAAACCCAGGGACTATATGAACAACACAATTACAAAACACTTTTCACACAAATAAAGTCAGATCTAAGTAAGTGGAAAAACATCAGGGGCTCATGGGTGGGTGGAGCCAATATCATAAAAATGAACATTCTACCTAAATTAATTTACTTTTTCAGTGCCATACCAATCAAAATATCAGATAACTGTTTCTTAGAGCTAGAAAAAATAATGTCAAAATTCATCTGGAAGAACAAAAGGTTCAGATTATGAAGGGAACTAATGAAAAGAAATGCTAGGGAAGGTAGCCTAGCTCTATCAGATGTCGATTTTTATTATGAAGCAGCCATTATCAAAACCACTTGGTGCTGGCTAAGAAACAGAAGGGAGGAACAATGATATAGGTTAGGTACTCAAGACACAGTAGTCAATGGATATACTTGTCTACTGATTGATAAACCCAAGGACCCCAGTCTCTGGGATAAGAACTCACTGTTTGACAAAAATTGCTGGGGAAACTGGATAACAGTGTGGCAGAAACTAGGCATAGACCAAGGACTGACACTATACACAAGAATAAAGTCCAAATGGGTATATGATCTTGGTATAAAGTTTGATACTATAAACAAATTAGTGCAGGAAGGAATAGTGCATTTATAAGATTTATGGGGAGGGAAGAAACTTTTACTAAACAAGAGAGAAAGAATTATGAAGTGCAAAATAGTTAATTTTGATTACATTAAATTGAAAAGTTTTTGCACAACCAAACCCAATGCAAACAAGATTAGGAGGGAAGGTGAAAACTGGGAAAGAATTTTTGCAACTAGTATCTGTGGTAAAGGTCTCATTTCTAAAATATATAGACAGCTGAGTCAAATGTACAAGACAAGTCATTCCCCAATTGATAAATGGTCAAAGGATATGAACAGGCAGTTTTCAGAGAAAAAATTAAAGTTATCTATAGTCATATGAAAAAATGCTTTAAATCACTATTGATTAGAGAAAGATGCAAATCAAAACAATTCTGAGATATCACCTCATACCTGTCAGATTGGCTAACACGACAAAACAGGAAGATGATAAATATTGGGGAAATTGTGGGAGATTTGGAACACTAATTCATTGTTGGTGGAGCTGTGTGCTGATCCACCCATTCTGGAGAGTAATTTGAAACTATGCCCAAAGGGCTACAAAAATGTGCATACCCTTTTGACCCAACAATACTGATTCTAGGACTATATCCCCAAGAGGTCATAAAAATAGGAAAGGGAACCACATGTCCAAAAATATTTATAGTAGCTCTCTTTGTGGTTGTCAAAAACTGGAAATCAAGTGGATGCCCATCAACTGGGGAATGGCTAAAGAAATTGTGATATATGAAAGTAATAGAATACTGTTGTGCCATAAGAAGTGATGAACAGGACAACTTCAGAGAGGCCTAGAAAGACTTGTATGAACTGATGCTGAGTGAAAGATGCAGAAGCAGGAGAACTTTGTACACAGCAACAACCACGGTGTGAGAGGAATTTTTCTGGTAGACTTAGTACTTTATTGCAATTCAAGGACTTAAACAATTCCCAATTGTCTCTTAAGGCAAAATGCCTTCCACATCCAGGGAAACAGCTATGGATTCGATCACAGAACAAAGCAGATCATTTTCTTTTGTATTACATTTTAGTTTGTTTTATGACTTCTCTCATTCTTTTTAATTCTTCTGTGCAACATGACTGAGGTGAAAATGTATTTAATAGGAATGTAGGAATGTATATAAAACTGTATGAAATCTCAGGGAGAGAGCGGGGTGGTAGGAGGAAGGGGGGTAGGAACGAATAAATCTAAGATATGTGGAAGTGATTGTAGAACACTGAAAACAAATACATTAATAATAATAATAATAAAGAAAATAAAGAAAACAAAAGAAAAATAAAACAAAATAAAAAAAGAGTTGCTATAACTATTTTTATAGAAGTAAGTCTTTTTCCACTTTTTTATGATCTCTTTGAGATACAGACTTAGTTGTGGTATTTCTGGATCAAGGGGACCCAGTTGGATTGCCCTTTTGGGCATAATTCCAAATTGTTCTCCAGAATGGTTGCATTAGTTCACAATTTCACCAAGAGTGTATTAGTGTCCCAATTCTCCTACATCTTCTCTGACATTTGTCATTTTCCTCCTCTGTCCTATTAGCCAACCTGATAGGTATAAGGAGATACCATACAGTTGTTTTAAATTGTGTTTCTCTAATCAGTAGTGATTTAGCGCAATTTTATATAACTATAGTTAGGTTTAATTTCTTCATTTGAAAACTGCCTGTTCGTATCCTTCCATTATTTATCAACTGGAGAATGACTTGTATTCTTACAAATCTGACGCATTTACCTACATATTTGAGAAATGAGGCCTTTATCAGAGACATTTGCAGTAAAAATTGTTTCATAACTTTGTTTTCCTTCTAATCACGACTTTGTTGGTACAAAACTTTTTCAGTTTAATATAATCAAAATGATCCGTTTTACATTTTTAATGCTCTTTCTTGTTTGTTCAGAAATTCTTCCCCTCGATGCTATGTAAAAAAAAAATAAATTTAAGGAGGCAGAGAGAGGAATATATTGGTAGGAGAAAAGGAGAAATAGAATGGAGCAGATTATCTCTCATAAAAGAGGGAAGTAAAAGCTTTTTCAGTGAAGGGGGAAAAGGAGGAGGTGAGAGGGGGAAAATGAATCTTATTCTCATCAAATTTGGCTTAAGAAGCGAATGCCATGAATGCTCAGTTTGGTATGAAAATCCACCTTTCCAATGGGAAAGTAGGAGAAAAAGAGACCAGTGGGTTGGGGTGGTGGTGGTGATGATAGAAGGGAGAGCAAAAGGGAAGAGGAAATAATTAGAAGTAAACACTTTAAGGGAAGAACATGGTCAAAAGAGAGAATACAATAAATGGGGGGCTGGATAGGATGGAAGGCAATGTAGCTAGACTTTCACAACCTGACTATTATGGAAGTCTTTTGCAAAACTACACATATAGCCTATATTGAATTGCTTTCCTTCTCAGTGGGGATGGGTGGGGAGTGAGGAAGGGAGTGAAGTTCAGACTCAAAGTTTTAGGAAGAAATGCTGAGAATTGTTTTTGCATGCAACAGAAAAATAAGAAATACAGGTAATGGAGTATAGAAATCTATTTTGCCCTACAAGAAAAGAGAGAAGATGGGGATAAAGGAAGGGAGGGGTGTGGTAGAAGGGAGGGCAGATTAGGGGAAGGGGTAATTAGAATGTATTGGGGTGTTGGGAGGGGTAAGATGGGGAGAAAATTTGGAACTCAAAATCTTGTGGAAAGGAATGTTGAAGACTAAAAACAAATAAATAAAATTAAGAAAGCAATTTTTCCTTTCTCCATCAATCTGACAGGTAAGCTATTCATTGCTCTCCTTATTTGCTTATGATGTCCTTCTTAATGTCTAAACAGGTGCCCTTTATGATCTTATCTTGGTATGTAGTGAGTGATGTTGATCTGTACCTAGTTTTTTCATACTCTTTTCTAGCTTTCCCAGCAGTTTTTGCAAATAGTAAGTTCTTATCCCAAAAGCTGGAGACTCTGAGTTTATCAAACAGTACAGTTGCTACTATGTCTTGGGTACCTAATCTATTCCACTGATTCACCACTCTGTTTCCTAGACAGTGCCAAATAGTTTTGATGATTGTCACTTTGTAATATAAGTTTATATCTCTTATAGCTATGCCACCTTCCTTTGCAATTTTTTGCATTAATTCCCTTGATATTCTTGACATTTTGTTCCTCCAGATAAAATTTATTTTTTTTCAAGCTCTATAAAATAAGTTTTTGTGGTTTAATTCATGTGGCACTTAAATAAATAACAGAATTTAGGTAGAATTGTCAGTTTTATTATATTAGCTTGGCTGGCCCATGAGCAAATGATATTTTTTCCGGTTGTTTAGATCTGACTTTATTTGTGTGAAAAATATTTTGTAGTTGTTTTCATATAGTTCTTGGCTTTATCTTGACAGGTAGACTCTCAGGTTTTTTATATTATGGGCAGTTATTTTAAACGGAAATTATCTTTCTATCTGTTGTTCATGTGCTTTGTTGATAATATATAGGAAGACTGATGATTTGTTCTTGTTTTCTTTATAACCTGTCAGTTTGCTAAAGTTGTTAAGAATTTCACGTAATTTTTTAGTTTATTCTCCAAGATTCTGTGAGTATGCAATCATGTCATCTGCAAAAAGTGATTGTTTTGTTTCCTTCTTATGTGTTCTCAGTTCTTCAATTTATTTTTCCTCTCCTATTGCTATAGCTAATATTTATAGTACAAAATTGAATAATAATGGTAATAATGGACATTCTTGTTTCACCCTTAATATAATTGCAAAGGCTTATACTTTCTCCCCATTACAGATAATGCTTGCTGATGGTTTTTGATAGATATTGCTTAACATTTTAAGGAAACTTCAATTTATTTTTATGTTCTCTAGTGTTGTATTGGGAATGGGTGATGTATATATCAAAAGATTTTTCCACATCAATTAAGATAATCATATGACTTCTTCTGTTTTATTATTGATATAGCCAATTGTGCTGATAGTTTTCCTAATACTGAACCACTCTTGCATTACTGGTATAAGTCTTACTTTGTCCTAGTATATGATCCTATTGATAAATAGCTGTAATCCTTTGCTAATATTTTATATAAATTTCTTAAAATTTTGCATCTATATTCAACAAGGAAATTGAATTATCATTCTTTTTCTCTGTTTGTGCTCTTCCTGGTTTAGATATCAGCACCATATTTGTATCATAAAGGAATTTAGTAGGACTTTTCATCTATTTTTAGATGGAGAAATTAAAGCTATCTATAATGTGAAAAAAATGCTCTAAATCACTATTGATTAGAGAAATGCATATTGAAACAACTCTGTAGTACGACATCCCACATATAAGACTGGCTACCATAACAAAATAGGAAAATGATAAATGATGGGGAAGACATGAGAAAACTGTAATTCTAATGAAATATTGGTGGAGCTGTGAATTGATCTGAATATTCTGACAAGCAATTTGGAACTATGCATGAAGGACTATAAAACTGTATCCACATGACAAAACTATTTATAACAGCTCTTTCTGAGGCGACAAATATTTCATAATTGAAGGGTTGCCCATCAATTGGGGAATGGCTGAACAAGTTTTGTTGTATGAATGTAATTGAATACTATTGTCTCATAAGAAATGGTGACCAGGCAGATTTCAGGAATACCTGAAAAGTTCACATGAAGTGAAGTGAGCAAAACCAGGAGAACATCGTACACAGTGACAGCAACTTTGCGTGATGACTGACTGACATAGCTCTTCTCAGCAACACAGTGACCTAAGACAATTAAAACAGATTCAAAATGGAAAATGCTATCCACATTCAGAGAATGAACTATATCGACGCATGTAATTTCCTCTTTTTTGTGTTTTTTATTTGTTCTTTCTCAAGGTTTTTCCTTTTATCTCTGATTCTTCTTTCATAACAGTAACAGTATGGAAACATGTTTAATATGACTATACATGTATAGCCTATAACAAATTGATTACTGTCTTGGGAAAAAAGGTAATCTAAGGCAGCCAGATATCAAACTATGTTACAGGGTGTAATGAACAAAACAATCTGGTACTGGCTAAGAAATAAATTGGTAGATCAGTGCAATCAATTAAGCACATAATACACTGAAGTTAATAATAATAATAATAATAATAATAATAATAATAATAATAATAATAATAATGATTCAGTGTTTCATTGATGAAGAGGAGCAATGACATCAGTCTGGTGATAACTAGCTTTGTAAAGGAATTAAATTTAAGTGAGGAAGAGCAGTGCAAAACCACCATCCTCTCTCTTTCAGAGTCATCAGAGTACAGCGGCAAGAATTAAGTTAGGACAACTGACAGGGCCCAGTAGAATATCATAATAAAACTATCTTAGAAACAGGAATTGAACAGTCCATAAATGAGCTTCCTAAGAAAAATGCATCAGGACCCACTGGATTTACAAGTGAATCCTGGCAAATATTTAAAGATCAACTACTTCTAATACTAAATAAATGATTTGGAGTAATAAACAAAGAAAGAGTCCCATCAACCTGCCTTTTTGAAACAAATGGGATGTTGACACCTAAACCAGGAAGAGCAAAAACAGACAAATAAAACTATAGAAGAATTTCACTACTGAAAGTGGATGCAAATATCCTAAATAAGATAGTATCTAGGAGACTAAAAGAATATAAACCAATATGTAAAATAATATTTTGTTAATATTGTTAATGATGTAATCTAGTCTGCTAAATTTTTGCTTATATTAAGTCGTTCCTGTGCCCACTTGGTCATAGCATATAATCCTTGTGTCCTTTCTCTATTTTGTGTGTGCTCATCCGTCGTTGCAGAAAAAGACCATGATATCAGAGAAATAATATGACTACCATTTGACTTTGTTTTGAGTGAGGGAGAGCTGTGCAGGTCACCAGCCTCACTTCTCCTCCAGAGCCATCTGAATTCAGTGACCAGATATTCATCAGGAGGACTGGAGATGACTCAGGATCAGGCAATTGGGTTTAAGTGACTTGCGGAAGTTCTCACAACTAGTGAGTGTCAAGTGTCTGAGGTGAGATTTGAACTCAGGTCCTCCTGACTCCTGCACTGGTGCTGTATCCACTGCACTACCTAGCTGCCCTTCTCTGTTTTGTAAACTTGTAGACATATACAATTTCCCTTCATTGCTGCTTTGGGTGCATCCCATAAATTTTGTGATGTCATCCCATTGTTATCATTCTCTTTGATGAAATGAAATTACTGGATTGTTGTTTCTACGACATTGTTTGGCCTAATTATTCTTCAGGATTAGATCATTTAGTTTCCAATTTATTTTTAATATATCCTTTCATGACCCTTTATTAAATGTAATTTTTATTGCATTATGTTCTGAAAAGGATGCATACGAGGTTTTTATGCACTAGTCCATGGTCAGTTTGTATGTAGGTGCCTAATGCTGTTGAGAAAAAGATATATTTTCTACTATCCTTATTCAGTTTTTCTGCAGGGGCTTATAGTATCTCTCTTTTTTAGAAACTTACTTATCCACTTAATGTTTTTCTCCTTTATTTGTGGTTAGGTTTAGCTAGTGCCCATTTAACTTCTTGAGAAACGTGGATGGTACACCATTTAATGCATAAGTACTTAGTATTGACATTACTTCATCATCCATGGTACCTTTAAGCAAGACAGAATATCTTTCCTTGTGTCTTTTAATTAGATTTACTTCTTCTTTTGCTTTGTTTGAGATCATGATTACTGCCCTGCTTTTTTAATTCAGTTAGAGCATAATAAATTCTGCTCTAACCTTTTACTTTTACTCTGTGTGTGCTTCTCTGTTTCAGATGTGCTTCTTATAAACAACATGTTGTGTGATTCTGGTTTTTAATCCACTTTGCTATCTGCTTCCATTTTATGGAGAGCTCATCCCATCCTCAATCAGTTATGATTACGGTGTATTTCCCTCCATCCTATTTTTCCTATTTGTTCTCTCTCTCTCTCTCTCTCTCTCTCTCTCTCTCTCTCTCTCTCTCTCTCTCTCTCTCTCTCTCTCTCTCTCTCTCTCTCTCCCTCTCTCCTTTCACCCCTGACGCTCCTCCTGCTGTTTCCTTTTGGACCACCACTTCAGTCAATCTACCCGCACTTCTGTCAGTGTAGTAACTTTTCTTTCCCCCTTCCCCTCCTACTTTATTCTAGGACAAAATAGGTATGTATACGGTAAAAGTGTTTATGTTATTCCCTCTTCATCTAAACCTGATGAAAGTAAGGTTCAAATAATGCTCAGTGTACTACCTTTTTATCTCTACTGTGATAGGTATTTCACACCTCCGTGTGATATAGTTTACCCCATGTGGCCTCCCCATTTTCTCTTCAACCAATACAATCCTTTTTTTTTGAACCTTAGTATATTATATCATTTCATCAAATCTGTCTGTGTATGCTATTTTTAATTGCCCTAATAGAGATACAAATCTTAGGAGTTACGAGTATCCTCTTCCCATCTAGGGAATGTAAACTGTTTAGCCTTATTGAATTACATATTGTTTTTTCTTTCTTCTTTACCTTTTCTAACTGCTCTTGAGTTTTTTGTTTGAAAGTCAAATTTTCTGCTCATTTCTGGTCTTCTCCCCAGATTGCAGTTGTCTGAAGGATCTTCATCTCACTTCTTCCTGAGTAGGGACAAGTAATCTTTTCAAGCACCTATTTCACACAGGCAATAATCAGTACATCGTCCTCATCTCCCCGCATCAAATATCTCCCTTTACTCGTAGGATCGTTCAGTGATAGAACCTCTTCCCAACAAGTAAAACAAAATCTCCCTCTTTTTCATTCCTTTTCAGTCTTTACCTTCTGCTCCTCACCCTCTCCCTTGCAGGCTGTTCTCTTCCTGAAAGACCACAAAGGTCAACTTCCCCTTCTTGTAAACCTTCAGTTTCACTTTTGTATACCACACATTCTACTCTTTCCTTCTATGTACCCTTTTTCCTTCCGTGCATACTCATATTTTGTAATGTAAACCCACCAAAGCATTGATTCACCTGTAGGTAAAGTGTTGTGAGGTTCTGTACATAACATATCAAGCCCACCTCTTGAAATTAGATCCACCTGTTTTGTGCCTTCACCCTTCTCTCCTTGTATACATTGATAAAGAATTCTCTTAGTTGTCCCTTTTATCTCACTGCCTTGCTGATACATTTTGTTTTTATTCACTCCTCCTACATTTCAGTTATCTGGGATATTCAAGCAGCAAGTAATGTCTTCAGGTCTCATTTTCTTTCTGTGACTGTTTCATGTACCTCTTTATTGTTGAATGTCAGTCTTCCTTCATTTATGGTTAAACTCAGACTTTTAAGGTAGTTGACTCTTGACTGTATTCCTACTTTTGTTGATTTCCTTAAATACTTAATTCCATGATAGGCATGCGTCATTTGGAGTTCCTTTCATTTAGATTTTCAGGTCTTTTTCTTGGTCACTTGGAGATTTTGTTATTTATGATTTGAATATTTAAATTTACCTGCTTTGTGTTTAGATTTTTGTAACCTTAGGTTTTGTTCTAGAGTTCATCTATAAATTATCATATTGGATATTTCACTTTCTATATCCAGAAGTTCTTGGCAGTTTCACTGTATTATTTTTTCCCTCATAGTTTGGTTTAGGCTTTTCATTTTCTTTTGGGAGTTACATAATCCTTACGTTTTCTCTACACATAGTAGCTTTAAGATCAGCATGTTTTCTCTTTAAAAAGAGGGCATATTTTCTTTGATATTATTTCTTTTTTAGCTTTCTTCTTTGGTATTGTCCTTGATGTCTGTCTATTTGCTTTCCCATTCAATTGTCTTTTGTTTCTGTGATGAGTATTTCCATCAAAGATTCAAGTTTTTCTATTTTACCAATTACTTTTGTCCCACAGTACATAAATTCAGATGTCAAAATTTTAATTTTTTAAAATCTCTCAGGATCAGTATCTTGTGGTTCCGTCTTTTAAACAAATTCTAGAGTCTCTGTCTCATCAAGTGTTGTCATTTTCCTTTGTTTTGCAGTATTTATTCATGGAAGCATGAGTTTATTTGCTAGATCTAGAAGCATATTATAGCCTTTGGTTGTTTAAGTTTTCCTTGTTGATTTATCTGCTTAGGTTTAAGGTCTTTCAGTTTTCTTCCTCCTGACGTCTTCTGTAGTTTCAATTTTTTATTCCCCTCATTTTTCTTTATTACTCAATTTCTGTCTTTGTTCACTCTGATAATGAAGTCTCTGGTGGTTAGATCTCAAGACATCTTAGGTTCCTCCCTCACTAGGAATTTCCTTGAAACTCACTGGAAACAAAGCAATGACAAAACAGAAATTAATGACTCGAATAAACTATAATAAATATTAAAAGAGAGTTAAAAGAATCCAGAAGAATGGAAGAAAATGTAAGGCATTTCATATCAAAAGTAACTAACCTCAAAAAGACATCAAGCAGAGGGAATTTACAAATCATAGGGCTACTTGAATGCCATGAACAAATAAAGAGCATACACATCGTATTCCAAGAAATCTTAGAAGAAAGTTGCCTTCATCTTTGAGAACAAGAGGAAAAAGTATAAATATAAAAATTGTCTGGTGACTTCTAGAAAGAAATAAAGAATTTGAATGGCTTTAATTTGGCTATAAAATTGAAGAGGCTTGCGGAAGTAATTAGAAATCAGAATCCAACAGTATACTTTTTACAATGTATACACTTGGAACACAAATATGTACAACGCTAATATAAGATTTGGAGCAGAAATTATTTAGCTAATGCTTATATAAAAACAACGGTAAAGTTAGCAGTAAAGATGTCACACAAAGAAAAAACAAAAGCCGACCAAAATAAATACACTTACTAATTACATTTTAATGAAAAGTATCACAGACTTGTGGTTCACATTAATTCACATAGACAGTGAATTAATTTTAAATATTAAGCATGTATGCCCAAAATGGCATAGCATTTATTTTTTTAAAAGAAATAACGAGAGAACAGAAAAAAGAACTCAATTTACACCACTCCAAAATCTAGCAATTACTCATAAAAATGATCAAAAATTAAAACATCTTCGCAGTTAGTATAAATAAAAAATTTTTTTAAAGGAAAGTAACTTTAAAGCTAAGAAGTTAAAACACCTTAATCTTAAAAAAGAATTTGTCTAAGAACAAATAAAATAAAAATTTCCTTAAACAAAATGACAAAAATGAGAGAACAAGTTTTTTTGACTTGCAAATCTAGCAGCAGTTAGAGAAAAATGGATATTTCTATTCATTTATATCAGTTAAAGAAAAAAAGAGCAGATCAATGAAGGAAGCATATACCTACAAAAAACTCCAAAAACATCAATTATTATATATTATATACTATATGCAGTATATATTATTTGTTTGTTACATAGATATATAATGTATATGTTATGTTTCATATGGTATATACTTAAGTCATTATATGTTATGTAATGTACAATATATCATATGTATCATGTAATACATATCATATCGTATCATAATATATCATATGATATTATATCATGTTGTGTTATATTATATGATGTTCTCATATCATGTTATATTACATCATGTTATGTATCATGTTACATTATATCATGTTATAGTATGTCATGTTCTAACATATCATGTTATATTATATCATATTATATTATTACATGTTATACTCTATCATGGTATATTATATTATGTTTACTATACTATACTGTACCAAAGTGTACCATATGATACCATACCATACCACACCACACCACACTACACCATACTACACCACATCACACCACACCACACCACACCACAGCATACCACACCATGTTATGTTATATTATGTTATGTTATGTTATATTGTATTGTATTATATTGTGTTATATAGTATCGTATCATATCATATCATATCAAATTACATCACATCATACTATATATTATATTATATTCCATTATATTATACTGTATTGTATCATATTGTATTACGTTGCACTACACTGCATTACGCTGTGTTATGCTATATTATATTTTATAGTATTGATATATCTCATTAGCCACCAAATCAGAAATCTTTAAAATGTGAGGTTAACAAAAGTGAGAGAAAAATATAACATGATTTAATAAATTTTAAAATGACTTTTTTTAAAGACCAACAAAAGAGATAAATCATTAAGTAATGTGATTTTAAAAAGAAGACACCTACATCACTAGAACCAAATTTATTAAAATTGTGAATTCATTATTAAGAAATAACAAAGGAAAATATTAATTAAGAATCATTTCACTAAATTATATGCTAATTAAACTGGCAAACTGAAAAAAATTACTTTTGAAATAGAAAACCTTCCAAATGTATAGAAGAAATGGAGGTGATAAACATATTTTGAATATGAAATTTAACAGGCCATAAATGAACACTCAAAGAAAAAATCCCTAGGACCAGATGGATTTGCCTGTTGATTGTATCAAAAATTTATATAACAATTTATTACAATATGATATAAATTGGTATGATACAGAGGAAAATAAAGCCTATACTCAATTTCTTCCTCTATGTTCCCAATACATAAACCAGGGAGAGCAAATTATAGAAAGAACTGTATAAATTAATATTCTTAATGAATATTAATCTATAAATTAATATTCTTAATGAATATTCATTCAAAAATTAAGTAATATATTAGCAAGGGACTATAATAAATAGTATAAAGATTAAATAATATTGTAAGGCTTGATTTGGCTATATCATGAATGCAGAGATTGTTCAATATTGGGCAAACTATAACTATTATAATCCACATGTCAAATAATGATAAATGTTTTTAAAAAAACTAGAAAGCATGGTTATGAAAATCTTTCTTTGACGTGATAACTAGTATCTGTCAAAAATCAGGAAGCAGCATGATTTGTAAATGGAGTAAACTAGGGTCCATTCCAAAAAGATCTTGGAAAAAAGGAAAGATGTTCATTATCACTGTTTTTGTACAAAATAGTGCTAGAAATGACAGCTATGGCAAATAAAACAAGAACAGGAAACTGAGGAATGAACATAAATAAAGAGGAAAAACAAAATGACAGCTTTATGCAGTTTATGTCATCATTTACTAGTTAACTCTAGAAATACCTTAAAACCAATAAAAGCAATTAACGACTTTAGAAAGGTTGATTGGCATAAAATAAATTCCTAGCATTTCTTTATATTGCTCAACAATCTAACATAAAGAGATACAAAGATAAATTTCATTTAAAATGACTACAGAAAAAATAACATACTTGGGAGTCACCCTTCTACAACACACAGAAACTATGTAAACAGCCTTATGAAGCACACTTTAAAAAAATAGAGATCTCAATAATTAGAAAAATATTAATTTCTCTTTCTTAAGCTTAGCCAAAATATTAAAAATAATGAAAACACTTTAATAAATATATTTATCCAGTCCTGTATGGAAAATGAAAGGGTTAGTTTCTAATGGATTAAAAAAAATAATATGAAATTAAATGTGGAGGAACAAAAGGTAATGCAAAACCTTTTAAGTATCAGATATAATAGGGAATAAAACTGTAATCATCAAAGCAATTTGGTACTAGGTAAGAAATAAAGATGTTGATCAGTGGAACACATTAATTACACAAGAGACAAAAGGAAATGGGCACAGGGAACTAGTGTTGAAAAACTTAGTGATAATAATTGTCCTAAGAATCTATGTCACTACATAAGTATCATATCATAATATTTATTCGTAAAACAAAAGATGCCTACTCAGTGGACCTGGATTGAATTCTTTACACATAGATGGTAAACAAGACCTAGGAAATAGAGAGATAAACATAGATTACTATTGCTACTTTATCCAAGGTCAGTCTGAGGTGTTAGAGTTAGTTAGTCTTGTATTTCATGGACCAAACCCTCACTTAATGCATTCTCTATTTCCAAAACAGCATTTAATTAATATATAAATCAATGTAAATGACAAGAAAGAGATTTAAATGGTAAGAGCATTGTTGGCAGACCTACACAGATGAAAGCTGTCACCTATGCATTAGAGAAATCACAATATATTCCTCCATAAATCCTACTGATGCTCCAAATGAGAAAAACTGGCTGGTACAAATTCAGAACTCATAGACCAACTTAAGAGCAAATTATTCAGTTTCTGGACCATCTGTATCCTGGAACATTTTATTCAGTGGTAAATGTTTAGCAATGGACTCTCTGGGGAAAAATGTATCTATATTATAATTTTAAATTTATTCCCCATTAAAAGCATTTTCTCCATTACTTCCTCAAATTTAGATATGCAACGAAATATATCAAGGCCTGATTTATGACCCTAGCCAATTTCCAAAGTAGAGATTCTCACACTGAAAATTTAACAAGTTACACTGGTTCCATCACACTCCTGGTTTAATTGTTGTTATTGTTATTTTCCTGAGAGTCTCTCCAAGCAAGATAGAAATACTTCATCAATTACAGGGGAGGGGAGGCTAGCCAGTAAGACCAAAGTCAACTGGGAATTTTTCCGTTCCCTTCCCTTCCCTACTGCATTGTGAAACTCAGACACCATGGAGCCCCTGCCCCCTGCCTAAATGCTCTCTTCTTGACTCTCCTGGCTTCAGAGTGACTATTAATAGTAACTGCTGCTGTTTCCCTTTCGGTCTGAGGTCTTTCTTTTCTTTGACTCATTAGAGGGGCCAGGCCCAGGCTACTTCTTAAACAGGCCTATTCAATGAATGGGCTTCACCTCTCCCTAAGTGAGTACCTTTGTAGGCCTGGCCTAAAGGGACCAAGACATTGCAATGCATCCTGGGTCATGTCCAGTCATCTTGAGAAACATCAGATCACTGAATTCAGATGGCTCTGGAGGAGGAGTGAGGCTGGTGACCTTGTACATCCCTCCCTCACTCAAAACAAAGTCAAGTGCAAGTGATGTCATCATTTTTCTGATGGCATGGTCTTCTTAGGCAACGAAGGATGAACACAACCCCGTGAGTAAACTCAGCTCCTCCTCTTCTGGCTGGAAGGTAAATTTGGATGGCCAAAAGATACCCAGCTGACCTGGGTTTACTGGTTGCTGCATACTTGTAATCAGAAGGAACACTGGTTCCAATACCTTCTCTGACATTTATTAGATATGTGACCACAGTAAGGCCTTTAGACTTTTAGAACCCTTTCCCTCACTTATAAAATAGGAATAATAACATCTCTAGGAAATCTGTGAGAATCAAATGACATAATCCATGTGCAGTGCTGGCTTGGAGTGCCCAATTCCAACTCACACTGGCAAGTCAAGTGCCTAGAAGGCACCTGCTACACCTTTCCTCAGGTTTTAGAGGTAGGACGGGGGGTGGGTGGGGGTGGGGAGCCCTGTAGGCATCATAGCTCATGAAGCCTCAATAATGTTTGTTTCTCAGGGCAGAGCCAAGACGGTGGACTAGAAAGATACACTTATGCAGGGTTCTCCCCACAGCCCATAAAATACCTGTAGAGAGGCACTCTTGACAAATTTTGGAGCAGCAGAAGTGGAGAACAACAGAGTGGAGGAGATATCCAGCCCATGGTGACCTGAAGGGCCCACAGAAACGTCGCCTGTGCTAAACACGGAGCCAAGCAGGGAGCTCAGCCCAGCCTTGGATGCACGGTGGGACGAGACTCTGGGAGAAGGACACCTCGGGGCTGAATCTCCAGTTGCAGTAGTGGTCCTCAGATCGCTCAACACACAGGCGCCAAAGGTCAGTGATGGGGTTTTATCAGCTGGCCAGGAAGGGAGAAGGGCTTTCCCATAGCTCCAGCAGCAGGCAGTGGCCACAGAGCCTGCACAGCAGCCTGTAAGGAAGCTCCATTATTGGACCATAAAAACCCCTGGAGGCATTGAAGAGCTGAGTCTTACCTCAGTCCTGGGTGGAGGCCCTGGCCTAGCTGGTCTTTGTTTCACACTGAATAGTGGCTCTGCCCATCCAGCTTATCTGAAAATCAGCCCCCAGGGCTGCCTTGGTGGAACTGGAGGCCATAAGGCTATGGAGAGGTATTTGCTAAGATTCTGGGCACAAAACTCCCTCTCTGCGTCCAGACCAGTACATGCTTGATTGTGCCACCTTGGAGGAAGTGAGATCAAACAGATTCCCCAAGTACACCCCACTCTTGACAAAGGACCCAAAAGTCAAGTAACTGGTTGGGAAAATGCCCAAAAAAGGGAAAGAAAATAAGACCATAGAAGGTTACTTTCTTGGTGAACAGATATCTCCTCCCATCCTTTCTGATGAGGAAGAACAATGCTTATCATTAGGGAAAGACATAAAAGTCAAGACTTCTGTATCCCAAACATCCAAAATAAATATTCAATGGGCTCAGGTCATGGAAGAGGTCAAAAAAGGTTTTGAAAATCAAGTTCAAGAAGCGAAGGAAAAACTGGGAAGAGAAATGAGAGAGATGCAAGAAAAGCATGAAAAGTAGATCAACACCTTGCTAATGGAGACCCCAAAAAAATGCTGAAGAAAATAACACCTTAGAAATAGACTAACTCAATTGACAAAAGAGGTTCAAAAAGCCAATGAGGAGAAGAATGCTTTCAAAAGCAGAATTAGCCAAATGGAAAAGGAGGTCCAAAATCTCACTGAAGAAAATAGTTCTTTAAAAATTAGAACGGAGCAGATGGAGGCTAATGACTTCATGAGAAACCAAGAAAATCACAAAACAAAACCAAAAGAATGAAAACATGGAAAATAATGTGAAATATCTCATTGGAAAAACAACAGACCTGGAAAATAGATCCAGGAGAGACAATTTAAAAATTATGGGACTACCTGAAAGCCATAACCAAAAATAGAGCCTAGACATCATCTTTCATGAAATTATCAAGGAAAACTGCCCTGATATTTTAGAACCAGAGGGTAAAATACATATTGAAAGAATCCACTGATCACCTCCAGAAAGAGAACCAAAAAGGGAAACTCGAAGGAATACTGTGGCCAAATTTCAGTGTTTCCAGGTCAAGGAGAAAATATTGCAAACAGCTAGAAAGAAACAATTTGAGTATTGTGGAAATAAAATTAGATTAATACAGAATTCAGCAGCTTCTACATTAAGGGATCGAATGGCTTGGAACAGAATATTCCAGAAGTCAAAGGAACTGGGATTTAAACCAAGAATCATCTACCTAGCAAAACTGAGAATAATACTTCAAGGGAAAAAATGGTCATTCAGTGATATAGAGGACTTTCAAGCATTCATTATGAAAAGACCAGAACTGAATAGAAAATTTGACTTTCAAACACAAAAATCAAGAGAAGGATGAAAAGGTAAACAGGAAAGAGAGATTATAAAGGACTTTATAAAGTTGAACTGTTTACATTCCTACATCGAAAGATAGTATTTGTAACTCTTGAGACTTTTCTCAGTATTTGGGTAGGTGAAGGGATTGTACACACACACACACACACACACACACACACACACACACACAGAGAGGGAGAGAGAGAGAGAGAGAGAGAGTACAGGTTGAGTTGAATCAGAAAGGATGATATCCATAAAAAAATAAAATTTAGGGTTGAGAGAGGAAAATATTGGGAGGAGAAAGGGAGAAATGGAATGGGGCAGACTATCATTTATAAAAGAAAAAAGAAAAATCTTTTTCCATGGAGGAGAAAAGAGAGGAGGTGAGAGGGGAAAAGGGAAACTTACTCTCCTCACATATGACTTAAAGATGGAATAACATGCTCAGTAAATTTGGTATGAAAATCTATCTTACACTACAGGAAAGTAGGGGAGAATGGGACAAGAGGGGTGACAAGGATGATAGATGGGAGGGCAAATGGGAGAAGACAGTAACTATTAGTAAACAGTTTTGGAAAGGGACAAGGTCAAATGAGAGAATAGATAAAAGGGGGGACAGGGTAGAATGGAGGGCAATGTAGCTACTCTTACACAACATGATTATTATGGAAGTCTTTTGCAAAATGACACATATATAGCCTGTATTGAATTGCTTGCCTTCTCAGTGGGGATGGGTGGGGAGGGAGAAATGGAGAGAAGTTGGAATTCAAAGTATTAGAAACAAATATTGAGAATTGTTATTGTATATAACCGGGAAATAAGAAATACAGGTAATGGGGTAGAGAAATTTATCTTGCCCTACAAGAGAGAAGATGGGAATACGGTAAGGGATACAAGGGAGGGCACATTGAGGGAAGGGACAATCAGAATGCAAGGTGTTAAGGGGTGGGGGAAGGGAGAGATGGGGAGAAAAACCGGAAATAAAATTTTGTGGAAATGAATGTCGAAATCTAAAATTAAATAAATAAAACTATCAAAAAAATAAAAGAGACAAGAAAAAGCTTTTTCAATGGAGGGGAAAAGGGGGGAGGTGAGAGGGAAAAAAGTGAAACTTATTCTCATCACATGTGGCTCAGGGAAAGAATAACATGCCCACTCAATTTGGCATGAGAACTTATTTTACACTCAGGAAAGCAGAGGAGAAGGGGATAAGCAGCGTGAGGGGATGATGGCAGGGAGGGCAAATAGGAAGAGGGAACAATCAAAAGTAAACACACTTGTGGAGGGACAAAGTCAAAAGACAGAATAGAAGAAATGGGGGGCAGGATAGGGTGAAGGGAAATATAGAATTGAAAATTGCTAAAACAACTGAATAACAATAAAAACAACAATCTCTTTATAAAACACTATTGGGAAACAAAGGAGCAAAAATTTGCATGTAATACTGAATGAGTATAACCTATAGCATCTTCTAAAGAATAAATCACTGATTTCTCTCCCTGTTTTGGCTCAATTTTAATTATTTCAGTGTCAAGTTCTTTAGTTATAAGTTTTAGTTTGGTTTGATTTTTTTAAAATTGGATTAATGACAAATAGAATGGGTTTCATTAGGAAATATTTTTAAATGATTAATTTTTTATTTTAGAGAGGAAATTGCTAAATGATAATTACAATCAATGATTTGAATAGTGTCAAATGAGGAATTAAAGAATATGTTCCCACAACTTCCTCTTAGTCCAAACATTCTTTGCGGCATGTTAGATCAGCACAATATTAACAAGATGCGACAAAGTTCAACTTCTACTGATGTTGTTATTCAGACATATGTCATGTGTGATTCTTCTTGATCCTATTTGGGCTCCTCTTAGGAAAGATACCAGAAAGGTTTACCATTGCCTTCTCCACTTCATTTTACAGATAAGGAAAATGAGGCAAGCACAATTAAGTAACGTGAGAAGGAAGGATAAAAACAACTCTGAAAAACTTCTGAAAATTTAACAATCAGTACTTAGAAGCCTTTAGAAGCTGCCAACTGGTGAGATTGTCTTAATGACAACATGATATCAATTCCATAAACATGCTTCAGTGTTCACATGCACCATGTTCTTGGTTTTACCGACTTTTGCTCTTGTGAACGTGGAATTAATGCTACCTAGAGCCAGGCCCTGCAGAGTGAAGCCTGCTCCATGTTTACTCCGCTGTTCTTGTAACTTAAACTTTATCCTATCACTTCTGCTAAGATTAAGAGTGTAAAAGATAATTTGAATGGTGACAGTCTGGTCTAAATTTCAGTTGCAACTGAAAGGTTTCATCATTTCAGAAATCCAGGGTTTAATTTTTCTCCACTCTACCTTTCTAAACAGCAAGTGAGTTTTCACAAGTGCAAATATACAGTAAAAACCTGGTTTAAAAAAGGAGAAAATGTAATACTAGGGTTTGGACACGCGATGGCAGACTAAAACTGTATTATCTCAACTGGCCACAAGACGGCAGCCGTGTCCCAAAAAATTGCCTCAATAAGCTGCAACATTTTTTTTGGACACCAGATGGCAACGAAAGACCATTTTATTTAACTCAAAGTCAATTAACTGCTCAACAAACTTTTCTTAAGTGCCTGCTGTGTTCTCTGAACTCCTCCAGGTGCTGAGGGGACACAAAACAAAGCAGGAGGATTTTGGTGGCATGAAAAACTTATACGTGTTTATACAAAACCTGAAGGAAAGGCAGGGAAATGGAGTGAGGGACTAATAGTTAGAGGGGACCATAACAGACCAAATGAGGCATTGATTAAGTGCCTGCTATATGTCAGAAACTGTGCAAAATGTTGTGGATGGAAAAACACAGTTAAAAAATTTCCATGCCTCAACTAGCTCACAATGTAATTGGAGAAACAAAAAACAAACAAAATGAAGCTATATAAGATATACTGGAATCATAGGTATATGTGTATATGTACATACACACACACACATATATATACATATATATAATTTTAGTGGAGGAGTTCTAGGACTGAGAGGATTTGGCATAGTCTTGAAGTCAAAAATGAATTTCTGAGTGTAACTTAAAAAAGAAAAACAAAGTCATGGGAGCCAGTATTGACAATTAAGGTGGAAAATCATTCCAGGCCTGTTGGATAGGCAGAAAAAAACACCTGTATTCAAGAGATGGAGTGCCTTGGTAATGGAACATCAAGGAAGCCATTGTCACAAAATCAAAAAATAAATGGAAAGGAGCAAAGTGTAACAAAATAGGCAACGGATGTGTACAAGAGTTTTCATTTCCCTTCTTCCTTTTGAAGGGGAGGAATTGTCAGTGCAACCTTATAGAATGACACTATTATTATCTTGTGTAAAATTTGTAAAGGTAATTTTTCATCATTTTGTGTGTCAAATGTATTTTTAGCTGCACAGTTTATGCCTCAAGATTTTGTACTTCCAATGCAGAGTTAAAAATAAAAGGATAATTAAACAGTGAAAAAATAGTAAAGGTAGGAAGCGACTAAGTAGGAGGTTTGTTATTGAATGCCAAATATAGGATTTTGCACTTAATCTATGAGGTGACATGGACATGATGGAGTTTAGTGAGTAGGGCGATGACAAGAATAGACCCCTATTTTAGGAAAAATAGTTTGATGGCTGAATGGAGGATGCCTTGGAGGAAGGAGAAAGAGGAAAGGCAGACGCAAGAAAAAGCTCTTGTATTGAAAGATCAGTGGGTGTATAAGGTAATGAAAGCTTGCACCAGAGTGCTGGCACTGTTAGAGGAGAGAAAGGGGCATAGTGTAGAGACTTTGGAAAACTGGAAACAAAAGGCTTTGGCCACATATTTGACATGTGGAGTGAGAGGTTGTAAGTATTCAGGTATAATACCTAGACTGATAGCTTGAGGGACTGAGAGGTGATGGTGGAGTCTATAGCAATACAGATGATGGTAGGGGATTTAGGAGGATAGATAAGTTTGATTTTAGTCATACTGAGTTGAAGATTTTTTATGAACATCCCTTTCCAAATTCCTGAAAGACAGTTGAAGGTTCAAGGTAGGTAGAAATGAAGGTCAGTAGACGGCTTGGGGCAGGATAAGAAGAAATAAAGAAGAATTATAAATCATCAGAGGTGGTTGTTAACTCTGTAAGTGGATGAAATCAAGGGAAATAGTGTAAAGAGAAGAAAAGAGGGTCAAAGATGAAACTGTAAGGAGCACCGTTAGTCAGGGGGCTCATCTGAATCAAGATCTAGTGAAGGAGAATGAGAAGGAGTGGAGAGCCCTGTCTCCAGGGAGAGAAAAAAAAAAACTAAAAAAAAAAAAACATCAAGGAGGAAAGATTGATCAACAGGGTCAAGCTGCAGAGAGGTTGAAGAGAAGGGGCACTTGGAATAGAATACTGGATCTGGAAACTAATTGATCACTAGTAACTTTGAAGACACTATTATTGATGGAATAATCGGTTTGGTAGGAAAATTATAAGGGGTTTGAAGAAAACGACAAGCAAGTGGAAGTACCTATTGTAGAAAGCCTTTTTCAAAGAGTTTAGCCACAAAAGGGAGAAGAGAAGCACATTGATTGTGGGGACGGAAGAAAAAAGTGAGGGTTTACTGAGGGTAGGGAAGACATTGGCTTATTTGGAAACAGGGGAAGAAACCAGTAGACAGGAATAGATTCAAAGTAAATGACAGAATGAGGATGATAGAAGAAACAACATGCTGGTGGAGATAGGGTGGGAAATGATTTCTTGGGCAGGTAGAGGACATGGTCTCGTTAATGGTAAGAATACCTCATGACATAAAACAGAGGTTCAAGATGAGACGCTGACAGAGGGCACATGCTTATTTTATGATGAGGGAGAAGGGAGGAAAATAACTTTTGGTGAATGGTTTCAATTGTTTTCTGTAAAAGATGAGGAAAGATTCTCAGCTGAAAGCTCGGGGATCATGAAGGGCTTGAAAAGGGATGAAAAGTTTTGGAAGAGAAGCTCCGGAGAGTGGGGATAGTGAGTTGATAAATGTTTTACAGTAGGATTTCTAAGAAGCAATGAGGGTCCAGTTGATTTGTAGTAGACTCAGCAGGAATACCTCCATGATTTTCTCCACCTTCATTTAGTAGCACAATTGGAAGAACAAAAGTGGGCAAATGGAATGAGATCCCAGTGTGAGACTTGGCAAAACATAACTAGTCAAATGATAAGGAGGCTGGGGATACAAGGGAAGAGAAGTGTAGAATTTAATTGGTTCCTCAAGGTAGCAAGATGGTGATAAACGGTGTAATGTAGGGGGGATGGCTTAGGAAAAAAACCTTAAAGGTAGAGGAATTGTACATCACAATAGGTATGAAGAATAAAGTTTGATAAAGGAAGTCAGAGGGAGAAGTAGGAACATAATAAATTAAGAGGATTTTGGGATTCTTGAAAACAGGGTTGATATATTGGTGGAAGGTGGCAAAATCAAGGCTTTGACATTGTTGGGTGTGGGTAAAGTAGGGTGCAACAGTAGGACATGGAAAACGAGTAGGTTGAGGAAATGAGCGATCAAGGATGCTTGAGGGAAAGTCAACTTGTAAGTTGAAATCCATTCGTATGAGGCCAGAAGGTGAGGAAGGAAAAAAAAAATGAGCCATTTATCAAACTCACTGAGAAAGGAAAGGAGAGTTACTTTCCTTTGTCACAAAGATGTGTAGACAACAGTTACCGAGATTCTGATTGGGTGATAGATATGAAAGGCACGCACCACAATGGAAGAGACGTTACTGAGGGAGAGATTCAGGAAGAAATAAACATTCCCCCTCCCTTTCATACACATATTAACTGAGGGAGGAGTGCAAAAGGTATAGGTAAGACTAGAGAAGGTGGCCTGGGAGGTTATATCTTTAAGGCGAGAATCAGGCCTGAACTATAGCTAACCGAGGGAAGGAGTGGAAGAAGGAAAGCTTTAGAATGAAGGGAAGTTGGTTGACCGTGGAAAAATCATTTCACAGGATTTACTGGAAAGGGTTGGGGTGTTTAATTTGAACTTGGAGGGGGATAAGGATAAGGAATAAAATAATAAGGAATATCGTTAAGATAATTGCCTAAAGGGATTCCAAATCATTGGAATATGTACAATCTATCAAAGTATGAGAATGTTGATCACTAATGGAAGTTGCCACTCTTTTCCCAAATAAGACTGGAGATCTGATTGAAGACAAAGTACAGTATGTGATAGGAGGCACATGGTCAGATTCCTCTTGAGATAGGAAGAGGTGACAAATTATCTGAGCTCTGAAGTAAATGAAGGATTCTAAAGAGGCAGAGGTGAAGAGGGCATGCATCTTAGGTATGGATGCTTGCTTTTGCAAAGGAATGTAGATGAGAATTGTCATGTGATGAGTAAGAGAAGGCCAGAATCTTTGGACCATAAAGTATGTGAAGAGGAATAATATCTGTGATAGAAAATTAGAAAGATAAAGTGTATCCAGGCTATGAATGTCTTTCAGTGACAAAAATAAAGATCCCCATTTGATCCTCTAGGTCTTTGGGGGGTTCAGAGTTGATTGAACGGAGAATGACACGAATACATTTGGGGTATGGAAAATTCTCTGGTCCTGAACAGATGAAGGATTTGTGGCTAGTGAGATATTATGCAGGCACATCAGTCAGAGGTTGTTCCAATTCACTAGATGGTTGAAGATAGGATTGCTTTTGTCAGTGAGTCAATTTAACATTCATTAAACATGCACTATATGTTAGACACTCTGCAAAGCACTCAGAATATAAGTAAAAGTAGAAAAAAGACAGTCCCTGTCTCAAGAATCTAACTTTACAATAGGAGAAGATAGCTCAGAAAAAGCCAAAAAGATGTGTTGAGGCTTGACATGGTAGAGAAAATCTGGAAGGCTGCGGGGAGCAGAATGATACATGACTGGCATGGGCCCTGGGAGAAGACATTCAATCTGGTGGAGAGGCTTCAGAGATGGAAGGTACTTCCAAAGTGTGAATTCAAGACCTAGAGTCAAACTTCAAGATGAAAAAATGGAGCAAGGAAGAAGAAATTCAGAGTGAGGAGAAGTTGAAACAGGTGGGAAATGAGAGGGAAACTACTTGGATATAGGGAATGAGAGACAGTGAGGACCATAAAGTCAATACTCATCAACAAACATTTATTAAATGCCTACTGTATTCCTTTTATTGTGCTAAGTATTTAGAATAATAGGAGGAGGAGGAGGAGGAGGAGGAGGAGGAGGAGGAGGAGGAGGAGGAGGAGGAGGAGAAGTAGAAAAACAGTTTTCACCTTCATTGAGCTAACAATTTAATTAGGGAATAAAACTCAGAAAAGGAATTTGAACTGTAGATTAGGTATAAACTACAGAGGCATGAAGAAAAAGTCTGAGAAGTCCCAAAGTAGAGGCACATATAGATAGATGTGATATCTGCCCTTAGTCGTCTCCTTAAATGGAGGTTTCAAAGTTCCTGGCTCTGCTCACCAATCAAGGTGGAGGGAAGGTGGTCAAGAAGTAAGAATATCTTTAATATCATTTGATAGACAGATGGATAGAGACGAACATTTATTAAGTACCTTTGAAAGGCCAAGTATTGTGCTAATGGCTGAATCTAAAAATGTAAGCAAGTAAGGAGATCTCTTCCTTCAATGAGCTTACATTATAGTAGAGAAAAAGGTCACACGAAGAAGACCTGGAAGTGGTGGAGCAGGGAATGGTTTGAAGTTTGTAGTCTTTACCTCATTGACAATAATGAAAAGGTGCATAAAATATTAAGGTATCAATTTGGAAAAGCATACAAAATAACTATGTTTAATTACAAAGTTGCCCCCAAAGAAACAAAGAACAGCTTTAATTAACAGAAAGACAGTGTTCATGGATAGATCATGCCAATGTATCAAAAATATCAATGCTCTCTAGAGTAATTTACTAGATGAATGATATCGCAATGATGAAATCAAATAGATACTTTACACAAAGTTAAATAATAACAAAAACATTTGGGGGTAGAAGACCTAGAATATCAATGGACATGCCCCCCAAAATATTTAAGAATGAAAGGGGTTAATCACGTGTTCAGAATTCAAAGTATACTATAAATGAGTAGTCATCAAAAAAAATTGGAACGATTTAAAAAAGAGAGAAGCAGATCAGTGGAACAAACTAAAAAAGGAGAACCAGCAGCAATGGAACTTCATATCCCCTGTTTGCCAAACCTAAAACATAAATGACTCAGGAATGAAGTCCTCATTTGGTAATAACTGTTGGAATAACTAGCAAACAGAGAGGGAGAAGTTAAAGTTAGGCCAACAGCATACACCATATTGGACACTAAATTTTAAATGAATTTGTTCCTGACTAATTATCATGTCACAAAAAAATTAGAAAAAATAGAACATTTGCTTTAATCAGTTGCAGGTAAAAGATACCTTCTTAAGACATTCTGCATATTTCAGGACATTATTTCTCCTGTCATAAAATTCTTAGCCTAGCCAGGATCTCTTCAAGTCGTGGATTATCAGATTCAGAATTAATGAAAAACTTTTGTTCTAAAGGTACAACCTATTCTGACTCTAGGGCAAATGACAGTGCTTAAACAGCAGTCATCCCTGATACAGATAGCAAAGTGAGTGTTCTATTAGAGTCACCGTATTACATTTGTGCCATCATCTTGAAAGCCGGCTATTGTCTGGGCCAAGGAGATTGCCTTCTCTGCCACTGTACGGAATGCATTTGTGGGATCCAAGCAGGCTAGAGCAAACATTCCTTCTTTTCTCTTCTGTATCCCTCAAGTTAAAATATAGGAGGAAATAATGTTCACAGTGGACATCAAGTGGCATGAGAGCCTTCTGGAAGCTATGGAAGGATCCTTTCTTAGGATTACAATCTCCTACTCTGTTGAGTTGAACTGAGGAATAGATTTAACTAATGAGGTTACCTAAGGATGTGGGGCTACATTTTTACAACAAATTCTTATTACCTTTTCTCTAGATGAAACGGAAACTAGAGATCTGCCACTCTTTTGGGAGATATTTATATTCATGATAAATTTTAAAAAAATGTTAGGAAAATGAACCCTGAATTACATTTTTTCATATCCATCACCCAATTCCATCTGTTCCAGAACCTGTATTATTGAAATGCAATTATTTAAAATGAAGAAAGGAGGAAAGGAAGAAGGAAGGAAAGAAGGAAAAAAAGGAAAGAAGAAAGTATGGAAGGAGGAAAGAATGAAAGAAAGAAATTAAAAGGTAAGATGATTCAATCTGCACTCTGAATCCATCAATTCATTATCTGAAACTGGGTAATATGCTACATCAAGAGTCTTCTGGAATAGCCATTGTTTATTACATTGGTGACAGGTCTGAAGTCTTCCGAACTTGATTAAGTTTAAAATATTGCAGTTATTCTACAAAGCAATGTTCTGGTTTTTCTCCTTTCATTTTGTATCATTTCCTACAAATCTTCCCATGTTTTTTTTTTTTCTGAAACCATCCCCTTTGTCATTTCTTAATTCACAAGAGTAGTTCATCACATTCATATACCATAACTATTTCAAGTGTTCCTCAGTTGATAAGCATCCTATCGTTTTCCAATTCTTTGCCACCACAAAATAAGTGTCTATAAATATATTTGTGTATGAAATTATTCTTCCTTCCTTGAACTTTCTGAGAATCGAACTAGTAGTGGTATCACTAAGTAAAAGAATATATTCAGTGGAACAACTCTTTGGGCCTAGTCTGAAATTGTTTTCCAGAATGTTTGGACCAACGCACAGGGGTATCATGCTTCCCAGATGTGTTTTTTCAACCGGAGTGAAGCGGTTTTGTATCTTATGAAAAGCCTTCTCTCTATTTATTGACAAAAATGTGATGATTTTTGTTATTCCTGTTATTTATGTGGTTAATTATTTTTGTAGTATTCTTAATGTTTAACCATCAATGACAAACATAGTAGGGAATGTGGGAAAGTTGAGATACTAATGAACTGTTGGTGGAGTTATGAACTGATTCAAGCATTATGTAAAGGAACTTGGAACTGCCCAAGGGGCTATAAAACTATGCACAATAACTGACTCGGCAATATTACCACTAGGTCTGTATCATAAAAGAGATAAAAAAAAAGGGAAAGGACTCATATGTACAAAAATATTTATAATGCTTCTTTCCTGCTGGTGAAGAACTGGAGACTGAGGAGATACCCATCAATTGTGGAATGTCTGAACAAACTACAGTATATTATTGCGATGTAATACTATTACACTACAGGAAATAATGAGCAGGATGTTCTCAGAAAAACCTGGAAAGACTTATATGACTTGAAGTAAAGTGAAATGAGTAGACCCAGGAGAATATTGTACACAGTAACAGCAATACTGTTAAGATGATCAACTGTGAATGACAGCTATTGTCAGCAAAATAATGATCCAAGACAAATATAAAGGTCTTAAGATGAAAAATGCTATCCATTCCCAGAGAAAGAACTGATGGACTCTGACCACAGATTAAAGCACACCTTTTTAAACATTGTTTATTTATTTTATTTATTTGTTGTTTCTAAGGGGTTTGGTCATTTTATTTTACAGCGTGAGTCATATGGAAATATATTTTGCATTACTACACAGTGTGATCTATATCAAAATGCTTGTCTTCTAATTGGGAGGGCAAGGAGAGAATGAGAAGATTTGGAACGCAAAACCTTTAAAACAAATGTTAAAAAAAGATTTTACTTGTAATTGGGAAAAAAATAAAACGCTAATATTTTAAAAAGGCACCCCAGAATAGTACAACCTATAGCTCAAAAAGACTGTTCTCAACAAGATATTTGACAAGATATAATTCACAACCTCTGCTTATATATATTTTTAAAAATGTGCATTCAAGTAATCAGCTTGATAATAAAAAATAAACTTATGCATGAAACCATAATAATACTAACAATAAAAATCATAGTTTCATATGAAAAAAGAAAGACTTTTTAGGCATCTTCTAAATGGGATAATCAAAGCATTTTCAATTTTTTTAGCACCATATGAAAAATTTCGAGAAATTAGTCATGTATTAGTGCACAAAGATCTTCCGTACAGATGTAATAATGTACTAATACGTAATCTATCCTTTGTAACCACATAATGCGATAAAATGGGCATTAGTTCAGGGATTACAAGCAAAAACAAAAAACTAATAACCGAATGGAGACTTAATAATGAAACTCTAAAGAAAATGAATTTGTCAAAGAAAAATTATAGAAACAATTGATAATTATGTAAAACACAACGATGATGATGATGATATCAAAATCTGGGATGCTGTTAAATAGTACATAGAAGGATATGCAAATTTCTAGAAACAGCCATTTAACAAAAATAGAAATAGAGAAGGGTAAAGAACAGAATATGCAAGTAAGAAGAAATCCAACGAATAAACAACATAAGCCCAAAGGAATATACTGAAAATTAGAGGAGAAATAGGTAAATTGGACAAAAATATGAGCAATAAAGGAAACTGAAAGCTGTTTGGTTGAAAAAACAAATAAAACTGATAAACCATTAACTAATCTGATTTTTAAAAAGAGGGTAGAAATTAAAACCAACAAAGTAACAAACGAGCAAGCTGAAATCTCTACAAAAGTAGATAAAAAGAGAATAATGACAGTATATACGCAGTTCTATGATGTAACTGAGAACTTAGAAGGAATAGAGGAATACGTTAAAGAGTATGAAATACCCAAACTATTAGAAGGTCAAGCCAAAAGCTTCAGTAACCCAATTTCAGAAAACAAAATACATTTAGTTTATAAAGGAACTGTCAAAGAAAGAACTCCTGGTCATGACGGATGCAAAGGAGAATTCTACCAAGCTTTTAACGAAAAATTCATACCAAACCTTCCCAAACTGTTCTCCAAAATCAAGAAAGAGTGTTTCCTACTATAATCCTTTTATGAGACAAATGTAGTCCTAATACTGAAACTATAAAAATATAAAGCACAGACAAAAAAGCCATAGTCCAAAACTTTAATGAATACGGACTCAAAAAATTTAAATAATACTGTGTACACACAATTAATCAAGAAATTAATTGTTATAACTAGGACAGATTTTTACCAGGGATGCAATATTAAGAAAATCATCAATGTAATTATCATATCAAAACAAAAACACCCCAAACCAAATGATTATCCCAATAAATGAAGAAAAATTCTTTGACAAATTTCAGCACCATTTTCTGCTAAAAATCCTACAACATATAGGCACATCAAGACTTTTTCACACATCATAAAAAGCATCTATCTAAAAGTAAAAACAAATATTACATACTATGGGGATACATTAGAAACTTTCTCAAGAAATTCAGTTGTAAAATAAGGATGTTGAGTCATCCCTGTATTATTTAATAGAATTCTAGAAATGCTAGAAAAGGCAATAAGATGAGAGAAAAAAGTCCAAGGCATAAAGAAAGTTAAAGAGAGAATAAAATTAATGCCTATGTGCTCATGATTTGATGATGTACTTGAAAAATGTTAGGAAACCAACAAAGATACTAATCAAGACAGAAAAGTTGATGGTTATGAAATTAACTCTCAAAAAAGAATTGTACACATGCATAATAATAAAAATATACAAAAAATTGTAATAGAAAAGCAAATATCATTGTAAGCAATTTAAAAATGCTTAGAATATTTAGGGACTGATCCAACAGAGCAAACAAGTATTTGTATAAATTCAGTTACAAGGGGCTCCTTAAAGAAGTAAAGAAAAACCAAAATAGTAAGATTAGTATTCAGGGGTCTTGGCTAAGTCATTCCAATGAAATAAAAGTGACAATATTACCAAAGTTAATTTAAAAATTTTATGCTATACTAATCAAGTTGCCAAAGTGTTATTTAATGGAACTTGATAAGAAATAGCAAAAATCATTAAGGAAACCAAAAGATGTCAAATATCAAATGAAATGATGAAAAGAATTAGGGATAAAATGGCAATAGAACTTTGAGATCTTCCACTATACGTTAAGGTAGCAATAATCAAAACCATCTAGTGTTGATTTTCTCTTTAAATAGAGAAACCATTAAAGGAACAGACAAGACAAGAGAAAAATCATAAAGAATGGAACTCCATGAACCAGTGTCTGATAATTGAGAAATCATAATTTACCCAAGAATAAATGATCATATTACAAAATGGTTAGAAGAGAAACTGATTATATACTCACCACAGCTATAGGTAAGAGATCATAACTTGCCAGAACAAGAAATCGAGACATTTATTTAAAAATAAAATTTTCATTACATCAAACTGAAAAGCTTCTTCACAAAATAAAATGAATATACTTTGGATGAGAAGAAAAGGGATTAAATGGGAAACAATGTTTTTATTAAATTTCTCTACTAAGGATTTTGTATCCACGATATAGCAACAACACACATATATGTGTGATACATGTGATTAATTACCATTTCATAAAGAATAAGTGATCAAAAGATATGAGCAAAGAGTTTGAAAAGAATTTCAGAATGTTCATAACCAGATGAAAGAATGCTCTAAATCACTAATAATAAGTGAAAGAGAGATCAAAACAACCCTGATGATTTATCTCATACACTGCAAATTAGCAAAGATGACAAAGAATGACAACATTCAGTGGGCAGAGATAGTGGAATGTAAGCAGACTAATGCATTGTAGGTGAAGCAAAGGGATGGTATAAGCATTTTGTGAAATAATTTGGAATAATGTAAATGAAGTGATTAAAATATCCATATCACTTGAAGAGAGACTCCATTAATTGCTATATATCTCTTCCCCAAAGTCGTTTGATCAATAGAAATCCCAGTACAGACCAAAATACTATACTTTTTGTGATAGCAAAGAATTGGAAACAAAGTAGCTGCCCATAGATAGGGGAATGTTTAAACAAACTGTGGTACATGAGTGTAACGCAATATAACTGTGTTGTAAGAAACTATGTATGTGATGACTAGAAAGAAGCATGGAGAGATCTATGTGAACTGATGCAGAGTGAAGTAAAGGGAGGTAAGAAAACAATATAAACCATGACTACAGTAATGTAAATGGAAAGACAACTGCACAAAAATTTAAAGTGAATGCAATAGAAGTGTAAATATCAAGCATGTGTCCAAAAAAAAAAAAAAAAACCATGCAAGAGAGCACCCTTAACACCCCAGTTTAGGTAGGTATGAGTTATAACTTTTATACATTATACAACTGTTTAGACTATTCCAATATATTACTTACTTCTGTTGTTTTTTTTTAAATTTTATTTATTTATTTTAAATTTTCAACATTCGTTTCCACAAAATATTGAGTTCCAAATTTTCTCCCCATCTCTCCCATCCCCCCACCCCAAAACGACGAGAATTCTGATTACCTCTTCCGTCAATCTGCCCTACCTTCTACACAGCTCCCTTCCCTTATCCCCATCTTATCTCTTGTCATGTAGGGGAAGATAAATTTCTGTGTCCCATTGCCTGTATTTCTTATTTCCCAGTTGTATGCAAAAATAATTCTCAACATTTGTTCCTAAAGCTTTGACTTCCATCTTCCTTCCTCCCTTCACACCCATCCCCACTGAGAAGGCAAGCAATTCAATATAGGCTATATATGTGTGTTTTTGCAAATGACTTCCATAATAGTCATGTAGTGTAAGAATAACTATATTTCCCTCCATCCTATCCTGGCCCCATTTCTTCTGTTCTCTCTTTTGACCTTGTTCCTCCCCAAGAGTGTTTTCGTCTAATTGCTCCATCCTTCCATTTGCCCTCTCTTCCATCATCCCCCACTCACTCTGCTTATCCTCTTCTCCCCTGCTTTCCTGCAGTGTAAGAAGGATTTTCATAACAAATTAGTGTGCATGTTATTCCTTCCTTGAGCCAAGTGTGATGAGAGTAAACTTCACTTTTTTACTCTCACTTCCCCCTTTTCTCCCTCCATTGTAAAAGCTTTTTCTTCCCTCTTTTATGAAATATAATTTGCCCCATTCCATTTCTCTCTTTCCCCTCCCAATATATTCCTCTCTAACCCCTTAATTTTATTTTTTTTAGATGATTCCTTCGTATTCAACTCACCTTGTTCTCTCTGTCTCTTGGTCTCTGTCTCTGTCTCTGCCTCTCTCTGTCTCTATCTCTCTCTGTCTCTCTGTCTCTGTCTCTCTCTGTCTCTCTCTGTGTCTCTGTCTCTGTCTCTGTCTCTGTCTCTGTCTCTCTCTCTCTCTCTCTCTCTCTCTCTCTCTCTCTCTCTCTTCTTGTGTGTGTGTGTGTTTAATCCCTCCACCTACCTAGATACTGAGAAAAGTTACAAGAGTTACAAATATTATCTTTCCATGTACAAATATAAAGAGTAAAACGTTAGCAAGTCCCTTGTGATTTCTCTTTCTTTTTACCTTTTCATGCTTCTCTTGATTCTTGTGTTTGAAAGTTAATTTTTCTTTTCAGCTCTGGTCTTTTCAACAAGAATGCTTGAAAGTTCTCTATTTCATTGAATAACGATTTTCCCCCCTGAAGTGTTATACTCAGTTTTTCTGGGTAGGTTGGTTTTAGTCCCAGTTCCTTTGACTTCTGGAATATCATATTCCATGCCCTTCTATCCCTTAATGTAGAAGCTGCTAGATCTTGTGTTAGCCTGATTGTATTTCTACATTACTCGAATTGTTTCTTTCTAGCTGCTTGCAATGGTTTCCCCTTGACCTGGAAACTCTGGAACTTGGTTATAATATTCCTAGAAGTTTCCCTTTTTGGATCTCTTTCAGGAAGTGATCAGTGGATTCTTTCAATATTTATTTTATACTCTGGTTCTAGAATATCAGGCAGTTTTCTCTGATAATCTCATGAAAGATGATTTCTAGGCTCTTTTTTTGATCATGGCTTTCAGGTAGTCCCATAATTTATAAATTGTCTCTCCTCGATCTAGTTTCCAAGTCAGTTGTTTTTCTAATAAGATTTTTCACTTTCTTCCATTTTTTTCATTCTTTTGGTTCTGTTTTGTAATTTCTTGGTTTCTCATATAGTCCTTAGCTTCCATATGTGCATTCTAATTTTTAAAGAACTATTTCCTTCAGTGAGTTTTTGAAGTTCCTTTCCTATTTGTCTAATTCTGCTTTTTAAAACATTCTTCTCCTCACTGGTTTTTTGGACCTCTTTTTTTTCCAATTCAGTTAGCCTATTTTTAAAGGTGTTATTTCCTTCAACATTTTTTTGGGTCTCCTTTAGCAAGGTGTTGACTCACGTTTCATAATTTTCTTGCATCACTCTCATTTCTCTTCCAATTTTTCCTCCAAATCTCATCCTTAATTTTCAAAATTATTTTTGAGCTCTTCCATGCCCTGAGACCATTTCATATTTAGTTTTGATATTTGGAATGCAGAAGCCTTGACTTTTATGTCTTTTCCTGATGGTAAGTATTTTTCTTCCTCATCTGATAGGATGGGAGGGAATACCTGTTCACCAAGAAAGTAAAGCTCGATATTCTTATTTTTTCCCCTTTTTTGGACATTTTCCAAACCAGTTCCTTGATTTTTGAGTCCTTTGTCGAGTATAGTACACTCTGGGGACCTGTAAGTTCTCATTTCCTCCAAGGTAGCACAATCAAGGGAGAGGGATTACTCCTCAAGGGCCTCTTGCTCCACCCTGCAAGCCCTCCTCCTTACTCCAGGACTATGCTCAGGGCTGAGAATCAGATCAGCTGCTCAATTCCCCCAGGGGTTTTAAGCTGAGCAATCCAACAATAGAAGTTGGCTGCTTCCTGCCGCAGCCCCTGCAGCCACAGCCACCACCCACTGCTACTGCTGTTTCTGCCACTGCTGTTTGGGGTTGGAGCTGGGGGTGGGGTGGGAATCTTCCTCCCTTCTCATCCAGCTGAAAAACCACTTTTACTGACCTTTGAATCTGCCTTTGTTGCCTGTGGATTGAGAGGTCTGGGAACTTCAGCTGCTACTGGAGATTCTGCTCCCGAGTTCTTCTCTAGTCCTTCTCTTCCCAGTGCTGCGAGACCCAGGCTGGGCTGTGCTCCACTCAGAGTCTGGTGCAGCAGATCTTTCCCATCCACCTTCCAGATCACTCTGAGGTGAAAATCTCCCTCACTCTGTCGTTCTATGGCTTCTGCTGCTCTAGAATTTGTTGAGAGTCATTCTTTACTATGGGCTGTGGGGGAAGAGCTAGAGTATGTGTGACTTTTTCTGTGTATGTGTTTTTTTTTTGTCTTAAAGAAATACTATTTGATATAGGAGATAGATGTCTAGGTAAAGAAGTTAAGGATACCTGCAATAAGTATGATAATGGAAAAAAACAGAAGACATAATTAAACACTTATTTTAGAATTTGTAAAAATTATTCTCAGACTCTGACTTATTAGAGTCCCTCTATGACATTTTAAGATGATAAAGTCAAAATGGATACATGACGTAGATATAAAGAGATATTTTCCCCCAAAATTAAAAGAATACAGAACATATTCTTTATCAGACTTATGCGCAGGTGAATAATTTATGAATAAAAATGCAAAAGGTCAAATTTAGGCATAAAATGGATGATCTCAATTATATTCAATTAAATGATTTCTGTACAAATAAAACAAATGTAACCAAAATCAGAAGGAAAGAAGAAATTTTGGGGGTGTCTTATAGTTTTTGAGATAAAGATCTCAAGAACCTTGTCAAATCTATAAGAATATGAATCATTCCCAATTGATAAATGGCCAAAACATCTGAACAGAGAGTTTTCTTATGAAGAAATCAAAAAAAATTTGAAGTCATATGAAGAAGTGCCACAAATACTGGTTTGAGAAATTCAATTTAAAACAACCTTCAGATATCATTTTGCACCTACCAGACTGGCGAAAATGATTGAAGGGAAAAATGAAATATGTTAGAGATGTGGAAAAATTTGAATATTAACTCGTTGATAGAATTTTGAACTGATCCAATCATTTTGGAGAATAATTTGGAATTATGCACAAAGAGTTATTGAGCTACGAATACCCCTTGAACTAGCAATACCACTATTTTTCCTGCATCCAAAAATAATTAGGGGGAAAGGAAAAGGACATATATGTACTAAAATGTTTACAGCACATCTCCTTGAGTTGGCGAAGAACTGGAAATTTCAACAATGCCCACGAATTGAGGAATGACTAAACAAGTTGTGGTATATGATTGAGATGGAATACTATTGTGCTATAAGATATTATGAGCTCAATGGTTTTTGAAAAAACATGGGAGACGGTTCTGGGAAGATGGCAGAGTAGGTCAAAAAATTCTCAGATTTTCTCCCACAGAAGAGACGAAATAACACCTCAGGGCGAATACTGAGCAGATAAAAATAAATGAGAGTAGGGGCAGAACAGGAGTCTTCCTGGGACAATCTGAGAAGATCTTAAGAAAATCCCACCCCTAGATTTGGTCACTGTCAAGACTAAACCACTCCAGGCTAGGTCCTAGTACCCCTTAAAAAGCAAGCAGCAAACCCTGGAGTTGGAAGGCTCCTCAACCTCAGTTGGAAGGCTGACTTGGTCCCAGATCAGGAACTTTTAATTCACAACAGTGAGGGTTGTTGGGGCACCTGAGCAAGAAAGATCTGGGGAACATCTAGGGTTGCGTTGCAGAGATGAAGCTTTATGTGGAAAAGAACCAGCACCCGTTTGATGAATGCAGAAGCAGTGGATCAGGACATGGCTAGCTGTGAGCACTTACAGCAGGCTGAAGGTCTTGGTTCCAGTTTCAAACTAGGGAGAAAACTGAAGGAGGATCTGAGGTCAGAGGCACATTCTCCCATACTATAGGACTAGGGGTGATTATAAAAACTGAGCTATTGTAATTTAAAAAAAAATACACAGGGAAAGGAGAAGAAAATCAACTATATAGTGTTGCATGGGAATGGAGAAGACTGGATTTCCTCTTCAGAGGAGAACTTTGAAGCAAAGAAACCCTCTTGTATCCAAAACAGTAAAGTCAAATGTTTACTTGCTCAAAAAAATTCATAGAAGAATTTTAAAAACACTTTTAAAATCAAATAAGAGAGACTGAGGAAAAAACTTTAAAAAATAAATAAGAACAATGTAAGGGAAGGAAGATTATGATAAAAAAGTCAATCAATTAATAAAGGAGATACAAAATCTTAAGGAAGAAAACAACTCCTTGAAAATCAAAATTTGGTGAGGAGAAGACAGCAAAGTTGTAAGAGACTGAGAAATAATCAAACAAAATATTTTTTAAAATGAAACAATAGTAGAGAATGTGAAACATCTCATAAGAAAAACAACTGATTTGCAGAACACATCAACAAGTGAAAACATAAGAATAATCGGCCTCCCTGGAAGCTATGATCAAAAAACAAATCTTGATATAATAATACAAGGAATAATTTTTAAAAAAATGGTCTTGAAGCATTTGAAGAAGAGTGGAAAGTAGAAATAGAAAAAAAAATTCGCTGATCACAACCTGAAAGAGATCATATGAGGAAAACCTGTAGGAAAGTTATCATCAAATTCTGAAATCCGAGATCAAGGACAAAACATTATGAGCAACAAGAAAAAAAAGCAATTTAAATACAACTGTGCTACAATTAGAATCACACAAGACCTAGCTGTCATGACTCTAAAAGACTGCAGGTCTTGGAACACTATATAACAGAGAGCAAAAGAATTGGGGTTCTGGTCAAAAATATCATATCCAGTAAAGCTAAGCATAACCTTGAATGAAAACAAATAGATATTTAATAAACTGTCAGACTTTCAGGACTTTGTTAAAAAAACACCTGAACTCAATAAAAGATTTGGCATACAAGAGAAATATAAGGTGTTGGGGATGGAAGCTCAATTCCATGTGGACAGTCTCGGGCGGGTAAAGGTGGGAACTTCTAAATCTTAGAGTTCTCATGAGGCCCCCCAGAAAACAGCAGGGAATCGAGGAGTGAGACCGAGCAATCTCATGTATTTCTGCCTCTTCCCGTGAGAAACGTGATGGGAGAGAGCTCTCCCTGCCCTCGAGATTGGCCTGGGTCTGGGCACACCTATTGTTATCTAACAGGCACGGTATTCAGGTGCAAACTACGCGGCCAGAGAGCTTAAGTAGGGTCAGGAAAGCCCGAAGGAGCTCTTAGCGCAGAGGGGCCCTGACAGGACAGAAGGCTCCATTTTTCCTCTCTTCACTCTCCCCTCCCCCTCTCTCCCCACTTACACTTCTACTTCCAATCTCTTACCGTAAGATCTTTGCCTCCTTGGGAGATTTCTCTCTCCCTCCTAAGGAAGAGCTCCCCCTGCACATGTAACCAGGACCCTGAATAAAGCCTAACCCTTGTTCTACTCCGGAAAGTCTCTTCTCTCATACGTTTATCCGGTTTGGCCAACCGAAGACCTGGGACAGGTAAGGTAAGACTTGGGTAGCCCTCAGGCCTCTAGGCCTGGCATTAAGGTACATAAAAATCCTAACTATGAGAGACTCAATAAGGACAGACTGCTTACCTTTTATGAAACCAAAATGTAAAACATATGTCTAAGACTGTTGGTAATATTGGAAAGTTAATAAGAAAGATTGGGGTAAATGAGATATGAGAAGAACTAACAGAGAGAAAATAGATGGTGGAGGAAGGCTGTCAGTTCTGCAAACATGCTTTCATCACGAATGGGTTCAAGAGTGAGGAATACATACATATCGAGAAGAGTATTAAAAAGCTAAACTCAGAAAAAAGAGGATAGGGAGGGGCAGAGGATAAGAGAGGGATCTCTAGAGAAGATGGTGAGGGAATACTTTAAAAGCAGGTACAGTAGGGTGTTTAGATTAATGGGAATAGAAAGATAAGGAAGGGATCTTTGGAGAGAGGCTAGGTTAGGTAATAGAAGGCCAAGGTAGAGGGAAGAAGTGAAGTAGAGGAGTTAGGAGGTATAGGAAGTAAGAGATACATACAAATATAAAAACAAATATCAGAAGTAGAATTTGTTAGAGAAAGTATATGTCTATATACATATATATGTATGTATCTATGTATATATATATATATATATATATATATATATTAGTATATGTATATTTATAGGAAAGGAAAGAAAATGGGAATGAAAAGGAAAAGGAAAGGAAAGGAATCTAACCAGTAAAACCCATGTTAATTGGACATCTTCTGGCCATTCAAATTTATCTTCCTTTTTAGAGGAGAAGGAAGGTGAGGGGGAGACAGACAGGAGAGGAGGGGCTGAGTTACTCAGCTAGTTGGGTCCACATTCAGGCAGCTGTATCTATTCACAGATGTTGTGTTCCTCCTTCATTGCCAAATAAGGCCATGCCATCAGAGAAATGATGACATGACTTGCACTTGACTTTGTTTTGAGTGAGGGACAGCTCTTCAAGGTCACCAGTCTCACTTCCCCTCCAGAGTCATCTTAATTCAGTGACCAGATATTCCTCAGGATAACTGGAGATGACCCAGGATGCAATGGGAACCTTGGCGCCTTTAGGCCAAGGTCTATTCAAGAACTCACTTAGGGTGAGGTAACTCCCATTCAGTGAATAGGAAGTAGTCAGGGGGTGGTCCCTTTAGTCAGGCATATAAAAAACGACTTCAGGCTGGGAGGGGAAAAGCACCAGCTGCTATTAATAATCACTCTTAAGCCAGGAGGGTCCAGAAGCCAGGGCTTAGGCAAGGACCTAGTGTCCTCCGTTGTATGAGCTTCAGAGAGCAGTAGGTTTAAGATTTTGAGAAAGGAAGGGAAGGGAAAGGGAGGGAAGGGAAGGGAAGAGAAGGGAAGGGAAGGAAAGAGAAGGGAATAGAATGGAAGGGAAAAGAAAGAGAGGGGAGGGAAGGGGAGGGGAGGGGAAGGAAAGGGAAGGGAAGGGAGGGGAAGGGAAGGGGAAGGGAGGGAAAGGGAGGGAAGGTGAGAGGATGGAAGGGAAGGGAAGTATGTATTTACATTCATATATTAATATATCAGAGCTTAATTTTGTCTTTGCAAGGATGGGGGAGAAAGAGGACAAAAGAACAAAGTGAAAAAGTACACAGCAGAGGACAAAAGAAAACTGACAGGGAAGCAAAGAAAAGATGGACAACTCTCAACATAACGTAGTACTTATTATACACACTTTCCTGAAATGGAAATTCATTACTGTATATATATAGAATCCTCTCTCATGTTCTGGTGTAAACGACATGCTTGTTTCTTTTCTTATAAAGTATTTAATTTATAATTTTTTCTTCTTTTATTCTGTATTTAAATAAAATATTTAAAATTATAAAAGAAACATGGAAAGATTTGCACAAAATAATGAAGAGCAAAATGAACAAAACCAAGAGAACACTGTATATGGTAACAGCAAAACTGCTTTTAGAATGACTTTTAACAAATAAGCTATGTTTGATTTTTAAAAATACCCAAATTAACTAAGAGGGACATAAGAAGAAAGACACTATTTACATCCAGAAAAAGAACTGATAAATTAATGTATGCATTGAATAATTTTCCATATATACCTATCTATATCCAAAATGGTAACCATCTGTGGGGGGAGGGGTACCGAATTAAAACAGAAGTTTACATGATAATGTTGGTGATGTATTTGCAAGAAATAGCAAGTTGTCAATAGCAGATTTGCAGTTTCATGTGCAAACATCTGTTTCATTGTACTGTTATGTAAATGCATGTTTTGTTCCATAAATTTTAAAAAATATTAAGATGACAGGGTTTAGTAGGGGGGAGGGACTTGATATGCATCGTCAAATGTATTAGATGGAAAAGAATTCATTCTTCTTTAGATCCCCATAATTTCTCATTCATATTTAGATTTACATTTTTCTCTCCATTCTAGTCTTTGTATTTCACAGTTTCTGCACATTTTGCACAGCTTTGGCGTGTGTGTGTGTGTGTGTGTGTGTGTGTGTGTGTGTGTGTATGTATTTGCCTTCTTGGATATGATACTCCCTCTATTCTCTACCCTTTTTATAGTAGTGGCTATTAAATCTTGTGTAATGCTGATTGGCTCCTTGGCATTTTGATTCTTTCTTTTTGACAGCTTGCAGTATTTTTTATTTGGCTTCGAAGGTGCAGATTTAGGCAAATATGTTCCTGGAAATTTGATTTTCAGGTCGGAAGGTGATTGGTGGATTATTTTTATTTCTATTTTGCATACTGATTTTAAGACATCTGATCAGATATAAGATTATGGGAAATGTCATATCTGACTCTGTTATTGGTCATGGTGTTTATATAATCCATTTGTCCTGTTATCTGTTCTTGATCTGCTTTTTAGGTCGGGTCAGTTGTTTTTCCTATAAGATACCTTACAGAAAATACATCTAGTTTTTCAATATTTTGCTTTTGTTTTAATATTTTTTACTGGCTCATGGAGCCATTATCATCTTATTTAGACCACTCTAATTTTTAGGGAGGGCAGGAAAGTGGCACAATGTAAAGAGTGCCGGGCATGGAGTCAAGAAGACCTGAATTCAAATCTGATCTCAGAAACTTACTAGTTGTGTGATGCTAGGCAAGTCACTTAAGCTTATTTGCTTCAGTTTCCTCATTTGCACAATGATCTAAAGGAGGAAATGGAAAACCAGTCCAGTACCTTTGCCAAGAAAACCTCATATGGGTTCATAAAGAGTCAGATATGACTAAAACAACTGAACAACACCATTGCTTAGGGATTCTGTGGCTTGGCTAACATTACAAGGGTTTTTTTTATTTTTAAATTATTCTTTCCAATTACATGTTAAAATTTTTTAAATGCATTTAAAATTTTTTAAGTTCCAGGTTCTCTCACTTCCTTTCCCCCATGTTGAGTGGGCAAACAAATTTATATACATTATATATGAGTAATCCTGCAAAACACATTTCCATATTAGTCATGTTATAAAAGAAAATACAGACCAAAACAAAAAGCCCCAAGAAAAATAAAGTTTAAAAAAAGGATGCTTTGATCTGCATGCAGACTCCATCAGTTCTTTCTCTCGAGGTGAATAGCATTTATTATCTTTAGCCATTTGGAATTATCTTGGTTTATTGTCTCGGTAAGAATAGCTAAGTCATTCACAGCTGATGATATAGTATTGTTGTTATTGTATACAAAATTCTCCTGGTTGAAACTCTTTTTCTAAGCTGTTAATTCTCTTTCCTTAACTTTCTTCCAGAGTTCTCTTTCCTTTTCCATTTGTTTTTTTTATTTGCATTTACAAAGTCATTTTAATTAGTTGTGAAAACTCTTTTGTCCTCTCTTTTTATGTTTACAGACAGTGATAGAGTAGATAGAGAGCAGGGCGTGGAGTGAGGGAGATCTGAGTTCATATCTCATCTCAGACACTTACTAGCTATGTGACCCTAGGCTAGTCACATAACCCCCTTTTACCTCAGTTTCCTCATATGTAAAATGAGCCAGAGGAAAATAATGTGAAACCACTCCAGTGTATTGCCAGGAAAATCCTAAACGGGGCCACAAAGAATCAGACACAACAGAAAAATGGGTAAACAACAAAGGGAAGTCTAGTTGAATTTCTGCTTAAATTGTGGTATTTTTAAGAGGCTTTGTTTATAGATGTTTTGAAGTCATTTACTTATTCCGAGCTTTTTGCTTGAGCATCCCTGTCAATCTAATAGATCTTCTTTTAAGACTCTTTCCTGCCCCCCCCCCCCCATTCTTCATATCCTTCTTCTGGATTTTGAACTTTTTGTCAACGCTTGGCACTCTGGACTTGGGGAGAGAATGTCTGCCATATATTTGTGTCCTGTTGGGTTCTGTTGTTGCTTCTTGGGATATCAGGGAGAGCCTCTGCAAACTTTTCTTATTCTCAAAAATCTGTCTGACCTGGATCATTCTGAGTCATGCAGTGCCAGTATGAGCTCTGAAATTTACTAACCTTGGTTTTAGGTATCAATAGAATTCAAGTCCTACTGGACTCAACCCACCATCAAGAAACTGGAAAGATCTACAGGTTCAGTGACAGAACTTTAGGGATCCCCTTAGATGTGGTTTTCTTGCTTTAGTCATTCAATGGCATCTTCTACGAACAATTGGGCACTGGATTTGTGAACCTGATCTGCTGCTGTGGACAGGGCAACACAGGTGCTGCTTGCTTTTGTTCATGTTCCTCTATGAGGACAAAGGCTAGGATCCATGAAGACTCCTTACCCTAAACTGCCACTCTTTAGCACAGGTCCCTCCCTGGTTCTGTGATGCAGCCCTGAGTAGGAAGCAGCACACCTGCCAGTGGGACCATGATATTCCTTCCTGAGCAAGAGCAGACTCTCTCTACAGGCCTGAGAGGCATCTCTTCTCACCCTGGTACACAGCTATGCACAGGGCCTCATTGAGCCCCTGTGATAGAAAGTTCCACATAGTTTAATAATTGCTAGAGCTTCTCCTCATTTTCCCCACATCCCTCTTTCTGACGTTACCTATTCTGACCTGAGCTGGAAAATGATTCATTATGAATTTGTTCTTGTATTTCCTACTTAGAACTCAGGCTGCTGCATTTTCTGTCTTTGTAACATGGTTGGGGGGTGGGGGTGGCAGGGGGTGAGCTAGCCTGTCCTTCTCCCTGCCTCCCCTTACTATCTTAGTTGGTGTCTCCTGTTAATATTACTATAACTCTATCAGGAGACTCCTTTCCACATCTGACAATAGTAGAATTGAGAGAGCAATGCTGCAATGAATGTGAATCATCTGGAAAAAAAAAATATCCTCATAGTTGACTTTGAGACCCAGAGTCCAACAGGCTTCAAGTGTTTTGTATTTAAATTCTTTTGGCAATTGCAGGGGACTTTAAGGGCTTTTCCCTCCTAAGTCATTGTTTGGGTCTTTCCAAAAGAGATACATTCCCACTTGGAAGTAGATGAACATGGTGTTCTTGTGCATGTGCTTGATGGCCTCATGGCCCAAGGCTTACACATAGACTAGTCACTAGCGAGGAAAAGTTGCTGAAACCCAACATATGAAGCTGCTTCTAGGAGGTAAGAGCAAAGGTGTTATTAGGAGTAGCAGGAGCCTGGGAGTAGCAGGAGGGTGTCCTGAGGTTCATGTATGTGGGTGTCTTTTGTACATGAACGGATATTTTAAATCCCCACTTATTTCACATAAAAAAATGATGGTTGTCTACTTACTTACTATCTTCTAACTTCACATCTTTATAGTCTTTTCACTTTCCCTGATTATGTGAAATAGTAAGTTCCTCATCCTTCATCGTTGTTTCTTCCCTAGGCTATTACTTTCTCTTTCCTTAATCTTTTATCTTTCAATATAATCAAAGTATAGTAAAACTGACCTCAAGCTCTACTTATTATCTATTTCCTCTTGTATGTTTGAAGACAGAAGTGTACTGAGGGAAGGTGTGTTTTCTCCTTTATTAGAATATGAATACTTTGTCACATAATCATATCCATATGTTCAAAAGCATATGATGTCATGGCTCTCTTCAAGGATGAAGGACAAACCACAACCACACTGCCCAGAGTAGGCATTGAAATCTTTATTCCATTCCATTTATTAAAGCTATATTTGTCCCCCTTTCCCCCCAATAATATACTCGGCTACACGAGTTAAGTTATAATGAGTTGTTTTGCTTTAACTTCTATCTTCTGGAATACTATCTTCTAATATTTCTCCTCCTTTACACTGGTAGCTATTAGATCTTGATTGATCCTGACCAAAGAACACTGATATAGGTTCTCTTCCTCCCTTTCTTTTTGTAGTTCTTTTCTGAATTGGAGGCTCCGAATTTGGTTAAGAAATTTTTTTGGAGTTTACAATATGAGGTTTCTGCGAGAAACTGACAAGTGTTTTTTTTTCTATTTTAATTTCATACTTGGGTTCATATGGCTGATTTCTTGAAACATGGTATCCAGGATTATGTACTTAAGGTTTTCTAGTAGAAACGTCTTCCAGGTTGTTTGTGACAAGAGACAGCTGACATGTTAGAATCTGTTTCGGTCTTTTGACTTTGTTCTGTGTTTGGGCTGTCTCCTGGAGATAGCAAGCTCTCTGGTCCCATATACTTTGCAATTAGCTTGCTATGTGATCAAGTTTTTGCCCCTAAGTTCTTTATTCTCTATCCGATTTCTTCTACAGGAGTCAGTTTCTTTCCCATTCTGTCCTCTGGAAATGACCATTTACTTGCTGACTTTTAGAACTCTTGATTCATAAATTCAAGGAATTAAAACAGAGTTTATGGAAAATCTGTAGTTTTCTTTGGGACCTCCTCTAGGGCTACCTAGCCTTCTTCTGTGAAAGAGAAAAATTTTGGGCTGAGGACAGTGGGAGAAGGCTCACAGTCAGGTCCTGCAGATGAACAAAGAGTCCCAGAAACACCAGGCTCAGTATAATGACTTTGGAAACTGGGGGAAGGGTCTCTTATTGTCTGGACTTTGTGTAGAGAAGAGAGTTTGGAGGTAGGTAGGTGGTTCTTCTTGGCTTGCTCTTCACGTTTACTGCTCCCAGGTACTCAAAATCTTGTCTGAGTTCAAGGCCTCTAGAAAACAAAACTTCTAGAGCTGGAAGAGACTTGAGGACATGGAATGTCAGAGTTCAAAGGGATATCAAACACTGATTGACATGATCCTTAGATATTAGAACATCAGACTGGGAGGAACCTCATGGAAGTAAGGGTAGAGCTGCACTGATTTTCCTACCCACTTAAATGAATTGCCTTTTTAGGAAGAACAATTGTTGATAGAAGTAAAAAATAATAAGCAATTGTGAACAAGGACCTCTTTGCTTTTTGAAATTCAATTTTGTTGTCAGATAAACTTTCTACCTGAAATGCACCACATACCCCTCCCCATTTACTGAGAAATAAAAAGCAAAACCCTTAGAAACATGTACAGTAAGCAAAATAAGCTCCTCTATTATCCATGTCCAAATAATTATACCTCAATCTGTGTTCTGAATTTCTCACTGTTAGCTCTTCAGATGCAGATAGGATAATTCGTCATGAGTCCTTCAGCAATTGTGATTGGTCATTACCTTGAAAATATTTTCTAAATCTTCCAAAGTTGATCATTTTTTATAATATCATTTTTTGTATAAATTATTCTCCTGATTCTACTCATGTACCTTACCAAAATCTTACATATTCTCAACTTTTTATGAAACAATTTACTTTATCAGTACTTACAGAATAAATAATAAAAGAATTGGAAGCATTCCAATACCTTATATTGTGGAGCCATTCCCTAAATGATGGGTAATTCTTCATATTCTGATTCATTGCCAACATAAAAAAACAAACAAAAAATAGAATTTTTTTTTTCTACATGTTAATCTTTTCCCTCTTTCTTTAATATTTTGGGCAAATGGTCAAGTTATTTTATAGTCATTGTCTTCCCTAGGACAGAATTTAGACAAGGGAGCTTTGGTGGTTTCTACTGAGTAAAACCACCCTGTCTTTTTGTTGTATGAAGGCTGTTCATCCATAGAATAAGTAGTGGCAAAAACCAGAGGAATACATTCCTATTCAAGCCAAGTCAATGTGTTAACAAAGATTTATTAAGCACCTACCTGACCACGCAATTTCCTTGGCTTGGAGGGGGATAATAAATATAATGAAGGAAGCAATCATTAATCACGAAATCAATGCATATTATTTAATTGACTTAGGGAGTTGATATGCCTGACTTCTGTCTTTGAGAAGTCATGACCAAAAGTGTACCATTGGTTGAAGAAGAGGCTGCCGTGGCAAGTGGGGATGGCTCAGTGCAGCCCATTCCCACAAGGTTCCACAAGGCAGAGCCCATGCACTCCTTCAGCACTGGTAGAATCCTATCTATTCTCTGGCCTGCTGTGTTCATTCCTACACCGTGGTTGAGAGAAGACACAATAGATAAACAGTTTTCTGAGAAACTCAATACTTTGACACTGGAAGGATGCTGACATAGGAAACTGTGACTATTGTTTAGAAGACTTCTAGATGATGTGGGCAGAATAAGGAACTTCTTAGAAAGTGTGATCTCACCAACATCCAAAATGACCACTCCCCCATCTCCAAATCTCTCTAACACTGATCTGTTATTTTCACTCATTCACAGTGGCGTAACAGGGGAAAGTCCTCTGATTTGAAGTTTAGAGAAGCAGGTCTGGCTCCCTGCCCAATTCCTCCCCTGGTTCTCCTTTCCTTTTGTGTTTGGGCTCAATCAGCATCTCTCACACTTTGTAGCATTGGGAAGAGTGTGGGAGGTAACAGGTAGAGTTTCTGAAAATTTGGGGCTTACTAACCTAGTGCTAACCCCAGGCAGAAAGCAGCACACTTTCATTACCACTTTCTTTCTTCAACTGTCTTCTAAAATAACTGGAAACAATTCTTGCCTGCGGCTTTTTGAAGGGGGGAGGGGAGAAGGAATGCAGGCAAAGCCTCTGAGTCGTGTTCGGATGTTGACCTCAGGAAGGAATACAGAAGTCAATTTGTGCATCTCTTCTAGGATTGTGGAGGCAGCGGGGGAGGGGTGCTGAAGTACTCCATTAAGGATTACTCTGCTCCTCCTATGACAATTTATCTAAATTCTGCCTTTTCTATTTTAATTTAAAGGTAGGATAATACTGGCAAATTTTCAAGAGCAGGAAAGTTTTTTAATTCGGTCTTCAGGCAGGAGCCCCTCCCTTTAGACTTCCTCCGACGAGGAAGTATTCAGTGTCTGGAAAGGCAGCATTACCTGAGCCTATTATGAGGCTCCCATTTTAACCTTTCAGTGTGCAGGAGAGGTGACCATTTACATTACAAAATTTGGGTGGGAGGTTTTATCTATCTATCTATCTATCATCTATCTATCTATCTAACTATCTATCTATCTATCTATCTATCTATCTATCTATCTATCTATCTATCCATCTATCTATCTACGTATCTATTTCCAAATCTATCACTATATTAGGTGAACTAAATGATACTGCCTGATCGTCATGGAGAAATTAAACACTGTGGAGGCTTCATGTGCTCTGATGCCCACAAGGCTCCCCATCCACCCCACCCCCCATACCTACCTCTAAACCCTGAGGAAAGGTGTAACAGGTACCTTCTAGGGACTTGATTTGCCAATATGAGTGGGGATTGGGCACTCCAAGCCAGTACTGCACATGGATTATGTCATTTGATTCTCAGAGATTCCGTAGAGATGTTATCTTTCCTATTTTGTAAGTGAGGAAAAGGGTTATAAAAGGATAAAGTCTTACCACGGTCACAAATCTATTAGGTGTCAGAGAAGGTATTGAACCCATGTTCCTTCTGATTACAAGTACACACCAACCAACAAACCCAAGTCAACTGGGTATCTTTTGACCATTCAAATTTACATTCCTTGGTGAGGAGAAGGAAGAGGAGGGGGAGACAGACAGGAGAGGAGGAACTGAGTTTACTCACAGGGTTCTGTTCATCCTTCGTTGCCTAATAAGACTATGCCATCAGAGAAATGATGACATGACTTGCAACTGACTTTGTTTTGAGTGAGGGAGGTCTGTGCAAGATCACTGGCCTCACTTCTCCTACAGAGTCATACGAATCCAGTGACCTGACATTTCTCAGGATGACTGGACATGACCCAGGATGCATTGGTCCCTTTAAGCCAGGCCTGTGCAGATACTCACTTAGGGAGATGTAATGCCCATTCATTGAATCGGCTTGTTTAAGAAGTAGCCAGGTCATGCCCCTTTAATGAGTCAAAGAAAAGAAAGAACTCAGGCTGGGAGGGAAACAGCAACAGTTACTATTAATAATCACTCTGCAACCAGGAGAGTCAAGAAAACAGCCTTTAGGCAGGGGGTAGTGGTCCCAAGGTGTGTGAACAATAGGCTCCAGATGAAGGGAAGGGAAGGGAAGGGAAGGGAAGGGAAGGGAAGGGAAGGGAAGGGAAGGGAAAGGAAGGGAAGGGAAGGGAAGAGAAAGATTCCATTTGATTTGGGTTTTACTGGCTACTCTCCCCTCCCGTATAATTGATGAAATTTTTATCTTGCTTTGAGACACTCTCAAAAAATAACAATAACAAAAATTAAACCAAGGGTGTGATGGAACCAGGATAATTTGTTAAGTATTCAGTGTGAGAATCTATACTTTGGAAATTGACTAGGGCCATAAATCAGGCCTTCATATATTTTTTGTTGCATATCTAAATTTAAGGGAGTAATGGAGACAATGTTATTAATGGAGAATAAATTTAAAAGTAAAATGTAGATACGTTTTTCCCCAGAAAGTCCATTGGTCAACATTTAACTTTACATCACTGAATAAAATTCTTCAGCAAGCAGATGGTATAGAAATTGAAGAATTTACCCTTAAGTTGGTCTATGGGTTCTGAATTTGCACCAGCCACTTTTTCTCAGTTGGAGCATCAATGGGAATTTAAGTGGAATATATTGTAATTCCTCTATTGCATAGGTGATAGTATTCATCTGTGTAGGTCTGCCAACAATGCTTTCACTACTTGAATCTCTTCCTTGTTATTACATTGATTTATCTATTAATGAAATGCTGTTCTGGAAATAGAGCAGGCATTACACGAAGGTTTGGTCCATAAATTACAAGAGTAGCTACCTCCAACATCTCAGACTGACCTTGGATAAAGTAGCAATAGTAATGTATGCTTATCTTTCTATTTCCTGGATCACACTTCCTGTCTCTGTGTGAAGAATTCAATCCAGGTCCACTGAGTAGGCTTCTTATGTTTTATGGATAAAGATTATGGTATGATTCTTATGTAATGACATAGTTTCCAAGGACAATTATTATCACTGTGCTTTTCAAAGACTGGGTCCCTGTATCCATTTTCCTTTATCACTTGTGTACTTAAAGCATTCCACTGATCAGCATCTTTCTTTTTTACCTAGTACCAAGTTGCTTTGATGATTATAATTTTATTCCATAGTTGTAGATCTGGAACTTAACAGGTTTTGCATTAATTCCCTGTTATTCCAGACCTTTTGTTCCTCTACCTTTCATTTTCTATTTTTTTAATCCATTAGAAACTAATCCTTTGATTATCCACAAGGCACAGAATAAATATATTTATTAAGGAGTTTTTTTATTTTTATTATTTTGACCACGCTTAAGAAAGAGAGATTAATATTTTTGCAAGTATTGAAATTTCTATTTCTTTTAATTATGCTTCACAAGGCTGTTTGCATAGGTTCTGTGTGTTCTACAAGAGTAACTCCAAAGTACTTTATTCTTTCTGCAGTTATTTTAAATGGAGTTTATCTTTATATCTTTTTTTTGGCTAGATTTGTGGGTAATATAAAGGAATGCTATGAGTTGATTTTATGTCAAGCAACTCTTCTAAAGTTATTAATTGTTTTAATTGGCTTTAAGGTATTTCTAAATTTCACTATTAAATGATGATATAAACTACATAAAGTGGTCGTTTTATTTTTCCTCTTTGCTTATGCTGGTTCCTCAATTTCCTCTTCTTGTTATATTTGCCATAGCTCTCATTTCTAACACTATATTCTACAAGAATGGTGATAATGAACATCTTTCCTTTTTCCATTATCTTTTTGGAATGGACCCTAGTTTACTCTAGTTACAAATCATACTACTTCTTGATTTTTGACAGATACTAGTTACAATGTCAGGGAAAGATTTTCATTGCTATGCTTTCTGTTTTTTTTTTTTAAATCATCATTATTTAATATGTGGGTTATAATTGTCATCGTTTGCAAAATATTGAACCATCTCTGCATTCATGATATAGCCAAATCAAGCCTTGTAATATTATTTAATCTTTATAGTATTTATTACAGTCCCTTGCTAATACTCTATTTAATTTAAGCATCAATATTTTAGGAATATTAATTTACAGATTAATATTCATTAGGAATATTAATTTATAGATTTCTTTGTATAATTTGCTCTCGCTGGTTAATGTATTGTGACCATATAAGAAGACACTGGGCATAGCCTTTATTTTCCTGTATTTCTTAGCCATTTTTCTCATATTGCAATTGATTTTTTCTATAACTTTTTGACACAATCAATATGCAAATCCATTTGGTCCTAGAGATTTTTTCTTTGAGTCTTCATTTATGGTCTGTTAAATTACGTATTTAAAATATGTTTATCACTTCTATTCCTTGTATAAATCTGGAATGTTTTCTATTAAGAAATAACTTGTTTCATTTTTGTCTGTTTAATTAGAATACAATTTGGTGAAATGACTCTCAATTAAAAATTTCTTTTACTATTTCTTAATAATGAAATCACAATTTAAATAAATTTGGTTGTGGTGATTTAGGTTTTTTCTTTTTAAAATCAAGTTACTTAATGGTTTATCTCTTTTGTTGTTCTTGTAAAAGAAACAGTCCTTTTAAAATTTATTAAAACCATGTTATATTTTTCTTTCACTTTTGTTAACTTCACATTTTAAAAATTTCTGATTTGGTGGTTAATTATATTAACAAAATGAAATACAATATAATACAATAAAAATCAACATAATACAAAATAATACAACATAATACAGCATAATGCAATATAATGCAGCATAATGTAGCATGATGCAACATCGTGCAGTATAATACAGCATAATCCAACATAATGTAACATAATGCAACATAATATGATATGATACGATATGATATTATATAACCTTACATTACATAATATAGCATATTATAATATAATAAGATGATATGATTCGATACAATACGATATAATATGATACAATATGATGTAATATGATGTGATATGATGTGATATGATGTAATGCAATGTAATTAAATGTAATATATCATACAGTATAATATAATATAACATCATATCATATATGATATAATATAATGCAATATAATGCAATACAATGTAATGCAATGCAATACAATACAATATAATATAGTACAATGTAATGTAATATGATACAATGTAGTACAATAGAATAGAATAGAATGGGTTATATGATGTATGGTATATATTGTACATTATATAATGCATAATGGCATAATAAGCATATATAATGTGCAATATCATATATACATGATATATATGACAAACAAATAATATATATAATGTAATATATTATATAATATAGTAATATATACAATATATAATATAACAACATAATATATAATAATAATCAATGTAATTTATTTTCTAAGAGTTTTTTCTACATATATGCCTCCTTCATTGATCTGTTCTTTCTTTCTTTAAGTGATGTAAGTGGATAGAAATATCAGTTTTTCTCTAAATGCTACTACATTTGCAACTCAAAAAAAACTTCTTTGTTCTCTCATTTTTGTCATTTTCTTTAAGGAAATTTTTATTTTATTTGTTCTTAGAAAACTTCTTTTTTAAGATTAAAGTATTTTAATTTCTTTGTTTCAAAGTTACTTTATTCGAAAACAAATATTTAAATATACTAATTGGAAAGTTATTTTAATTTTTGATCATTTTTATGAGCAATTGCTACATTTGGGGGTGGTGTAAATTGAGTTCTACTTTTTTCTGTTCTCTTATTATTTCTTTTAAGAAAATAAATGCTACATAATTTTGGGCATATATGTTTATTATTTAAAATTAATTCACTCTCTTTTTGAATTAATGTGAACCACAAGTCTGTGTATTTTTCATCAAAATGTAATTAGTAAGTATATTTATTTTGGCCTGCTTTTGTTTTTGCTTTGTGAGAGATCATTACAGCCGCCTTTACCAATTTTTTTACATAAGCATTAGCTAAATGGTTTCTACTCCAAATCTTATATTAAAGGTGTACATGTTTCTATTTCAAGTGTAGATATTGGAAAAAGTGTATTGTTAGATTCTGATTTTTAAACACTACAGCAAACCTCTTCAATTTTATAGCCAAATTCAAACCTTCAAATTCATTATTTCTTTCTGGAGGTCACCAGACGAATCTTTATATTTCTACTTTCTTCCTCTTGTTCTCAAAGATGAAGGCAGTTTTCTTTTATTATCTCCTGGAATACAATGCGTACACTCTTTTTTTATTCATGGCATTCAGGTAGCCCAATATTTCTTAAATTAACCTCTGCTTGATGTCTTTTTGAGGTCACTTATATTTGATATGAAATGCTTTACATTTTCTTCCATTGTTTTGGATTCTATTCACTGTGCTTTACTATTAGAGCCTATTAGAGTCTATTAGAGCCATTAATTTCTGTTTTGTCATTGCTTTGTTTCGAGTGAGTTTCAAAGAAATTCCTAGTGCTGGAGGAACCTGGGGTAGCTTGAGCTGTAATCATCAGAGAATTCATTATCATAGTGTACAAAGACAGAAATTAAGTAGTAAAGAAAAATGAGAGCAGTAAAAAATTGAAATTACCAAAGACCTCAGGAGGAAGGAAATTCAAGGACCTTAAACCTAAGCAGATTAATCAATAGCGAAACCTTTAACAGCCAAAGTCCATATGCTTCTAGATTTGGCAAATAAGTTCACGCCTCCATGAACAAATACTGCAAAACAAAGGAAAATAATACTTGATGAGAGAGAGGACTCTAAAATTTGTGTAAAAGATGGGACCACAATACACTGATCCTGAGAGATTTTTAAAAAATTAAAATTTTGACGTATGAATTTATGCATTGTGGGACAAAAGTAATTGGCACAATAGAAAATTTTGAATCTATGATGGAAATTCTCATCACAGAAACAACAGACAACTGAATGGAAATGCAAATGTACAGAAGGCAAAGACGATATCAAAGAAGAAAACCAAAAAGCAATATCAGAAGAAAATATGCTCTCTTTTTTACGAAAAACATCCTGATCTTAAAGGTACTATGTGTAGAGAAAACTTAAGGATTATGTGACTCCCAAAAGAAAATGAAAAACCTAAAACAAACTGTAAGGTAAACAATAACACAATAAAACTGACAAGAACTTATGAATATAGAAATTGAAATATCAATTATAATAATTTACAGATTAACCCTAGAACGAAACCTAAGGTTATAACAATCAAAACACACAGTGATTAAATTCAGATATTCAGATCAGAAAACAAATTTTCTGAGTGACCAAACAAAAAACCTGAAAATCTAAATGAAAGGAAATCCAAATGACACATGCCTATCACGGAATGATGTATTTAAGGAAAACGACAAAAACAGAATGCAGTCAAGAGTAAACTACCCTACACGTCTGAGTTTAACTAGAAAGGATGAGATTGACATTCAACAATAAAGAGGTTCTTGAAATAGTCACAGAAAGAAAATGAGACATACGGACACTATTTGTTGCTTGAATACCCCAGATAATTGAAATGTAGGAGGAGTCAATAAAAACAAAAGGTATCAACAAGGCAGTGAGATAAAGGAGATCAGTAAGAGAATTCGTTATCAATGTATACTAGGAGAGAAGGGTGAAGGTGGAAATCAAGTGGATGTAATTTCAAGAGGTGGGCGTGACGTATTATGTACAGAACCACATAACACTTTACGAACAGGTGAATAAACGCTTTGTTGGGTTTAAATTACAAAATATGAGGATGCATGGAAGGGAGAGGTGAACACAGAAGGAAAGAGTAGAATGTGTGGTATACACAAGTCACCATGAAGGTTAACAGGAAGGAGAAGTTGATCTTTGTGGTCTTTCAGAAAGAGAACAGCCTGCAGAAGGTAAAGACTGAAAAGCAATGTAAAAGAGGGAGATCTTGTTTTAGTTGTTAGAAGAGGTTCCATCATTGAATGATCCTATGAGTAAAGGGAGATATTTGGTGCAGGGAGATGAGGACGATGTACTGATTATTGTGGGTGAGAAACTGATACTTGAAAAGATTAGTTATCCTTTCTCAGGAAGAAGTGAAATGGAGATCCTTCAGACAACTGCAGCCTGGGGGAGAAGACCAGAATGGAGCAGAAAATTTGACTTTCAAATAATAAACTCAAGAGGAGTAAAAAAAGGTAAACAAAAAAGAAAAAAATATGTAATTCAATAAGGCTAAGCAGTTTACATCCCTAGATGGGAAGATGATACTTTTAACTCATATGGCTTGTATCTCTGTTAGGGTAGTTAAAAAGAGTATACATAGACAGAGGTAACGGTTATAAGTTGATTTGATGAAATAAGATGAAATATTAAGGACAGAAGAAAAGCGATTGTGTTGGTAGAATAGAAAAGGGGGAGGCAGCATGGGGTAAACTAGATCATACGGAGGTGTGAAATACCTATCACAGTAGAGAGAAAGAAGGGAAATGCCGAGCATTGTTTGAACCTTATTCTCATTGGATTTAGATCAATAGGGAATAACATAAACACTTTTAAGCTACACATACCATTTTTTCCTATAAGAAAGTAGGAGGGGAAGGGGGAAAAAGATATGGGGCACGTGCGGGAAGATTGAGTGAAACAGTGGTCAGAAACAAAACACCAGTGAGGAACGTGAGGGTGAAGAAAGAGAGAGAGAGAGAGAGAGAGAGAGAGAGAGAGAGAGAGAGAGAGAGAGAGAGAGAGAGAGAGAAATGGAGAAAAAAGAGAGAGAAGTATAAATAGGAAAATTAGGATGGAGGGAAATACAGTTAGTAATCATAAGTGTGAATGGGATGAACTCTCCATAAAATGGAAGCAGATAGCAGAGTGGATTAAAAAAACGGAATCATACAACATGTTATTTACAAGAAGCACATCTGAAACAGGGAAGCATACACAGAGTAAAGGTAAAAGGATAGAGCAGAATTTATAATGCTTCAGCTGAATTTAAAAAAAAAAAAGCAGAGGTAGCAATCATGAACTCAGACAAAGCATAAGCAGAATTAAATCAAATTAAAAGACAAAAAGAAATTCCGTCTTGCTAAAGGTACCATAGACAATGAGGTAATATCAATACTAAACACATGTACATTAAATGGTATAGTATCCACGTTTCTAAAGAAGTTAAACGAGAGCTAGCTAAATCTAACCACAAATAAAGGAGAAAAAAATTAAGTAGATAAGTAAGTTTTAAGAAAAGATAGATATGATAAGCCCTTGCAGAAAACTGAGTAAAGATAGAAATATACCTTTTGCTCAGCAGCATATGGCACCTACACAAATATTGACCATGTACTAGTGTGTAAAAACCCCATATGCATCTTTTTCAAAACATGATGCAGTAAAAATTACATTTAATAATGGGTCATGGAAAGATATACAAAAAATGAATTGTAAACTAAATGATTTAATCCTGAAGAAGTATTAGGTCAAACAATGTCATAGAAACAATAGTTTCACCAAAGAGAATGACAATAATGAGAGAACATCCCAAAATTTATGGGGTGCAGCCAAAGCAGCAAAGAAGCGAAATTGTGTATCTCTACAAGCTTATAAAATAGAGAAAGGACACAATGTTATGACTACTTGGGATTTATAACAAGGATGCAGGGGTGACTTAATATAAGCAAAATTTATTTGGTTATATCAATAAAAAAGTAATAAAATATCATTTTACATATTGGTGTATATGCTTGTAGTTTCCTAGATATTATTTCATTAAGGATTTTTCCATCCATTTTCAGTAGTGTAATTGGTCTATAATTTTCTTTTTCTGTTTTTGCTCTTCCTGCTTTAGGTACCAGCATCACATCAGTTTCATAAAAAGAGGTTGGCATGACTTCTTCTTTGTTTATTATTCCAAATCATTTATCTAGTATGAGGATTAGTTAATCTTTAAATGTTTGCCAGAATTCACTTGTAAATTGAGTGGATCCTGATACGTTTTTCTTAGGAAGCCCATTTATGGGCTGTTCAATTCACATTTGGAAGATAGATTCATTATAATATTCTACTGGGCCACTGTCAGTTGTCCTGACCTATTTTTTGCCACTGTACTGCGATAACTTTCAAAGAGAGAGAAAGAAGAGTTTATGGTTTTCACAGCTCTGCCTCACGTAAATTTAATTCCTTTACAAGACTGATTTCACTGCTCCTTTTCATCAATGAAACACTCAGTTACCACGATTATTAACTGCAGTGTATTATGTGCTTAATTTATTGTGCTGATCTACCAATTTATTTCTTAGCCAGTACCAGATTGTTTTGTTCATTACACCCTGTACATTGTATGAAGTCTGGCTGCCTTCCATCACCTTTTCCCCAAGACAGCACTCAATTTGATATAGGCTATACGTGTATAGTCATATTAAATATTTTTCCACATTAGTCATATTATGAAAGAAGAACCAGAGATAAAAGGAAAAAGAATCAGAAAGAACGAATAAAACACCACAAAAAGAGGAAATCGTGTGCTTCGATATCGTTCTTTCTCTGAATGTGGATAGCCTTTTCCATTTTGAGTCTTTTGCAATTGTCTTAGATCATTGAATTGCTGAGAAGAGCTAAGTCAAACAAAGTTAGTCATCACACAAAGTTGCTATCACTGTGTACAATGTTCTCCCGGTTTTGCACACTTCACTTCATGTGAACTTTTCAGGTTTTCCTGAAATCTGCTTCCTCACCATTTCTTATGAGGTAATAGTATTCAGTTGCAATCATATGTCACAAGTTGTTCAGCCATTTCACAATTGATGAACATCCCTTCAATTTTCAAATCTTTGCCACTGCAGAAAGAGCTGTTATAAACAGTTTTATGCATGTGGATCCTTTCCCCTTTTTTATGATCTCTTTGGTCATAGTTTTATAGTCTTTTATGCACAGTTCCAAGTTTCTTGTCAAAATGTTTGGGTCATTTCACAGTTATACCAACGTTTCATTACAATTCCAATTTTCTCATATTTTCCCCAACATTTATCATTTTCCTGTTTTATCATGGTAGCCAACCTTATAGGTGGAATGTGGTATCACAGCGTTGTTTCAATATGAATTTTTCCAGTTAGTAATGATTTAGAGCATATTTTTTTCATAGGACTTTAGAAAGCTTTAATTTCTTCACTAAAAATAGGTGCAGAGTCTTAACAAATTCCTTTCATGGCACAAACGTGTTGTTGATAGCTAAACCAGGAAGAGCTAAAACAGAGGAAAAGAATGATAGCTCAATTTTCTTATTGAATACTGATGCAAAATTAAAAAAAATAAATAAAATATTAGCAAGGGTTTAAAGCTACTTATCACCAGGATCCTATACTAGGGCGAAGTAGGATTTATAGCAGTAATGCAAGGCTGGTTCAATATTAGGAAAACTATCAGCACAATTGCCTATATCAATAAAAAAAACAAAAGAAGTCGTATGATTATCTGAATAGATGCAGAAAAGTCTTTTGACATATACATTACCCATTCCCTATAAAACAGTAGAGAACAAAAGAATAAATTGAGCTTTCCTTAAAATAATAAGCAATATCTGTCTAAAACCATCAACAAGTATTATTAGTAACGAGGATATGCTAGAAGTCTCTTTGATTATATCAGGGGTGAAACAATAATGTCCAATATCACCATTATCATTCCATATTATACTAGAAATACTAGCTATGGTAATAAGAGAGAAAAAATAAATTGAAGAATTGAGAACAGGTAAGTAGGAAAGAAAATGATCACTCTTTGCAGATGATATGATAGTATACTCACAGAATCTTAGAGAATCAACTAAAAACAGGTGAAATAATTAACAATTTTACGAAAATCACAGGTTATAAAGTAAATCCAAATAAATCATCGGTATTCTTATTTATTATCAATGAAGTCCATGAACAAGAGATAGAAAGAAAATTTCCATTTAAAATTCTTGTCCATAATATAAAATGCTGGGATTCTACCTGTCAGGATAATCCCAGGAAATATATAAACACAATTACAAAACATTTTTCACATAAATAAAGTCAGATCTAAACAACTGGAAAAAATATCATTTGTTCATGGCTAAGCCAAGCTAATATAATAAAAATGACAGTTCTACCTGAATTTTTTATGCAAATGCCACATCAACCAAACTTCCAAAAACTTATTTTACAGAGCTAGAAAAAAATAATAACAAAATTTACCTGGAGAAACAAAATGTCAAGGATATCAAGGGAATTAATGAAAAAATTGCAAAGGAAAGTGGCCTAGCTCTAACAGTTCTAAATTATATTAGAAAGTGGCAATCATCAAAACTGTTTGGCACTGCCTAAGAAACAGAGTGGTGGCTTGCTTTCTGGCAGCTCTCCCCTCCCACCCCTCCCTCCCTCTCTCTCTCCCTCTCTTCCTCCCTCCTTTTCCCCTCCCCACCCCCCCCCACCCCCGGCCAGACTCACTTTCTGGCATCTGTGGAATCACCATGGCTGCTGGGACCCTGTACACATACCCTGAAAACTGGCGGGCCTTCAAGGCCCTTATCACTGCCCAGTACAGTGGGGCCCAGATCCGGGTGCTGTCTGCCCTTCCCCACTTCCACTTCGGTCAGACCAATCGCATCCCTGAATTCTTCCAAAAATTCCCTGCTGGCAAGGATCCAGCTTTTGAAGGTGATGATGGGTTCTGTGTGTTTGAAAACAATGTCACCGCACACTATGTGAGCAATGATGACCTTCATGGCGCTACTCCAGAGGCCACTGTCCAGGTGATTCTGTGGGTTAGCTTTGCCGACAGTGACATCTTTCCTCCAGCTAGTACCTGGGTGTTCCCCATTCTGGGGATCATGCACCACAACAAAAAGGCCACAGAGAATGCCAAGGAGGAGGTGAGGCAGCTTCTGGGGCTACTTGATGCCCACCTGAAGACCCGGACTTTTCTGGTGGGGGAGTTTGTGACTTTGGTTGACATCACAGTTGTGTGTACCCTCTTGTGTCTCTATAAGCACATCTTAGAGCCATCTTTCTGGCAGGCCTTTCCCAACACCAACCGCTGGTTCCTCACCTGCATCCACCAGCCCCAGTTCTGGGCAGTGTTGGGAGAGGTGAAGCTCTGCCAGAAGATGGCACAATTTGATGCTAAAAAGTTTGCCCAGAGTCAGCAGAAGGAGGTCCCAAGAAAAGAGAAGGGACAGAGAAAAGAAAAACAGAAGGCCCAGGCCAAGCGGAAGGAGGAGAAGAAGGTGGCTGTGGCCCCGGGCCCAGAGGAGGAGATGGGCTAGTGTGACCAGGTTCTGGCTGCAGAGCTCAAGGCCAAGGATCCCTTTGCCCACCTGCCCAAGAGTACGTTTGTGTTGGATGAATTTAAGTGAAAGTACTCCAATGAGCACACGCTGATGGTGGCCCTGTTGTACTTCTGGGAGCACTTTGAACACAACGGCTGGTCCTTGTGGTACGCCGAGTACCGCTTCCCCCAGGAGCTCAGTCTGACCTTCATGAGCTGCAACCTCATCACTAGAATGTTCCGGCGCCTGGACAAGCTGAGGAAGAACGCGTTTGCCAGCATCATCCTTTTTGGCACCACCAACAGCAGCGCCATTTCTGGACTCTGGGTTTTCTGGGGCCAGGAACTCGCCTTCCCTCTGAGTCCAGATTGGCAGGTAGATTACGAGTCCTACACATGACGTAAACTGGATCCTGGCAGTGAGGAGGCCCAGACCATGGTCCCCAGAGTACTTCTCCTGGGAGGGGGGCTTCCAGCACGTGAGCATGGGCAAACCTTTCAATCAGGGCAAGATCTTCAAGTGAACATCCTCCTTGCTACCACGTAGCTGCCTGCTTCCTCCTCTGCAGGGAGGTGCCAGTTATTAAACGAAACTGAACACACACACACACACACACACACACACACACACACAAACCAAAAAAACAAAAAGCAGAGTGGTGGATCAGTGGAATAGATTATGTACACAAGACATAGTAAATGACTATAGTAATGTACTACTTGATAAATTCAAAGTGTACAGGTTTGGGATACGAACTCACTATTTGACAGAATCTACCTGGAAAACTAGAAAAGAATGTGGCAGAAACTAGGTACAGACCAACATCTCTCACTATGTACCAAGATAAGCTCAAAAAGGGTACCTGTTTAAACATAAAGAAGGATGCCATAAACAAATAGGTAGAGTAAGTCATAATTTAACTATCAGAGTGAAGGAGAAGAATTTCTGACCAAACAAGAAAGAGAATTAAAAATGCAAAGTAGATAATATTGATTATATTAAACTGAAAAAGGTTTGTATCAACAAAACCATGATTAGAAGGAAAGCAGAAAGCTGTGAAACAATTTTTACTGCAAATGTCTCTGATAAAGGCCTCGTTTCTCAAATATGGAGATAAATGAGTCAAATTTATAAAAGTAAAAGTCATTCCCCAATTGATAAATAGTCAAAGATATGAACAGGCAATTTTCAGATAAAGAAATTAAATCTATCTATACTCATATAAAATTGCTCTAAATCACTATAGATTAGGGAAACACAATTTAAAGCAACTATGTGGTAACTCATTACACCTATCCATGTGGTACTTCCTTACACCTATCAGGTTGGATAATATGACAGAAGAGGAAAATGACAAATGTTGGAGAAAGTGTAGGGAAATGGGGAACTAATCCAATCATTCTTGAGAGCAATTTGGAATTATGCCCAAAATGAAATTTCATCTGGGTCCCTTTGATCCAGCAATAACACTACTAAGTCTGTATCTCAAAGAGATTATAAAGAAGGGAAAAGGATCTCCATATGAAAATATTTATAGGAACTCTTTTTCTGGTGACAAAAATTGAATAGAATTGAAAAATTCTCATCAATCAGGAAATGACTGAATAAGATGTGGTATATGAATGTCATATAATGCAACTGTGCAGTAATAAATGATGAGCAGGCAGATTTCAGAACAATCTAGAAAGATTAACAAAAACTGATACTGAGGGAAGTGTTCCTAACCAGGAAAATACTGTACACAGTATCAGGAACTGTGTGAGATGGTCAGCTATGATTGATTTGGCTTTTCTCAGCAATACAATGATCCAAGACGATTCCAAAAGACTCATAACGGAAATGCTATCCACATCCAGAGAAAGAACTGATGGAGCCTGAATGCAGATCAAAGAATACTATTTTTACTTCTTTTTTTTCACTTTTTTCCTTTTGGTTCTGTTTCTTCTTTCACAACATGATGAATGTGAAAATACATTTTACATGATTGCTCTCCATGAAGGTCATGACATCAGCGCGAGGATGACACCACTTGCAGTTGACTTTGACTTGAGTGAGGAAGGACTGTGCAAGGTCACAAGCTTTCTTTTCTCCTTCAGAGCCATCTGGGACCAGTAGCCAGATATTTATCAGGAGAACTGGAGATGCCCCAGGATACAATGGGAGATCTTGGACATTTTAGGCTAAGGTCTTTTCAGATTCTGACTTTAAAAGAGATCTACCCATTCAGTTAATAAGCCTCTTTAAGTAGTTATTTAAGGGCACTTTTAGTAAAAAAAAAAAATCAAACAGGGTGGTGAAGACCCTCAGTGTTCATGGGAAAAAAGAAACAGTTACTATTTTGTATTTACATTAACTCTGAACCAGGAGAACAGCGTACTATTGTCCAGTCTGTGAGCTCCAGACTGAATTGGACTACAGGCTTGGTCTTTGAATAAGAAACATAACCAGAAAACCCAAATTAAAATGAAACCACAAAAATGCCTTAAAAGTTCAACTCGTACTCTGAAAATTAGTGAACATGACAAGAAAAATAACAACAGAATATGTTGTAGGGGTTTTGGAATGACAGACACACTAATGCTTTGTTGGTGGAGCAAAGAGATTGTATAAACATTTTTGGAAAGTAATTTGCAATAATGCAGATTAAGTGAATAAAATATTCATACCACTTGAACGAGATTTTCCCCTATGGGACATATACTCCAAGATACCCATGGCCAGAAGAAATCCCTATGTATCCTTAAAATATTGAGCTTTTTTGTGATGCCAAAGAATTGGAAACAAAGTCGATGCCCATTGATTGGGGAGTGCTTAAACAAATTGTGGTAAGCATAATGGAATATAACTGTACTGTAAGAAATTATGATGGTAAGAATGAAGGATGAAAAGATCTATATGAATTGATGCAGAGTGAAGGATGCAGAGCCAAGAAAACAATATAAATATTGACAACAACAATGTGAGCAGAACAATCACACAAGAAAGAGTTTTAAGTCAGTGTAACAGATGAATAAATATCAAACACAACTCCAATTAAGACATGTCAGAAGACATCCCTAAGGCATCCATTTATGAGGGTTTGAAATTCACAACTGTTACACATTGTACAAATATTTAGCTTTTTTCCAATGCATTAATTAGTTGTGCTGATTTTTTCTTCTTCATCACCTTTTGTTCGTCTTAAAAAAATATTATTTGCTATAGTAGATGGCTTTCTGGGGGGGCAAGGAAGCTGATACTGAGGACAATAACTATGATGATGCAAAAGCATAATACACCAATAAACACTTATTTAAAATATTTTCAAAAACCATTTGTAGATGTTGACATTATATTTCCTTAATGATCTCTTAAGTTGATAGGGTTTTGTGGAGGTAAAGAGAGTGATATTTATCATCGCGTGTATTTGAGTGGAAAGATTTTCTTCTTCTTTAGATCCTTATAATTTCTCATTCATGTTCACATTTATCTGTACTTCAGTCTTTAAATTTCTAAGTTTCTATACAGCTCAGTCTTTTGCATTGAATATTCTTGGAAATCTTTTTCACTGGTCATCTGGTCACATTAAATCTATGATTAAGTGAAACTGAGGCACAAAAGTCTGAACATAATGGTAAATGTAGCAATTACCAACAATAAAGGTCAAAGGCCTCCTCATACAGTTAGAGCACCCTTTCATAAAATCCTGTTATATAAGTTTATTCCATAATATCAAATGCTGCCAAGAAAACTAAGACTGTGATTGATACATAATTATGCTTATTTACAAAAGTGATCCTCCAGAGCAAACGGTAACAGGGTCACAGAGTTAGTTAATATCCTTGGAAAGTCTGCAATCCCAAACTTCCCTCATGTAAAGAAACACAGTGCTGGGAAAAATATCCCATGACAAGGTTAAATCATTCTTCACTCAAATTCTTTATCACCTTCAATTGTTAGGTTCATTCAGAGACATGCGTACTATCCTATCTAGTATTATACTACTCAAAGTTGCACACGTACTCTCCTATGAATAGCATGCTACCAAGGCGTATAAAAACAGTTCTAAAAGGAAGATTTTAGAAACTGGTTACAATGGTTTACTGTGAATAGTAAAACGCTTAACTAATCAGTCATGGACTTCATACTGTGCATACTTATAAACAGTTTTTCTTGGCAAGTTATTCTTGGTTTTAAGCCTTTTTTTTTTTTTGCCATCTGATATATGATAGTCCACATTCTCCACTTTTATCATAGTGACTGTCAAATTGGTTGGAATACTGATGAGCTTCTTGGCATTTAAATTCTTTCTTTCTTCCTGCTTGTAGTATTTTTTCTTTGACTAGATAGCTCTGGACTTAGGTGAAAATGTTCCTGGAATTTTACTTTTGAGGTTTTTGTCAGAAGGTGATTGTTGGTTTATTTTTATTTCTACTTTGCAATGTGATTCTAAGGTATCTGATCAGATGAGACTTTTTTTTTCTATTTTTTTCTATTTTTTCTATTTCTGATTCTATTTTTTCAGTTTCTAGATAGTCCATTAGTAATATTTTCTCCGCTTGATCTGCTTTCCACGTTAGCTGCTTTTGCTGTGAGATACCATACATTTCCATCTATGTTTTAATGTTAGTTGTTGTCTCACGGAACCATTACCCTCTTATTTAGATCACTTTGATTTTTAGGGAAGAAAGCTACGTGGTGCAGTGTGTAGACTAATAGCTTTGTGACTCTGGGCAAAGTAATTAACCCTGTTTGCCTTAGTTTCCTCATCTGCAAAAGGAGTAGGAAAAGGAAAATATCAAACCACTCTAGTAACGTTACCAAGAAAACCACAAAAGCGGTCAAAAAGAGTCAGACACAACTGAAAAAAAATGACTAAAAAACAACACAAAGTCTAGCTGAATTTCTCCCAAAATTCTTTTGAGGTTTTCTTTATAGACGTTTTGAACCGATTCACTTATTCTCAGTTTATTGCTTGAGCATCCCTGTCATTCTAGTACTTTTTAATCGTAAGGTTCATTTTTGTTTCCTCATTCTTTTATATGTAATATTTAATTTTTCCAGTTACTTATAAAAACAATTTTAGCATTCTTTTTTTCAAATTTTGAGTTCCAAGTTCTCTCTCATTACCCCTCCCCAACCCCCATTGAGAAGGCAAGCAATTTAACTTATGTTATACGATTGTAGTCAGACACAATACATTTCCTTATAAAACACAGACCAAAAACAAAACAAAACGAAACAAAACAAGAAAATTAAAGGAAAAAGACCACTGATCTGCATTAAAGCTTAATTGGTTCTTTCTCTGGATATCGACAGCACCTTTCCACATAAATCCTACAGAATTGTCTTCGATCACTGATTGCTGAGAATAGTAAAGTTACTCTTAGTAGATCATCATGAAATATTGCTGTTACTGTGTACAATGTTCGCCTGGTTCTCCTCATTTCACTTTGCCTCAGTTCATGTAAATATTTCCAGGTTTTTCTGAGACCGTTCTGCTCATCATCCCCTTTTTATTGGTATTGTTTCCAAAAGTTTTTAGATGATTTAGAGACTCAGTTTCCTTGTTTTTTTTTATAATATTTCATTTTTTCTAACTGCACGTAAAGCAAGTTTCCAACATTCACTTTTATAAGATTTTGAATTCTAAACTTTTTTCTGACCCTCTCCCTTCCCTTCTCCCTCTCCAAGATGGCAAACAATCTGATAAAGGCTATACATGTTCAATCATATTAACATATTTCATATGTTGTGTAACATATTTCCACATTGGTTGGTAGTTGTCCTTCTTCTTCAAAGAGGAACAAAATGACATCACTATGATAAAATGAAATTTCAATGTGACCGACTGTGACTGATAAGACCAATACGAGCTCGGAATGCTCTACCACAGGTTGGGCACAGACTGTCCGTATGAATATTTGAGGTGGATATTCCAAATTTGCGCATCCTGTGTTTACTTTGTGCTGTCTCAATTCTGCTTTGCTCGAAGAGCACAGAACCCTTTCTGATGGGGGCATGCGATGCTGAGCAGTCTTGTGCCAGTGTCTCCCATGTTGCACAGTCAAATCCAGAGTTCTTGAGAGGAACCTTGAGAGTGTCCTTGTATCGCTTCTTCTAGCCACCATGTGATCGCCTACCCCGTGTAAGTTCTCCATAAAATAATCTTTTTTGGCAGGAGTACATTTTGCAATCGATCAACGTGTCCAACTCATCGGAGTTCCACTCTCTGAAGTACAGTTTGAATACTTTGCAGTTCAGCTCGTACTCACACTATGCTTTGCACATGAATGATGTTGTGAAAGAAGAATCAGAACAAAAGGTGAAAACCAAGAGAAATAAAAAACAAAAACGAAAAGTTGAAAATATGCTTCCATCTGCATTCAGACTCCATCGTTCTTTCTCTGGATGTGGATGATATTTTCCATCATGAGTCTTTTAGAATTGTCTTGGATCATTGTACTGCTGAGTAGAGCTGTCTATCAAAGTTGCTCATTGCACATTGTTGCTGTTACTGTGTACAATGTTTTCCTGATTGTGTTGTCTTCACTCAGCCTAAGTTCATGTAAGTCCAGGTTTTTCTGCAATCTGCCTGTTCAATATTCATTAAAAGGACGAGACTATTCCATCAAAATGATATACAACTTTGTTCAGCTAGTCCTTAAATGATGGACATTCTCTCAGTTTCCAATTCTTTGGAACCACTATAAGAGCTGCTATAAATATTTTTTGTGCAGACGGGTCCCTTTCCTTTTTGTTCTTTACATCTTCGGGATACAAACTTAGTAGTGGTGTTGCTTGTTCAAAGAGTATGCACAGTTTTATTGCCTTTTGGGTACAGCTCTAGACTGCTTTCAAAATGGGTGGATTGAGATACAACTTCACTAATAGTGCATTCGTGTTTTAATTTTCCCATATCCCCTCCAATATTTTCCATTCTTCTGTTCTGATGCATTTGTCATTCTGACAGGTGTGAGATAGTAGCGAAGTTTTTGTTTACATTTCTCTCATCAATAGTAATTTAGAATTTTCTTCATGTAACTAAAGATAGTTTTGATTACTTCATCTGAAAACTGCCTGTTCGTTTGTTTTGGTCATTTATCAAATGCAGAATGGATCTTATTTCCATAAATTTGTCTCAGTTTCCTATATGTTTGAGAACAAAGTCTTTATTGCAGAAATGCACTGTAAATTTTTTTTCACATTAATGATTACCAACTACGTTTTTCCCTACATCCTATTTCCCCCATTTATTCTACTCTCTCTCCTTTTACCCTGATCTTTCTCAGAAGTGTTTTGCTTCTGTCTTTTAGCTCCTCCAAACTGCATCCTCATCTATCTCCTTCCCTCACCTTCTCTTATCCCCTTTTTATATTCCCGTATGGTAGGACAGATTTCTACACCCAAATTGTTGTGTATCTTATTCCCTCTTTGATCCAATTCCAATGGCATAAAGTTTCATGTGCTCCCCTCCCTGCTTCCACCATTATTCCCTCCACTGTAATATCTCTTTCAAGCCCCTTTTATGTTAGAAAATTATCCCATTCTACCTCTCCCATTCTTTACCCAGTGAATTCTTTTTTCTCATCCCTTAATTTTGTTGTTGTTGTTGTTATTTTTAGAGAATAATACCATCAAATTCAACTGACACCTCTGCTTTTGGTGTATATACTCCTCCTAACTGCCCTAGTAATGAAAAAGCTTTTAGGAGTTATAAACATCATTATTCCGTGTAGGAATATAAACACTTTAAACTTAAAGAATCCCTTATGATTTCTCATTCCTGTTTACCTTTTTATGCTTCTTTTGTATCTTGTATTTGAAAGTCAAGTATTCTATTCACGTATGATCTTTTGTATCAGTAAACATTTCAACATATGCATGGGGGCCTGCTCTCACAAGTATTTTGATCTACTTTTATAAAAGGAAAGGTAACTTTTGAAGGATTAACAATCACTTTAATCAAGAACATGTATCATTCCATTTACCAAGCACATAAATCATTCACCTAGTTCAAGGGAGTCAGCACCTTGAACTTCAAAGAAAATACAAAGAAATCAAAGATCAACAGGCATGGCTTCCTCTCTGACCATAATCAATACGTATGCCATAAATCAACACACAGGTCCAATTGTCTGACCATAGCTACCAGAGAGGAAAGCACAAACATCTGTGTTTTCAAAGCCAGGGGGCTGCTTAATGGCTTCCCAGAGTCCCATCTGGCACAAAAGCTTTTTTCCAACAACTAAGCCCCAAAGTAAAAGCGCACCTCAGAGTGTTTACACACTTTTTAGAGCCAGACAGCATCACATCTTTGAGAACCAGTGACTCATTAACAGAAGGTGTGGACCTTACTACGAATCTTTCCCAACCGAACAATGGATGGGAAAGATCCTCCTTAATCACATTATCCAGAGGCAATATACTTTCTGGTACAAAAAAAAAAAAAAAAAAAAAAAAAAAAAACGTAGTAAAAGATACTACTTTTCTTGCCTTCACATCTTTGTAACAGGAAAGTTTGAAAGGCCACTATCTCACTGAATTTCCATTTTTTTCCCTTGAAAGATTATACTCAGTTTTGCTTGGTAGGTCATTGTTGTTTGCACTCCTAGTTTTTTTGCCCTTTAGAATATCATGTCCTAAGCCCTCTGATCCTTTATGTAGTAGTTGCTAAATATTCTGTTGTCATGACTCTAGCTCCAAGATATTTGAATTATTTATTTTTGTCTACTTGCACTATTTTCTCCCTGATCAGAGAGGTATGGAATTTGGCTATAATATTCCTGGGAGTATTAATTTTGGAATCACTGCCAGTATTTGATTGCTGGATTTTTTGAATTTATGCTTTACTTTATGGTTCCAGAAGATCAGAACAGTTTCCATTGATAAATTCTCGAAAGATGATGTCCATGCTCTTTTTTTAGCGTGACTTTCAGGTGGTCCAATAATTCTTAATTATCTCTCCTGGATCTATTTTCTAGGTCAATTATTTTTCCAATGAGATATTTCACATTTTCTTCTACTTTTTTTCATTCTTTTGATTGTGTTTGATTGTTTTTGGATGTCTCATAATATCATTAGCTTCCACTTATGAGCTCTAACTTTTAAGGAATTATTTTCTTTAGTGAACATTTGTACCTATTTTTCTATTTGAACAATTCTACCTTTTAGAGAGAACTTTTCAGTGAATATTTGAATGTCATTTTCCATTTGGCCTATTCTGCTTTTCAAGGCATTCTTCCCTTCATTGGATTTTTGAGCCTCTTTTGCTATATGGCCCATTATGATTTTTAAGCTGCCATCTTCTTCAGTAGTTTTTTTCTGTCTCCTTTACCAACCTGATGACCTTCTTTCCTGATTCTCTTGCATCATTCTCATTTCCTAATTTTAATTCTACCTCTCTTACTTAATTTTTAAAATCCTTTTTGAGCTCTTCCAAGCCTGAGAAAAATTCACTTTTCCTTTGAGGCTTTGGATGCAGGAATTTTGGATGTGTTGTTTTCTTCTGAGTGCGTCTTTTGATCTTTCTTGTCACCATAATAAATTTTTAAGGTCAGAATTTTCTTCTGTTTCTTGCTCATTTTCCCAATCTATTTCTTGAATTTTAACACTATGCTCTGTTTGTCGATTGGGAGGGTCACTGTTTCAATCTTCAGGTCTTTTGTGCAACAATTTTCAGAGGTAATTCTGGGGAGTTTTTGTAAATTTTTGACTATTCCAAGGAAGTATCATCTAGGGATGGGTATGTTTACTACTCACCTTTGCTGAACACTGGATTGTGAGTGACCACAAGCACTCTTTTCAATCCTCTACCTGGCATCAGGGTCCTTGCTCTCTTGTGGCCACAAGATCTGCTGGAGTAGTGCTCCTCCTAGCACTGGGAATAGGAATCAGGACTGTGACCCACACCCAAGTATAGGCAGTGTAAGAGAGTCCTGTCCCTGGTGCCAGCAAAAGGACCCTTATAAATTTTCTGATACGTTGTCAGATCCAGTTACTATCTGTGGAATAAGAGGCTTGGAAACTACTATTGTTGTCACTAATTCAGTTGCCCTGAAGCATGCTCCTGGTTTTCTGGGTCCAGGTCTGCCCTGGACTGTGCTCTTCTCTCAGCCTAGTGCAACAGAACTTTTCTGCTGACCTCCTAAGTTATCATGGTGTAGGTAATTATTTCACTGTCTTTTTGTGGGATTTGCCACTCCAGAATTTGTTTACAATCATTATGTAAAGGTAGTAGGAGGGTTTGGGAGAGATTTCAGGTGAACCCCTGTCTTTACTCTGACATCTTGGCTCCAATTCCTTATTTCCTCAGTCTTCAGGATAGGCTTCTAGATTTTCGAACTTTATAGTAGTGTTTGGCTCTCTGAATTTGTGGAGAGATGTCTGGTACATTTTTGTGTCCTCTTTGGTCCTGTTCTGGCTTGCTTTGGGTACTAAGTGGTATGTTATTCAGGGATATCAGAAATAGAACGTGCAAATATATGTTCGATGTGGGTAATTCTGAATCATGCACTGCTAGTCTGAACTGTAAAATTTATTGATATTGACTTGAGGTTTCAGTCTTTTTCTCTACTAGACTCAACCCACTATCAGGCAGCTAAAAATATTTATAGCAGTATTTGGGTTTCCCTTTGGTCTAACTTTTCTGTTTTTGTTATTCAGTGACAGCCACCAGGAAAGGTTGGGCTCTGGAGCTCTGAACCTGATCTGTTACTGGGGTCAGAGACTCAGCTTCTGCTAACTTCTGTACATACTCCTTGATGAGGACAAAGTCTAGGGCCAATGAACATTATTTAGACTGTTGCTTACACTGATTCTCCTATGCACAGGTCCCTGCCTCAGTCTGTCACTAGGAACATGACACAACTGTGAAGAGCAAGCAGCATACTCTCCAGTGGGACCATACTTTCACTTGCATAAGGTGGGGCCCTCTATATAGGCCTGAGAAGTATCTCTCCTAATACTGGTGCACAGTTATGAACAGCCTCTCATTGAGACCTCATGACAGAAAGTTCCACATAACTTAATAACAGCTAGAGCTTCTCTCCATTGTCCCCAGACCTTACAGGTTTACCTGAACTACTCTGGCCTGAGCTGGAGAACGATGCACTGTGTGTTTCTTTTGTACTTCCCAATCAGTACTAAAATTGTTGCATTTTCTGTCTTTGTCATGCATTTGGGAGTGGGGAGGGCAGACTCACCTTTACTTCTCCCTGATACTTTACCAACTTATTGATATCTTCAGTTCACATTACTGTAACTCTATCAGGAGGTTCATTGCTACTCTAGCAATAGTAGAGAATTGAGACAGCAAAGTTGGAACCAATGTTAATCAAGTGAAAACAAATTTCCTCAAGGTTGACTTTGAAACATTCTGATTCCAAAAGTCTCAAAGTATTTTGTGTTTAAATTGTTTTGACACTGCAGATGACTTTAAAGGTTTTTGACTCCTGTAGAATGCTTAAATCCTGCCCATAGAGTTACTCTCTCATGGTAGTACATGAATGCAATATTCTTTTTTGTTCCTTTGTTTTTTACATTTATTTATTTACTTTTAGTTTTCAGCATTCACTTGCATAAGATTTTGAGTTCTAAGTTCTCTAAGACAGCATGCAATCTTATATAGGCTCTACATATACATTCATATTAAACAAATTTTCACATTAGTCATGTTGTAAAGAAGAATTGGAACCAACAGGAAGAACCACAAGAAAGAAGAAACAAAGCAACAAAATAGAGAGCAGATAGTATGCTTCAATATGCATTCAGACTCCATAGTTCTTCTTTTGGATGTGGATAGTATTTTCCCACATGAGTCTTTTAGTGTTGTCTCTCAACCTTGAATTGCTCAGAAAAGCTGAGTTTGTCAAAGTCAGTCTTCGCACAATGTTGTTTTTACCATGTACAATATTTTTCTGGTTCTGCTCACTTCACTCAACATCGGTTCATATAAGTCTTTCCAGGCTTTCCTGAAGTCCACCTACTCATATCTTTTTTTTTAATTATTAATTAATTAATTTATTTTCAGTTTTCTAAAATCATTTCCATAAATCTTAGATTTTTTTCCTCCTCCTTCTCCCCTCCTTCCCCAAGAGATCATGCAATTTTGTATGGGTTCTCCACAAACATTCTTACCAAACATATTTTCACCTTAGTCGTGTTGCATGGAAGAATTAAAATGAATGGGAGAAACCATGATTAAAACCAAAATAACCCAAAACAAAACATAAGAGAATATAGCATGCTTCTGCCACCTAATTTCATAGTTCTTTCTATAGATGTGGATGACATTTTGCCTCAAGAATCCATTGGGCAATTTTTAGGTCCTTGTATTGCTGTGAAGGGCTAAGTCTACCAGAAAAATTCCTCACACATTGTGGTTGTTGCTGGTACAAAATTCTGGTTCTGTTCTTTTCACTCAGCATCAGTTAGTATATATCCTTCCAGGCCTCTCTGAAGTCTTCCTGTTCATCACTTATGGAAAAATAACATTCCATTACATTAATATACCACAACTTGCTCAGGAATCCCTCAATTGATGGGCATCCCCTCAGTTTCCAATTCTTGGACACCACAAAAAGAGCTCCTATAAATATTTTTGTACATTTGGGTACTTTTTGTAGTTTTATGATCTTTTTGGGATACATTCTTAGAAGTGGTATTGCTGAACTAAAGGATATGCACAGTTTTATAATTCTTGCAGCATAGTTTCAAATTGCTCTTCAGAATGGTTGGATCAGTTCATAACTCCACCAATGATGCATTATTATTCCAATTTTTCCACATCTCCAACATATATCATTTTCCTGTTTTGTCGTGTTAGTCAATCCGTTAGTTGTTCTGATTTTCATTTCTCTAATCAATAGTGATTTAGAGCATTTTTTTCATAAGAGTATAAACAACTTCAATTTCGTCATCTTAAAACTTCCTGTTCATATACTTTGATCATTTATCAACTGAGGTATGCCTTATAAATTAAAAATATATAGTCTTATAAATTAGATCCAGTTCTCTATATATTTTAGAAATGAGGATTTTATTAGAGATTCTGATTGAAAAATTTTTTCCCCAACTTTCTGCTTCCTTTTTTATCCTGGTTGCACTGACTTTGTGCAAATACTTTTCAGCTTGATGTAATCAAAATTATATTTTTGCATTTCATAATATTCTCTGTCTCTTGTTTAGTCATACATTCTTCTGTTCTCCATCAATCTGAAAGGTAAACTATTCATTGCTTTCCTAATTTGATTATAGTATCAGCCTTTATATCTAAACCATGAACACAATCTTCGTGGGCTTGATGAGATGATGTGCTTGATGATCTCATGGTCCATGGATTTCATGGAGTCTAGTTAGTCACTAGCAAGAAAAAATTACTAAAGCCCAATATGTGCAACACCTTGATGGAAAAGGCTAGATTTTGGGCAGCAGGGACCCTGGGGCAGACAAGAAACTAGCTTGAATTTCATATCTGCCTACACCAGATTCAATTTGTGTGCATGTTTTCTACATGCATATCTGTATTTAACCCCTCTCTTTTTCAGAAGACAAAAGATGATAGCCTACTTATTTCATATTTGTATAGTCTTCTCACTCCACTGATCATGTGAAATAGTTAAGTTCCTCCTTTTTCATATCTTTCTTTTTAACTCTCCCTTTTCCATATCTTTTCTCTGTTAATATAATCACAATATAACAAATCTAATGTCAAGTTCTTTTAATTTCCTCTATGATCATTGAAGACAATAGCAATCTGAGAAGCGTGTTTTTCTCCATTATTAGACTAGGAATAGTACATCACATCGTTCCTTCCATTTGATCTAAAGAATTTATTTCTCCGTGTTTCTCATGAATTCAACGTTGAAGATTCAAAGTATATACTCAGCTGAAGAACAGACATCATGAATAATTGTAAGTCTTCTATTCTCTTCTATAACTACACCTAACTCACAGGGTTATTTGGAGGATTCAGTGAGATTATATTTAAAATGTGCTTAGCACAATGACTGGAACAGAGTAGATACTTCATAAATCCTTGCTCCATTTCATTCATTACTGGTCCATTACCTCACCTATAATACTATACTCCGCTATGCTAATTCGTGTATAATTAGTTATTTGACTTTTGCTTCTACCTTCTAGAAGAGTGTCTTCTAATCACTCCTCTCCTTTACAATGCTAACTACCAGATCTTCACTGCTGCTGACTGGCTAACTGGTACATGTACTCTCTTTTTTCTTAATATAATCCTTTGAATTGCAGCCTTTGGATTTTGGTTAAGAAATTTTCTGGAGTTTGCGATACCAGGTTTCTGTTTGCAGTTGAAAAGTTTAATTTTTGTATTTTCATTGCATATTCTCTTTCACCTAAGTGTGGCCAGTTTTCATTTATGATTTCTTGAAATATTTGTATCTAGGCCTTTTGCATTTAATATTTTTTAGTAGTACTATGAGTCTTAAATCACCTCTTTTCATGTTCTGTTTCTGTCTTTTCATTTTATTCTAATATCTTTTGGCTGTCTCATATCTGGTCCTATCTAATTTTCAATTAGTTTCTTATGTGAACAAGTTTTTACAACTTCTGTACTTAGCCGTTCATTCACTATCAGATACTTTCTGCTAGATAAGTCAATTTTTTTCTCGTTCTTTCCTCTCAAAATGATTACTGAAATGGTCATTTTTATAGCTCTTGCTTTCAAACTTTATGTCATTCAAATAAAACTTATACTAAAGCTTTAATTTTATTTCAGACACCCTCTAGGGCAATCTAAACTCTTTACTTGAGAGAAAAATTTCTGGATGTTGATTGAAGGGGAAGATTCACAGCCAGATGTAGAGGGTGAATACAGAGTCCCAGTAAGACCAGGTGGAATATAGCGACATTAGAAACTGGGGGTGGGTTTCCTTTGTCCTCTGGATTTTGTGTAGAGGGGAGGATTTGGGGGTAGGTGGTTTTCTATGGTATCCTGTCTCAGTATAATACTACCAGCTATCCAAAGTCTTATATGAATTCAAGACCTCTAGAAATAAAAAAATTCTAGAGCTGGAAGAGACCTGGGGACATGTTCTCTATGCCAGAGCTGGGAGGTTTTGGAACACTAATAGTCAAATAATCTGTAGATTTTAGAATGTTAGAATTTGAAGAACCTCAAGGTGGAGGTCTGCTAATTGAGTTACTACCAACTTAAATTAATTACGTTTTTCAGGAAGAACAGTTCTTGATAGAATCAAAAATTCATAAACAGTTTTGAAGAAGGATCTCTTTGCTTTTGCGGATTCGATTCTCTTTTAAGGTGTACTTTCTACCTCTTTTTTGTCCTTCCCAATGTATACACCATATACCTCTCCCCATTCAAAGACAAATAAAGAAAAGTAAAATCCTTAGAAATATGTACAGTAAGAAAAACAGTTACTGTATTGGCTACATCCAAAAAATACGTCTAAATCTGCATTCTGAATTTATCACTGCCATCTCTCCTGACGTGGGCATCATGATGCCTCCAAGAATGATGGTTGGTCATTTTCATGATCATATTATCTAAACGTTTCAAAATTGATTATTTTCATATTATTGTTTCTATACAAATTGTTCTCTTGGTTCTGCTCACTTCAGTCTACCAAAACTCATTTCTTTCCAGGTTTGCACATAACAACTTGGCTTATCAATTCCTAGAGAATAGCAGTATTCCAACACATTCATACATCTTATACAGTTCTTTTATTACTCAGTTAATGGATACCCATGGTATGATTCCAATTCATAGTCAATATTAAAAAAAAAAACTAGAAATACTGTGTACATTTGGATCTTTTGCTCTTTTTTTGATATCTTTAGAATACAACAAAAGGAATATCAAAGGTTGTCCCTGTATCAAAGAAGGCACTGTGCTCCATGAGCAAAGCAGAATTGAAGTAGTCCAAAAGAAACCCAAGATTCACAGGTTTAGAAAATCCACCTCTAATGTTCACATGGACTATTTGTGCCTGACTTCTGGCAGAGCATCCTGAGCTCATGTTGCTCTGCTCAGTCAAAGTTGGGCACACTATAACTTAACTCTCACCCAGTGATGTTATTTTGGTCCTCTTCAAGAACAAAGGACAACAGACAATGAACCAATTATACCATATACCAAACTGCTTTGCAGTCATTGCCTTCACTAATAAAACTTCTGGCTTTAAAACCCTGAATGGAGATGCAGAGAAGCCCTCAGATGACCTGAGCTGCCAGTGTGAATGTGGATTGGGAATGCAGCTCCACGTTTGGGCTACTCATGTAGGATCTCATTTGATTTTCCCACCCTCACTGCATGGTATGATTATCCCTATGTCACAAAGGAAACTGATTGACATGAGCAGATGTGGGGTTTTGAAAACTGTGGATCTGAGTGGATGAAGCATTTCTCACTAGAAAGACAATATGCAGTTAGATCAGTCAGAAGGTTACTGCAATTCTCCAGGTGAGAAACGATGAGATTGCATGAGTCAGTGATTTAATTAGCATTTACTAAACACATATCATATGTTAGGCACTCTGCTAAGTACTGGGAATAGAAAGAGAAGGAGATAGAAGAATAGTTCCTGATTTCTAGGAATTAACTTTATAATAAGAGAAAACAGCGTAGAAATGGCCAAAAAGCTGTTGTGTGTTGGATTTGCCTTGTAGAGAAATTCTGTGGCAGTAGCAGGAGAAAGGATGAGGAAACTCAGAATGAGGAGAAATGAAAACATAGGGAATGAAAGAGACGTTTTAGTAATGAAAAAAATTAGAAACTACCTGCATATGGTGACTGAAAGATAATGAGTCTCATAAAGTCAATTCACATCAATAAATATTTATATAATTCCTGCTATGTATCAGGTACTGTCATAAGTGTTTAGAATAGTAATACAAAAAAAAGATGAATGAAAACAGTTCTCATCCTCATTGAACTTGAAACGTTATCAAGGAATAAAACACAGCAAAGGAAGTTGATATAGGAGTCAGGTACATAATGCAGGGGTAAGGATGAAAAAGTCAGAGAAGTCCAAAAGTACTTCAGCAAGTAGGTAAATTGTCTGTCCTCAGCCCTCTTCTTCAATGGAGTTTTTGAAGTTCATGACTCAGCTCTCCAATCAAGGTGGAAGGAAGGTCCTTCAGTATCATTTGATAGATAGTTGGATACAGATTTAACATTTTCTAAGTGCCTTCTAAAGGCCAAGTATAGAGCTTGTTGCTGAATTTAAAAGTGTAGACAAGTAAGAAAATTTCTGTCTTCAGTGGGCTTATAGTAGAGAAAAAGTTCACATAAATAAGTGCTGGAAGTGCTGGAGTAGGGCATGGTTGAGAGTTTGTATCCTTTATCCCATTGAAAATAATAAAAAGGTGCACAAAATATTAAAGGATTGCAAGGGGTCTGGAACTCTCGGATTATCAGGGTCATGATGCCCTCAGGAGAAATCTCTTTGAGACTCCATGTCCTTGCATGATTTACATGATGGACCACCCCTACGCAATTACCAACCTTCACAATTATCTTGAGCAAGAATAACAACAGCCAAGTACATAAGCATAGCAGTCAGTATTTACAAACTTCTTGCTTGAACAGAAGTAGAAAGGAAGTAGAATGGCTGTATATACTCTGATCTAGCTGAGAATAAACGGAGTGCATACCATCCTTGCTCCCGCCTCATTCATTCACTCCCGGAAGAAAGATCTCATGCAGGAATGAGATCTTTGAGAACTTAACATTTTGGTGCCCAACGTGGGGCTCCTCTAAAAAATACTCAGTTCCAGAGTAAGCGGAGCAGACAGCTCGGGGAAGCGCGCACCCAGATGGAGCAGCAGCAGGATTGGCCAACACCCATAGTTTCATTTTCAGGACACCTAAGGCAGCGGAAAGCACCTGGGGTGAACAGGTATTTTTGGAACAAAAACTGCTGGGGTAACTTGTGTAAGCGTCATTTTAACGCAATTTTACCATGGGGCAACACCTAGACACTTCACAAAAGGAAGCCTATGCTAGAATCATACATAAGATATTCAAAAAGCAAGGCTGCTCAGTAGGCCCATTGCAGATTTCATAATTTTTGGAAACTGCGTATAAAGCCTCCCTGTGGCTAGTTGATAATCCTTCTTGTGATGCAGCATCATGGAAGGTGGTAGGGGAACAACTTTTGGAACTTCACAGAGAAAGGTCTGAGGAGGTCCCTATAGAAACTTTCATCATTTACAGTTACATTAAGACAGGGCTCACAGACCCACTCTGCTTAGCTGAAAGGCATGCTTTTGATGCTCAAACTCAAACTTCCACGCAATGCCCCTCGGGGGCCAACATGCCACCCACAGAGGAGACAGTAACTAACAACATTTACCCTTCCCTTAGAGAATACGCAGAGGAAAAAGGAGAAATAAATGAACTTTCTCAAAAGGTGGGCAAGTTAGCCAGTATAGTTAAAAGTTTAGGATTACTAATGAGAAAGTTAGAAAAGAAGGAAGTAGATCCACCCCCTAGTAAACAGGAGAACATTGAAGAAAAAGTTAAGAAAAATGAGGCAAGGGCATCACCTAGCGAGTTATGGCCAGAAGTGCTGCCCTCCGCACCTTCAGCACCAATTAGTGAGTATCAACAGATGATAGAGAGAAATAGAAGACAAAGAAAGTATGAGGATGGTTTAATTATGCCTGTGTTACAGGCAGATGATGGCACTCATTCTCATGAGGCAGTACAACCCAGTTTGATCAAAGATATTTCTTAATAACTATAACTTAATAACCATAACTACTTACGGTCTAAAATCTCCCTTCGTGAAATTACAATTGAAATCATTGATGACTTATGTACTTACTCCTAATGATTGGAAACTTGTCATTCAGACTTTATTGACCCCAGGACAAGAAGTACAATAGTTGGCGTTGTATGCTGAGGCTTATCAACAGATGTCAGTGACACATAATCAGGATGCACAAAATGCTGAGAGATATTTCCAGTAGATATCGGGCACAGGGGACTTTAGTACAGATAATACACAAATTACTTTTCCCATAGAAACATATGAGAGAATTGCTCAATGTGTCGAGAAGGCATGGGAAGTAGTTACTGTGGCAGGACAAAATGTAGAGCCTTTCACTCAAATCAGACAAAAGAATGAAGAACCTTTTGTGGATTTCCTAGCCAGAGTACAAGAGACAGTTGCTAGAACTGTGGGCCCTGTAGAAGGGGCAGAGATTGTAATAAAGCAAATTGTTCAAACTAACTGCAACACAGACTGTAAAAAAGCCATGTTAGGACTACCAAAAAATCCAACTATTGAGGACATGATACAAAGATGTGAGAGAGTAGGGTCTACTGTTTTCGCAGCAGAAATACACCAGGAATACATATCTCAAGGATACATAGCAGGAAGAAACAAAAAAGGGGCTTGTCTTAAATGTGGGAAGTTAGGACACTTCAAAAAGGATTGTCATTCAGGGAGACTGACCCCACAAAAGATAACGGCCCCAAAGCCAAAATTACCATGCCCAAAATGTAAAAAACCAGGTCACTGGGCCTCAGAATGCCATTTAAACTCCCCTCGGGGCCCATCCTCCCGGGCCCCTCAAACTCAGCGGGGGATGGCCTCGCAGATACTACCTTCCATCAGTCTGGCCACCGTGCAACTGCGGAGCAACTTTGCTCGCCTTCAGGGGGAGCGCTCACCACAATAAAGAGCCTGTTTTCAATGGGAAACTTTATAGTGGGTCCTTTCTACACAGTCTGTCTTCCCATATGGCCCTTTTCAATTAAAGAAGGGAAGCTTGCCGTACTCCTCACCACACCCACAGATCATTGTACAGGTATATATCCTCTGATTTATAGTTTGGAAGGACCTTTGGAGTTAACGGAAATTCCAATGGCCAATTCCAGTGAAACTGATATAAATATTACAAAAGACCAATATGTAGGACAAATACTCATTTTTCAGTGGCCTGCATCACAGACACATGCCATGTTTACACAAAATATAACAGAAAGAAGACCTACTTGTTACATTGAAGTAGAAGGGAGATACTTTGAAGGGCTAATAGATACAGGAGCAGATAGGACTGTATTCCCAGACTTTGTGCGTCCACCAGAAGGGCCTAAGCGACAGGCTTATGGAACTCTGGTAGGCGCTGGTGGACAACAATAGACAGAGATATCAACCAGAAGACTAAGGTGGAGATGTGAAAACAAAGCAGGATGGGTCACACCATATGTTGTTTATGGGCTTCCAGTACTATTATGGAGCAGAGATATTCTATCTAAAATGAACTTAACAGTCATCACAGCAGGAAATTTTTAATGGGGGCTACTGTTAAGTATGTAGGGATTGAAGTTCCTAGGATCTCTTGGAAATCTGATAATCCCATTTGGGTGGAACAGTGGCCCCTGACAGAAGAAAAGTTGTCAGCATTGAAGGAGATTATTCTAGACCAATTACAGAAGGAACATATAGAACCAAGCACAAGTCCCTGGAATTCTCCTGTTTTCTGTATAAAAAAGAAATCAGGAAAATGGAGAATGCTCACTGATTTACGTAGGGTTAATGAATCTATGAATACTATGGGAGCTCTACAACCTGGATTGCCTTCTCCCAATATGATTCCAGAAGGGCAACCATTATGAATTATTGATATTAAAGATTGCTTCTATAATATTCCTGTTCGTCCACAAGATGCTGAGATTTGCATTCTCAGTGCCTAGTATTAATCTACAGGAACCCCAGAAAAGATATCAATAGAAGGTTGTACCCCAAGGCATGAAAAACAGTCCCACTTTATATCAATGGTATATAGCAAAAATCTTAGAGCCAATCCGTAAAACTTTCCCGGTTGCCACTATCATTCATTATATGGATGATATTTTAGCATCACATCCAGATTCAGAAATATTAGAAATGATACTTCAGTGCACAGAGGAAGCTTTAAGTAAACAGGGTTTACAAATAGCCCCAGAGAAAGTACAAAGGGAGACTCCATTTAATTACTTAGGACATATTATTAACTCTCATGAGATTACTCTAAAAATTAGAAAATTGGAGATAGAAAGTATAAAAACTCTCAATGATTTTCAGAAATTTATAGGAGACATACAATGGCTTAGATCCAAGATTGGTATCACCACAGGACAGCTACGCCCACTATATGATCTGTTGAAAGGGGATCCCACATTAGACTCTCCACGTCAATGAACCCTCGATGCTATTAGAGCAGTTAGAGAGGTAGAAAAGGCATTGCTATCCCACATAACAGGGAGAATGAATAGAAACAAGCAGGTAACTATATCCATCCTGAATACACAAGAGTTACCCACTGGCATTATACATCAAAATAATAAAATATTAGAATGGATACACTTACCCACTTGCACAGGTCATACTGTTACAACCTATCTCAAATTAATAGCTCAGGTAATAAAAAAGGTGAGTAATCAGGTAATTCAGCTTACAGGGCACCCTCCAGAAAAAGTATTCACAGATTTAACTGTGTCTCAAATTGATGATGCACTTCAGAGACATACATTGGCAATTGATAGTTAATCATCAATTTTGTCATGGCATTCCTTTAGAATTCAAGCAAATATTTGTCAAATGGCCTTGGATAATTCAGAATATAGTCCAACAAAAACCCATTTCAGGATATTCAGTTTTTACAGATGCTACTAAAGACTACAAAACTTCATTGTACAGCCCTGACCTACAGTTATTAAACCTTTATGAGACCCCTGTCACATCCACTCAGCAAAATGAATTATTTGCTGTGCTCAAAGCAACAGAATTACCACATCCAATAAACATAGTAACAGATAGTCTATATGCGAGTGGTCTAGTTAAATTTATTGAAACAGCATATATTTCAAGAGATACTCCAATTTATCATTTGCAAATAGACCTGCAAAATAGTATTAGGAATAGACAACATCCTCTGTATATTAAACACATTCGCTCTCACACCAATCTCCCAGGCCTTTTAGCTGAAGGTAATGAGATTGCTGATAACATTCTTGCTTATACAGGTATAAGCACACCAAGTCCACAACAAGTATCATATATCTGCCCGATCATTACAAATGTTGTATGGACTCTCTAAGAAAGAAGCCAGAGAGATTGTTACTCAGTGCATTACATGCATTCTTTTTCAAACTGCACCCAAACCTCATACATATAATCCTAATGGTGACACTCCCAATGGTTTGTGGCAAATGGATGTCACATACATATAAGAATTTGGTAGAAAAAGGTATGTTCGTGTTACTGTTGATACATACTCAGAATTTATGATGGCTACTGCACAAGCAGGAGAAGCTGTAAAGCATGTTTTTGGCCATCTATATGCTTGTTTTGCTAATCATGGAATACCTAACTCCATTAAAACAGATAATGGCCCAGCTTATAAATCTGCATTCGCTCAGTTCTGCCAAGAATTTAATATCTACCATGTAACAGGAATCCCATACAATCCCCAAGGACAGGCTTTGGTTGAAAGGGCCAATCACACACTGAAGATGGTCCTGCAAAAACAAAAAGGGGGAGAAATTGCCCCCATGCATAGACTTAACAAAACATTATATACCATAAATTATTTAAATATGGATGACAGAGGTTTGACTCATGCCATGAAATATCTCATACTTCAGAATATGAAACAAAGGAATAAAATTGATTGGAAATCAGAATTGGCTCAACCTAATTTAAGAGTCATGTGGAAAGAACATGAAGGTAAATGGCATGGCCCACATACGGTATTAACAAGTGGTCCAGGGTTCCTTTGTGTTTCTACAGATAATGGATCAATCTGGGTCCCGGAAAGGAGGAGTAAGATCGTTGGTCAGCAGAATGAATTGCCTACAGATAACTCCACTGAAACCCCGAAGGTCTCAGGGTCGGCGCCAACGTGATCATAAGAGATGGCGAGTTATCTTTGACATGCTTCTGCAGTTGCAGCTGGTGGCTGCGGCCCCAGCTCCAAAGGAGCAAGAACAAGAACGGGAACGATGGGTTTTCTTGCAAAAACCGCCTTGGCTACGTGTCATCACATGGGGAGAACAGATTCCAGAACCCGTGATGTTGGGGAACATGTCTAAACTCCTACACAAGGAGTATGACTATATCCCACCTGGCAACAACGCATTTATTAATAAAAAAATAACCTTCAATTTTACAGGACTTGTGGCTACTCTGCCGTTTTGTGTGTGCACGAAAAGGTGCAACGTGACTGCAGGACCAGAATGTCCAAAGGTGCAAATGATCAATTACACCATTGGCTTTACCACAAACATCCCAAACCAGCGTTGGCTGGAAGTAGACACTTATGGGTTGGCAAGGGACCAGTGGTTAAATACGACATGAAAAGTATCGTCACGACCACTGTGTCACCCCATTACTATACCCATCATACATGGACATCATTGGCCGAACTTCATTGACTGTGACACTAATGAGGGACAAACATTGAATATTTCAGGATATATATTACAATCCTGGCATAATATCACTTTGAAGGATAGGAATGATTCCGAGACGCAGAGATTCCCAACACAACAATGGACAACGATCAATGGAAAAACTATGCCAAGGGTGTGGAAGATCTTTGCGACCGTTGGGGGATCCATGTCCCATATTGAAAAGAACAGGACAAATGGGATATTAGCTATACGCACTTATACAGCTCAAATATGTTTGGGGGGACAATACGCATTCATGTGGGGGTGAAAGGAAAATGTTACTATTGTAAAGAGTTTTCATGGTACCTTACTAGGGACTAAGAAGGACATTTATAACATCACCTGCTTCAGAGTGTATAGATTATAAAGCCTCCGGTGTAGTGTTCATTGTAACACTACCAAAATATGTACTTATTCCAGTAAAGACTAAGGGTTGGTATAGATGCAGAGCAGATCATATTTTCTGGGAATTAGAGCAGAAGATAGAAACTGGGATAGGACCAAGGGTTAAAAGATGTATTAGTTGTGTAATCTTAGGAATATATTTGCTGGAATCATTGATTACGTCTTCATTATCATTGGCTATGTCAGTATCCACAGTATAGAATAAAAGGGTACAAGCTAACTTTATGGAAGAGTTGGCACAAAATGTGTCTTTAGGTTTCCAGGAACAAAGGAAAAATGATTTGTACTTTTATACAGCGTTAAAGGAATTAAGAGCTGCTATTGTAGCAGTTGGTGATGAGGTGGATAGGTTGGAATTTCTTCAACGATTGGTATGTAATTATCTCTGGACCTTCTTATGTGTGTCTAACAACCTGTATAATGAGTCAGACTATGATTGGCAAAGGATCAAAAATCATTTGAATGGAATTATTGATAATCAGAATTTGATGGTGGAAATTGAGGATTTTCATACGCTTGCCCATGCTATGTATAACGCCACAGATCAAGGTTTAACTCCTGATATAACTGCACAAAATATTATAGATTTATTCAAACATTTATTCATTCCATCAATTTTCAATTATATTGCTCATGCTGGAATTACTTTTATTATGTGCTTATTAGTTCTTTTATGTAGCCTACCATTTATTGTTAAGCTTGCATACTTGGTCTTAAAAGGTGTGTTTAAGAGGATAGATCTGAACACATAAGTTCGCTGGAAAGCTCATCATGAAAACAAAAAGGGGGAATTGTAAGGGGTCTGGAACTCTCGGATTATCAGGGTCATGATGCCCTCAGGAGAAATCTCTTTGAGACTCCATGTCCTTGCATGATTTACATGATGGACCACCCCTACGCAATTACCAACCTTCACAATTATCTTGAGCAAGAATAACAACAGTCAAGCACATAAGCATAGCAGGCAGTATTTACAAACTTCTTGCTTGAACAGAAGTAGAAAGGAAGTAGAATGGCTGTATATACTCTGATCTAGCTGAGAATAAACAGAGTGCATACCATCCTTGCTCCTGCCTCATTCATTCACTCCCGGAAGAAAGATCTCATGCAGGCATGAGATCTTTGGGAACTTAACAAAGGATAAGTCTGGAAAACTATACAAGATAACTGAGTAGATTTAATTGCTAAGTTGTAACTAAAGGAGTAAAGAAAAGCTTTAGTAACCAGAAAGATGCTCAATGCTCATGGCTACGTCATGCCAATAAAATAAAAATGACAATAACTCCCCATAGTAATTTATCAATTAAGTCTTATAGAAATGGCACCATCATAAGATATTTTACACAGCTAATGAAAAAACAAGAAAACTTATTTTTTGTGAAAAGACCTAGATTACCAATGGAAATGACCTCACTTCCAATATTTAAAATGAAAGGACCTAATCACATATGTAGAACTCAAATTATACTACAAAGAAGGAGTCATCAAAATATTCTGAGTGGTTTATAAAGTGGAGAAACAGATTAGTGGACCAAACTAAAAAAAGAGAACCAGCAACAATAAAACCTTAATTCCAATGTTTGCTAAACCGGGAAACACAAATGACTCAGTAATGAAGTCCTTATTTGATGGTAACTGCTGGGATAACTAGTAAACAGTCAGAAAGTAATTAGAGGTAGATGAACAATGTATACCATATTGAATAATAAATTTTAAATGAATTTATGACTTTGTTGATGATTGTGTCACAAAAAAAAATTAGAAAAAGTAGAACACTTAACTTCCTCAGTTACAGGTAAAAGATACCGTCTTAAGATGGTCTTCATATTTCAGGACATTATTTCTCCTGTCATACAATTCATATCTTATCCAGAATTCATTCAAGGCATGGATTATCAGTTTCAGAGTTAAGTTAAAAATGTTTGGTCTAAAGAGAGAATCTGACCCTAGTGCAAATGGCAGTCCTTGACAACCATCCCTGACACACAGAGAGGACATAGTGTTTTATTAGAATCACTATTACATTTAGGACCTCATCTTGCATGTCAATCCTTTCAGTACCAATCAGAATATCTTCGGTGGCACTGCAGTGAATGCATTTGTGGGATCTTATCAGGGTAGAACAAACATTCCTGGTTTTCTCTTTGACATCCTTCAAGATTAAATGTGGGAGGAAATTACATTCATAATAGCCATCATGTGACACAAAACACTGCTGGAACCTGTGGAAGGGCCCATTTAGGTTGTATACTACAATCCCCTACTCTTTGGGGAAGAATTTAGGAATAGATCCTTCCCATGATACAAAATAAGGACCTACATTTTTAGGACTGATTCCAAAGGGATTACTTTTCTACAAGAGTAAAATGAAACCAGAGACCTGTCACTCTTTGGAGAGATACTTACATTTATATAAAGTTTTAAAAAGCACTTGTGAAAACGACCCTTTGAATTATTTTCCCCCATATCCAGCATCCAATGACATCTGTTGTTTAAGCTGTGTTAATGCAATGACTCAAGCAATACTAAACCGTGGTATCAGTGAATAGGCCAAAGAATGGGTTTCCTACATCAGCTGGAGTCAATTTGTGTCAATTGGCTTCAAATTTTGGGGTAAATGGTGCTAGGTCCAGACACTTCTTTAAAGTACTCATACATATGAAATTGATGTTAGGATCTGACACTCATGTTGACATCTCATTAGTCATTTCCTGAAAACTAAAAAGGACCTTAGTCTTATAAAGTCTCTGTTACAGGGATACTTCTTCCTCAGGATTTGATGCTTTATACTCATATACTAGCACCATTTTATCGGAAATCTTCCTGAATTATCTTCAAAAGTGATATCTGATATTGTTGTCTACAAGACTGGTACAGTTCTACAATTCTGAAATTTTATAATCTATGCTCCTTGGAAATCAGATATTTGTACATTCTTAACATGTGTTGATGTTACTCTGTCATTTAAATATTATTATTGACTTCCCTGATTGATGTTGTTTCTGTTAACTCAGTTCCAAATTTTTAGGACATATCCCAAATGAGTCCTTGTTAATTTTATTGGATACACCTATTTCCTGAGGTAACTCTCCTTGGCTATGTCCTTTTCTCTTCTAGTTTGCCTCAATCTTCTCTTAGAGTGGACCACCACTGAGAAGGCATTTATTGAAAATACTTCCATTTTTTCACAGTGTTGCATGGAAGAATGGTTCCTGGCTAATGAGAACCTCTGTCACTGTCTAGGGCGTTCTCCCAAAGAGAAATGCATGAGGTACATTATCGTTTAGTAATGGAAACATAGGGGGCATACAAAGTCTCTTGACAGGACAAGTCTCTTAACTAGGTACTGGCATCATTGGATTATCAATCCTACTACATATTTTAGCAAGGAAGGAAGGAAGCAAGCAAGGAAGGAAAGAAGAGGAAAAAGGAAGAAAGGGAGAGGGAATAGAGGGAGAGGGACAAAGAGAGAGACAGAGAGAGACAGAGAGAGAGAAAGAGAGACAGAGAAAGAGAGAGACAGAGAGAGAAAGAGAGACAGAGAAAGAGAGAGAGAGACAGAGAGAATACATCAGGTTCTCTGTGTGGAGGTGAGTGGCATATTTCATCCTAAATCCTCTGCAAATGTGGTTGATTGTATTGATGACAGGACTGAAGATTTCTAAAACTGGTTATCTTTAAAATATTGCTGCTGTTGTAAAAAAATTTTTCGGTTGTTTTCACCTCAATTTGCATCAATTCATACACGTATTCCCATTCTTTCCCGAAAACTTTACCTTCCTCATTTCTAACTCCTCAAAAGTATTACATTACATTCATGTATCCTAACTTGTTCAGCCATTCTCCACTGGATGGTCATCCCCACAGTTTCCAATTCTTTGGATCACAAAATGGGCTTCTATAATTATTTTGTGCATAAAGGTCCTTTTCCTCCTTCTTTGAACTATGTAGTGATTTGAATTAGTAATGGAATCACTGGGTAAAAGAACATACTCAGTTGAATAACAATTTGGGTATAGTTCCAAATTACTTTTCAGAGTGTTTAGACCAGTTCACAGATCTACCAATATTAAAATACGTGTTTTCTCACACCTCCTCCAACATCTGTGGTTTTTCATTTTTCTCGTCAATCTGTTACGCGTGAAATGTGAAGATATAATCTTAATATATTTGCATTTCTTTATTATAGAATTAAACTACTTTTTCATGTATCTATTGACTGTTTAGATTATGTCATCTTAACAGTGGTTATTAATATGATTTGACTTTTTAATAATTGGGCAACGGCTTTTCTTCTTATACATTTGATTTAGTTGCCTATTTATCTTAGAAATGAGAACTTCATCGTAGAAACTTGCAAAAATTTCCCCCACTTTTTGAATTTCTTTTAATATTAGTTGTATTTGTACTGTTTGTGTAAAATATTTTCATTCAGTGTAATCAAAATTATGTATTATTCTTCTTGGGAACCTCTCTTCTCTGCTCATGAATTCATTCTCTACGTATCAGTCTCTTAGGTGTTTTTTTCTATATTCCTCTGATTTGCTTATGCTCACTTTTTATATCTAAGTCATGTACCTGCTTGGAGAATATCATGGCAAGCAATGTGGTCTCTACCTAGTTTCTTGCCAGGTGACTTTCTATTTTTCCCTATTTGTTGTTGTTCAGTCATTTAGTGGTATCAGATTCTTTGTGACCCCATGGACATGAGAACATTTTTGGGCAAAGATATTGGAGAAGTTTGACATTTCCTTCTCCAGGAGATTAGGGAAAACAAAGGTTAAGTCATTTCTGCGAGGTCCCACAGCTAGTAAGTGACTGAGGTCAAATTTGAACTCGATCCTTCCAGACGCAAGGTCCAGTGCTAAGTACTTATCCATCCAGCTGCCCCAGTTTTCTCAATAGTTTTGGTAAAAATGAGTTCTTACCCAATAGCTTAGATCACTGGGTTTTTCAAATACTGCATCCTTGTGTTCATTTACTTTTATCTGTTGTGTACCTAATGTATTCCACTGGTCAGCCTCTTTATTTCTTACTTAGTACCAAATGGCTTTGATGATTATAGCTTTATTGCATAATTTTAGATCTTAGATCTAACAAGTTTTGCATTAAATCCCTTGTTATTCTCAACCTTTTGTTCCTCCATGTGGCGTTTCTTCTTATTTTTTTAATCCATTTGAAACTAATCCTCTTATAGCTTGATACATATGGCACTGTATAAATATATTCGTTAAGGATTTTTTATCATTTTTATTATGACTAAGCACAAATAAGAGAAATTAATATATTTCCAATTATTGAAATCACTACTTCTTTTAAAGTATGTTTTATAATGATGTTTCCATTGTTTTTGTGTGTGTTCTAGAAGAGTGACTTCCAAGCATTTTATTATTTCTGTAGTTATTTTAAATGGAATTTATCTTTGTATCTCTTTCTGCTAGGTTGGTGGGTAATATAAACAAATGCTATGAGTTTATTTTATGTCAAGCAGCTTTTCTAAAGTTGCTAATTGTTTAGTTGGTTTTAAAATATTTCTAGAGTTCATTAATAAATCATCACAGAAACTGCACAAACTATAATTTTGTCTCTTTTTTACTTTTGCTGATTCCTCAAAATCCTGTTCCTGTTTTATTTGCCATAGCTGTCATTTCTAGCACTATATTGCTTGAGAATGGTGATAATGGACATCTTTCCTTTTTCTCCCTGATCTTATTGGAGGAAGCCCTAGTTTACTCTAGTTACAAATCGTGCTGCCTCTTGATTTCTGACAGATACTAGTTATCATGTCAAGGAAAGATTTTCATAACTATACTTTCTAGTTTTTTTAAAAAAACATCAATCATTGTTTTTAAAATTTAATAGTATTTCATTTTTTAATTACATGTAAAATAGTTATCAACATTCATTTTTGTAAGATTTTGAGTTGCAAATTTTTCCCCCTCTCTTCCTCCTATCTGTGCTCCTCCAAGACAGCAAGCAATCTGACATAGATTATACATGTATAATCATGTTAAACAGATTTCCACACTGGTCATATTGTGAAAGAAGAATTAGAACAAAAGGGGAAAGCCATGAGCAAGAAGAAACAACCAAAAGAAGTGAATATAGCATGCTTTGATCTGCATTTAGACTCCATAGGTCTTTCTTTGAATATGGTTAGCATTTTCTATCATGAGTCTTTTAGAATGTCTTGAATATATTGCTGAGAAGAGCTAAGTGTATTTGTCTGAGCTGATCATCCCACAGTGTTGCTGTTGTTATGTGCAGTGTTTTTCTGTTTCTACTCACTTCTCAGCATCAGTTCATGTAAGTCTTTCCAAGTTTTTCTAAAATCTACCTCTTTATCACTTTTTGCAGCACAACAGTATTCCATTACATTTATATATCACTTGTTCAGTGACTTCCCAACTAATGGGCATCCCCTCAATTTCCAATTCTTTGCCACCACAAAAAGAGCTGCTATAAATATTTTCGTACATGTCGATCCTTTCCCCCTTTTTAATGAACTCTTTGTGGATCCCAGTGAGGTTTATCACAGCCTAGTTTTTCAAAGCTGTATTTCAAGAAATCATAAATGATGGGTGGAGTAGCACTACCCAGAATGAAGAGAATATTAATCTTGTCTTCCTTCAGCCCTGTCATTGAGAGATTGGACAAGGAAATGGGACAGGAGAAGAAAGCTAAGGTCTTCCCAATTTTAATAATTGGCTATTCATATCCTGAGCTATCTAGCCCTGCCTTATGAACTGCAGATTGGACATTTTCAACTGGATATCTTGTAGGCATCTCAAACTCATAATTTCTAAAAGAGAACTCATTATTCCCCCTCCCCAAACCCATTCATTTTCTGAACTTCCCTGTTTCTACTGAAAATACTACCATCCTTCCAGTCACTCAGAGTTGCAACCATGATTTTATTCTTAACTGCATAGTCGCACCTCCCTCACTCAAATCAAAGTCAGTTGCAAGTCATGTCATCTTCTCTCTGATGCCATGGTCCTCTTTGAAAACGAAGGACAAACACAACCTGTGAGTAGTGCAAGCTGCCTGAATGGCAACCCAGCCAACTGGGAACTCAGCTCATTCTCTCCTTCTCCCTCTCTTTCTCCTCTCCAAAGAAAGGTAAATTTTGATGGCCAAAAGCTGCACTTTCTTTCTTGGTTTTTACTGGCTAGATTTCTTCTTCCTTCCTTCCTTCTTTCCTTCCTTCCTTCCTTCCTTCCTTCCTTCCTTCCTTCCTTCCTTCCTTCCTTCCTTCCTTCCTTCCGTCTTTATTTCCTTCTTTGTTTCTTTTCTCAAAGACTAAACCTTACGCCCATTTCATGCTCGAACTCATAGATTGAACAACAGGTCCCTGCCCAAGCACTACTTAATGGTTATATTGATTGGACCCTCCTGGCTCAGAGTGAATGTAAGGGGTAACTGTTTCTCTTTTGGCCAGCAACCCTGAGGATCTTCCCCTCCCATTCTGTTTGGTGTTTTTTTTTTTTTTTTATTACAGGAGCCATCCCTTGACTCACTTTTTAAAAAAAATTTTCTTTTTAGATTTTTCATTTTTAACGCAGTTCATATCACATAAAACAATTCCAACTTTTGGTCAGGTTATACTTTTTTCAAAGCATTTACAATATAGACCACAAACTATTTTTTTTTAGCATTAACCAACTGAGACACAAATATTATTTATGTATGCTAACTTCACAAACCCTTTACCTAACTGTCTCCACACTATTACTAAGAATTAAAGGGCCCTAACTTATTGTTGTTGGTTTAAAGTACTAAGCCTAATAGCTTCATTTTAGACTTAACCTGGGATATTACCCTACCAACAATCTATAATTTAATAGATCTGGTATTAAGCTTACAAACATTTTGACTGCAGGAAATTGCCACTAAGAGTAGGGACATTGCGGGGAAACAATATCTCCCGAACTTCATGTCAATTCCAGACAGGAGTAGATTGTCAACTTGCTTTCAGTCAGGCTTAAAGTCTGCCAGGAGTCAGTGGGAAATTTAGTCAGGAGAATCCTACGTCAAGCCAGGCTGAACAGCCGCTCTCCCACCCTTCACATGAGATCACCTTTTTCAGTTAATACCAGCATCTCACAGACTTACTGGTATCATGGATTGGAGGCTCAGACCACCTTTCTTGCTATCCATATCTGGAGTTAGATTCAGAAGAACAGTCAGTTAATAGTCCTAAAATTTCTTAAAATAGCAAATTCCAATAACCAGGTTTCAGATATTACTATAATTTCGTATTGGCTAAGGAATATCTTTTGAGGCAGATCTTAAGTGGCTTACATGCCTTTCTATACATGTTCTAGTTCCTGATTAAACAACAATCATAAAATCAAATTTACCATTAAAATCTTAACTTTTCCATCAACGCCAAATTTTACCTGAGGCTACCTGTCTCTAGGAAACTTAGACTAAAATTCTTTTCCTTAAACTAAAGATGTCCCTGATTTAGTCTCAGTAATTAATTCAGTCAATTGTTTTAATACTAATTGCTTTTACAACACTTTGTAACATGTCTAATTTTTCTCTCGATTTCTCCCCCCTTCTCATCCCCTAATACCTTGCATTCTGATTACCCCTTCCCTCAAGGTACCATCCCTTCTTGCACATCCCACCCATCCCTTATCCCCATTTTCTCTCTTTTCTTGTAGGGCAAGATATATTTCTATACCCCATTACCTGTGCTTCTTATTTCCTAGTTGTGTGCAATAATAATTAAGCAGTTGAATGGAATCTCTGCCTTGAACACAGCACTGAGGAAAGGAAGGATAATTGGACCATCCTCTTGACAAAGGATTCAGAAGTTAAGTAACCGACTGGGAAAATGCCCAAAAAGGGGGAAAAAATAAGACCATAGACAGTTACTTTATTGGTGAACAGGTGTCTCCTACCACCTTAGATTAGGGAGAACAAGGCATACTGTCACTGGAAGTCAAGGTCCCTGCCTCCAGGGCCTCCAAAGTGAACTTAAAGAGGGCTCAGGCAGTAGAAGAGCTCAAAGAGCTAGAAAAGTAAGAACCTAAAAAATGCTGAGGAAAATAGCATCTTTAAAAATAGGCTAACTCAATTGGACAAAGAGGTTAAAAAAGCCAATGTGGAGAAGGAGGCTTTAAAAAGCAGATTTAGTCAAATGGAGGAGAAGGTTCAAAAGCTCATTGAACAAAATAGTTCTTTGAAAGAGAGAATTGAGTTCAGGGAAATGAATGATTATGAGATAAACCAAGCAGTTAAAAAACAAAACCAATAGTTTGAAAAAATAGAAGATAATGTGAAACATCTCATTGGAAAACCAACTGACCTGGAAAATAGATCCAGGAGAGACAATTCAAAAATTATGGGACTACCAGAAAGTCGTGCTCAAAAAAAGAGCCTCCACATTATCTTCTATGAAATTATCAAGGAGAACTGTCCGAATATTCTAGAACCGGAGTGCAAAATAAATATTGAAAGAATCCCCCAATCACCTCCTGAAAGAAACCTGAAGAGAGAAACTTCTAGGAATATTGTGGCCAAATTTCAGAGTTCCCAGGTCAAGGATAAAATACTACAAGCAGCTAGAAAGAAACAATTCTAGTATTGTGGAAATACAATCAGGATAACACAGGGTCTGGCACCTTCAACATTAAGGGATGGAAGGCCTTGGAATAGGATATTCCAGAAGTCAAAGGAAGGGGGGTTAAAACCAATAATCATTATTTAATATGTGGATTTTAATTGTCATAGTTTGCCCAATAAATTAAGCCTCAGAATGCTGCTTAATCAGTACACCATATATTGTAGTCCTTTGCCTATATTTTATTTAATTTTAGCATCAACATTTATTAGGAATATTAATTTATAGATTAATATTCATTAGGAATATTAATTTGTAGATTTCTTGCAATTATTTGCTCTCATTGGTTTATGTGTTAGTATCACATAAGAAGGCACTGGGCATAGCCTTTATTTTCCTGTTTTTCTTAGCAGTTTATGTCATATTGTAATTAATTGTTCTGTAAGTTTTACATACAATCAACAGGCCAATCCACCTGTTCCTAGGAATTTTTTTCTTTGAGTGTTCATTTATTGCCTGTTAAACTTCACATTTAAAATATGTTTATCACCTCTATTTTTTGTATAAATCTGGAAGGTTTTCTATTTCATAAGTAGTTTTTTTTTTTCAGTTTGTCAGTTTAATTAGCATATAATTTGGTGAAATGATTCTTGATAATGCGTTTGTTATTTCTTAATGAGAATTTAGATATTAGTAAGTTAGTTTTTTTCTTTTTATAATCAAGTTACATGCTTAATGGTTTATCTCTGTGTTGGTGCTTTAAAAAAGCAGTCATTTTAAAATTTATTACTACCATGTTAAATTTTGCTTTCACTTATGTGAACCTCACACTTTAAAGATTTCTTATTTGGTGGCTAAATGTGATAAATTAATATATGTTTAATATATAATATATGGTATACTATATATTGTATAATATGATATAACAACAATATAATATATATAAAATATAATATATGTGTACAAATAATATGTGATATATATAATACATTATGATAATATACATAATATGTAATTGATTTTCTGGGTTTTTTAAGGTATATGCCTACTTCATTGATATGATCTTTTTTTCTTTTATTGTTGCAAGTGGATAGAAATATCAATTTTTCTTTAACTCCTACTACATATGCAACCCAAAAATCTTTCATGTTCTCTCATTTTTGTCACTTTGTTTAAGGAAATTTTTATTTTATTTGTTTTTACAAAAATTATTTTTTTAAGATTAAAGCATTTTAATTTCTTAATTTAAATGACTATTTTAAAATAATTTTTCTTTATGATAATTGTAAAGTTACATTACTTTTTGATCATTTTTATGAGCAAGTGATAGATTTTGCAGTGGTGTAAATTGAGTTCTACTTTTTAGTTTTCTCATATTATTTCTTTTAAGAAATGTTTTGCCATTTGGGGCATATATGTTTAATGTTTAAAGTTAATTCACTGTCTATGTGAATTAATGTGAACCACAAGTCTGTGGTACTTTTCATCAAAATGTAAATAGTAGCTGTATTTACTTTGGTCTGCTTTTATTTTTGCTTTGTGTGAGATCATTATTGCCACCTTTACCATTTTGTTTTCACATAAGCATTCTCAAAATAGTTTCTGCTCCAAAACTTATATTAATGTTGTACATTATTCTTTTTCAAGTGTATATATTGTAAAAAGTTTATTGTTGGATTCTTATTTCTAATTACTTTAGCAAATCTCTTCAATTTTATGGTGAAATTCAAACCATTCAAATTCATTATGTCTTTCTGGAAGTCACCAGAATTTTATTAATATTTTATTAATATTAATATTTTTGCCTCTTGTTCTCAAAGATGAAGGCAGTTTTCTTTGATGATCTCTTGGAAGACGATGTGTATGCTCTTTATTTGCAAAAGACATTCAAGTAGCCTGATGATTCTTTTTTTAAAAATTAAATTGTTAAAACTGGATAACAGTGTGGCGGAAATTAGGCATAGACCCATACCTGACACCGTACTCAAGAATAAAGACCAAATAGGTACATGATTTAGATATAAAGATTGATACCATGAATAAACTGGAGAAGCAAGGAATAGTGTATTTATCAGATTTATGGAGAAGAGAAGAATTCTTTACTAAAGGAGAGATAGAAAGCATTATGAAATGCAAAATGGATAACTTTGATTACATTAAACTGAGAAGTTTTTGCACAACCAAACCCAATGCAACCAAAATCCGGAGGGATGTAGTAAATTGGGAAAGAATTTTTACAGCTAAGCTCGGGGATAAAGGCCTCATTTCTAGAATATATAGAGAACTGACTCAAATGTATAATCATACAAGTCATTCCCCAATTGATAAATGGTCAAAGGATATGAACAGGCAATTTTCAGAGGAAGAAATTAAAGATATCTATAATCATATGAAAAAATGCTCTAAATCACTATTGATTAGAGAGATGCAAATCAAAACAACTCTGAGGTACCACATCACACCTATAAGATTGGCAAACATGACAGAACAAGAAAATGATAAATGCTGGAGAGGATGTGGGGGAGTTGGAACACTATTTCATTGTTGGTGGAGCTGCGAGCGCATCCAACCATTCTGGAGAGCAATTTGGAACTATGCCCAAAGGGCTACAAAAATGTGCATACCCTTTGACCCAGCAATATCGCTACTAGGACTATATCCCCAAGAGATCATAAAAATGGGAAAGGGTCCCACATGTACAAAAATATTTATAGCAGCACTCTATGTAGTTGCTAAAAACTGGAAGTCAAGGGGATGTCCATCAATTGGGGAATGGCTGAATAAATTATGGTATATGAATGTAATGGAGTACTATTGTGCCATAAGAAATGATGAACAAGAAGACTTCAGAGAGGCCTGGAAGGACTTATATGACCTGATGCTGAGTGAAAGGAGCAGAACCAGGAGAACTTTGTGCACAGCAACGACCACAGTGTGTGAGAGTTTTTTCTGGTAGACTTGGAATTTTGTAATAACGCAAGAACTTCTTATAAAAAAAAAAAAAACCAATGGTGGTTCTCAAGGCAAAATGCCTTCCACACTCAGAGAAAGAAATATGGAAGCTATTCACAAAATGTAGCAGATCATGTTTGTGTATGTGTATGTGTATGTGTTTGTGTATCATGTTTTGATTTGTTATATGATTTCTTTCATTTATTCTAGTCTGACTACATAGCATGACTATAGTGAAAATATACTCAATAGGAAAGTATATGTAGAATCTATACAGAATTGTATGCAGTCGTGGGGAGGGAGGGGGGTAATGGGGGGTAGGTGGGGGGGATAAAATCTCAATTGTATGGCAGTGATTGTTAAACATTAAAAAATAAATAAAAAGAAACACATCTAAAAAAAATAATAAAAAAATATAAAAAAAATTAAATTGTTTTATTTGTTTTCAGTGTTCTGTAATCACTTCCACATATCTTAAATTTTTCCCATCCCTCTCCTCCTCCCTCCCTCCCTCTCCACTGCCTACATACAATTTTATAGAGGTTCTACAAGCAAATTCCTATTAAATCCATTTTCTCCTTAATCATGTTGCATAGAAGAATTAAAATGAATAGGAGAAATCATAAGACAAAATAAAATGTAATACAAAAGAAAATGGTCTGCTTCATTCTGCGATCGAATCCCATAGTTCTTTCTCTGGATGTGGAAGTCATTTTTCCTCAAGAGTTCGTTGGGAATTGTTTAAGTCCTTGCATTGTAATGAAGTACTAAGTTTACCAGAAAAATTTCTCGCACATTGTGGTTGTTGCTGTGTACTTACTTCTCCTGGTTCTGCTCCTTTCACTCAGAATCAGTTCATGTAAGTCTTTCCAGCAATGGAGCTGTTATAAATATTTTTGCATATGTGGGACCCTTTCCCATTTTTATGAGCTCTTGGGGATACAGTTTTAGAAGCGGTATTGTTGGGTCAAAGGGTATGCACATTTTTGTAGCCCTTTGGGCATGATTCCAAATTGCTCTCCAGAATGATTGGCTCAGCTCACAGCTCCACCAACAATGAATTAGTGTTCCAACTCTACCACATCTTCTCCAACGTTTATCACAAAAATAATTGCCACAACAGAAAAACTTGAAAATATGATAGAAATTCTCATCACAGAAACAAAAGACAACTGAATGGGAATGCAAATAGACAAAAGTCAAGGACAATATCAAAGATGAAAACCAAAAACCAATAACATGAAAATAAAATGTGCTGTCTTTTAAAGGAAAACCTATGGATGTTAAAGGAATTGTGTGTAGAGAAAACTTAAGGATTATGGGACTCCCAAAAGAAAATGAAAAATTGAAAACAAACTATAAGGTAAACAATAACACAATAAAACTGTCAAGAACTTCTGAATATAGAAATTGAAATATCAGTCATAGTAATTTATAGATTAGCTGTCAACGAAACTGTGCAACAATGTAATTACTAGTAGTTAAATTTAAATATCCAAGTCTGAAATAACAATTCTCCAACTGAGCAAGAAAAAGACCTGAAAATCTAAATGATAGGAAATTCAACTGACACATGCAAGAGAGGAGGTTATCTAGTTAATAATATGTTCAGTTCTGAAAATGTGTTTCCATTGATATTTTCTCAAAATGTATTCATTACTCTTTCCTGTGGGAGTAGTGAAGAATGAATAGTTATTTACTTTCAGAAATAACATTTTTATCACTTGGCCTCAACTGAATGAGGGGTAAGCCCCAAAGCATTTATAACAAAAAGTTAGGAGTATAAAACTCTATAATTTTCTTTTAATAAGAGCCATCTAAATTACTCTCTCCAAATGACCATTGTTCTTCAAACGAATCTGAGGAAACCATGCTCTCCACTTAAAGCACTCATATCATTTTTTGGAAACAAAGATTTTAGAGACTGATGCTGGCCAGACTTGGATGAAGATGACTATTGATTCCTTGTTGAATGGATTTGCAATGGTTGTTTCTTTTTTAAATTATTTAGAATTTTATTTTCCCTAATTATATATAAAAACAATTTTTAACATTCGTTTTTAAAATTTTGCGTGTCAAATTTTCTTCTTCCATCCTTCCCCACCCTCTTCACTGAGAAGGCAAGGAATGTGATAGTGGTTATACATGTGTACATATTGTAAAATATATTTCCATACTAGTCATATTATATAAGAAAACAGAGAACAGAAAAAGACAGTAAAAATATATGATTTGATCTATATTTACAGTCCATCAGTCCTTTCTCTGTGAATGGATGGCACTTTTCATCAAGTTCTTCAGAGCTGTTTTGGATCATTGTATTACTGAGAATAGGCAAGTCATTCACATTTGATCATCTTACAATATTGCTGTTACAGTGCACAATATTCTTCTGCTTCTACTCATTTCACTCTCCATCAGTTCATGTAAATCTTTCCAAGTTTTTCTGAAAGCATCCTTTTCTTCATTTTTTATAGCACAATAGTATTCTACAGTTTGTTAAGCCATTCCTTAGCTAATGGGCATCCCCTCAATGACCACTTCTTTTCCACCAGAAAAGAAATGTTTAAAATATTTTTGTATAGATAGGTCCTTTTCCTTTTTGTTTTTTTATCTCTTCTGGGATACAGACCTAGTGTAGTATTGCTGGGTCAATGGGCATGCGTGGGTTTATAACCCTTTAGGCAGAGTTTCAAATTGCTCAACATGGTATTTGAGTCAGTTCACAATTCAGTGTATTCATGTCTCAATTTCCCCATACACTCTCTAACCTTTGCCATTATCCTTTTCTGTCATGTAAAGCAGTCTAATAGGTGTGATGAGGTAGTTCCTCAGAATTGTTTTAATTTGCATTTCTCCAATCAATAGTGATTTAGAGCATTTTTAATATGGCTATTGATAGCATTGATTCTGAAAACTGACTTGATATCTTTTGATCATTTACCAATTGGATAATGGCTCTTATTTTTATAAATATGATTCAGTTCTCTATATTTTTGAAAAATTAGATCTTTACCACTGATGATTGGTCTAAAATTTTTTCAGAGTTGTGATTGCAAACTATATTTACCTCCATCCCATTTCCCCTGTTTATACTCTTCTCTATCATTTCATCCTGTCCCTCCTCAAAAGTGTTTTGCTCTGACTACTACCTCCATCAATCCACCCTCATGTTTCTCTCCCTCCTCCTTATATCCCGTTCTCCTCCTACTTTCCTGTAGGGTAAGTTAGATTTCTATATTGAACTGAATGTGTATGTCATTCCCTCTTTCAGTGGATTCTGATGAGAGTAAGGTAAAAGCATTCCCGTCACCTTCACACACTTCCCCTCCATTGTAAAGTTGTAAATTTCTTGCCTCTTTTAAGTGAGATAATTTACCCCCATTATATCTCTCCTTTCCCTTTCCCCCAGTGAATTCTTCTTTCTCACCCCTTAATTTGATTTTTTAGATATCATCCCATCATGTTCAATTCACATCCATGCCCTCCATTTATATAGTCTTCTCATAACTCCCCTAATAAGGAGGAAGTTCTTAAGTGTTACAAGTATCATCTTCCCACGTAGGAACATGAACAGTTCAAACTTACTTATTCCCCATGATTTGCCTTTCTTTCTTACTTTTTTATGTTTCTCTTGAGTCTTGTATTTGAAAGTCAAATTTTCTCTTCACCTCTCGTCTTTTCATCAGGAATGTTTGAAACTCCTCTATTTCATCAAATAAATATTTTTTTTTCTCCCTGAAAGATTATACTCAGTTTTGATGGGTAGGTGATTTTTGGTTGTTATACTATGCCCTTTGTCCTCCGGAATATCATATTTCAAGTCTTCTCATCATTTAATGTAGAAATTGCTAAATCTTATGTTATCCGATCTGTAACTCCACAGTATTTAAATTGTTCTTTCTGGTTGGTTGTAATATTTTCCACTTGACCTGGGAGCTTTGGAATTTGGCTATAATATTCCTGGAAATTTTCATTTGTGATGTCTTTCAGGAGACTATTGGTGGCTTTTTTTCAATTTGTATTTCAAGCTCTGGTTCTAGAATATGGGGAATTACTGATAATTTCTTTTTGGATGATATCTAGGATCTTTTCTTTGATCATGGCATTTAGCTAGTCCAATAATTTCTAAATTATATCTCCTGGATTTATTTTCCAAATCAATTGATTTTTCCAATGAGATATTCTGTTGTCTTCTACTTTTTTTCATTCTTTTGGTTTTCTTTTATTGTTTCTTAATGTCTCGTTAAATCATTAGCTTCCACTTGTTGAATTTAAATTTTTAAGAATTTTTTTCGAGGACAGAGCCAAGAGGGTAGGGTAGAACGACGGACCTGTAGAAACTCCCCTCCATAGCCCATAAAATACTAAACAAATTCTAGAGCATCGGAAGTCAGAAAATGACTGAGTGAAAGAGATTTCCAGTCCAAGACAACCTGGAAAGCTGACAGGAAAGATCTATCACACAGGGTGTGGAGCAGAGTGCAGTTCGACTTTGGCGGCAGCACGGCAAGGACAGAACCCGAACAGGCTTCAGGGGGCGGATTCCCTGGCAAGAGTTGCGGTTCCCAGATGACTCAATCCACAAACGCCATAGACAGCTTCAAAGGTCAGTGAGAAATCTCTTTTACCTGGGTGAGAAGGGAAGGCGGTCTGGCCCCAGCAGCCTCAGGGCGGCAGTAGTCTCTGTGGCACAGTGTCCATTTTAGGAGCCTTCAGCCTAAAGACCCTGGGGGAACCAAGTGAATGATGTCGATCTCAGTCCTGAGTGGTGATCTTGGGGTATTGGAGCTGGTGGAGGCGGTTGTGGAGAGGGAATTCTACTCACAGATATTGGGCAGAAAAGCTTATGGTTTCTCCCAGACCAGTGCGCAGGCCAAGAGAGGAGTAAACTCCTCTCCTGTTATTATGCCGTTTTGGAGGAACTGAGAACTTACAGGTCCCTATAGTATACCCTCCACCTGACAAAGGACTCAAAAGTCAAGTAACAGGCTGGGAAAATTCCCAAAAAAGGGGAAAAGTAAAACTATAGAAGCTTTCTTTCTTGGTGGGTAAGTATTTTCTTTCATCCTTTCAGATGAGGAGGAAAAATGCATACCTGTTGTGACCTCCTATTCCTCTACCCCTCACTTCTCTCCCTGACCATCTCCCCTAATTAGCCACCTCCATTTTTCCTCATCTTGCCCGTTTGGTGAGACATTTCAATTCTACCCTATTCTTCTCCCTTCAATCACTAGCCACCTTATGATTTCACTCATAATGTTTTTCTGAGCCTCAGATTGAGATCTCTCATTCCATTTGTCACATTTGCTCTTACAATTGTGGTGCTGAATGGAGATGGAGAAAATCACAAAGCCCTTTTTACCGGGTCAACTACAGATTTACATTATGCAGTTTCCACTGTACCCTCATTACTGCTCGGAAATCCTCCTATTCCACTTTTATTAACTCAATATCCCCACTCTCCCGGGCAGCCCTTCCAAATCTTTCATCCATTCTCAAACCTCTCATGGCCCCCAAGTTCTCAGTTGAGAGAGAATCTTGCCTCATCTTTTACAGAAAACAATTGAGGCCATTCACCTTGAGTTCTTTCTTCTCTGATGCTCCTCATCTTACATCAATCACTTTCTGCCACTATTTCCTTCTAAACCATTGTTTCACATGATGGGATGTCCTCACACATTAACAAGGTCCCAAGTCCTTTATATGTTCTAGCAATCCTATTCCATCTTGTCTTCCTCAAAAGATTGCTCCCTCTGTCTTATTCATTCTCACTTAATCTCTCCCTATCTACTGGCTCATTCCCTACTGCCTATATATATATACATGCTAATGTCTTACCTATCCTCAGAAAAATCACTTGTTTCCTGTGTCCCTGCTGTCGACCTGGATGTTTTCTCCCTTTTTTGGGTAACCTCTTTGAAAAGACTATCTATAACAGGTGATTCCACTTTCTCTTCTCTCATTCTCTTCAAATCCTTTTATAATCTGTATTCCAACCTTATCACTTTACCAATACTACTCTCTTCAGTGTTACCAGTGATCTCTTAGCTGCTAAATCCGATGTTCTCTTCTCGGTCCTCATTCTTCCCAACTTCTCTCCAGCCTTTAACATGACTGATCACTCTTTCCTCCTCAATCCTTTTTCTCTAGGTTTTTTTCCTCCCTAGAGATAGAACTATCCTCTAGTTCTTCTTCTATTAACCTGACTGCTCCTCATTCTCCTTAATATATCTTCATCCAGATCATACCATCTAATTCCGGGCATCACACCTAGTTACATCTTTCATCCACTTCTCCTCTCTCTTTGTACTATTACCCTTGTTGATCTCATTAACTTCCATGTATTTAAAACCCACCTCTATTGTGATGATTCTCAGTTCTCAACCTATTTCCTTACCGTCAACCTTGCATCTTCAACAGTCCTTCAGACATTTGGAACTTGATATCCAATGGACGTCTTCAACTCAGTCTTTCTAAAACTAAACTCATACGGCCTCCTAAATCCCCTCATTCTCATCTCTAGTACTTTAGAATACACCATCATCCTCCCTGTCCCTCTGACTAAAAGCCTAGGTGTTATCCTCAGCCTATCTATCATGCCCCTTTTCAAATCTATCTCCAAGGCCTCTTGTTTCTACTTTGCAAAATCTCTATCATATTCCCCCTTCTCACTTCTAACAGTGTTAACACACTGCCACAAGCTTCCATCACTTTATGCATGCACCGGTTTTTATTGGAATTTCATTGTTCTGCGGTTTACCTGTCCCAGAGTCTCCTCACTCTAATCCATCCTGCATTCAGTGATTTTCCTAAAGCACAGGTCCAATCCTGTCATCTCCCTACTCAATAAACTTTAGTCACTCCATATCAAAACACGGATTAAATACACAATCTTCTTTTCTGGTATTCAATGTCCTTTACCTCCTATCTTTTTTGTCTTCTTACACCTCATTCCCAACCACTTATGATTTGAATCTCTGACAGGGGTCTCCTTGCTCTTTCTTGACTGAGATACTCTGTCACTTGACTCCAGTAATTTTCTCTGCCTACTCAAAATGCCTGGAATAATTTTCCTTCTTATTTCTCACTATGAACTCCCATCGTGTTTTAAATTCACACTTGATATCTTGTCTTCAACATGAAGCCTGTCGCTAACCTTCTGAATTCTAGAGCCCTCTCTCCCAATAATTTTCTAGTTTTCCTGTATTTATTTTTATTTGCTTCTTTTTGAATTTTCCAATTAGACTGGAAAGTAGTTGAGACGAGGGATTGTCCTTAGCCTTCTTCTCCATCCCTAGCACTTAGCACCTTGCCTCGCACATAGCAGTCATTGAATAAATGTTTAACGACTGACATGATTCCATCTAGTTATTAAACCCCCCAACCCCATTATTCTGTCTTTTATTCATGTTTTGTATTGATATATTTACATGAATGTTTTTCATAGCAAGGAGTGACTCATGTTTTTGTCTTTGATCATCAGCACCTAGGGAAGCCCCTGGAATACAGTAATTGCTTCTGAAATGTTTTTTGAAGAATTAATTGACTTTGAGTCAGATAAAACGGTCTTTCGTTGCCATCTGGTGTCCAATAACAATGTTGTTGTTTATTGAGGCAATCTTTTGAGTCATGGCTGTCTCCTTGTGGCCAGCTCAGACATTACAGTTTTAGACTGCCATCACGTGTCCAAACCCTAAAATTATCACCACTGAAAGTCCCCCTACACTCTTAATCTTGCCCCTTGAATCCCGCTCCCGTCCTGTACTTGCTGAGCCATGGCCAAGGCTGGGCTGTGCTCTGCTCCACGCCTGGGTGCAGTATACATTTCCTGTCAGCCTTCCAGGCTGTCTTGAGCTGGAAATCTCATTTACTCTGTTGTCTTTTGGCTTCTGCTGCTCCAGAAATTGTTTAGAGTCATTTTTACAGGTTGTGGGAAGACAGTTTCTAAAAGTGCGTCCTTAAACTCTGCCATTTTGGCTCCACTGTCTGTTCCTTTTCCAATGAGATATTTCACATTGTTTGCTATTTTTTAATTTCTTGAGTTTTGTTTTAAAATTTCTTGATTTTTCCTTAAAAAATTGGCTTCCATCTGCTTCATTCTAATCTTTAAGGAATTATTTTCTTCAGTGAGATTTTGCATCACCTTTTCCATTTGGTCATTTCTGCTTTTTAGGGCATTTTTTCCTAATTGGATCTCTTTTGCCATTTGCATTAGTCTACTTTTTAAAGTGTTATTTTCTTCAGCATTTTTGGGGTCGCCTTTAGCAAGCAGTTTTTCATGATTTTCCTGAATCACTCTCACTTCTCTTACCAGTTTTTGCTCCACTTCTCTTACTTGATTTTCAAAATCCTTTTTCAGCTCTTCCATGGCCTGAGGCTTTGGATGGAGGAGCCTGTTGTTTTCTGTTTGCATGCTTTGGTCTTCCTTGTCACCAAATTAAGATTCTATAGTCTGATTCTTTTTCCAGTTTTTGCTCATTTGCCCAGCCATTTACTTGAGTTCTGAGCTCTTTGTCAAGGTAGTTCTCTGCTTCCAGTGGGGCTGGAGGATGTACTGTCAGCTGCTCAATCCCCTCACAATTTGTGGACCTAGAGCTCCAGAAACAGTAGGTGCAGCTGTCCATGCAACTGCTGTGGCTCCTGAGGTTTCCTCTGCCCCCCTCACCCCCCCCCCCCCCCCCCGCTGCTGCCCTGGTTCTGGTGCCAGACCACTTCACTTTCCTACACTAGTTCTACAGGCTTTTCTCACTGACCTTCAGCATTTTAGGGTTATGAATTCTGGAAACCATCACAGATGTGAGAGATTCAATCTCCCCAAGGCCTGCTCAGGTCCCCTCTGTTCACTCCTGGTCCACTCTGGACTGGATTCTGCTCCCAGCATAGTGTGATAGACACTTCCTGGTGATCTTCCATGCGGTCTTGGACTAGAGATATGCTTCACTCCATCATTCTGTGGGTTCTACAGCTCCAGAAGTAGTTTAGAAACATTTTTTACTGGTATTTGACTGGGCTTGGTAGGAGTGCTCTGCAAAGTCCATGCTTTCACTCTGCCATCTTGGTTCCACCCCTCTCCATTCTAATTTTTAAAGAACTATTTTCTTCGATGAACTTTTGGACTGCCTTTTCCATTTGGTCAATTCTGCTTTTTAAGACATTATTCTCCTCTTTGGCTCTTTGGACTTCTTTTGCCATTTGGGTTAGTCTGTTTTTAAATATGTTATTTTCTTCAGCATTTTGCAGGGGTCTGTTTTAACAAGGTGTTGACTCATTTTTCATGATTTTATTGCATTGCTCTCATTTTTTCCCTATTTTTCCTCCACTTCTCTTACTTGATTTTCAAAGTCCTTTTTGAGTTCTTCCATGGCCTGATACCATTTCATACTTTTCAGGGGAGACATTGGATGTAGGAATCTTGACCTTGCTGTCTTCTTCTGATTTTTTGTTTTGTTCTTCTGCTGGTTATATGCTTTGATCTTCCTCATCTGAAAGGACATAAGAAAATAACTTTTCACCAAGAAAGTAACCTTCAATAGTCTTATTTTTCCACTTCTGGGGCATTTTCCCTAACAATTACTGGACTTTTGAGCCTTTTGTCAAGTGGAGGGTATAGTACTCCAGGCCTCAGAAGTTTTGGGTAGCTGTTCTCTAAGGTATCTCTAGGGACCTGTAAGTTCTTAGTTCCTTCAACCTAGTATGACTAAAGGAGAGGTATTTGCTCCTCTTCTGACCTGTCCTCTGGTCTGTGAGCAACCACAAACACTATTTTGTGCCCTGGAACTGTGAGTAGGATTCCTTCTCCACAACCACCATCTGTTCTGCCACACCAGTGCTCCTCCTCATCCCAGGACCACCACTCAGGACTCAGACCCAGATCAGTCACTCAATTCCCTCTGGATCTGAAGGCCCAGAGCCCCAGAAGGAGCTGTTAATGCAGCAGTGGCTGCTGCCACCCTGGGAGTGGGGCTGAGTTGGGACCTGACCACTCTCCCCTCTCACCCAGGTGAAAGAACTTTCTCACAGACCTTTGAAGCTGTCTTTGGTTTTTGTAGTTTGAGAAATCTGAAAACTTCTGCAGCTGCCTGTGTTTCAGCACCCTGAAGCCTGCATCAGTCACATATATGTGGGCACAGCCCATGCTGGGCTGTGCTCCACTCTGAACCCAGATCATTCCTTTCCCCTTGCACATTGTCTTAGGCTAGAAATCTGTTTCACGCTGTCCTTTTGTGACTTTCGTGTAGATATTTTGAAGGCAGTGGAGGGAAAGCTCCAATGGGTCCATACTGCTACTCCAACTTCCTTCTTTTTCTCAAAAAATTTGCATTTTCTTTATATTTTATACCCAATTATATACATACATGTTGTCTCCAGCAATGGGATTTAAGCTCGTGGAAAGCATAGGTCATATAAATACTTTCCTTTTAGCCCCAGAAGTTAACCTTTGGACTCACAACAAGTAAGTGTTTTAGAAATACTTCTTGAACACTTTAGAGCCATTTAAAAATATGGTACATTCTTTCACTCACATCTGCTGGCCAGAAAGAATGCTGTAGCATACAAAAAGATTAGGCCAGAAAATAGTTTCTGGAGAAATGAATCTTATGTCCATCTCATATTCAATTCTTGTATTACATTCTGACTCATTCCTAACCATAATTTTATTTGATTTTATGAAGTGATAACTTAGTCACTGAAAAAACAGTCAGAAAGGAACCAAAAGAAATCCTTCAGTGTAAATTGGAATTCAGACTAAATCAACATTCTGATGACCTGTTTCGCTCTTTAGTCTTGTCACAGGAGAAATGACACAGCTTAAGACTAAACAGAATTAGTGAGAGAATTGTATAGGTTTCATCTTACAGTGCTTCTGGTCCTAGAGTGAAATATCAATGTTACCCATTAACAAGAACAAAACTGGCAAAACTGATACGTGAAAATGGCTAATCTTTGCTTTAGAGGAAGTGTTTGAAATAATTATCAGAAGCTAGAATAAGATGTTACCAGGTTTAAATCAAGCAATAAGTAAATTCTTGACTTTGGGCTTAGGAATACTAGAAACACCCTTAACCTTGCAATATGCACAATCAGCCAGTGAATAAAACTGCTATAGGTATGCTGGGAAGTAGTAGAGCTTCGATTGGAATATGGCTTCTCTGCCTCCAATTCCAGGGTTCCTACCTTTGGATCAGATTCTCCATCTGCCTCCCACTCTGGCCTTCCATTCTGAACAAAGCTGATCCTCCTTTCCTTGCATTTCTTCCAATCTTCTCAAAAGTTTGCCTGCCTCAGTTCGCTCCCTACTCAGATATTGCTTTAAGTCCCTATATGGGTCTAGAGGATCAAAGACCTAGACACAGGGGTGGAAGGGATTTCATAGACCATGTATTCCACATCCAACATTACATATGATGACTTTTTAAAAATTTGAGACACATAATATGTGGGTAAATTAACCATTTTGTAATAATGCCATCATTTTAATAAAAGAATGGTCATTTGACAATCTGTCTCTTAAACCAAAGACAATGATGGCAGTAGGTTCAATGCTTATATGCCCTTTGGAAGATGGGTGTTCCTGAGGTTGTCAATCAATTAAACAATTAAGGAGATAATTAATACTACAGTGAGGGAGTGACACTATTGAAACAAACTTTGCAGAGGTCATTTAATTCCAAGGTATTCCCAGCCCTGGGCAATCTATTCAAAGAATTATCTCTGTCCAAACCTGAGTAGAGCATGATGATTTCCCTACTTTGGTGGGATCTAAACAAGATTTTTAAGAATCCCATCTCATTATTAATGATGTCCTTCAAGAGACTGAAAGTTAGAAATCAGGACTTTAGGAAAAAAGGGGAGAACTCTGGATCTCCCCAAATCATTGGTTAATAATGATCATTTCTTTCAATTATCCAGAGGAGGAAACTAGGGGCCAGGGAGGGGAAGTGATGTGTTCTAATTTATTCTAAAGATCATTGGTCTATACCTCCCTGGGACCTCAGAGTCATCTTATTTAAGACCCTTGATCTACAGAGAGGAAACTGAGGCTCAGGGAATTGAAGTGACTTGCCCATTTCATACCAAAAATACTAGCTGGAAGGGAAATTCTAGGCAATGTAGTAGAAGCCACTCAATTTACAGAGGCAAAAATTGAAGCTAAGACAGTTGATGAGACTTGTATGAGATCCCACAGGGCTTAGGCTGGATTTAAACTCAGGTATTTTGTACCACTAAAGTTCAGCAATGTAGCCACTCCATTCTGCTGACTCCTATACTCTCATCTCAAGAGGTTATTCTCATCTCTCTAGATGTTCTAAGACTGAAGTGGAAGGGATTGATGGTTTCTTCTACTTAAAAATAAAAACCACAAATTATCCCAAATGTAAAGTTTCATCTAGTCAACCTTCAGTAGATACTTGCTTGCCAGAAAGGAATTCTTTGGCTTCTTGTCTTCATAAAATCTATGCTGAGTAAGTGAATTTCCTTGACTGGCTAATTTATAAGAATACAAGTCATAACCCAATTGACAAATGATTAGATGATATGACCAGGCATTTTTTTTGATGAAGAAATCAAGACTACATATAATTATTTGAGAAAATGTTCTAAATCATTACTCATTAGACAAATGCCAAGTACAATAACTTTGAGATATCATCTTCTCCCAATAAGATTAGCTAAAACAATAGATGCTCTTCAACTGAGGAATAGCTGAACAGTTAGAGGCATATGATTGTGATGGAATACTGTGAGGATTTAAGAAGTGGTGAGCTAGTTGATTGAGAAAACTAAGGGAAGACTTGGACCCATGAAGGAAAAATGGAAGAGCTGACAGATACAAATATGCGTACTACAGTCTTGCATATATGTGTATGTTTGTACATGTAAGTGTGTATATATATATGTGCACTTGTTTATACATATTTATGTATACATATACATATTTATACATATACATACATACATATTTATATATAGACACATATACACATATATGCATATATATGTAAGTATATATATATATATATAGTTAATTGTAGCCATCTGTAGAACTGGGGAGGGAGAGGGAGAAAAAAATGAAAATTACATAGTGGAGAACAAAAGAAAATGTAGAAGGAAACAGAAAAACTGGATTGGTTTGAATACAATATGTAGGTTTTATTACATGGGTTTTGTGAAATGTAAATTTATGGTTTTATATTGAATCTTCTCTTATGTTCCATCATGAGCAAAGAAAAGTTCTTATTTTTTTCATTTTGATTTTAAGTATAAAATGGCTAAAAGTAAAAAAATAAAATAAAATAAAAATCAAAGTTGGAGACATTAAAATGTTATTTAAAAAGTCTCTGTGTATTGCAGTCAATTCTCCACTCAACCCACAATGTCATTTTCAAAAAGTACAGAGCTGATCATGTCACCTCCCTTCATGCTGTCTCACCAAACACTCGCAATAAATTTCAGGAGCTCACTATCACCTCCAGGATCAGATATAAAATCCTTTCATGTTCAAAGATCTCAATGATTTGCCTCCCCTTTCCAGTCTTATTAAACCTTGAAGTCCTTGTCCTCCTCCCCCCACTCCCAAGAATATCTGATTCAGCAACATTGACCACCTTGCTATTTCATGAACAAGAAACAAGTGTTAACATTAAGCAAGTAACATTAATATTTAACCCTGGACCAGGTACACTGTCGTGTGATACTTGCTTCTTAAAGTGGGAGGGGTAGCCCCTCAGGGTTCCTATGTAAAAGAGAAACAATTATTATTCAGTAATTACAATCACTCTGTGCTAGGTGGGTGGGGACTTGTTGTCCAGTCTATGAGCTCCAGAGTGAAATGGGTTTTAGGCTTCATCTTTGAGCAAGAAATATAGCCAGTAAAGCCAAAAGAAAAAAGGCAGTTCCTGGCCATGGAGTACACCTTCCCCTGGGTGGAACACTAGAGGAGAGGGGAGGGCAGGGGAGGAGCTGCTACTCACTCACAAGTTGTGTGTGTCCTTCGTTCTCAAACAGGACCATGACATCAAGATGATGAGATGAGTGCCACTTGACTTTGTTTTGAGTGAAGGAGGGCTGAGCAAGATCACCAGCCTCACTTTCTTCTCCTGAACCATTTGGGTCCAGTGACCAGGTATTCCCAAGATGCAATAGGAGACCCAAGCCCTTTCAGGCTAAGATCTTATTACATTCTCACTTTGAATGAGATACACCCATTCAATGAATAGGATTTGTGGTGGCAAAGAACTGAAAATTTCACGGATGCTCATGAATTGTGGAATGACTAAATAAGTTGTGGTATATGATTGAGATGAAATACTATTACACTATAAAAAAAAAAATATGAGCTTCATGGTTTTGGGAAAAAACATGGGAGAGCCTGCTGGGAAGATGGCAGAGCAGGTCAGAAAATTTCTGTCTCTCAAGATTTTCCCCCACAAAAGAGATGAAATAACTCCTCAGGGAGAATATTGAGCAGGTAAAAATAAATAAGAATAGGGGCAGAATAGGAGTCTTCCTGGGACAATCTGAGACTATCTTAAGAAAATCCCAGCACTAGTTTTGGTCCCTGTGAAAAGTAAACACCTCCAGGCTACGTCTCAGGTCCCCTTAAACAACAAGCAGAAAGCCCTGGGGCTATCTCAGTTGGGAGGCTGCCTTGACCCCAGATCAGGAACTTTTACTTCAGAACGGTGAGGGTTGTTGGAGCATCTGAGCCAGGAAGATCAAGGGAACATGGACTGACAAGAAACACTCGACCCAGTTGTGTTGCAGAGATGCAGCTTGGTGTGAGAAGGAACCAGCACCTATTCAATGAGTGCAGCAGCAGTAGCTTGGGACCTGGCTAGCTGTGAGCATGTACAGGAGGTTTGAGGACTTGGTCCAGTTCCAAGTTAGGGGGAGGACTGAAGGAGGATCTGAGGCCAGAGGCACCTTCTCCCATACTCCAGGAATAGAAGTGATTATAAAAAGTGAGCTACTCCAAATCAAAAATAATGCACAGGCAAAGGAGAAAAAAAATTCAACTATAGAGAGTTACATGGGAGTGGAGAAGCCTGGGGTTCCTCTTCACAGGAGGACATTGAAGCAAAGAAACCCTCTTGTATTGAAAAGAGTAATGTCAAATGTTTACCTGCTCAAAAAGAATTCATAGATGAACTTTAAAAAGACTTTTAAAATCAAATGAGGGGGACTGAGGAAAAACTTTAAAAAATAAATAAGAACAATCCAAGAGGAAGAAAATTATGATAAGAAAGTCAACTAATTAAAAAAGGAGACTTAGAATCTTGTGGAAGAAAACAACTCCTTGAAAATCAGAATATGGCAAGGGGAAACCAGCAAAGTTGCAAGAGATTGAGAAATAATCAAACGAAACTTTTTTAAAAATTGAACAATAATAGAGAATGTGAAAAATCTCATAAGAAAAACAACTGATCGGGGGAACATATCAAGAAGTGAAAACATAAGAATAATCAGCCTCCCTGGAAGCTAAGGTCACAAAACAAATATTGATATAATAACACAAGGAATAATTAAAGAAAATTGTTCTGATGCATTTGAGGAAGAGTGGAAAGTAGAAATAGAAAAAAAAATTATTGATCAAAACCTGAAAGAGATCTTATGAGGAAAACCCATAGGAATATTATTGTCAAATCCTGAAAACCCCAGCTCAAGGACACAATATTATGAGCAACAAGAAAAAAAAACCAATTTAAATACAACGGTGTCAAAATTAGAATCACACATGACCTAGCAGTGGTGACGCTAAAAGACTGAAGGTTTTGGAACACTATGTATCAGAGTGCAAAAAATTGGGGTTCTGGCCAAAAATATCATACCCAGGAAAGTTAAGCATAATCCTGAATGAAAACAAATGGGCATTTAATAAACTGTCAAACTTTCAGGACTTTGTTAAAAAGAAAAAAAAAAAAAACAGTCTGAGCTCAATAGAAGATTTGCCATACAAGAGACAAGAGAAATATAAGATAAATAACAAAGACTAATTACAAGGGACTAAATACAGACAAACTGTTTACCTTTTCTGAAAACAAAATGTAAAACATATGTCTTAGATTGTTATTAGTAATTGGGTAGCTGACAAGAAAAATTGGGGTAAATGAGGTATAAGAAGAACTGAAACAGAAAATAGATGGTGGAGGAGGGCTATTAGTTCTGGAAACCTACTTTCATCAAGAATGGGTTCAACAGTGAGCAACACATACATATTGAGAAGAGTATTAACATGTTAAATTCAGAAAGAAGAGGATAGGGAGGGGCAGAAGATAAGGGAGCAATCTCTAGAGGGAAGGATGAGGCAATAGGTTAAAGCAGGTATAGAAGGCTGTTTAGATTAATGGGAACAGGGGGATAAGGAGTGGTCCTTGGAGGGGGGCTAGGTTAAGTAATAGTAGGACAAGGGAGAGAGGAGAGGTGAAGTAGAAGAGTTAGGAGGGATAGGACATAAGAGATACACACAAATATAAAAACAAAGATCAGAAGTAGAATTTGTTAGGGAAAGTATAAGTCTATATACGTATGTATATATGTATGTATGTATAAGTATATGTGTATCTATAGGAAAGGAAATGGAAATGGAAAGGAAAAGGAAAAGGAAAGGTAAAGAATCTAACCAGTAAAACCCAAGTTAATTGGGCATCTTCTGGCCATCCAAATTTACCTTCCTTTTTAGAGGAGAAGGAAAGTGAGAAGGAGATAGACAGGAAAGGAGGGACTGAGTTACTCAGCTAACTGGGTCCCCATTCAGGCAACTGTGTCTACTCACAGATGTTGTGTTTGTCCTTCATTGTGGAAAAAGGCCATGCCATCAGAGAATGATAACATGACTTGCACTTGACCTTATTTTGAGTGAGTGAGGGCTCTTCAAGGTCACCAGTCTCACTTCTCTTGCAGAGCCATCTGAATCCAGTGACCAGATATTCGTCATGATGACTGGAGAAGAACCAGGATGCAATAGGTGACCTTGGCCCCTTTAGGCCAAGATGTATTCAGGAACTCACTTAGGGTGAGGTAACACACATTCAGGGGATGGTCCCTTTAGTGAAGCATAGAAAAAAAAATGACTTCAGGCTGGGAGAGAAACAGCAACAGTTACTAGGGATAATCGCTCTTAAGTCAGGAAGGTCCAAAAACCAGCCCGTAGGCAGGGGCCTGGTGTCCTCTACTGAATGACCTTCACGGTGCAGTAGGTTTAAGGTTTAGAGAAAGGAAGAGGAAGGAGGTGAAGGGAGAGGAAGGGAAGGGAGAGGAAGAGAAGGAAGGGAAAGGAAAGGTATATCTGTATTCATATATATACATATATCAGAGCTTTATTGTAGCCTTTGCAAGGATGGGGGAGAAAGGGAAAAAAAGAACAAAATAAAAGTGTACACAGCAGAAAACAAAAGAAAACCAACAAGGAAGCAAAGAAAAGGTGAACAGCTCTCAACATAACGCACTTGTATGCACTTTCCTGAAATAGAAATTCATTGCTATATATAAATATATGTATGCGTGTATAATACTATCTTATGTTCTGTTGTACACGATATGCTTTTTTCTTTTCTTATTATGTATTTAAGTTTATAATGTTTTCTTTCTTTTCTTATTGTGTATTTAAATTTCAGTTACAAAAAGGAAGCATGGAAAGATTTGCACAAAAAAATGAAGAGCAAAATGAGCAAAACCAAGAGAACATTGTACATATTAACAACAATATTGCTTTCAGAATGACTTTGAAGATGTTATTTTTGATTATTATAAATACCCAAATGAACTAAGAGGGACATATGAAGACTCTATTTATATCCAGAGAAAGAGCAGATAATAGAAGTATGCACTGAATAATTTTCCATAAATACCTATTTATGTCTACAATGGTAACCATCTCTAGGGTGGGAGAGACTGAAGAAAAAAATGAATTTACATGACTGTGTTGAGGTATGTTTGAAAGGAATAAGAAGTTGTCCATAGCAGATTTTCAGTTTCATGTGCAATCGTCTTTTTAATTGTGCTATTATGTATATGCTTGTTTTGTTCCATAAATTTTAAAAAATCGAAAAAAATAAGGTGATAGGATGTAGTAGGGGGAAGGAGTTGATATGCATCATCAAATGCATTAGAAGGAAAAGAGTTTATTCTTCTTCAGATCCCGATAATTTCTCATTCGTATTTACACTTATATTTTTCTCTCCATTCTAGTCTTTGTATTTCAAAGTTTCTGCATAGCCTACACAGCTCTGGCTTTCACATCAGGAATTTTTGGAAGTTTGCTATTTCATTACTAATCCATTCTTCTCATCCCACCTCCAAATCGACTGTGAATTTATTCACAGTTTTGCTGGGCAAGTTTCTTGGTTGTAAACTCATATATACATACATACAAACATACACACATACATACATACACACATATGCACACACACACATATATATGTATATATATATGTATATATGTTTGCCTTCTTGGATATGATATTGCCTACATTCTCTACCCTTTTTATAGTAGTGGCTATCAAATCTTGTGTAAGGCTGATTGACTCCTTGGCATTTTCATTCTTTCTTTCTGTCAGCTTGCAGTATTTTTTGTTTGAGTAGAAAGCTGCATATTAGACAAAAAACATCCTGGAAATTTGATATTTCTAATGTCTATTTATTTTTATTTTTTAACATTTATTTCCACAAAATTTTGAGTTTCACATTTTCTCATCTCTCCCCTCCCCCCACCCCAACACACCGAGCATTCTGATTACCCCTTCCACCAATCTTCCCTCCCTTCTATCCTCACTCCCTTCTTTTATCCCCATCTTCTCTCTTGTCTTGCAGGACAAGATAAATTTCTATACCCCATTGTCTATATATCTTATTTCCCAGTTGTATGCAAAACCAATTCTCAACATTTGTTCCTAAAACTTTGAGTTCCAACTTTGCTTCCTTCCTCCTTCCCTACCCATCCCCACTGAGATGGCAAGCATTTCAATATAGGCAATATATGTGTAGTTCTGCAAATGATTTCCATAATAGTCATGTTGTGTATGACTAACTATATTGCTTCACATTCGATCCTGCCCCGCATTTCTTATATTCTCTCTTTTGACCTTGTCCTTCCTGAAGAGTGTTCACTTCTGATTGTTCCCTCCTCCCATTTGCCCTCTCTAACATCACCCCCCCCCCCCAACTTGCTTATTCCCTTCTCCCCTACTTTCCTGTAATGGAAGACAGGTTTTCATACCAAATTGAATGTGCATGTCATTCTTTCCTTGAGCCAAGTGTGAGGAGAGTAAGCTTCACTTTTTTCCCTCTCGCTGCTCCCCTTTTCCCCTCCATTAAAAAAGCTTTTTCGTACATCTTTTGTGAGAGATACTTTACCCCATTCCACTTCTCCCTTTCTCCTCCCAATATATTCCTCTCTCACCCATGAATTTTATTTTGTAGATATGGTCCTTTCCTACTCAATTCACCCTGTGCTCTGTGTGCATGTATATGTATATATATATATGTACTTATGCATACACATATATACATATATGCATACATTACATATATTCCCTCCAACTACCCAAATACTGAGAAAAGTTTCAAAAGTTGCAAATGTTATCTTTCCATGTAGAAATGTAAACAGTTCAACTTCAGTAAGTCCCTTATTATTTCTCTTTCTTGTTTACCTACTCATGATTCCCTTGATTTTTGTGTTGGAAAGTCAAATTTTCTATGCAGTTCTTGTCTTTTCATCAAGAATGCTTGAAAGTCCTCTATTTCATTGAATGAGCATTTTTTTCCCTTGAAGTATTATACTCAGTTTTGCTGGGTAGGTGATTCTTGGTTTTAATTCTAGTTTCTTTGACTTTTGGAATATCATATTCCATGCCCTTTGATTCCTTAATGTAGCAGTTGCTCTATCTTGTGTTATCCTGACTATATTTCTACAATACTTGAATTGTTTCTTTCTAGCTTCTTGCAAGATTTTCTCCTTGACCTGGGAACTCTTGGAATTTGGCTACAATATTCCAAGGAGTTTCTCTTTTTGGTCTCTTTCAGGAGGTGATCGGTGGATTCTTTCAGTATTTATTTTGCTCTCTTTTCTCTTGATAATTTCATGAAAGATGATGTCTAGACTCTTCTTTTGATCATGTTTTTCAGATAGTTGCATAATTATTAAATTGTCTCTCCTGAATCTATTTTCCAGGTCAGTTGTTTTTCTAATGAGGTATTTCTCATCGTCTTCTATTTTTTCCATTCTTTTGGTTTTGTTTTGTAATTCCTTGGTTTCTCAGGAAGTCATTAGCTTCCATCTGTTCCATTCCAATTTTTAAGGAACTATTTTCTTCAGTGAGCTTTTGAACCTCATTTTCCATTTGGCTACTTCTGCTTTTTAAAGCATTCTTCTCCTCATTGGCTTTTTGTGCCTCTTTTGCCAATTGACTTGACCTATTTTTAAAGGAGTTATTTTCTTCAGCATTTTTTGAGGTCTCCTTTACCAAGCTGTTTACTTGCTTGTCATGATTTTCTTGCATTACTCTCATTTCTCTTCCCAGGTTTTCCTCCACCTCTCTTACTTGATTTTCAAAATCCTTTTTGAGCTCTTCCATGGCCTGAGACCATTGCATATTTACTTTAGAAATTATGGAAGCCTTGACTGCCTCTGAAGTTATGCATTGTTCTTCTTCATCTGAAACGATGGAAGAAAATACCTGTTCACCATGAAAGTAACCTTCTATATTCTTATTTTTTTCCCTTTTTTGGGCATTTTCCCAACCATTTATTTGATTTTTGAGTCCTTTGTTAGGATGAGGGCATACTCTGGGGACCTGGAAGTTCTCAGTTCTTCCAAAGGGGCACAATCAAGGGCCTGCACACTGGTCTGAGAGCTACCAAAACTTTTCTGCCCAGAATCTCCATATAGTAGAATTCCTTCTCCACAACCACCTCCAGCACACCAGGCCCTGGGACAGTGGTAAGGGCTGGGATTCAGCTAAGCTGCTCAAGTTCCCCAGGGGCTTTAGGCAGGGGCCAGGCTGCCACTCAAGACTGAGGTTCAAATTAGCTTCTCAATTCTCCCAGAGGTTCTAGGCCCAGAGCTCCACAAATGGATGCTGCTGCTAGTGCTGCACCCACCACCACCACCACCTGGGGCTGGGACCAGGGGAAGATCCTGCTCCCTTGCCACCTAGGTGAAAAAGCACGGACCTTTGAAGCTGCCCTCGGTGTCTGTGGGTTGAGGGATCTGAGAATCTCCACTGCTGCTGGGGATTCTGCCACTGAAGCCTGTTCAGTCCTGTTTCTCCTGGTGCTGGCCAAGGCTGGGCTGCACTCTCCTCCATGCCCCATGTAACAGACCTTTTGTATCAGCCTTCTAGGCTACCCTGGGCTGGAAATCTCCTTCATTCTGTCGTTCTGTGGCATCTGCTGCTCTAGAATTTGTTGAGAGTCATTTTTCACAGGTATTTTATGTGTTGTGAGGAAAGAGCTAGTGTATGTGCATCTTTCTACTCCACCATCTTGGCTCTGACCCTGGAAATTTGGTTTTGATGTCAGAAGGTGATTGGTTGATTATTTTTATTTCTATTTTGCATCCTGATTTTAAGACATCTGGTCAGATATAAGATTATTGGAAATGTCATATCTGACTGTTATTTGTCATGGTTTTTATATAGTTCATTTGTCCTTCCATTATCTCTCCTTGATCTGTTTTCTAGGTCAGGTCAGTTGTTTTTGCTGTGAGATACCTTATATTTTCATCTAAATTTTCAATGATTTGCTTTTGTTTTAATATTTTTTACTGGTTCATGGAGCTATTATCTTCATATTTAGACAATTCTAAATTTTAAGCTGGGCAGCTAAGTGGTACCATGTAGAGTGGCAGGCATGTAGTCAATAAAACCTGAATCCAAATTGGGTCTCAGACACTTACTAATTGTGTGACCCTAGACAATTCACTTAAGCCTATTTGCCTCAGTTTCTTCATATGTAAAATGATCTGAAGAAGGAAATGGAAAACCTGTCCACTATTGTTGCCAAGAAACCCCCATATGAGATCATAAAGAGTCAGACATGACTGCAACAAGGGAATAACAACATTTTTTAGGGATTCTGGGGCTTCTCTAACATTTGAAGGTTTTTTTTAACTTTTAAAATATTTTTTCCCGTTATGTGTTAAAATTTTTAAAATGCATTTAAACATTTTGAATTCCAGGTTCTCTACCTCCTTTTCCCCATGTTGAGTTGACAAGTAAATTTGTATACATTATATATGAGCAGTCATGAAAAACACATTTCCATATTTGTCATGTTATAAAAGAAAGTACAGACCAAAACAAACAAAAAAAACCCAGGAAAAATAAAGTTTAATAGTAGGATGCCTTGATCTTCATGTAGACTCCATTACTTCTTTCTCTTGAAGTGAATAACATTTTTCATCAATAATCCTTCGAAATTATCTTGGTTTATTGCGTTGGTAAGAATAGCAAAATCATTCACATACAATACTGCTGTTACTGTATACAAAATTCTCCTGGTTAAAACTCTTTTTCTAAGCTGTTAATTCTCTTTCCTTAACTTTCTTCCAGAGTTCTCTTTCCAATTTGTTTTTCTGTTTATCATTTTCATTTAGAAAGTCATTTCAATTAAGCGTGAAAATATTTATCCTCTCTTTTCAGAAGTGTACAGACAGGTAGGTGATACAGTAGATAGAGTGCAGGACCTGGAGTTAGGGAGACCTGAGTTCATATTTAATCTCAGACACTTACTAGCCCTGTGACCCTAGGCTGCTCACTTAATCCTATTTACTTCAGTTTCCTCATATGTAAAATGAGGCAGAGGAAAATAATGTCAAACCACTCCAGTGTCATTGCCAAGAAAATCCCCAAAGGGGATCTCAAAGAGTCAAACACAACTAAAAACTGAGTAAATAATAAAGGGAAATCTAGTTGAATTTCTCCTTAAATTGTGGGATCTTTTTTGACGCTTTGTTTATAGATGTTTTGATGTCATTCACTTATTCTGAGTTTGTTGCTTGAGCATCCCTGGCAATCTAATAGATCTTGATTTAAGACTCTTTTTCCCCCTCATCCTTCAGGTCCTTCTTCTGGATTTTGAACTTTTTGTCAGAGCTTGGCACTATGGATTTGTGGAGAGATTGTATGGAGCATGTTTGTGTTTTCTTGGGTCCTGCTATTGCTCTCTTGGGGTACTGAGTGGTGTTTAATTCCAGGATATCTACAAGAACCCCAGCAAATTTTCCTTATTCTCAAATGTCTGTTGATCTGGGTTATTCTGAGTCATGCAGTGCCAGTGTGAGCTCTGCAATTTACTTATTTTGGTTTTGGGTATCAATAACATTTAAGTCCTACTGGACTCATCCCACTATCTAGAAGCTGGAACAATCTACAGGTTCATGATGACAGAACTTTTGGATCCCCTTAGATCTGCCTTTCTTGCTTTAATTATTCAATGGAATCCCCTAGGAATAATTGGGCACTGGATTTCTGAACCTAATCTGCTGCTGTGGACAGGGCATTACAGCTGCTGCTTGCTTCTATACATGTTCCTCAATGAGGACAAAAGCTAGGATCCATGAAGATTCCTTACCTTAGACTGCCACTCCAAAGCACAGGTCCCTGCCTGGCTCTGTAACGCAGCCCTGACTCAGGACACCTGCCAGTGAAACCATGATACTTCTACCTGTACAAGAGCAGGCTATCTGTGTAGGTCCAAAAGACATCTCTTCTTAACCTGGTGCACAGCTATGTAAAGAGCTTCCGTGAGCCCCTGTGGTAGAAAGTTCCGTATAGTTTCATAACTGCTAGAACTTCTCCCTAGTGTCCCCAGATCTCTCTTTCTGACCTTACCTGTTCTGACTTGAGTTGGAAAGTGATTCACTGTGAATTTGTTGTTGTATTTCCCACTTAGAACCCAGGCTGGTGTATTTTCTATGTCTATGTGGTATGATTGGGTGGTGGTGGTGGCAAGGGGTGAGCTGGCCTGTCCTTCTCCCTGCTCTCCTACAATCTTAGTGGGAGCCTCTTGTTTGTATTACTATAATGCTATCAGAGACTCCTTTCCACATCTGGCAATAGTAGAATTGAGAGAGCAATGCTGCAGTGAATGTGAATCATCTAAAAACAAAAACATATCCTCATAGTATGCTTTGAGACACAGAGTCCAACAGGTTTAATGTGTTTTGTATTTAAATTCTCTTGGCAATTACATGGGACTTTAAGGGCTTTTCCTCCTAAGTAATTGTTTGAATCTTTCCAAAAGAGTTAGCTCCCACTTGGAAGTAGAAGAACATCGTATTCTTGTAAATGTGCTTGATCACCTCATGGCCCATGGCTTAAATATAGACTAGTCACTAGCAAGGAAAAGTTGCTGAAGGCCAATATATGAAGCTCCTTCTAAGAGGTAAGAGCAAAGGTGGCATTAGGAGTAGCAAGGGCCTGAGACTAGTAGGAGTGGCCTTAGGGTCATGTATGCCAACACCAAATTCAATCTGTGGGCATCTTTTGTACATGAATGAATATTTTCAATCCCCACTTATTTCAGAAAAAAAAATTATGGTAATCTACTTACTCACTATCTACTTACTTCTTATTTTTATACTCTTCTCACTCCCTCTGATTATGTGAAATAGTAGTTTCCTCCTTCATTGCTCTTTCTTCCCTAGGCTATTTCTTTCTCTTTACTTAATCTTTTGTCTTTTAATATAGTCAAAGTATAGTAAAACTTACCTCAAGCTCTCCTTATTATCTATTTCTTCTTGTACCTTTGAAGACAGAAGAGTTCTGAGAGGAGATGCCTTTTCTCCTTTATTAGAATATGAATACTTTTTCACGTAATCCTATGCATATATTCAAAAACATATGATATTATTGTCCTCTTGGAGAATGGAGGACAACCCAAAACCACAACCACACTTCACAGAGCAGGCACTTAAATCCTTACTTCACTCCATTCATTAAAGCTAAATTTGTCCCCTTTCTTCCCCCAGTATTATACTCTGCTATACTAGTTAATTTATAACGAGTTGTTTTGCTTTAGCTTCTGTCTTCTGGAATCCTATCTTCTAATCTTTCTCATCTTTTAGAGTGGTAGCTATTAGATCTTGATTGATCCTGATCAAGGAACCTTGGCATAGGTACTCTTCCTCCCTTTCTTTTTGTAGTTCTTTTTCTGAATTAGAGGCTCTGAATTTTGGTTAAGAAATTTTTTTGGAGTTTACACTATGGGGTTTCTGTGAGAAGTTGACAAGTGTTTTTTTTTCTATGTTAATTTCACACTTGGATTCATATAGCTGATTTCTTGAAATATGGTATCCAGGATTATGTATTTCAGGTTTTCTAGTAGAACAGTGAGATTTAAATCACGTCTCCCTGCCACTTTTTCCAGGTTGTTTGTTTGTGACAAGAGACAGCTAACATGTTAGGATCTATTTCTGTCTATTGATTTTGTTCTGTGTGGAGGCTGTCTCCTGAAGATATGGAGCTGTCTGGTCCTATCTGGTTTGCAGTTAGCTTGTTATGTGAGCAAGTTTTTGCACCTAAGCTTTATATTGTCTACCCAATTATTTCTTCTACAGCAATCCGTTTCTTTCCCATTCTGTCCTATAGAAACGACCATTTATTTGCTCACTTTTAGAATTCTTATTACATAAACTCAAGGAGTTAAAGCAGATTTTATCGAAATCTGTGGTTTTATTTCAGATCTCCTCTAGGGCTACGTAGCCTTCTTCCTTGAAAGAGAAACATTTTGAGTTGAGAAATGGGAGAATGTTCACAGTCAGGTCCTGTAGGTGAACAGAGTCCCAGTAACACAAGGTGCAGTATAGTGACCTTAGAAATTGAGGGAATGATCTCTTGTACCCTCACTTTGTAGAGAAGAGAGTTTGGAGGTAGGTAGGTTGTACTTCTTGGCTTGCTGTCCTAGTTTCATGCTCCCAGGTTTTGTCTGAGTTCAAGGCTTGTCTTTGTTCCCAAAGTGTTGTCTGAGTTACAGGCCTCTAGAAAACAAAACTACTAGAGCTGGAAGAGACTTGAGGACATGGAATGTCACAGTTCAAAGGGATATGAAACACTGAATGTCAAATGTCCTTGGGTCATAGAACATCAGACTGGGAGGAACCTCATGGAAGTAAGGATAGAGCTGCACTGATTTTCCTACTCACTTAAATGAATTACATTTTTTTAGGAAGAATACTTCCTGATAGAATTAAAAAAATAATAAGCAATTGTGATCAAGGACTTCCTTGCTTTTTGGAATTCAATTTTGTTGTCAGATGTACTTTCTACCTCTTCTCTGCCATTACTCAAACACACCACATACCTATCCCCATTCACTGAGAAATAAAGAAAATTGAAACCCTTATAAACACATACAGTAAGCAAAACAAGTTCCTCTCTATTAGCCATGTCCAAAAAATTATGCCGCAATCTGTGCTCCGAATTTCTCACTGCTAGCTCTTCAGACACAGATAGCATGATTCATTATGAGTCCTTAAGGAATTGTGGTTGATCATTTCCTTGAACATATTTTCTAAGTCTTCCAAAGCTGACCATTTTTTATAATATCATTTTTTCTATAAATTATTCTGATTCTATTCATTTTACTCTGTCAGGATCATACGTATTCTCAAGTTTGTATGAAAGAATTTACTTTATCAATGCTTAAAGAATAAAAATATAAGAATTGGAAGTGTTCCAATATATTTATATACCTCATGTTGTTGAGTCGGTAACTCCTCATATTCCGATTCACTGCCAACATAAAAAGTTTAGAATTATTTTTTCTACATGTTAGTCTTTTCCTCTTTCTTTGACATTTTGGGCTAAAGACCAAGCTATTTTACAGTCATTCTCTTCCCTAGGATAGGATTTAGTCCAGGGAGCTTTGGCCGTTTCTGCTGAGTAAAGACACCCTATCTTTTGTGACTAGAAGGCTGCTGATCCACAGAATAAGTAGTGGCAAAAACCAGAGGAATACATTCCTATTCAAGTCAAGTCAATGAGTCAACAAAGATTTATTAAGCACCTGTCTGCCTAAGCACATTTCTAGGCTGGGAAGGGGGTAATAAATATAATGAAGGAAGCAATCCTTAATCACAAAATCAATACATATTACTTAAATGCCTTAGGGAGTTGATATGCTTGACTTCTGTCTTTGAGAAGTCATGACCACAAGTGTGCCATTTGTGTAAGTAGAGGCTGCCATGGCAAGTGGGGATGGCTCAGTGCAGCGATCCCTCAAGATTCCACAAGGCAGAGTCCACGGAATCCTTCAGCACTGGAAGTAGTCCATCTGTTCTCTGGCCTGCTGTGTTCATTCTTATATCCTCGTTGGGAGAAAGATGGTAGACATCAAATTCCTGAGAAACTCAATACTTTGACACTGGAAGGATGCTGACATAGGAAACTGTGAATATTGTCCAGAAAGGAGACTTCCAGATAACATGGATGGAATAAGGAAATTCTAAGAAAGTGTGATCTGACCAGCACCTAAAATGACCACTCCCCCATCTCCCTACCACTGACCTGTAATCTCCACTCATTCACAGTGAAGTAAAAAGGCCTCTGGTTTGGAGTTTAGAGAAGCAGGTCTGGCTCCCTGCCCAGTTCCTCTCCTGGTTCTCCTTTCTTTCTCTGTTTGAGCTCAATCAGAATCTGTCACCCTTTGCAGCCTTGGGAAGAGTGTGGGAAGTAACTTGGGCAGAGTTTCTAAAAATTTGGGCGTTGCTAACCTACGACTGACACAAGGGAGAAGGCTGCATACTTTTATTGCCACTTTCTTTCTCCAACTCTCTTCTAAAATAACTGGAAACAATTCATGTCATTGAAGGGGGGGAGGGGAGAAGGAATGCTGGCAAAGCCTCTGAGGCAGGTTCTGAAGATGACCTCGGGAATGAATTCAGAGGTCAATTTGCACATCTCTTCTAGGAATGTGGAGACAGAGGGGGAGGGGTGCTGAAATAGTCCATTAAGGATTACTGTGCTCCTCCTGTGACAATTCATCTGAATTCTGCCTTTTCTCTTTTAATTTAAAAGTAGGATAATACTGGCAAAGTTTCCCAAGCAGGAAAAGTTTTCAATATCGTCTCCAGTCAAGAGCCCTTCCCTTTAAATTTCCTCTGCTGAGGATTTATTCAGTATCTGAGAAGGCAACATCAGCTGAGCCTAATCACTAGTTGCTGTGGAGACTGGTTTGTTTCTGAGGAAACCCTGAGTCCTGAATAGCTTGCTTTTGTATTTCATAGATCATTATGAAGCTCCTATTTTAACCCCTCAGTGTACAGGAGAGGTGGCCATCAACATTGCAAAATTTGGGTGGGAGGTTTAATCTACCCATCTATCTGTTTATCTATCTGTCTGTCTGTGTATTTTCAAATCTATCACTATATTAAATGTGTATGTGTGTGTGTGTGTTTGTTCTCCGTTGCTGAAGAAGACCATGCCACCGGAGAAATGATGACATGACTTGCCCTTGACTTTGTTTTTTTGAGTGAAGGAGGGCTGTGCAAGACACCAGCCTCACTTCTCCTCCAGAGCCATCTGGATCCAGTGTCCTGATCTTTCTCAGGATGACTGGAAATGACCCAGGATGAGGCAATTGGGATTAAGTAAATTGATCAAAGTCACACAGCTAGTGAGTGGTGTCAAGTTTCAGAGCTGAGATTTGAACTCAGGTCCTCCTGACTCCTGCAATGGTGCTCTATCCAGTGCACCACCTAGCTGCCCCATCACCATATTAAATACCATTTTCTGAAAGGTAGTTAAATCTGGTGAACTAAATGATACTGCCTGATCATCACTGAGCAAAACAAACAGTGTTAAGGCTTCATGAGCTCTGATGCCCACAAGGCTCTCCACCAGCCTCCCTCAGGCCTACCTCTAAACACTGAGGAAAGGTGTAGTAGGTGCCTTCTAGGGACTTGACCTGAAAATGTGAGTGGGCATTGGATACTTCAAGCCAGTACTGCACATGGATTATATCATTTAATTCTCACAGATTCCGTAGAGATGTTATCATTCCTATTTTATAAGTGAGGAAATGGGTTCTAAGAGGATAAAGGTCTTACTACAGTAACAAATGTAATAATTGTCAGAGAAAGTATTGGAACCCATATTCTTTCTGATTCCAAGTACACAGCAACCAGTAAACCCGAGTCAACTTGGTATATTTTGGTCATCCAAATTTACCTTCCATGGAGAGAAGGAAGGGGAAAGGGAAACAGACAGGAGAGGAGGAGCTGAGTTTACTCACAGGGTTGTGGTCATCCTTCTTTGCCTAAAAGACCATGCCATCAGAGAAATGATGATATGACTATAGGCCAGGCCTATGCAGGTACTCACTTGGGGAGAGGTGAAGCTCATTCATTGAATAGGCCTATTTAAGAAGTAACCTTTAATGAGTCAAAGAAAAGAAAGACCTCAGACTGGGCGGGAAACAGTAACAGTTACTATTAATAATCACTCTGAAGCCAAGAGGTTCAAAAAGAGAGCCTTTAGGCAGGGAGCAGTGGTCCCATGGTGTATGAGCTACAGAGAACAGTAGGCTCAAGATGAAGGGAAAGGAAGGGAAGGGAAGAGAAGAGGAAGATTTCCAGTTGACTCGGGTTTTACTGGCTAGTCTCCCCTCCCATATAATTAATTGATGAAATATTTCTGTCTCGCATTGAGAGACTCTCACGAAAATAACCATTACAACAATTAAACCGGGAGTGCGATGGAACCCGTGGAACTTGTTAAATTTTCACTGTGAGAATCTATACTTTGGAAATTGGCTAGGGCCATAAATCAGGCCTTGACATATTGTTTTGTTGCATATCAAAATTTAAGGAAGTAATGGAGAAAATGTTATTAATGGGGAATAAATTTGAAAGTATAATGTAGATACACTTTTTTCCCAGAGAGTCCATTGTTAAACATTTACCTTTATACCACTGAATAAAATCCTTCAGGATTCAAATGGTACAGAAACTGAATAATTTATCTGCAAGTTGGTGTGTGGGTTCTGAATTTGTACCGGCCACTTTTTCTCACTTGGAGCATTAGTAGGAATATATTGTAATTCCTCTAATACATAGGTGATAGTATTCGTCTGTGTAGGTCTGCCAAGAATACTTCCACTGCTTGAATCTCTTCCTTGTTATTTGCACTGATTTACATATTAATTAAATGCTGTTTTGGAAATGGAGAAAGCATTAAATGAGGGTTTGGTCCATGAATTACAAGATGAACTACTTCCAACATCTCAGACAGACTTTGGATAAAGTAGCAATAGTAATGTATGTTTATTTTCCTATTTCCTGCACCATGCTTGCCGTCTATGTGCGAAAAATTTTAATCCAGGTCCACTGAGTAGGCATATTTTGTTTTATGAATTAAGATTATGATATGATACTTATGTAATGACATAGATTCCAAGGACAATTATTATCACTGTGTTTTTCAAAGACTAGGTCCCTGTGTCCATTTTCTTTTATCTCTTGTGTACTTAATGTATTCCACTGATCAGCATTGTTATTTCTTACCTAGTACCAAATTGCTTTGATGATTATAGTTTTATTCCACAGTTTTAGATCTGGTACTTAACAGGTTTTGCATTAATTCCCCTGTTATTCTAGACCTTTTGTTCCTCCACATTTCATTTCCTATTATTTTTTTAATCCATTAGAAACTAATCCCTTGATCATCTATATGGCACTGGATAAATATATTTATTAAGGAGTTTTTGTCATGTTTATCATTTTGGCTAAGCTTAAGAAAAAGAAATTAATATTTTTCCAATTATTGAGAACTCTGCTTCTTTAAAGTATGTTTCATAAGGTTGTTTACATATTTTCTATGTGTTGTAGAAGGGTGACTCCCAAGTATTTTATTCTTTCTGTAGTCATTTTAAATGAAATTTAACTTTGTATATCTTTCTTCTAGATTGTTGGGTAATATAGAGAAATGCTATGAGTATATTTTGTGTCAAGCAACTCTTCTAAAGTTGTTAATTGCTTTAATTGGTTTTAAGGTATTTCTAGAGTTCACTATTAAATGATGACATAAACAATATAAAGCTGTCATTTTGTTTTTCCTCTTTACTTTTGCTGATTCCTCAATTTCCTGTTCTTGTTTTATTTGACATAGCTGTCATTTGTAGCACTACATTGTACAAGAATGGTGATAATGAACATCTTTCTTTTTTTCCATGATCTTTTTGGAATGGGCCCTAGTTTGCTCTAGTTATAAATCATACTGCTTCTTGATATTGGTGGATACTAGTTATCACGTCAAGGAAAAATTTTCATAACTCTGCTTTTTAATTTTTTAAAAAAATTATCATTATTTAATATGTCGATCAAAATTGTCATAGTTTGGCCATTATTGAACCATCTCTGCATTCATGATATAGCCAAATCAAGCCTTGTAGTATTATTTAATCTTTATAGTATTTATTATGATCCCCTGCTAATATTGTTTAGTTTTGGCATGAATATTCACTAGGAATATTAATTTATAGATTTCTATAGTTTGCTCTTTCTGGTTTATATATCAGAATCATAGAAGAATAAATTGGGCACAGCCTTTATTTTCCTCTTTTTCTTAGCAGTTTATGTCATGTTACTATTAATATTTCTATAAGTTTTTGATAGAATAAACAGGCAAATCTATCTGATCCTAGGAATTTTTCCTTTTAGTGTTCATTTATGGCCTATCAAACTTCATATTTAAAATATGTTTATCACTTCTATTTCTCTATTTCGTGTATAAATCTGGAAGGTTTTCTATTTCATAAATAATTTGTTTCCATTTGTCAGTTTAATCAGCATAAAATTTGATGAAATAATTCTTATTTAATAATTTTCTTTGTTATTTCTTAATAATGAATTCAAATTTAAATAAATTTGATTCTAGTTATTTAGGTGTTTTCTTTTTAAAATCAAGTTGCTAACTTACAGGTTTACCTCTTTTTTAGTGTTTTAAAAAAAGTCGTTTTAAAATTTATTAATATCATGTTATATTTTTCTTTCACTTTTGTTAAGATCAAATTTTAAAGATTTCTCATTTGGTGGTTAATAAGATATATTAATACAATACAATATACACAATATTATACAACATAATGCAGTGTAATGCAGAATAATGCATTATAATATAATATAATATAACATAACATAGCATGACATGACATGACATGAGATAACATAACATGCCATGCTATGACATAATGTAACATAACTTAACATGATGTAACACAATGTAACATAATAAAATATAATACAACCTAATATGACATAATACATGTATTATATGACATATGATATACATGATATATATTGTACAATATACAATATGTTATATAATAAGTGTATATAATATGCAACACTATATGTACATAATATATTTATGGTAATATGTAACAAAACACAATGTATAATAGATATGATATATAATAATTAATAATTGATTTTCTAGGAGTTTTTTGTAGGTATATGCCTCCTCCACTGATTTATTCTTCCTTTTTTAACTCATGAAAGTGGATAGAAATATCAGTTTTTCTGTAACTGCTACTAGATTTGCAACTGAAAAAAAAAACTTACTTGTTCTCTCAGTTTGTCACTTTAAGAAAATTTTTATTTTATTTGTTCTTAGAAAAATTCTTTTTTAAGATTAAAGTATTTTAATTTCTTAGTTTTAACGTTACTTTATTTGAAAATAATTTCGTGTAATAATTGTGAAGATGTTTTAATTTCTGATCATTTTTATGAGCAATTGCTCGATTTTGGAGTGGTGTAAATTGAGTTCTACTGTTTTCTGTTCTCTTATTATTTCTTTTAAGAAAATAAATTCTATGCCATTTGGGGAATACATGCTAAATATTTAAAATTATTTGACTGTCTATGTAAATTAATGTGAACCACCAGTCTGTGGTACTTTTCATCAAAATGTACTTAGTAAGGGCATTTATTTTGGTTTACTTTTGTTTTTGTTTTTGTGAGATCATTACTGCAACCTTTGCCATTTTTTTTTACATAAGCATTAGCTAAATAGTTTCAGCTCCAAATCTTATATTAGTGTTGTACATTTTTGTTTTTCAAGTGTATATATTGTAAAATGTATATTGTTGGATTCTGATTTCTAATTACTTCAGCAAACCTCTTCAGTTTTATAGCCATTCATTCAAATTCATTATTTCTTGCTAGAGGTCACCAGAAGATTCTTTATATTTATGCTTTTTCCTCTTGTTCTCAAAGATGAAGACAACTTTCTTCTATGATCTCTTGGAATATGATGTATGCTCTTTACTTGTTCAGGGCATTCAGGTAGCTTGATGATTCTTAAACTCCCTCTGCTTGATGTCTGTTTGAGGTCAGTTACTTTTGATATGAAATGCATTACATTTTCTTCCATTGTTTTGGATTCTTTTAACTGTGTTTTAATATTTATTATAGTCTATTAGAGCCATTAATTTCTGTTTTATCACTGCTTAGTTTCGAGTGAGTTTCAAGGAAATTCCTAGTGCGAGAGGAGCCTAAGATGTCTTGAAATCTAACCAACACAGAACTCATCATGAGAGTGGACTAAGTCAGAAGTTGAGTAATAAAGGAAAATGAGGGGAATAAAAAATTGAAATTACTAAAGACCTCAGGAGGAAGAAAACTGAAAAACCTTAAACCTAAACAGATAAATCAACAGGGAAAACTTGAACAGCCAAAAACCATATGCTTCTCGGTCTAGCAAATAATTTCATGCCTCCATGAATAAATACTGCAAAAGAAAGGAAAATGGCAACACTTGATGACACAGAGGACTAGAATCTGTGGGAAATATGAGACCACAATACACTTATCCTGAGAGATTTAAAAAAAATTAAAATTCTGACATCTGAATTTATATACTGATAGACAAAAGTAATTGGTACAATAGAAAAAGTTGAATCTACAATGGAAATTTTCATCACAGAATCAAAAGACAACTGAATGGGAAAACAAACAGACAGAAGTCAAGGACAATACCAAAGAAGAAAACCAAAAAGCAATAACATCAAAAGAAAATATGCTCTCTTTATTAAGAAAAATATACTGATCTTAAAGGTACTATGAATAGAAAAAATTAAGGGTTACATGACTCCCAAAAGAAAATTAAAAACCTAAAACAAGTTATAGGATAAACAATAGCACAGTGAAACTGCCAAAAACTACTGAACATAGAAATTGAAATATCAGATATGATAATACGTAGATTAACTCTAGAACAAAACCTAAGGTTCCAACAATCTAAACGCACAGTGGTTAAATTTAAATATTCTTATCAGTAATAACAAAAACTCCAAGTGACCAAGAAAAGGACCTGAAAATCTAAATGAAAGGAAATCCAAATGACACATGCCTATGATGGAATGATATATTTAAAGAAACAACAAAAGTCAGAGTGCGGTCAAGTGTTCTCTATGTCCTCTATGCCCATGGGCAGCTAGGTGGTGCAGTGGATAGAGCACCAGTGCAGGAGCCAGGAGGACCTGAGTTCAAATCTCACCTCAGATACTTGACATTCATTAGCTGTGTGACCTTAGGCAAGTCACTTAAACCCTATTGCCTCATCCTGGGTCTTCTCCAGTCATCCTGATGCATATCTGGTCACTGATTTCAGATGACTCTGGAGGAGAAGTGAGGCTGGTTACCTGCACACCCCCCCCCATTGAAAGCAAAGTCAAGTGCAAGTCATGTCATTATTTCTCTGATGGCATTGTCTTTTTCGGCAACAAAGGACGAATACACACAAATGGAGAAAGGACACAAGGATTATATGTTATGACCAAGTGGAATTTGTAACAAGAATACAGGGACGACTTAATAGAAGCAAAACTACTAACATGCTTGATTATATCAATAACAAAAGTAACAAAATATTATTACACATATTGGTGTATATTCTTTTAGTCTCCTAGGTACTATCTTCATTAGGATTTTTGCATCCATTTTCAGTAGTGAAATTGGTCTATAACTTTCTTTCTTTGTTTTTGCTCTTCCTGGTTTAGGTATCAGCATCACATTTGTTTCATAAAAACAGGTTGGTAGGACTCCTTCTTTGTTTATTATTCCAAACCGTTTATTTAGTATTAGAATTAGTTGATATTTAAATGTTTGTCAGAATTCACTTGTAAATTAGCAGGTCCTGATGCGTTTTTCTTAGGAAGCTCATTTATGGGCTGTTCAATTCCTGTTTCTAAGTTAATTTTATTATGATATTCTACTAGGCTACTGTCAGTTCTCCTAACCTATTTCTTGTCACTGTACTCTAATGACTCTGAAGGGGGGGGGGGGGCGGCGTTGATGATTTTGCACAGCTCTGCCTCACTTAAATTTAATTCCTTTACAAGGCAAGTCATCACCAGACAGATGTCATTGCTCCTCTTCATCAATGAAACACTCAATTACTATGATTATTAACTTCAGTGTATTATGTGCGTAATTTATTGCACTAATCTACCAATTTATTTCTTAGCCAGTACCAGATTGTTTTGTTCATTACACCCTGTAACATAATTTGAAATCTGGCTCCTTTTTATCATCTTTTTCCCAAGACAGCAGTCAATTTGATATAGGCTATACACGTAGAGTCATATTAAACATGTTTTTACAGTAGTCCTATTATGAAAGAAGAATCAGAGATAAAAGGAAAAACCTTGAGAAAGAACAAATAAAAAAGCAGAGAAAAGAGGAAACCGTATGCTTCAATATAGTTCATTCTCTGAATGTGTATAGCATTTTCCAGGTTGAATCTTTTGTAATGGTCTTAGGTCATTGCATTGCTGAAAAGAGCTAAGTCAGTCAGTCACCACACAAAGTTGGTGTCACTGTGTACGATGTTCTCCCAGTTTTGCTCACTTCACTTCATGTGAACTTTTCAAGTGTTCCTGAAATCTGCCTGCTCACCATTTCTTATGAGACAATAGTATTCAATTACATTCATACATCACAACTTGTTCAGCCATTCCGCAATAGATGGACATCCCCTCAATTATCAAATCTTTGCCACCACAGAAAGAGCTGTTATAAATGGTTTTGTACATGTGGATCCTTTTCTTTTTTGCATAATCTCTTTGGTCGTAGTTTTATAGTCCTTCATGCATAGTTCCAAATTTCTTGTCAGAATGTTTGGATCAGTTCACAGCTCTACCAACATTTCATTAGAATTCCAATATTCTCACATCTTCCTCAATATTTATCATTTTCCTGTTTTGGCATGGTAGTCAATCTTACAGGTACGATGTGGTACCACAGAGTTGTTTCAATATGAATTTCTCTAATTAATAGTGATTTAGAGCATTTTTTTCATACTACAATAGATAGCTTTAATTTCTTCATTTAAAAAAGGTGAGGAGTACTAGCAAATTCTTTCTATGATACAAATATGGTGCTGATAGCTGAACCAGGAAGAGGAAAAGAGTGATAACTTAATTGCCTTATTGAATGCTGATGCAAAATTTTAATATATTTAAATAAAATATTATCAAGGGATTACACCTATATATCAACAAGATCATATACTAGGATGAAGTACAATTTATACCAGTAATGCAGGACTGGTTCAATGTTAGAAAAAAACTATCAGGGCAATTGACTATATCAATAATAAAACAGAAGAAGTCATATGATTATCTTATTAGATGCAGAAAAATCTTTTGACATATACATCATCCATTCCCAATAAAACACTAGAGAATATGAGAATAAGTTGAGCTTTTCTTAAAATGATAAGCAATATCTATCTAAAATTATCAGCAAGCATTATCTGTAAAGGGATAAGCTAGAAGCCTTTGCACTTATATTAGGGGTGAAACAAAAATGTCCATTGGTACCATTATTATTCAATTTTATACTAGAAGTATTATCTATAGCAATAAGAGAGGAAAAATAAATTGAAGTACTGTGAACAGGCAAGAAGGAAAGAAAACAATCACTTTTTGCAGATGACATGATTATATACTCACAGAATCTTGGAGAATCAACTAAAAAATTATGTGAAATAATTAAGAACTTTAGCAAAATCACAGGTTACAAATAAAACCCAAACAAATCATTAGTATTCCTATATATTATTATCCACGCCAATGAACAATAGATAAGAAGAGAATTTCCATTTAAAATAACTACTCATAATACAAAAAACCTGAGAGTCTACCTGTCAAGATAAATCCAGGAACTATATTAAAGCAATTACAAAACATTTTTCACACAAATAAAGTTAGATCTAAACAACCAGAAAAAAATATCATTTGCTCACAGGTAAGCCGTGCTAATATAATGAAAAGGAGAATTCTACCTCAATTCTTTTATTTAGTCAAGTGCTACATCAATCATACTACAGAAACTAATGTTATAGCGCTAGAAAAAATAATAAAATTTATCTGGAGGAGGAAAATGTCAAGAATATCAAGGGAATTAATGCAAAAATTGCAAAGGAAGGTGACCTAGCTATAAGAGATGTACAATTGTATTACAAACTAGCAATCATCACAACTATTTGGCACTGGCTAAGAAACAGAGTGGTGAATCAGTGGAACAGATTGGGTACACAAGACAGAGTAGCAAACGTACTGTTTGATAAACTCAGAGCCTCCAACTTTTGGGATAAGAACGCACTATTTGACAAAAATTGATGGGAAAACTGGAAAAGTGTATGACAAAAACTAGGTACAGAACAACATCACTTCACCATATACCAAGATAAGATCATAAAGGGTAACTGTTTAGACATTAAGAAGGATGTCATAAACAAATAAGGGGAACAATGAATAGCTTGCCTATCAGAGTGATGGAGAAAGGAAAAATTTCTTTTGTTAAAATTATTTATTTATTTTTAGTTTTCAACATTTCTTTCCACAAGATTTTGAGTTCCAAAAATTTTTCCCCATCTTACCCCTCCCAACACCCCAATACACTATATATTCTGATGACCCCTTCCCCCTCTCTGCCCTCCCCTCTACCACATCCCTCCCTTTTTTATCCCTATCTTCTCTGTTTTCTTGTAGGGAAAGATAGATTTCTATACCCCATTACCTGTATTTCTTATTTCCCTGTTGCATGCAAAAATAGTTCTCAACATTCCTTCCTAAAACTCTGAGTCCCAATTTCTCTCCACTCCTCGCTCCCCACCCATCCACACTGAGAAGGAATGTGATTCAATATACGCTATATGTGTAGTTTTGAAAAAGACTTCCATAATATTCAGGTTGGGAAAGACTAGCTATATTTCCCTCCATCCTATCCTGCCCCCCCCCCATTTATTTTATTCTCTCTTTGAACATTTTCCTTCCTCTAAAGTGCTTGCTTCTAATTACTTCCTCTTCTCATTTGCCCTCCCTTCTAACATCCTGCCCACTCCACTGGTGCCCTCTCCCCTACTTTCCTGTAATGTAAGATAGATTTTCATACCAAATTAAGTTTGCATATTATTTCCTCCTTAAGCCAAATCTGATGAGAGTAAGATTAACTTTTTCCCTCTCACCTCCCCCCTTTTCCGCTCCATTGAAAAAGCTTTTTCTTGCCTCTTTTATGAGAGATAATTTGACACAGGCCGTTTCGCCTTTTGTCTTACTAATACATTCCACTCTTACTCCTTAATTTTATTATGTAGATAACATGGAAGGAAATAATTTCTGACCAAACAAGAAAGGGCATTAAAAATGCAAAATGGAAAATTTTGATTACATTAAACCACCAAAGCCATCATTAGAAGGAAAACAGAAAGCTGTGAAACAATTTTTCCTGCAAATGTTTTGGTAAAGTCCTCATATCTCAAATATGTAGGTAAATGAGTCAAATTTATAAGAACGCATGCCATTCCCCAGTTGATAAATAATCATATGATATGAACAGGTAGTTTTCAGATGAAGATATTAAGCCTACCTATAGGCATATAAAATTGCACTAAACCGCTATTGATTAGAGAAACACAAATTAAGACAAGTGTATGGTACTTCCTTATATCAATAAGGTTGACTAATATGAGAGAAGAGGAAAATGACAAATGTCAGGGGAAGATGTAGGAAAATTGGAACACTAATACACTGTTGGTGAACTTCTGAACTAATCCAATCGTTCTGAAGAACAGTTTGGAATTATGCCCAAAAGGATCATTCAACTGTGTCCCTTTGATCCAGAAATACCACAACTAAGTCTGTATCTCAAAGATATCATAAAAATTGGAACAGTACCTTTTTACATAAAAATATTTATAGCAATTCTTTTTTTAAATTTTATTTTATATTTTGTTTTGTTTTCTTCTTTTATTTTTGTATTATTAATTTATTTGTTTTCAGTGTTCTACAATCACTTCCATATATCTTAGATTTATCGCTTCCCTTCCCCCTTTCTCCCCTACCTCCCCACACCCTCCCTGAGACAGCATACAGTTTTATCAGGTTCTACACATACATTTCTATTAAATACATTTTCATCTCAGTCATGTGCACAGAAGCATTACAATGAATGAGAGAAACCATAAAACAAACCAAAACATAATACAAAAGAAAATGACCCTTTACATTCTGCAATGAATTCCAAAATTCCTTCCCTGGATATGGAAGGCATTTTGCCTTAAGAGACAATTGAGAATTATGTAAATCCTTGCATTGCTATAAAGTACTAAGTCTACCAGAAAAATTCCTCACACACTGTGGTTGTTGCTGTGTACAAAGTTCTCCTAGTTCTGCTCCTTTCACTCAGCATCAGTTCATATAAGACTTTCCTTGCCTCTCTGAAAGGATTCTTTTTCATCATTTCTTACAGCACAACAGTGTTCCATTGCATTCATATACCATAATTTATTCAGTCATTCCCCAATTGATGGGTATCCCTTTGATTTCCAGTTTTTGGTCACAACAAAGAGAGCTGCTATAAATATTTTTGTACATGTGGGACCCTTTCCCATTTTTATGATTTTTTGACAGTACTGTCCTAGAAGCCATATTGCTGAGTCAAAATGGTATGCACATTTTTGTAGCCCTTTGGGCATAGTTCGAAATTGCTCTTTGTAATCATTGGATCAGCTCACAGCTACACCAAAAATGAATTAGTGTTCCAACACTCCCACATCTTCTCCAAAATTTATCATGTTCCTCTTTTGTCATGTTAGCCAATCTGATAGGTATGATGTGGTATCTCAACCTTATTTTGATTTGCATCTCTCTAATCAATACTGATTTAGAGCATTTTTTCATACGACTATAGATAACTTTAATTTCTTCCTCTGAAAACCGCCTGTTCATATCCTTTGACCGTTTATCAATTGATGAATGACTTCTATTCTTGTACATTTGACTCAGTTCTCTATATATTTTAGAAATGAGGCTTTTATCACAGACACTAGTTGCAAAATTTTTTTCCCAGTTTTCTCCTTCTTTCCTACTCTTGATTGCGTTGGGTTTGGTTGTGCAAAAGCTTTTAAATTTAATGTAATCAAACGTAAATGTTTTGCACTTCATATTCTTTCTGTCTCTTGTTTAGTCAAAAGTTCTTCCCTACCCCATGAATCTGATAAATGCACTATTCCATGCTCCACTAATTGGGTTGTGGTATCAAACTTTATACCTAGATCATATACTCATTTGGACTTTATTCTTGTGTACTGTTTCAGGCATTAGTTTATGCCTAGCTTGTGCCACACTGTTATCCAGTTTTGCTAGAAATTTTTGTGAAAAGTTAGTTCTTATCCTAGAAACTGGTGTCCTTGGGTTTATCAGCGGTAGATTGCTATAGTCATTGACTACTGCGTCTTGCATGCCTAACCTATTCCACTCTTCTGTTTCTTAGCCAGAACCAAGTGGTTTTGATAATTGCTGCTTCATAATACTATTTGTCATCTGGTAGAGCTAGCCCACCTTCCCTAGCATTTCTTTTCACCAGTTCCCTTCATATTCTGGACATTTTGTTCTTCCAGATGAATTCTGATAATATTTTTTCTAGTTCTAGAAAATAATTATCTGATATTTTGATTGGTATGACATTCAAAAAGTAAATTTATTTAGGTAGAGTTTTCATTTTTGTGATATTGTCTTGGCCTACCCACGAGCAACTGATATTTTTCCACTTACTTAGATCTCACTTTATTTGTGCAAAAAGTATTTTGTAATTGTGTTCATATAGTCCCTGGGTATGTTTTTGCAGGTAGACTACCAAATATTTTATATTGTCTACCCAAGCTTTAAATGGGACTTCTCTTTCTTTCTCTTGCTGTTGGGTATTGTTAGTAATATTTAGAAATGCAGAAGTTTTGTGTGGGTTTATTTTGTAACCTGCAACTTTGCCAAAGATTTTTTATTATTTCAAGTGTTTTTTTTTTTACTTGAATCTCTGGGATTCTCTAATTATACCATCATATCATCTGCAAAGAGTGATAACTTAGCATCTTCTTTGCCTATTCTAATTCCTTCAATTTCTTTTTCTTCTATTATTGCTACAGCTACCATTTCTAGTACCATATTGAATAACAGTAGTGATAATGGACATCCTTGTTTCACCCTGATCTTATTAGAAATGCATGAAGCTTATCTCCATTGCATATAGAACTAGCTGAAGGTTTTAGTTAGATACTGCTTATTATTTCATGGAAAGTTCCATTTATTCCTGTACTCTCCAGTGTTTTCAATAGGAATGGGTGCTGTATTTTGTGAAAAGCTTTTTCTGTGTTTAGTGAGATAAGCATGTGATTTCTGTCAGTTTTGTTGTTGATATGATCAATAAAGCTAATAGTTTTCCTAGTATTGAACCAGCCCTGCATTCCTGGAATAAATCCTACCTGATCATAATGTTTGATTCTCATGACAAGCTGCTGTATTCATTTTGAGAAAATCGTATTGAAAAGTTTTGAATCTAAATCTATATTCAATAGAGGAATTGGTCTATTATTTTCTTTCTTTCTTTTGGATCTTCCTGGTTTAGGTATCAAAACCATAATTGTTTTACAAAAAGAATTTCAGAGGAATCTTTCTTCCCTAATTTTCCCAAACAGTCTATGTAGTATTGGAATTAACTGTTCTTTAAATGTTTGATAGAATTCACTTGTAAATCCATCCTGCCCTATAGATTTTTTCCTGGAGATGTCATAAATGCTTTCGTCAATTTCATTTTCTGAGATGGGATTATTTAAGTATTCAACTCCCTCCTTTCATAATCTGAGCAATTTATATTTTTTCAAAATAATCACTCATCTCATTTAGATTGTCAGATTTATGGGCATACAATTGGGCAAAGTAATTTCTAATTATTGTATTAATTTCCTCCTCATTAGATATGAGTTCACCCTTTTCATTTTTGATATTGGCAATTTGATTTTGTTTTTTCAAAATCAAATTGACCAAAGGTTTATCAATTTTATTGGTTTTTTCATAAAACTAACTATTAGTTTTATTTATTAGTTCAATAGTTTTCTTAACTTCAGTTTTATTAATCTCTCCTTTTGTTTTCAGTATTTCTAATTTGATATTTACTTGAGGATTTTCAATTTGCTCTTTATCAAGCTTTTTCAGCTGCATGCCCAAATCATTAATCTCCTCTTTCTCTATTTCACTCATGTACACATTCAAAGACATAAAACTTCCCCTAAGAAATACTTTTGCAGTATCCTATAAGATTTGGTAGATTGCCTCATCATTCTCATTCTCTTGAATGTAGTTGTTGATTGTTTCTACCATTTGTTGTTTAACCCACTCGTTCTTTAGATTATTTAGTTTCAAATTAATTTTTGATCTATCTTTCCATGGCCTTTTATTACATATAATGTTTTACTGCATTATGATCTGAGAAGGATGCTTTCAGGATATCTGCCTTTCTGCACTGGATTGTGAGGTTTGTTATGCCCTAATACATGGTCGATTTTTGTATATGCGACATGTACCGCTGTGAAAAAGTTATATGTCTTTCTATTCCCATTCAGTTTACTCCAAAGATCTATCATATCTTCCTTATCCAGAGTTTTATTCACCTCCTTAATTTCTTTCTTCTTTATTTTGAGGTTAGATTTACCACGTTCAGAGAGGGGGAGAATGAGTTCCACCACTTGTTTAGTTTTGTTGTCTATTTCTTTCTGTAACTAACTCCCTTAACTTCTCTAAGAATTTGGATGCTATACCACTTGGAGCATATATGTTTAGTAATGGTATTGTTTCGTTGTCTATGGTGCATTTTAGCAGGATATAGTTTCCTTCCTTATCTCTTTTGATTAGATCTATTTCTGCTTTTGGTTAGTCTGAGATTAAGATTGCTACCCCTGCTTTTTTACATCTGCTGAAATACAATATATTCTCCTCCAGCTTTTTACCCTTATCCTTTGTGTTTCCCCTCATTTCTTATGTGTTTCTTGTAAGCAACATATTGTTAGTTTATGATTTTTAATCCATTCTTCTATCAGTCTCCATTTTATGGGAGAGTTTATCCCATTCACATTCAGAGTTATGATTACTATCTGTGTCTTTTCCTCCATCTTCTTTCTCTTCGTTTGTGATTTTAATTTTCCCTTCTCTGTTCCCCACCACAACAGAGTTTTAATTTTTAACCTCCACCTCCTGCAATCTTCCCTTCCTTCATTCAGTCCCCCTCCCTTTTACTCCTCTTTACCCTATCTACTTCTTCCCTCCCTTTTTGTTTCCCTTTCCTTTCCTTTGCCTCTTACCCTCCTACTGCCTATAGAGTTAGTTAGATTTCTATACTTAATTAAATTTGTTGTTCCCTCTTTGAACCTAATCAGATGAGAGTACCTCTCAAACGAAGCTCATCCCACTCCCCTCTTTCCCTCTATTGTAATATAATTCTGTGCATCTTCCTTTGATGCAATTTGCCACTTTTTGCCTTGTCCTTTCCACATCTCTTGTTACAATCCCTTCACAACCTTAAATCACATTTTTATGATCTCATCATTTACTTTATACCTGCTCCCTCGATCAATATATATCCCTTTTATATTTCATAATAAGTATACAATTCTCAAGATTAACAAATATCATCTTCCCTTATAAGGATGTAAACTGTTTGCCCATATTAAGTAACAAGTTTTTTTCCCTGTATACCTTTTTATGCCTCTATTGAGACCTGCATTTGAAGATCGAATTATCTATTGAATTCTGGTCTTTTCATTAGGAATGTCTGGAATTCTCTTATTTCACTGAATGCCCATCTCCCTGACTGAAATATTATCTTCAACTTTGCTGGGTAATTGATGCTTGGCTGTAGTCCCTGCGCCTTTGCCTTACGGAATATTATGTTCCACTTCCTTCAATTTTTAATGTAGCAGCTACAAGGTTCTGTGTGATTCTGACCACAGCTCTTCGATATTTGAATGTTTTTTTTTTTTTTTCTGGCTGCCTGTAATATTTTGTCCTTCACTTGATAATTCTGGAATTTGGCAATGATATTCCTTGATGTTTTTAGTTGGGTATTCCTCTCGTGAGTTGAAAGGTAGATCCTTTCGATTACTATTTCCCCCTCTGGAGCTAAGAATTCTGGGAAGTTTTCCATGATGATTTCTTGGAAGATATTGTTCAGGCTCTTTTTTTCATCATGGCTTTCTGGTAGACCAATAATTCTCATATTTTATCTCCTAGAACTATTTTAAAGGCCAGTTGTTTTTCCAATTATATATTTCACATTCTCTTCTATCTTTTCATTCTTTAGATTTTGTTGACTGATTCTTGATGTCTCATAGAGTCATTAGCTTCTACTTGCCTAATTTTAAATTTTATCAAATAGTTTTTTTCTGTTAATTTTTGCATTTCCTTTTCCATCTGTCCAATTATTACTTTTAAGAAGTTATTTTCTGCAATGAGTTTTTGTACTTGTTTTTCCATTTGTCCAAATTTCCCAGTTAGGTTTCGTGCTTCCTTTGCCATTTATCCAATTTTCCTGCTTAGGTTTTGGGCTTCCTTTTCCATTTGTCCAATTTTCCTTTTTAAGGAGCTGTTCTCTTCACTGAATTCTTTTTTTCTTGCTTTTAAAATCATTGGCTTGTTTTCTTCTGTTTCTCTAATACGGTTTTTAAAATCCTTCTTCAGCTCTTCCAAGAGTGCTCTTTGTGGTTGTGACCAGTTCATAGTCCCTTCAGAAGTTTCAGGTGAGAATACAGTCTCTTGTGCCTTGTCCCCATAGAAGGATTCTATGGTCTTTTCTTTCCTGCTTTGATTCTTATTCATGATGATAATAATCATCCTTTTCCTGTCTTTTAAAGTAGGTCTCTACTTCTAGGGCACAAGGGGCTCTGTTCTGCAGTTCTTGTGCCTTGAACTTGAGGCTTTGTATGTTGTGGCCTCTGATTCTTTCAGCTAGAAGCTAAAGTACTACAGCTTACTTGATGCTGAGCTGGTTGGTGTGAGAAAGCAGAGACCAGGCACAGTCTTTTTGTGTTTCCCCGGATTTACCCTGAAGCTAGCTTGCTAAATGTGGGAGAGGGGTGGTCTGGCCACAGGAGATCTCTTCTGCTGAGTTAGAGCATAGGCAAGCTCAGCAGTTGGTGATCCCGGCTGCCCCAGTGTCTTCCCGATTCCCCTGGGGTTCTGAGGAATTCCTGTGGTACTGATATTGGTGGTTCGAGGGCTCCAACCCTCTGGGGCTCCAGATCTCCTAGTTTGCTGAAGTGGGGCTGTCTGGGACAGCTCCCTCTTGCACTGATCTCATTCAGCCACAGGAAGAGGGACTGTCTTTTGCAATTTTCTGTGAGTGACCACAAACATTATTTTTCTTCCCTGAAGCTATGAAGAGGGTCCATGTTCCCTGTGGCCTCAGGCTCTGGTGTTCTAGTGCCTCTCCTTGACCTGGGAATGAGACTCAGGACTTTGACACAGATCCACATATGGGCAATGCAACAGTTGTCCCAGGTACCCATAAAGGTTCCCATGTAATCTTTTTCTGACCATTTGTCTGCCCCCCTCACTGTATGTGGACTGAGAGCAACAGAAACCACTACTGCCACCACTGATTCAGTTAACCCCAAGACCTCATCCTGGTTTTCTGAGTTGGTGCAGCCTGCTATGCACTCCACTCCACTCTCACTCTGGTGCAATGAAGCTTTCCTGAAGAAGTTCTAAGTAGTCTTGGTCTGGAGAATTTTTTCACTCTGTCCTTTTGTGTGTTCCGCCACTTTAAAATTTGTTTTAAGGCATTGTTTAAATGTATTGTGAGGTTAACGGGGGCAGGCTCAAGAGAATCTCTGCTTTTTCTCTGTAATCTTGGCTCTGTCTCTCTTCTCTTCTGTATGTTTCAGAACTATGTGTAATTATTGACGTGTATACACCATTAGATTTTAAGCAGCTTGAAATTTGTGATGGTTTTTGTTCTTTTGCCTCTTTGTCAGAGAGAGACAAGAAAGGGCAGAAACAGAGGGAGAACTATTGAAAGGGGAATCAATAAAAACATTTGAAACAATGACTAATTAGTATACTTAATCCCAAGTTTTCAATTTTAAAAGAAGGCCATCACAAAAGTGTAATCGTGGTTCCTTATCCTGACAGAATTGTATTTGAATTGAGAGACTCAATCAGATGCTAACTCAGAAGCGACAAGTTTGGGGACCTCTTTCTGAATTTGATTTTGGACACTCCTGGGAATTGAGAACCAGAAGAAAGATCATTGTCCCTGATCCTAAACCATGAAGTGCCACTGGCAGCGGCAAGTCACCTCTGACTTTTTCATGCTGATTCTCCTGTTTTTGTTGGATTCTGGTACAAAGACATAAAAACTTGGTAAAAGTCAGAAATTATGGGATACTTGCAGCTGATCCTGCCATATTTCCTTAACATGGAGGAACAGATAAGAAAGAGAGAAGACAGACAGAATTCTGAAAACCCTACCTCTAGCCAGACCTGTCAGAATTCATTTGTACCATTTTCCTTTTTTTTAGGATCTCCCCCATCCCTAGTCGTCCCCACATTGTCCTATGTGTGCTGGGTCTGGTTACAAACAAAGAATATTTTGTGGTAACAGATGCCTTGTCTGGTGTAAGTAATGCTGGAGTACAACAAGATTTTTAAAAGTTGTGATTACTTTGCAATATGACTGCATTGAGAGATAAAGTACAAAGGGGGAAAAGGGAGCAAGAAGAGAGAATAGCAGATGCAAATCTTATTTGAAATAACTACATGTAAGAAAGATGCAATAGTAGCAAATCACTAGATATGTTCAAATTGAAGAAAATAAAATAAAAAGGGAAGAAGCTAAGCTGCACAACAGATACAGCTTAGTAGATCTTTGGGTCAGCAGGACCTAAGCTGGGGTCCTGCCTCAGGCACTACCTAACTGTCTGACCATGGGCAAATCAGGTAACTTCTCTATGTCTCACTTTACTCATCTGTAAAATGAAGGTAACAAAATCTCCAAAATCAGAGGATTTTTGTGAGAACAAAATGAAGTAATGTATGTAAAGTGCTTTACAAACTTTATAACACTAAATAAATATGAACTATAACCATTATCCTTGCTACTACCATCACAACTACTATCACTGATGCTTCTACTATTAGTAATGCTACTTCTACTACTATTACTACTACTACTTCTACTACTGTGAGGATTAGAATAGCAAGTGGTAGTTGGAAATGAATGACACTGTTTCAATCTTGTGACCCAGTTTCAGAGCTAGGTCAGTTCCCTGGGTCTAGTTCAACTTCTGTCTTCTGAACAAGTGTTATTCAGCTATCAGAATTGTCAAAAAAGAAAGAAAAGAAGAGAGAAAGAAAGAAAGAAAGAGAGAAAGAAAAAGAAAGAAAGAAAGAAAGAGAGAGAGAAAGAAAGAGAGAAAGAAAAGAGAAATAAAGAAAGAAAAAGCTTTTGTGCATTATTTGAATTACTGCCCTGGGCAGCTGGGAAACTCAAGCACCTACCTTTCCTGCTACTTATAGATCCTGAGCCAAGGACCTATGTTATTGTGAAAAAAGGAGTTTTTTCCCTTTTACATATTTTAAGCAACAAATATGTCTTATTTGAAAACTAGCACCAAACTGCTCAATAATTTATTGTTTCCATGTTCCTTTGACTCAATACAGACACTTGGTAAAGTGGGGGGATAAAAGAGTGTGGGACACCACTTTTTGTGATTTCTGAGAACTGTATCAGTTCACACTTCCCCTCCAAACTTGATATTCCCTAATCAGTACTCCAATTAGAAATCAAGTTATCTAATTTTATATCCTGGTTAATTGTTTTCTCTTAATCCACTGGTAGGATTTGATCGCTGTAAGTAATAAAAATCTGCCTGTTCCTATATTCAGGTTCCAGTTCCAAAGTTGAGGAAAGACAGGAAATTGAAACACATGACTTAATAAATCAAAATACTTTGAGAGTCTGAACCTTTACTTCCTCAGTCACTCAATCCTAATCTGAAACTGGAGTTGGGAGCACTGGGCATCATGGCTCTGATGGAGATGGAAGATCACTTGGGGGTGGGGGAGGATTTAGAGTCTCATCTTTATAAGGATTTTTAGGGAAACAAACCAAATCCTGTCTGTGGCACTTTGGGGTTAGATCATCAACATTTCAAAGTTATCAGTGAAATTTCATTCATCATCCCGAAGTTATCAATGCGTTTTTGATGTCCTGCTGGTTTGAAACTTCTGAGGTCTGTATTTTGTTGGAAACTGACACATTATATGACCAGAAGTCTTGAAAAGCAGTACCTCAATAGTTCCCCTGATACAACACACATTACCAGGATGTGAATTAACATATTTAATGATTAGTAAATTGTGTTCTTTTAATCTTTGAGTTGATTTGTTTGTGATTTCCAGGATCTCCTTGTAACAGTAAGTACCCCAGCATACACAGGGGGACCTGCTATCACAGGTTCTTAGCTCTGCATTCATAAAGGGAAAGCCAAATTTTGAGAAGTTTGCAATCACTTTAATCAAGCACATATATCATTCACCTATTTCAGGATAGTCAACACCCTGAACCCCAAAGTTTTCAACATACATGACTTCCTCTGTCTGACTGTAATTCAACATACAGGCAACTGTCTGACCATAATTACCAGAGAGGGAAGAACAACATCTGGGTTCTCAAAGCCAGGGGATTCCTTAGCTGCTTCCCAGAGTCTCCTTTTGGCACTCAAAACTTCTTACCAAAACTAAGCCTCAAAGAAAAACCTCACCCTCAGAGTCTTTATACACTTTTTAGAGCCAGAGAGCATCACATCCCTTGATAACCAGTGCCTCATTAACAAAAGGCACGGACCTTCTTACAAATCTTCCCCAGCTCACAATGGGTGGAAAAGATCCTCCCTAGTCACACTAACATAGAGGCATTATACTTCTTGATTATACTAAAAGAAAATCAGTAAAAGATCCTATTTTACTTGCCGTTACACCCCTTTGCAATCTTATTTCCTGTTAAAACATACTATAGTGACCAGAAATGTTGTGATAGTCAAGGAATTAAAAAAAATTAATACATATATATTGACATATCTATTGCTGGCAAATACTTTGCTGTTGAGAAAAGTTGATCTCCAGGTTCTGAAAGGAAAGTTAGAATATCCTGAGAGGGCAGGCTAAGAAATAATTATCTGTCCATATAATCTACATATCATCTATGTGTACCATGATCCTAAATATCTCTCAGTTCCCATAATGAATCAGGGGGCCATTTTTATAATTATTGTTTTCAAAACAAAGTGGACAAAGATCCCCCTATTGATCTCACTAGCAATGAAGTTGTCAACAATTATTTATTAATTACCTGCTGTATGTGGGGCCCTTGACTGAGTGTTGGAGATACAAACATAACAATCAAAATGCCCCTCCTTTCAGTTAATTAAATCATCTTGGGTGAGACAATATGGGCATTTATAATTGTGTGCAAAATATAACAGAATGCAAGCTAATTGTTTTGGAGATGGGAGACTCAATCAGATGCTCCTCGAGATTTGACAGCATGTGGTGACTTTTTCATGAACTTGAGTTTGGCGACTTCTGGGAACTGGGAGTCAGAAGAGAGGCATTTGTCCAGTATCTTGTACTATGCTGAAGGAAGTGCCACTGACAGCATTCAACCCCCTTTGATATCTACATTCTGCTTTTCCTGTCCTCTAGGACTGTGGTATAAGGCAGAAAGAGGAGGATGATAGTAAGAGACGATGGGATGCTTGCTACTGGTCCTGCCATGTTTTCTGAACTTTTAAAGGAGGAAAAGGGAGGAGGAACATAGCTCTGTGCATCCAGTCCCTGTTCATTGGGGCCATTTTCTTTCCATTTAGGATCTTTCCCCTTCTCCCATGGAGTATCTGATGTGCTTTGCTTCTGGTTGCTAGCAAGGGCTATCTGTTATTTAAACAAGTCCTTGTCTGCAATGTGTAATACTGTTTTGCATCAAGATTTCATGAGAACTTTGGGTCGTTTTAGTGACAAAGGGGACAGAATTCTTCTGCAGTAAGAGCTGAAGCACAAAGTGGGACAGAGAGGAAGGAAGGAATGTGGATCTATTTTGGAACATCATCCCATAAGAAAGCTGAAGTTATATTAACACCTTATGTATGTCCACGTTTGCAAAAAAGAAAAAGGGACCAGCCAAGGTACAGAGTGAATAAGGCAGAGGGCATGGAATAAGAAGGACCTGCGGTAGAATTCTGCCAATTTCTCCATCCCTCGCTTCTCTCCCACACCATCTCCACTGAATTAGCCACCTTCTCCATTTTTTCCATCTTGCCCCATTTGGTGAGCCATTTCAGTTCTACCCTATTCACTTCCCTTGAACCACTAACCACCTTATTATTTTGCTAATTATGTTTTCCCAAGCCTCAGAATAAGATCTCTCATTCTATTTGCCACTTTTTCTCTGATAATTGTGTTGCTGAATGAAGGGGGAGAAAATCACAAAGCCTTTCTTACTGGATCCACTTAAAATTTATGTTGTATTCAGAAATGCTCCTCTTCCACTCTTATCAACTCACTATCCCCACTCTCTAGAGCAACTCTCCCAAAACTTTTCACCCCTTCTCAAAGCTCTCAAGACCCCCAACCTGAGGATCTTGCCTCATTTTTTACAGAAAACCATTGAGGCCATTCACCTTGAGCTCTTTCTTCTCTCCTCTTACTCATCTTATATCAATTAATCACAATTTCTCCCACTACCTCCCCTTTAACCACTGTTTCACATATTGGTATGCCCTTACACATTCACAAGGTCAAGTCCTCCACATGATCTAGCAATCTTATTCCATTTTACCTTCCCCAAAAGATTGCTCTCTCTGCCATTCCCATTCTTTCACTTACTTTGAATTTCTCCCTGTCTATTGGCTCATTTCCTGCCATTGAGAAACATGTTTATGCCTTCAAAAAGTCATCACTCATTTTGTCTGTCCACATTATTTATCTATTTCTTTTCCAGATTTTGTGGATAAACTCCTTGAAATGGCTGTCTTCCATAGGTGCTTCTACTTCCTCTCCTCTCAATCTCTTTAAACGTCTTTATAATCTTTCATCCAACCTTATCACTTTACCATTACTGCTATCTTCAGTGTTATCAGTGATCTCTTAGTTGCTAAATCTGATGCCCTCTACTCAGTCCTCATTCTCCTCAACCTTCCTGCTGCCTTTGACATGGCTATTCACCATTTTCTCCTTAATCTTCTTTTCTCTATAGGTTTTTTTCCTCCCTAGAGAGAACATTGTCCTCTGGTTCTCCTCCTATTAACCTGACCAGCTCCTTCTTATTCTCCTTCATAGATCTTCATGCAGATCATACCGTTTAAGTCTAGATGTCACACACAGTTCCATTTTTCACCCTGTTCTCCTCTCTCTTTGTACTGCAACCCTTGATCTCATGAAATTCCATGGATTTAATAACCACCTATGTTCTGATGATTCTCAGTTCCCCCTCTCCTGCCCTAACATATCTCTTTTCCTTCAGTCATGCATATTGAGCTGAATACTCAATGGGCATCTTCAACTCAGTCTTTCTAAAACCAAACTCACCTGGCCTCCTAAATCTCTAGTACTTTAGAGTCCTAGTACTCCTCTCATCTCTAGTACTTTAGAGTCCAAGATCACCCTCCTGGTCCCTCGGGCTAACAACTTAGGTGTTTTCCTTACACCATGTCTCATGGCCCTTTTTAGAAGTATGTCCAAAGTCATTTGTTTCCACTTTGAAAATCTGTACGAGATGACCCCTTCTCATAACAGTGTCAACACACTGCTGTAAGCTTTCGTCACTTTATTCATGCACTGGGTTTTCATTTCAATTTCATTCTTCTTGGATCTGCCTGTCCACAAGTCCCTCCTCACACCAATCCATCCTCCATTCATCCACCAAAGTGCTTTTCCGAAATCACTGGTCTAACCCTGTCGTCTCCCTACTCAATAAACTCCAGTGACTCCACATCACCTCACGGATTAAGTACACAATCCTCTTTTTAGAGTAATCAATGACCTTCACCTCTCTTACACCTTATTCCCTACCTCTTGTGGACTGAACTCATGACAGTGACTTTCTTACTGTTTCATGGCCAAGTTATTCCATCATTTGACTCCAGTAGTTCTCTCTTCAGATCCAAAATACCTGGAGATATTTTCCTTTCTATTTTTCACAATTGGCTCCCATGAATTTTCAAAGTCCCAGTTCACATCCTGTCTTCAATATGCAACCTGTCCCTAACCTTCTTATTTCTGGTGCCCTCTCTCCCAATTATTTTCTAGTTATCCTGCATATACTTTTATTTGTTTGCTTTTGGATTCTCCAACTAGATTGGGAGGTAGTTGAGGCAAGGGATTGTCGTTAGCCTCCTTATCCATTACTAGGGCTCAGCACCATGGCTTGCACATAGTAGGCATTTAATAAAGGTTTGATGCCTGTCGTCATCCCCTTAATGACTGACATGATGAGAGGAGACCATATTAAAGGAGAGATTTTATTCATGTTTTGAATTGACATACATACATATATATATGTTTTTCATGGCACGGAGTGTCTCATTTTTTTAATTTGATGCTCAGTGCTTACAGAAGCCTCAGGAATACAGTAGGTGCTTACGCAATGTTTTCTGAAGAATTGACTTTAATTTTATACCACGGTCTTTCGTTGCCATCTGGTGTCCAAGAACAATGTTGCAGTTTATTGAAGGAATCTTTTGATACACGGATGCCACCTTGTGACCAGTTCACGTATTACAGTTTTCAGCTGCCATCCTGTGTCCAAACCTTAGTATTACATCCTTTCCCTTTTTAAACCTCGTTTTTCCTTGGATTTTTGAGTTGTGAAAGCTCACTTGCTCTTAAGGAAGGGAGAATGGAGCCAAATGACATCTTGGACTTACGTACTGAAGTATGTGTGTTCGTCCTTCGTTGCCGAAGAAGACCATGCCATCAGGGAAATAATGACATGACTTGTACTTGACTTTGTTTTGAGTGAGGGAGGGCTGTGCAGGTCACCAGCCTCACTTCTCCTCCAGGGTCATCTGATTCCAGTAATCAGATATTCATCAGGATGACTGGAGATAACCCAGGATGAAGCAATTGGGGTTAAGTGACTTGCCCAAGGTCACACAGCTAGTGAGTGTCAAGTATTTGAGGTGAGATCTGGACTCAGGTCCTCCTGAGTCCTGCGCTGGTGCTCTATCCACTGCACCCCATAGCTGCCCACTGAAGTATGTAATGAATTGACAAAGTCATCTCCAGTAAGATTTCCCCTTACACTCTTAATCTTTCCAGAAGTGATACAGCAAAGTTTAAGATATAATGGCAGTTGAATGAAACTGCAGCAGGTTTCTCTCTACAAGATCTGAATATCTGTAACATTAAGGTTACACATTTTCAAGAGAAAAACTGAGGAAATGGAGGAAAATGACTTTCTCTATACTAAAAGAAGTTTATAAAATAAGTATTAGTGTGATTGAGAAAATCATCCCAGTTGGAATCAAATCCTAAAGGTTTCCAAAATCTGACTTGAATTTTCAGGAGTTGATCAAGGTGATTGATAAATAGCTAGAGCACAGTTTAATCATTTCCTGCAGAAATAACGTTATTTGTTTCTTGAAGAGAATTGATGTCTGCCAAGGAATTCAAAATTCCTCTAAGACAGGGAATGTTTCATGTTTGGTTTTACATGTACTACACCTGGAGAAATAACTGGAACTTAGTAACAGCTTTAGAAATACTTATTGAATCCAGCAATATCACTTGTAGGACTGTATCCCAAAGATATCATAGAAATGGGAAGGGGTCCCACATATACACAAATATTTATAGCTCATCTCTTTGTGATGGCAAAGAACTAGAAATCGAGGGGATGCCCATCAACAGGAGAATAGCTGAAAAAGTTGTGGTATATGAATATAATGAAATACTATTGTGCTATAAGAAATGTTGGTGAGGGAGACTTCAGAGAGACCTAGAAGGACTTAGGTGAACTGATGCTGAGTTAAATGAGAAGAACCAGGAGAATACTGTCCACAGTAATAGCCATTGTGTAAGAGTACTGTTTCTGATGGGCTTAGCCCTTCACAGCAATGCTAGGATGTAAAATATTACCAAAGGGCTCTTGAGGCAAAAGGTCATCCATATCCAGAGAAAGAAATATGAAATCAGAATGCTGAATGAAATAGACTATTTTCTCTTGTGTTATATTTTCTTTTAGTTTGTTTTTTTCTCATGGTTTTTCCCATTCATTGTAATTATTCTATGCAACATGACTAATGTGAAAATGTGTTAAATAAGAATGTATATAGAGAACCCATCCAAGATTTCATGCCATCTTGGGGAGGTAAAGGGAGAGAATTTCAGACTTATGGAAGTGATTGTTGAAAACTGAAAACAAATAAATTAATTTTTAAAAAGTCACAAAAGGAGCAGAGCCAAGACGACAGAGTAGAAAGACTGATGTGCTCTAGTTCTCCACTCAATAACCCATAAAGTACCTGTAAAAATTTACTCTAAACAAATTCTAGAGAACCAGAAGTCACAAAATGACAGAGTGATAGAGATTTGTAGCCCATGATAGCCTGGAAGGTCAATAGGAAAGATCTAGGTTCAGAGCACAGTGCAGTTCAGACTGGGCCATATGCCAAGGACAGAGCTAGACCAGGCTTCAGGGCACAGAATCATAGGTAGCAGCTGCAGTTCCCAGATTTATCAACCCCCAAATACAAAAGATAGCTTCAAATTTCAGTAAGAGAGCTCTTTCACCTGGGCAAGATGGGAGCACAGTCTGGACCAAGCCAGAGCTGTGACCATGAGAAAAGTAGACTCATCTCTCTTAATTGTTCCATCTTGAGGAACTGAGAACTTACAGGTCCCTAGAGTATACCCTCCACTTGACAAACGACTCAAAAGTCAAGTAACTTGCTGGGAAAATGCCCAAAAAAGGGTAAAAATAAGACTATAGAATGTTACTTTCTTGGTGAAAAGGTATTTTCTCCCATACTTTCAGATGAGGAAGGGCAAACCATAACATCAGAGGAAGACATCAAAGTAAAGACTTCTACATCCAAAACAATATGCAATAGTCTCAGGACATGGAAGAGTTCAAAAAGGATTTTGAAATTCAAGAAAGAGAAGTGAAGGAAAAATTGGTTAGAGAAATGAGAGCAATGCAAGAAAATCATAAAAAGCAAGTCAACAGCTTGCTAAAGGAATCCCAAAAGTGCTGAAGAAATTAACACCTTTAGAAATAGACTAACTCAAGTGGCAAAAGAGGTCCAAAACCCAATGAGGAGAAGAATGCATTAAAAAGCAGAATTTTTCAAATGAAAAAGGAGGTTCAAAGTCTCACTGAAGAAAATATGGTTTTAAAAACTAGAATGGAGCAGATGAAAACTAGTGACTTTATGAGGAACCAAGAAATTTTAAAAGAAAACCAAAAGAATGAAAAAGATAGAAAAAAAAAAAACAGTGTGAAAGATCTCATTGGAAAAACAACTGACCTGAAAAAGAGATCCAGGAGACACAATTTAAAAAATATTGGTCTACCTGAAAATTATGATAAAAAAACGAGCCTATACATCATCTTCTAAGAAATTATAAAGGAAAACTACCTTGGTACTGTAAACCCAGAGGGTAAGATAGAAATCAAAAGAATTCACTCATTACCTCCTGAAAGAGATCTCACATGGAAGATTCCTGGCAGTATTGTAGCCAAATTCCAGAGCTCTCAGGTCAAGGAGAAAACAGTACAAGCAGCTAGAAAGAAGCAATTCAAGGGCGAAGAGGACAGGAGGACGATAATAGAAGGGACAGCAAATTGAAGAAAGGGTTAATCAGATGCAAACACTATTGTGGGAGGAATGGTGAAGGGAGAGAATGGAATAAATTGAGGCCAGGATAGGACAGAGGGAAATGTGGTTAGTCTTTTACAACATAACTATTATGGAAGTACTTTAAATTGTTACACATATATGACATATATTGAATTGCTTGTTTTCTCAATGAGAGTGGGTGGAGAGGGAGGGAGAGAATATGGAACTCAAAGCTTTAACAAAGAAAGCTAAAAATTGTTCAGCATGCAACTGGAAATTAAAATATACAGGTAATGGTGTATAGAAATCTATTTTGCCCTACAAGAACATAGAGGGGCAGAGGGATGGAAGAAGTTTGAGCAATAGATAGAAAGGAGTACAGTCTGGGGTGGATAAGGTGCATGCAGTCCTGGGGTTGGGGATGGGGAGAGGTGGGAAGATTTTGAATTCAAATTCTTGTGGGAGTGAATGTGGAGAAGCTGAAAAATAAATAAATTACATATTAAAAGTAAAAAAAAATACAAGGTATAAATCATAATTCATCACTAAACAATGTCAAAAAAGAGAAAAAAATATTGAGTAATTAAAGAGCACTTCAGAATATAGCAAGGTCTTTGTTGAAATCTTTTGTTCAACCAGGATATTGCAGCTTGCTGAATACTTTGTGGGGTGCCCTTTTGTAGTCTATTCTGATATTACAACTTTATTGGGTCATCCAGTGTTTCTAAAACCTAGTATCACTTTCCTGCCCTTCCAAAACAGTATTTGTACTGAAATTTTAGCACATTTGACTACTCAGTTTCTGTTCAGGTGACCAGAAATGACTCAAATGAAACTGATGATTTGCGAAGTAAAGCAAGTAATGAATTCCTTCAGTGTAAATAGGAATTCAGACTTTTAACAGAGGCAATAAGATGTAGTTTAAGACTCTAAATCAGTGGAAACAGATGAGCAGGCATCATACTACAGTGTACCTGATCTCTTATTTAAATATTAATATTGCTCATTAATACTTTCATTCAGAAGAGAAAAATTTAGAAGAGTAAGTCAAAGAAACTGGTTGAGCTCCTTTTAGAAGGAAATTTGCTAAATAAAACACCAAAGTTTGACCAAGACAGTGCTGTGATAAAGGAAGCACACAGAGGTTCCTAAAGGCTTCCAAGACCTGATTTCTAGATTTCAGGACTTTTCCTCTTTGGATATGAAGACAGTCGGATAGGAAGTATTTGTTAAGTATTTTCTATGTGCCAGTGGTCCAGTGGCTTGGAGTCCAGAAGACTGAGTTCAAATCTGGACTCAATCACTTACTGGCTATGTGATCCTGGGCAAGTCACAGAATCTTGCTTACTTCAGTTTCCTTATCTGCAATGTGAGCTGGAGAGGGAAATGGCAAACCACTCCAGTATCTTTGCTAAAAAAAAAAAAAAAAAAAAAAAAAAAAACAACCAAAACTCAAATAGGGTCAAGAAGACTTGGACATAACTAAAATTACTGTACATCAACACTATTAGAAGCTGAATATTATTGCATCTTGTTCTTACTGTGCAGGTCTCCAATGCTGGGAAGAATGTTTGGAACAGCTAGGTAGTTGTTAGAAGATATTCCTAAGCTCATCATTTTGCTCTGTTCAATTACACCAATTGCAATTATAATATGGTAATTTCTTAGCTAAAATAAAAGAAGTTAATCATTTTTCAATATTTCTGAATAAAATCCACTTTCTATAATTAATTTAATTTTAAAAATCAAACTGAAGTAAAATCTGCAACTAAAGACCTTACCACTGAAATAAATAAAATTGGTCCAAGACTGGGACAGAAATGAATGCTTTGTAGTTTGGGAGCATCTAGTACTATATGTATATATAAACTGTAACATAGCATAATATGTATATTAACATACGTGTTTTTCCTCATCCTTTTTGTAATTATGTTTTGTAAAGAGACTATTATTCTAATTATTGTTCAATCTTTTCATTTTCTAGTCTTCAGAATCTTGGCAAAAATATTGAAGTTGTTTGCCATTCTTTACCTTTCCCATCTCATTTTACAGATGAATAATATGAGGCAATCTGGATTAAATAACTGGTCCATGGTCACAAGCTTGTAAGTGTCTGAGGCCAAATTTTGACTCAGATCTCCCTGATTCCAGGCATGAGATTAACCAACATTAATTGATTGGAAGTTTTGCTTTCATGATTGACACTCTTGAAGAACTTTCATCAAATTCAATTGCATTGTAGGCACCATCAACTAACCTTCACATAGCAAAAAATTAATCAATATATCCTACATAATTTGGAACATTACAGATTACTACTGGAAAGCAAGAATCTTAAGTAGGTTTAAGTCAGAAAAGTCATAAGACAATTTATCCAATAAAGTAATACATGTAGTACTCTTCCTAGAATATGTTACTAGGAAATATAATTCGAGAGATGAATTTTCATCTTTTGTTATACAGAAGGAATGATGAAAACATTTTTAGCTATTTTTATTTATTAGAACCCTCAAATTGACCTTATGCAGGACTTATTGATTATGGATAGATGGGAGGAAATGGAATTATTTAAGGAAAATTGTAAACCACAAACTGATTTAAATGAATTTCTGGACTTCTGTAGATGGCAAAGTAGAATTATACTATGTTCCAATCACTGCAACTATAAATGAGGCTAAATAAAGGGTTACCACTATGGAATTCTGTTGTGTGTTCCTCCTTCATTGCTGAAGAAGACCATGCCATCAGAGAAATTATGGCATGACTTGCTCTTGACTTTGTTTTTGAGTGAGGAAGGGCTGTGCAGGTCACCAGCCTCACATCTCCTCCAGAGCCATTTGAATTCAGTGACCAGATATTCATCAGGATGACTGGAGATGACTCAGGATAAGGCAATTGGGGTTAAGTGACTTGCCCAAGGTCACACAACTAGCTAGTGTCAAGTGTCTGAGGTGAGATTTGAAATCAGGTCCTCCTGACTCCTGCACTGGTGCTCTATCCACTGCACCATCTAGCTTCCCCATCCCTATATTAAATACCATTTTCTGAAAGGTAGTTAAGTCAGGTGAACTAAATGATAATGACTGATCATACATGAGAGAAACAAACATTGTTGAGGTTTCATGAGCTATGATGCTCACAGGCCTCCCCACCCTCTCCGCAGACCTACCTCTAAACCGTGAGGAAAGGTGTAGCTGGTGCCTTCTGGGGAAGTGACCTGCCAATGTGAGTGGGGATTGGGCACTCCAAGCCAGTACTGCACATGGATTATATCATTTGATTCTCACAGCTTCCCTAGAGATGTTATTACTCCTCTTTTATAAGTGAGGAAATGGGTTCTAAGAGTCTAAAGGCCTTACCGTGGTCACATATCTAATAAATGTCAGAGAAGGTATTGGAACCAGTGTTCCTTCTGATTACAAGTACGCAGCAACCAGTAAACCCAAGTCAAATGGGTATCTTTTGGCCATCCAAATTTACCTTCCTTGGAGGGGAGAAGGAAGAGGAGGGGGAGACAGACAGGAGAGGAGGAGCTGAGTTTACTCCCAGGGTTATGTTCATCCTTCATTGCCTAAGGAGACCATGCCATCAGAGAAATGATGACATGACTTGCACTTGACTTTGTTTTGAGTGAGGGAGGGCTGTGCAAGGTCTTTGGAATTCTGGTAAACCAAAGCTGAAAGAACTCTCAATATAATGAACATATTCTGAATATATTTTGAATGGGGGAGAAAGAGGCTAAAAAGAGCACACTTATCTGATATAATGACACTACATTTCCTGGAAGAAGCGTCAGCTGATAGAAATTCAATTTTCTTTGTAAATTCATGATTGGATGTCCACCATAGTTGGCTATGGACACAAGAGTTAAGCAAAAGTTAAGGAAAGCATTCTGTGAGGATCAGTTGGTTATATGGAATTTATGGATATGGAATACACGACCTCTGACAACATACACATTCATCATCAAAACTCATTCATATCACTGCTGTGCTACCTGATCAAAATAAATAAAAAACATCAGCCAAGATGCCACTGTTGATATTTTCCTTGTATCAAAGCCTCCCAAACAATTGACACTGAATATGCTCTATTTAGTAAAGAGCTGATGTTCAGCCACATGTAATTTTCTAATGTTAATTCTGTTAAGAGACTTCTTGATGGAGAGACACGGACCAAAGAAAAACTCACCAGGGCTGTTGAGAGTGAAGGTGCAAACCCTTTAGTACATGTAAAAGTCAAAGGAGAAGAAAAGTTTTAAAGATTAGTCCTTTAGGCTTCAGTCTTCTCACATCTAGAGAGATGAGAATACAGGAGACAGCAGCATGGAATGGCTACATTGCCAAATTTCAGAGGTACAAATGCCTGACGTCAAGTTCAGCATAGGCACCTACCTAGTTGTGGAATCTCATTTAAGTCACATCAACTGTCTTGCCTTCAGTCTTTTCCTCTGTAAATTGAGTGTGTTCAACTTGATTACCTGGGACTTCCCTCCCAATTAGTGTTTTTAGTATGAAATGGGAAAGTCATTTTCATTTCCTTGGTCTCAGTTTCCTCTCCTGTACATGAAAGTCTTTAAATAAGAAGACTGTAAGGCCTCTGCCATGATCTTTCGAATAAATCAGAGCAAGTCACTTCACCTCCCCGGGCCCTAGTTTCCTCCTCTAGATAATTGAGAGAAATGATTATTAATAACCAATGATTTGGGGAGATCTAGAGTTGCCCCCTTTTCAATAAAGTCCTGACTTCAGATGTTCAGTCTCTTGACGGACATTACTGATAATGAGATTGGACTTGCTTTTTCTTTAGTTATAAAGATCCTTTTATTTGTAATATATTAATTTCTTGACATGAAATTTCTATCTTAATTAAAACAGAGTATTAACCACATATAGGGTTAATGGGGGTTAACTTTTAGAATCACACTTGACAAACAAAAGTTTATCAAGGAAAATTTATTAAAATAGAGTTCAGAGGAGGGAGGGCCTCCTATGCCCATTCCTCTAAATGAATGGGTAATTCCCAGTAAGGCTACAAGAAGACTATAATATTTTCATAATAATGGAAGCTTCTTATAGTGTTTCGAATTTTGGACTCAGTACACCACCATTTCCTGGCCATGTGATTCCATGTTCTCCTCTCAGATAGGTTTTCCCTGAAACAGTTCATCAAGCCTGGACACAGCCTTCTGACTGACCTGCTAGGTCACAACCCTGATCACCCAAAACTGTGGAAACTGAACTTCCTTGTTTTCCATATTAACACTACTTAACCCTATCTGACAGAGATTATACTTTTCTAAAGGGCTCAGGGTGTAACTTTTTCTCTATTTCCACTCAAATCACTCAAAAATTAAGTACATTTGTTGAGGTCTACTATGGTAGAACCCCAAGGGAATATGTGTTAAACCTTCTTGCAGCCAGAGATTAGGTTTCTTAGGAAACATCAGGGTTGGCAAGATTTAAAGAATACACTCTTTTGTCCAGATTCTTGTGAAATGTAAACAATTTAATGGGGGACCTTATGTACAGAAAGACTGTAGGAAGATTCTAGGAGTGGCCAAGTAGTCTGAGATGACTGAGAGATAACAGAGAAAGATCCAGAAGCCCCGGGTGCCCTAGGGGAAAACCAGGGATCTAAGCTATGGGGGAAAGGCCAGGGACTTTTCCTTTTTGGGGTCTAGATGCTAAGGACATGACCCTTTCCTTTTAGGGGTTCAGATCCCTTCCCCCATTCCCTTCTCAAACAAATGGGACCCAAATTCTTTTGGGATAGCTGTGAAAGGATTGGCTACCGCAATTTCTTCCTGCTGCCAAGAAGCAATAGAGCTGTCCCTGCCTCCAAGGGTGAACTAATTTTCTTAATAATCTCATTCAGATCCCACCCCAGATGGAAAGCTATGGTACTCTACTCAGGTTTGGACAGGGATTATTTGAATAGATTTCCCAGGGCTGGGAGTACTTTAGAAGTAAATGATAACAGCAAAGTTTGATTCAATAGGGTCAGTACCTCATTGTAATATTCACTCTCTTCTTAATTGTTTAATTTTATTGCCAACCTCAGGAACACCCCTCTTCCAATGGGCATGTAACCCTTGAACCTACTGACATCATTGCCTTTGGTCTAAGAGACAGAAGGCCAAATGATTATAATAATGCTGACATTATTATAAAATGATTAATTTATCCAGTCATTATGTCTCTAGAAGCTTTGAAAAGTCATCATACAAAATGCTCAGGGTGGTATACATGATCTCTGAAATCCCTTCCAACCCTGTGTCTAGGCTTTTGCTGAGGAAGCAGATGGAGACCACACTTTTGAGGAATTTGGAGGGAATGAAAGGAAGGGAGGGTTGGTTTTTATCAGAATGGAGGGCCAGAGTGGGAGGCAGATGGAGAACCTGGTTCAAAGGTATGAACACTGGAACTGGAGGAGAGAAGCCAGAGGCCAATTGAAGTTCTACTACTTCCTACAATGCCTATTTCTAGTATCCCTAAGCCGAAAGACAAGCATTCACCTATTTTTTTATTTAAATCTAGTGACATCATATTCTAATTTTTGATATTTATTGTAAAAAAAACTTCCTTGAAAGCAAAGATCCAATATTTTCGAGTATCAGTTTCTTTAAAGTATTACTCTTGTGAATTTGCAGCATTAATACATCAGGTGCATTGTAGGATAAAACCTATGCAATTCTCTCTCTAATTCTATTTAATCTTAACCTACCTCATTTCTCCTGTGATAAGATTAAGAGTGAAATAAGTCACTGGAATGTTGATGATTTAGTCTGAATTTTGATTTACACTGAAGAATTTCATTTCGCTTTTTCTCTCTGTTTTAACAGTGACTGAAATTTCACTGTCACATGACTGTTTGTCATGAGTCAGAATGTAGTCCTACAATGTAGATAGGAGACAGACATAAGATTTATATCTCCAGAAACTATTTTCTGGCCTGAACATCTAATGCTCGTTCATATGCTATAAGTTTCTTTCTGATCAGCAGATGTGAGTGAAAGACTGTCCTGTTTTCCTAAATGGCACTGAAGTGTCCAACAAATATTTAAGCACTTACTTGTTGTGAGTCCAAAGGCTAGGTTCTCCGGTTACAGAGACAAGATTCAAAGTTTCAGATATTTCTCCAGATGTTACAAATGTAAAACAAAAAAAAGGAACATCTCCTGTCTTAGAGGAATTTTGAATTCCTTGACAGACATCAATTCTTTCCAAATAACAAATAACGTTGCCTTCGTAGGAGCTAATTGAACTGTGCTGTAGCAATTTATCCGCTACCTTGAAATTCCATGCTGTTGAGGTCACTCTTAGTTCTCACCTTTTATGTTAAAAGGGTTCTCCTAGTTCTGACATTCCTTTTTCTCAGCTCTGACATTCTCTTCTCTAAGGTTATCCCAAGATGGACATCATGAGATCTAAGGTCCCATTGGCTATGACAATTTTGTTGCATTTTTGTCCTCCAATGTAGAAGGCGGCCATGAAATCAGGATGATGATGCTGTGACTTGCAAGTGAATTGGATTTAAGTGAGAGAGGGCTGTGCAATGTCATGAGCCTCATTTTCTCCTCTAGAGTCATCTGGGATCTTTGGCAAGATACAAATCAGGAGGACTGGGGATGGCCCCAGACACAGTGGGAGACCTTCGTCTTTTTAAGCTAAGATCTTTCCCAGGTCTCTGGCTGACTGAGGAAAGGCCCATTCAGTGAATAAGGCTAGGTTTGTTGGTTGGTTGTGGTCCCTCTTTCTTGAAGAGGCCTAAAATGATATCACTATGCCAGAGTCATGTTACAGTGTGTCCCACTGTGACTGTTAAGACCAACAAGACCTTGGAATGTTCTATCACAGGTCAGACAGAAATAGTCCATGTGAACATTTGGGATAGATTCTGTAAATGATCGATTTTGTGATTCTTTTGAGCTACACAAATTCTGCTTTGCTCAGAGCACAATATCTTCTCAGGTGAAGGTGCACCATGCTGGATAGTCCTGTGCTAGTGTCTCCCTGTCATGCAATCAATTCCATAGTTCTTAAGGGAGATTTTGGAAGTGTCCTTGTATCTCTTTTTGTGACTACCATGTGAATCCTTGTCCTGTGTGAGTTCCACAAAAAAAATGATATTTTTGGCAAGTGTGCATTTAACACTTGAATGATGTGACCAGCCATCAGAGTTGCACTAGGTAATAAATGAGCCAAAGCATGGTCTTTTTCCCTAGTCAAAAACACATCAGTTTGGGAGAGGAAAACGCTCAGGGTTTCTGGACAAAGCAGAAATAATTTCTACCTGTACTCACTCTGAAGTTTTAAGGCCCAAACAATGTCCAAGTGGTGCTTGGCCTCTGGCCTATTGTTGGTCAACCACTGGGAGCTAAAGTGAAGTAGGTTTAAGGCATGATCCTTAAACAAAGAAATCTAGCCCATAAACCCCAAGATGTCTTTCAAGGTTTCAATGATCAAAATTTCCATTCCTTTAAACAGAATACCTTGTATTTTCAAGCTGTGTCCATCTCCCAATTTTTGTGATATAATGCCCCTCTCATCTCCTGTTTTAGGTCCTCATCCAAATCAGGCATCTTTGTTTTCCTGCCTCCATATTTTCATCTTTTTTTTTTATAATTTATTTATTTATTTTTAGTTTTCAGCATTCATTTCCACAAGATTTTGAATTTCAAATTTTTTCCCCATCCTTCCCATCCCTCCCCCCAAAACACTGTCCCTTCTCATCTCCCCTTTCCACAATCTGCCCTCTGTTCTATCATAGGCCTCCTTTCCCTTAACCACATCTCCTCTATTTTCTTGTAGGGCAAGAAAGATTTGTATACCCCATTACCTATATTTCTAATTTCCCAGTTGCATATAAAAACAATTTTTAACATTCATTTTTAAACTTCTCTCCCTTCCTCTGTGCCCTCCTATAACCACTGAGAAGTCATGCAACTCAATATAGGTTACACATATGTAGTTATGCAAAAGTCTTCCATAAAAGAACTTCATGTTGTGAAAAACTATTTTTCACTCTATCCTCTCCTCTTACCCCATTTATTCTATTGTCTCATTTCATCTTGTCCCTCCCCTAAAGTGTTTACTTCTAATTATATCTTCCTCTTATTTTTTTAGTGTTTTTCTTAAATTTTTTGGTTTTTTGCTTACAGCGTTGTACAATCACTTCCATATATCTTAGATTTTTTCCTTTCTTTCCCCCTTCATCCCCCTTAATTCCTCCCTGAGACTGCATAGAATTTTATATAGTTTTTTCACACATATTTCTATTAGAAAAATTAAAATGAGTGGGAGAAATCATAAAACAAAACACAATACAAAAGAAAATGACCTACGTCATTCTGCAACTGAATTCCATAGTTCTTTCCCTGGATGTGGAAGGCATTTTGCCTTAAGAGACCGCTGGGAATTATTTAAATCCTTGCATTGCAATGAAGTACTTAGTCTACCAGAAAAATTCCTCGTTCACTGTGGTAGCTGCTGCATATGGTTTTCTCGTAGTTCTACTCCTTTCACTCAGCATCAGTTCATATAGGTCTTTCCAGGCCTCTCTGAAATCCTCTTGTTCATCATTTTTTATACCACAATAGTATTCCATTACAGTCATATATCATAATTTATTCAGGCACCCCCCAATTGATGGGCACTCCCTTGATTTCCAGTTTTTGGCCACCGCAAAGAGAACTGCTATGAATATGAACATGTGAGACCCTTTCCCATTTTTATGATCTTTTGGGAATATAGTACTAGGAGTAGTATTGCTTGGTCAAATGGTATGCACATTTTTGGAGCCCTTTGGGCATAGTTCCAAATTGATCTCCAGAATGGTTGGATCAGCTTACAGCTCCACCAACAATGAATTGGTGTTGCAACTGTCCCACATCTTCTCCAACATTTATCATGTTCCTGTTTTTTCGTGAAAGTGAGTCTGATAGGTGAGGTGTTTTATCTAAGAGTTATTTTGATTTGCAACTCTCTAATCAATATTGATTTAGAGTATTTTTTGATATGACTGTAGATATCTTTAATTTCTTTCTCTGAAAACTGCCTGTTCATATCCTTTGTCTATTTATCAATTGGGGAATGCCTTGTATTCTTGCACATTTGACTCAGTTCTCTATATATTTTAGAAATTAGGCCTTTATCACAGACACTAGTTGCAAAAATTCTTTCCCACTTTTCTGCTTCCCTCCTAATCTTAGTTGCATTGGATTTGGTTGTGCAAAACTTTTCAGTTCAATGTAATCAAAATTATCCATTTTGCACTTCATAATCTTTTCTGTCTGTTCTTTAGCCAAAAGTTTTTCCATTCTCCATAAATTTGATAAAAACTCTATTCCTTGCTCCCCTAATTTGTTTATAGTATTAATCTTTATACCTAGATCATGTATCCATTTATACTTTATTCTTTTGTATGGTGTTAGGCATTGGTCTATAACTAGTTCCCACCACAGTGTTACATAATTATCCTAGGAATTTGTGTCGAACAGTGAGTTCTTATCCCGGATACAGGGGTCCTTGGGATTATCAAATAGTAGGTTCGTTTATGCATTGACTACTGTGTCTTGAGTACCTAACCTATTCCAATGGTCTACCCTTCTATTTCATAGGAGTAACAAGTGGTTTTGATAATTGCTGCTTTATAGTACAATTTGAGATCTGGTGGAGGTAGATCACCCTCGCTAGCATTCCTTTTCATTAGTTCCCTTGATATTGTGAATCTTTTGTTCTTCCTGATAAATTTTGATATTATTTTTTCTTACTGGAAAATAATTTTTTTATACAGCAACAACCACAGTGTGTGAGGACTTTTTTTCTGGCAGACTTAGAACTTCACTGCAATGCAAGGACTTATAAAATTCCCAGAGGTCCTTTAAGACAAAATGCCTTCCACATCTAGAGAAAGAAGTATGGAATTCAATCACAGACTGTAGCAAAATTACATTTTGATTTGTTGTATGATTTATCCTATTCTTTTTAATTCTTCTGTACAACATATCTATGGTGAAAATATATTTAATAGGAATGTATGTGTAGAACCTATATAAAATTGTATAGTGTCTCGGGAGGGATGGGGGATGTGCGGATGAGGAAAGAAATGAAAAAATCTAGTTTGTGGAATTCTAAATACAAGTAAATAAATATTGAATAAATGAATAGATAAATAAATAAAAATGAAAATAGTTTTCTGACAGTTTGATTAGTATGGCACTGAAAAAGTAAATTAATTTAGGTAGAATTTTCATTTTCTTATTTTGACTTGGCCTACCCATGAGCAACTGATGTTTTTCAGCATACTTAGATCTTACTTCATTTGTGTGAAAAGTGTTTTGTCAATGTATTCATATAGTCCCTGGGTTTGTTTTGGCAGGTAAACCCCCAAATATTTTCTAGTGTCTTCCATAGCTTTAAATGGGACTTCTCTTTCTCTCTTTTGCTGTGGGCTTTGTTAGTAATATATTGAAATTCAGAAGATTTGAGTGGGGTGAGTTTATTTTGTAACCTGCAACTTCGAAAAAGTTGTTTATTATATCGAAGAGTTTTTTACTTGATTATCTGGAATTATCTAAGTGTATCATCATATCGTGTGAAAAGAGTGATGACTTAGTTTCTTTTTTGCCTATTTTAATTCCTTCAATTTTTTTTCTTCTCTTATTGCTACAGCTAACATTTCTAACACTAGATTGAATAATACTGGTGATAATGGACATCCTTGTTTCACCCCTGATTTTACTGAAGATGCATCTATCACATCCCCATTGCATATAATGCTTGCTGAAGATATTAGGAAGTTACAGCTTATTATTTTATGGAAAGTTCCATTCATTCTTATGTTCTCCAGTGCTTTCAATAGGAATGGGTGTTGTATTTTGTCCAAAGCTTTTTTTTACATCTATTGAGATAATCAAGTGGTTTCTGTTAGTTTTGTTGTTGATATGATCAAAAATGCTAATAGGTTTTCTAATATTGAACCAGCCCTGCATTTCTGGTGTTACTCTTCGAATAAGTTGCTGTAGTCCTTTTGCTGAAAACTCATGTAAAATTTTTACATCTATACTCATTAGAGAAATTGGTCTTTAATTTTTCTCTGTTTTGGCTCTTCCTGGTTTAGGTATCAGAACTATATTTGCATCATGAAAAGAATTTGGGAGGACTCCTTCTTCCACAATTTTCACAGATAGTCTGCATAGTGTTGGGATTAATTGTTCTGGAAATATTTAATAGACTTCACTTGTAAATCTATCTGGCCCTGGAGATTTTTTCCTAGGGAGTTCATTGATGACTTGTTCAATTTCTTTTTGTAAGATGGGGCCATTTAAGTATTCAGCTTCCTCTTCTCTTAATCTGGGAAACTTATGTGTTCTAAAATATTTATCCATCTCATTTAGATTGTCGAATTTAAGGGCATTTGGATGGGCAAAACAATTTTTAATTACTGTTTTAATTTTCTCCTCATTGGAAGTGAGTTTACCCTTTTCAATTTTGATATTGGTAATTTGGTTTTCTTCTTTCTTTTTTTAAAATCAAATTGAACAAAGGATTATTAATTTTATTATTTTTTTCCGCAAAACCATGTCTTATTTCCATTTGTTATTTCAATAGTTTTCTCTTTTTTCTAGTTCAGCTCGCTTGTTTTAGTTTTCTTCACTTTCTAAGTTCATTTATTTATTTTTAGTTTTCAACATTCATTTCCACAAAATTTTGAGTTCCAAATTTTCTCCCCATCTCTCCCCTCCCCCACCCGAAAACGCTGAGCATTCTGATTGCCCCTTCCATCAATCTGCCCTCCCTTCTAACACCCCTTCCTTCCCTTATCCCCATATTCTCTCTTGACTTGTAGGGCAAGATTGATTTCTATACCCCATTTCCTGTACTTCTTATTTCCCAGTTGTATGCAAAAACAATTTTCAACATTTGTTTCTAACACTTGGAGATCCAACTTCTCTCCCTTCCTCCCTCCCCACCCATCCCCAATGAGAAGGCAAGAAATTCAAAACAGGCTATATATGTATAATTTTGGAAACTACTTCCATAATAGTCATGTCGTGAAAGACTACCTAAATTTCCCTCCATCCTGTCCTGTCCCCCCATTTATTTATTCTCTGTTTTGACCTTGTCTTTCCCCCAAAGTGTTTACTTCTAATTGGTCTCACCACCATTTGCCCTCCCTTCCATCCTCCCCCCCACCCAATCCTGCTTATCTACTTCTCGCCTATTATCTTATAGTATTAGATAGGTTTTCAAACCAAATTGAGTGTTCATGTTATTCCTTCCTTGAGTCAAATGGGATAAGAGTAAGCTTTCCTTTTTCCATCTCATCTCCCCCCTTTTCTCCTCCATTGAAAAAGCTTTTTCTTGCCTCTTTTGTGAGACAACATTTGCCCCATTCCATTTCTCCCTTTGTCCTTTTAATATGTTCCTCTATCACCCCTTAACTTTACTTTTTTAGTTATGATCTCTTCCTATTCAACTCACCATGTGCTCTCTTTCTATATGTTTATATCTATCTATCTATCTATCTATCTATCTATCTATCTATCTGTCTGTCTGTCTGTCTGTCTGTCTGTCTGTCTGTCTATCTATCTATCTATCTATCTATCTATCTATCTATCTATCTATCTATCTATCTATCTGTGTGTGTCTGTGTGTGTCTGTGTGTGTATAATCCCTCCAACTACCCAAATACTGAGAAAAGTTTCAAGAGTTACAAATATTATCCTTCCATGTAGGAATACAAACAGTTCGACCTTAGTAAGTCCCTTATGATTTCTTTTCCTTGTTTGTCTTTTCATGCTTCTCTTGATTCTTTTCTTTGAAAGTCAAATTTTCTTTTCAGTTCCGGTCGTTTCATCAAGAATGCTTCAAAGTCTTCTCTTTGACCATTTTTTTCCCCTGAAGTATTATACTCAATTTTGCTGTGTAAGTGATTCTTGGTTTTAATCCTAGTTCCTTTGACTTCTGAAATATCCTATTCCAAGCCATTCGATCCCTTCATGTAGAAGGTGCTAGATCTTATGTTATCCTGATTGTATTTCCACAATACTCGAATTGTTTCTTTCTAGCTGCTTGCAGCATTTTCTCCTTGACCTGGGAACTCTGGAATTTGACTACAATATTCCTAGGAGTTTCTCTTTTTGGATCTCTTTCAGGAGGTGATCGGTGGTTTCTTTCAATATTCTTTCAATTCCTCTTCATATCCTTTGACTGTTTCTCAACTGGGGAATGACTTGTATTCCTATAAATTTGACACATTTATCTTACTTGAGAAATGAGGCAGACATCAGAGACATTTGCATTAAAAATTGTTTCACAACTTTCTGCTTTTCTTCTAATCATGGTTTTGTTGGTGCAAAACTTTTTCAGTTTAATATATTCAAAATTATCCATTTTGCATTTTAAATGCTCTTTCTTATTTGGTCAGAAATTCTTCCCTTCTCCATCAATCTGACAGGTAAACTATTCCTTGCTCATCTTATTTCGTTATGGCACCCTTCTTTATTTCTCAACAGGTATGCTATTTTATCTTATCTTGATGTATAGTGAGAAATTTTGGTCTGTACCTAGCTTCTGCCATACTCTTTTCTAGTTTCCCCAGCAATTTTTGTCAAATAGAGTTCTTCTCCCAAAAGCTGGAGTCTTTGAGTTTATCAAACAGTACATAACTAAAGTCATTTGGTACTATGCTTTTGTACCTAATCTGTTCCACTGATCCATGACTCTACCTCTTACCCAGTGCCAAATAGTTTTGATGGTTGCCACTTTTTAATATAATTTTAGATCTGTTACAGCTAGGCCATCTTCCTTTGCAATTTTTCCACTTATTCGCTTGATATTCTTGACATTTTGTTCCTCCAGATAAATTTTATTATTTTTTCTATCTCTATAAAATAAGTTTTTGGTAGTTTTGGCACTTGATTAAATAAATAGATTTACTTGGAATTTTCATTTTTCTTGTATTAACTTGGCTTACCCATGAGCAAATGATATTTATTCCAATTGTTTAGATTTCACTTTATGTGTCTGAAAAATGTTTTGCAATTGTGTTCATATAGTTCCTGGGTTTATCTTGACAGGTAGACTCTCAAGCTTTTTACATTGTGGACAGTTATTTTAAATGGAAATTCTCTTTCTATCTCTCGTTTGTGGAATTTGTTGGTAATATGTAGGAACACTGATAATTTATTTGGGTTTACTTTATAACCTGTGATTTTGCTAAAGTATTGAATTTTTTCACATACATATTTGTTTATTTGTCAAGATTCTGTGAGTGTACAATCATATCATCTGCAAAGAGTGATCTTTTTGTTGCCTTCTTGCCTGTTCTCAATCATCAAATTTATTTTTCCTCTCTTATTGCTATAGCTACCATTTCTGTTGTAATATTGCATAATAATGGTGATAATGGACATTCTTGTTTAATCCCTGATATAAATGCAAATGCTTCCAGCTTATCCCCACTACAGATAGTGATTGTTGATAGTTTTAGATAGATATTGCTTATTGTTTTAAGGAAATCACAATTTATTCATATGTTCTCTAGTATTTTATTGGGAGTGGGTAATCAATATGTCAAAAAAATTTCTGCATCTATTAGATAATGATATGAATTTAGTGTTTTTTTTTAAATTTATATTTTCAATTGTGCTGACACTTTTCCTAATGTTGAACCAGCCCGACACTACTTGTATAAACCCTACGTTGCCTTAGTATATGATCCTGCGGCTAAATTTCTGTAATCCCTGACTAATATTTTATTTAAATTTATTAAAATTTTGCATCAGTATTCAATAAGGAAATTGACCTATCTTTCTATTTCTGTGTTTTAGCTCTTCCTGGTTTAGCTATCAGTACCATATTTGTACCATAAAAGTTATTTGCTAGGAGTCCTTCACCTGTTTTTAGATGAAGAAATTAAAGCTATCTATAGTTGCATGAAAAAAATGCTCTACATCACTATTAATTAGTTAAACGCATAATCATATATCTCTGTGGTACTGCAACCCACTTATAATATTGACTAACATAGGAAACAAGAAAATAAAAAATGTTGAGGAAGATATGAGAAAATTGGAATTCCAAACAATTGTTGGTGGAGCTGTGAACTGAACGAACCATTCTGACAATCAATTTGCAAGTATCCATAAAGGACTATAAAACTATGCCCAAGGAGATCGTAAAAAAGGAAAAGTACCCACATGAACAAAAATATTTATAACAGTTCTTTCTGTGGTGGCAAAGAATTAAAAATTGACAGAATGTCCATCAATTAGGGAATGACTGAACAAGTTGTGGTACATATATGTAATGGAATATTATTTTCTCATCAGATATTGTGAGCAGACAAATTTCAGGAAAAACTGGAAAGATCACATGAAGTGAAGACAGCAATACCATGACAACACTGTACAGAGTGACAGCAACCTTGTGTGATGACTGACTTTTTTTATGTATCTCTTCTCAGCAAAGCAATGACCTCAGACAATTACAAGAGACTCATGGTGGAAAACGCTATCCAGATTCAGAGAAAGAACTTTATCGAAGCATATGATTTCCTCTTTTTTGTGTTGTTATGTTTTTTCTTTCTCAAGGTTTTTCCTTTAGCTCTGATTCTCTTTCTTAACATGACTCATGTGGAAACACGTTTAATGTGACTGTACATGTATAGCTTATATGAAATTGTTTGCTGTCTTGGGAAAAACGTGATGTAAGGCAGCCCAACTTCAAACTATGGTACAGGGTGAAATGATGAAAACAGTCTGGCACTGGCTAAAAACTAAAGTGGTAAAACTGTGCAATAGATAAAGCACATAATAGACTGTTGTTAATAATCATAGCAATCGAGCGTTTCATTGATGAAGAGGACCAATGACATCAGTCAGATGATGGCTTGCCTTGTAAAGGAATTATATTTAAGTGAGACAGAGCTGTGCAAAGTCCTCAGTTCCTCTCTGTCCATCAGAGTCATCAGAGTCCCGTGGCAAGAAACAAGTCAGGACAACTGATAGTGGCCCACCAGGAAACATAGTAAACCTGTCTTAGAAACAGAAATTGAACAGCCCATCAATTAGCTTCCTAGGAAAAAAGCATCACGAACTACTGGATTTGCAAGTGAATTCTGCCAGACATTCAAAAATAAATTAATTCTAATACTAAATAGATGATTTGAAATAATAAACAAAGAAGGAGCCCTATCAATCTGCTTTTTTGAAACAAATGAGATGCTGATACCTACATCAGGAAGAGGAAAAACAGAGAAAGACAATGACAGACCAATTTCCCTACTGAAAATGGATGCAAAAATCCTAAATAAAACAGTACCTAGGAGACTACAAGAATATACACAATATGTAAAATAATATTTTTATTATTTTCTTAATGATATAATCAAGTATGTTAATGGTTTTGCTTAAATTAAATCATCCCTGCGTTCTTATAAATCTCACTTGGTCATAATACATAATCCTTGTGTACTTGCTCTATTTTATAAACTTGTAGAGATATACAGTTTTCCCTCATTGCTGCTTGACTGTATCTCACAAATTTTGGGATGTTGTCTCATTATTATCATTATCTTGGATGAAATTATTGATTGTTTCTGTGATATTGTTTGACCTAATTATTCTTTAGGATTAGATCACTTAGTTTCCCATTAATTTTTAATGTATCTTTCCATGGCCCTTCATTAAATGCAATTATTATTTATAAGGATGCATTTCTTACTTCTATCTTTCTGCAACTGATTTTTATGAGATTTTTATGCACTAGTACGTGGTCAATTTCTGTGTGGGTTCCATGTGTTGCTGAAAAAAGGTATATTTCTTCTTATTCTTATTCAGTTTTCTACAAGGGATTATATCTATTTTTTTCTAAAATTATATTTATCTCCTTAATATTTTTCTCGTTTATATGTGGTTACATTTCGATAGCTGTCATTTAACTTGTTCTTTAGGAATATGGATGCTGCACCATTTAGTGAATATGTGTTTAATATTGTTATTGCTTCATTGCTTAAGGTACTTCTACCAAAACATAATTTCGTACTTTGTGTCTTTTAATTAGGTATACTTTTGCTGCTGCTTTATCTGAGATCATGACTGCCAACCCTGATTTTTTTTACTTTAGCTGAAGTATAATATATTCTTCTCTAGCCTGTTATCTTTACTCTGTATGTGCTTCTCTGTTTCAGAAGTGTTTCTTGTAAATAAGATGTTGTATAATTCTGTTTTTTAATCCACTCTGCTATCTGCTTCCATTTTATGGGAAAGTTCATCCCATTCACATTCACACTTATGATTACTGTGTATTTCCTTCCATCCCATTTTTCCTGTTTATACTTCTCTCTCTCTCTCTTTCTCTCTTTCTTTCTCTCTCTCTCTCTCTCTCTCTCTCTCTCTCTCTCTCTCTCTCTCTCTCTCATTCCTTTCATCCTGACCATCCTCACTTCTGTTAAGTTTCTGATGACCACTTGACTCAATCTTCTCTCACTTCTGTCAGCATCATACCTTTTCTTTCCCCCTTTTCCTCTTTCTTTCCTATAAGGCAAAATAGGTATGTATAGACTACGAGTTGTTGTCTTATTGCCTCTTCATCCAAATCTGACAACAGTAAGGTCCTAACAATGTTCAGTGTACTCCCTTCTTTCTCTCTACTGTGATAAGTATTCTATGCCTTCATGTGATATACTTTACCCCATACTGCCTCCCCCTATTCTCTTCGACCAGAAGAATCCTTTTTCTTAGGCCCTTAATATTTTATATCGTTTCATCAAAGTCAACTTATACCCATACCCTCTGTCTATGTATGCTCTTTTTACCTGCCCTAACAGAGAAAAGAATCTTAAGAGTTACCAGTATCAACTTCCCATCTAGGGATGTAAACTGTTTAACCTTATTGAATGACATTGTTTTGCTTTCTTCTTTACCTTTTTTACTTCTCTTGATTTTTTTGTTTGAAATTCAAATTTTCCATTCCCTTCTGGTGTTTTCCCTGAGACTACAGTTGTCTGAAGAATCTCCATTTCACTTCTTCTTGAGAAGGGACAAGTAATCTTTTCAAGCAACAATTCCTCAAACACAATAATCAGTACATCATCCTCATCTGCCTTCACCAAATATTTCCCTTTACTCGTAGGATGATTCAATGATGGAACCTCATCCAACAACTAAGACAAGATCTCCCTCTTTTTCGTTCCTTTTCAGTCTTTACCTTCAGCTCCTCACCCATTCCCCTGCAGGCTGTTCTCTTACTGAAAGAAAACAAAGATCAGCTTCCCCTTTTGTTAACCTTCAGTTTGACTTGTGTATACCACACATTCTACTCTTTTCTTCTGTGCTCCCCTCTCCGTTCCATGCATACTCATATTTTATAATGTAATCCCACCAAAGAATTTATTCACCTATTGATAAAGTGTTCTGACGTTCTGTACACAATACCTCATGGCCACCTCTTGAAATTGCATTCACCTGATTTCAGTCTTCACCCTTCTCTCCTTGTATACATTGAGAAAGAATTCTCTTACTGGTCTCCTTTATCTCACTACCTCATTGATACCTTTTGTTTTTATTCAGTCCTTGTACATTTGAATTATCTGGAATATTCAAGCAGCAAATAATGTCTTTGGGTCTCATTTTCTTTCTGCGACTGTTTCAAGTACCACTTTATTGTTGAATGTCAGTCTTTCTTCATTTATGGTTAAACTCAGACTTGGAAGCTAGTTTACTCTTGACTGCGTTCTGACTATTGTTGTTTTCCTTAAAAATATCATTCTATGATAGGCTAGGTGGTGCAGCGGATAGAGCACCAGTACAAGAGTCAGGAGGACCTGAGTTCAAATCTCACTTCAGACACTTGACACTCACTAGCTGTGTGACCTTGGGCAAATCACTTACTGCCAATTGCCTCATCCTGGATCATTTCCAGTAATCCTGATGAATATCTGGTCACTGGATTCAGATGGCTCCGGGGGAGAAGTGAGAGTGGTGACCTGACCAGCACTCCCTCACTCAAAACAAAGTCAAGTGCAAGTCATGTCATTATATCTCTGATGGCATGGAATTCTTTGGCAACAAAGAAGGAACACACACCATGATAGACATGAGTCATTTGGAAAGCCTTTCAATTAGATTTTCAGATCTTTTTCTTGGGCACTTGGAGAAAATTTGAGTTTCAAACAGAAAACTCAAGATAAATTTAACCACTGTCTGTTTTGACTGTTGTAAACTTAGGTTTCATTCTAGAGTTAATCTACCAATTATTATTATAACTGATATTTCAATTTCTATATTCAGAAGTTCTTAGCAGTTTCATTGTGTTATTGTTTAACTTATAGTTTGTTTTAGATTTTTCATTTTCTTTTGGGAGTCCTATGAATCTTAAATTTTCTCTACATATAGTACCTTTAAGACCAGTATGTTTTTGTTGAAAACAGAGTATATTTCTTTTGATGTTACGACTTTTTGATTTTTCTCTTTCATATTGTCCTTGACTTCTGTCTATTTGCATTCCCATTCAGCTATCTTTTGCTTCTGTGGTGAGAATATCCACCATATATTCAAGTTTTTCTATTCTGCTAATTATTTTTTCCCCACAGTACCTAAATTCAGATGTGAGAATTTTAACTTTTTTAAATCTCTCAAGTTCAGTGTCTTGTGGCCCCATTGCCCCCCAAAATTCCAGAGTCCTGTGTCTCATCAAATGTTATCATTTTCTTTTTTTGCAGTATTTATTCATAGAGGTATGATCTTATTTGCTTGATCTAGAAGTATGTGTCTTTTGGCTGTTCAGGTTTTCCCTGTTGATTTATTTTTTTAGGTTCAGTGTTTTGCAATTTTCTTCTTCCTGAGGTCTTTGGTAATTTCAATTTTTTATTCCCCTCATTTTCCTTTATTACTCAATTTCTGATTTTGTCCACTCTGATGATGAATTCTTTGGTGGTTAGATCATAAAGCATCTCAGGCTTCCCCCACACTATAAATTTCCTTGAAATTCACAGGAAACAAAGCAATTAGAAAACAGACATTAATAGCTCTAATAGACTAAAGTAAATATTAACAAAGTTAAAAGAATCCAAAGCAATGGAAGAACATGTAAGCCATTTCATATCAAAAGTAACTGACCTAAAAAAAGGCATCAAGCAGAGGGAATTTAAGACTCCTCAGACTACCTGAATGACACGAACAAATAAAGAGCATACACATCTTATTCCAAGAGTTCATAAAGAAAATTGCCTTCATCTTGAGAACAAGATCAAGAAGTATAAATATAAAGAATCTTCTGGTCACCTCCAGAAAGAAACAATTAATTTGAATGGTTTGAATTTGGCTATAAAATTGAAGAGGTTTGTTAAAGTAATTAGAAATCACAATCCAACAATAAACTTTTTACAATTATATATACAGTTGAACCAGAAGAGTGTACAATGTTAATATCAAACTTGGAACAGAAACCATTTTGCTAACGCTGATGTAAGAAGAAAAAGTAATGGTGGCAGTAATGATCACACACAAAGCAAAAAGAGAAGCAGATCAACGAAAATACACTTCCTAATTACTTTTTGATGAATAATACCACAGACTTGTGGTTCGCATTAATTCGCAGACAGTGAATTAATTTTAAACGTTAAACATGTATGCCCAAAATGACATAACATTATTTTTCTTAAAAGAAATAAGGGAACAGAAGAAAGTAGAGCTCAATTTCCACCACTTCAAAGTATAGCAATTGCTCATAAAAATGATCAAAAATTAAAATAACTTTACTATCACAATAAATAAAAAATATTTAAAAATAAAGTAACTATACAAGGAAGAAATCAAAACACTTTAATGCTAAGAAAGAAGTTTTCTAAGAACAAATAAAATAAAAATTTCCTTAAACAAAATGAAAAAAATGAGAACATAAAAGTATTTTTTGAGTTGCATATCTAGTAACAGTTAGAGAACATTTGATATTTCTATCCATCTAAATTTGTTAAAGAAAGAAAAAGCAGATCAATGAAGTAGGCATGTACCTATGAGAATTTCCTAGAAAATCAACAAATTAATATATCCCATTTAGCCACTAAATCAGAAATCTTTAAAAAGTGAGGTTAACAAAAGTGAAAAAAATATAGCATGGTAGCAATATAAAATTAAAAACGACTGTTTTTTTAAAAGACCAAAAAAAGAGATTAACCATTAAGTAAGAAGCTTGATTTTAAAAGGAAAAATCCTAAATAACTCAAACCAAATGTATTTAAATTGTGAATTGTTTATTAAGAAATACCAAAAGAAATTGTTAATTGAGAATCATTTCACCAAATTTTATGCTAATTACACTGACAATTTGAAAAAAATTATTTATGGAATAAAAAATTTTCTAGATTTATACAAGATGTAGAGGTGATGAACATATTTTAAATATGAAGTTTAACAGGCCATAAACAAACACTCAAAGAAAAAATCCCTAATACCAGATGGCTTTGCCTGTTGATTATTTCAAAACTTAGAGAAAAATTAATTGCAATATGACATAAACTGTTAAGAAAAATAGGAAAATAAAGGCTATGCCTAATTTCTTCTTATATGGTCCCCATACATAAAGCAGCAAGAGCAAATTATAGAAAGAAACCTATAAATTAATATTCCCAATGCATATTAATATATAGAGTAATATTCCTAATTAATATTGATGCCAAAATTAAATTGTATATTAACGATGGACTACAATAAATAGTATAAATATTAAAAAAATATCACAAGGCTTGATTTCACTATACCATGAATGCAGAGATGGGTTCAATATAGGACAAACTAGGACAATTATAATCCACATATTATATAATGATAATTTTTTTAAAAAAAACTAGTAATCGAAGGTATGAACGTCTTTCCTTCATATGATAACTACTATCTGTCAAAAATCTAGGGGCTGCATGATTTGTAATAGAGTGAACTAGGGCCCATTCCAATAAGATTAAGGAAAAAAGGAATGATATCCATTATCACAATTCATACACCATATAATTCTGGAAATCATATAGCTATGGGAAATAAAACAAAAACAGGAAATTGAGGGATCAGCATAATTAAAAAGGAAAAAAAATCACCACTTTATGCAGTTTATGTGATGATTTATTAGTGAACTCTAAAAATACCTAAAAAACAATGAAACAATTGACAACTTTGAAAAAGTTGCTTGACATGAAATAAACTCATAACATTTCTCTATATTATCCAACAATCTAGCAGAAAGAGATACAAAGATAAATTCCATTTGAAATAGCTACAGAAAGAATAAAATACTTGGGAGTCACCCTTGTAGAGCACACACAGAAACTGTGCAAACAGCCTTATGAAACATACTTTAAAGAAATAGAGATCTCCGGAATTGTAAAAATATTATTTTCTCTTTCTTGAGCTTGACCAAAATAATAAAAAAGACAGAAACTCCTTCATAAATATATTTATCCAGTGACATATCTATCAAGCTATGAAAGGGTTAGTTTCTAATGGATTAAAAGAATAATAGGAAAGGCCACGTGGAGGAACAAAAGATCTCGAATAACAAAGGATTTAATGCAAGACCTGTTAAGTACCAGATCTAAAATTGTGGAATAAAACTATAATCAACAATGTAATTTGGTACTAGGTGAGAAATAAAGAGGCTGATCAGTGGAATACATTATGGACACAACAGATACAAGTAAATGGGCAGAATGACCTCCTTTTGGAAAAGCAGAGTGATCTAAGCTATTGGGTAAGAACACATTTTTTACCAAAACTATTTGGAAAACTGGGGCAGCTAGACTGATCAATGTTTTAAACACTCGGCCTGGAGTTCAGAAAGGTTGAGTTCAAATTTGGCTTCAGTCACTTGCTAGCTATGGGACCTTACAGAAGTGACTTAACCTTTGTTTGCCCTAATCTTGTGGAGAAGGAAATGGCAAAGCACTCCAGTATCTTTGGCCAAAAATCACAGTGGTCCAGGAGGTCACAAAGAATCTGATACCACTAAATGATTGCAAAACGACAAATTGGGTAACACAGAAAGTCACCTGGCAAGAAACTAGATAGAGACCACATTGCACGCCACGATACTCTCCAAACAGGTACATGACTTAGATATAAAAAGTGATATCATAAGCAAATCACAGTAACATAAAAAATACCTAAGAGATTGACATATAGAGAATGAGTTCATCAGGACATAGGAGATAACGTGGTTCACAAGAAGCACAATAAATAATTTTTATTATTTAAATGAAAATATTCTACATAAAACTACAAATGCAGCCAATAGTAAAAGAAATTCAGAAAAGTGGGGGAAATTTTGCAGCAAGCAAGTTTCTTTCATGAAGTTCTCATTTCTAAGATAAATAGGGAACTGAACAAACTTTATAAGAAGAAAAGCCATTCCCAAATTACTAAATGGTCCAAGCATAAAAATAAGCACTGCTAAGGGGACATAATCAAAGCTATCAAAAGACATATGATAAAGAAGGTTAATTCAATAATAATTAAAGAAATGCAAATATATTAAGGACATATCTTCTACTCATTAAAATAACTCTGATGTACCATTTCACACCTATCAGGCCGGTGACAAAAGTGGAAAATGACAGATGCTGGAGGAGCTATGAGAAAACATGTATTTTAGTGTTGGTGGATCTGTGAACTGGTCTATACATTCTGAAAGGCAATTTGCAACTATACCCAAATTGTTATTCAACTGGGTATATACTTTTACCCAGTGCTTACACTACTAGTTCAATTTTACACATTGTTCAAAGAAAGAGGAAAAGCACCTCTATACAGGAAAAATAATTACAGAAGCTCATTTTTTTGATGGCAAAGACTTGGAAACTCTGAGGATGCTCATCCACTGAAGAATGACTGAACAGGTCAGGGGACATGAATGTGATGTAATAGTTTTGTGAAGTAAGAAATGATGAAAGTTATGTTTTAAGGAAAGAATGATAATACCTATATGAACTGATGCAAATTGAAGTGAAAAGAAATAAAACTTTTTTACAAGAGCAGCAATATTTTAAAGATAACTAGTTTTGGAAGTCTTCAAATCTGTGATCATTGCAATCATCAACCACAGTTTCAGAGAATTTATGATGAAACATGCCACTCACCTAGAGATAGAGAATCTGTTGTACTCAGCATACAGACTAAACCATCCTCTCTCTCTCCGTCTCTGCCTCTGCTCCCTCCCCCCTTCTCTTTCTCTCTGTCTGTCTGTCTCTCCTTCTCCCTCTCCCTCTTTTTAATTTTTTCTTTTCCCCCTTCCTTTATTCCTTCCTTCCTTCCTAAATCTTCTAGTAGTATTGGAAACCCAATAATACCAGCCCCAAGTTAGAAGACATGTCCTGTCAAGAGATTTTGTATGCCCACTTCTTTCCAGTTCTAACAGGTAATGTACTGTCTTCCAGCATTTCTCCTTGGGAGAACACCCTACAGAGTGACAGAGGCTCTCATTAGCCAGGAACCATTAATTTTGTACAGTCCTTTGAGAAAACAGAAGTGTTATCAAGAAGTGATGGTCCAGTGTGAAAGAGATGACAGAAACTAGAAGAGAAAAGGACTCAGAAAAGGACAGTTCCCTCAGGACATAGGAGTATGTAACAAAATTAACAAGGACTCATTGTCCTAAAAGTTTGAAACTGAGGCAATGGAAGCAGCATCAAGCAAGGAAGCCAATAATATTTGAATAACAGAGTAACACTAACAAATGTTAGGAATCTTCAAAGATCTGATTTCCAAAGAGAATGGTTTATAAAATATAAGAATAATAGTACTATACTAGTCTTGCAGACAACAATATCAGATATCTATATGGAAGAAAGTTTGGGAGGACTTCAGATGTAATGATGCTAGTATATCAGTATATAGCATCAAATACTGAGGAAGAAGCATCCTTGTAACAGAGACTTCATAAGACTAAGGTCCTTTCCAGTTTTCAGGAAATGACTAATGAGACCTCACCTTTGGGCCAGATCTTATATGAATGAGTACTTTAAAGAAATATCTGGAACTAGCACCATTTTCCCCCAAATTTGATGTCAATTGACACCAAACTAAGCCCCTTCAGCTGATGTAGGAAACCCATTCTTTGACCTATTCACTGATACCAAGGTGTAGAATTGCTTGAGTCGTTGCAATAATACAGATGGCATTGGGTGTTGCATATGAGGAAAACTAATTCAAGGGGACATTTTCACAAGTACTTTTTAAAACTTCATAGAAATGTAAGTATTTCCCCAAAGACTGGCACATCTCTAGTTTCATTTTCCTCTAGTAGAAAAGTAATCAGTTTAGACTCAATTGTAAAAACGTAGATACCTACCCAGCGTCATGGGTAAGATCTATTTCTAAGTTCTTCCCAAAAGAGTATTGGATTGGAATATCCACTCTAAATGGACCTTTCCACACATTCCAGAAGTGTTTTGTTTCACCTGATGGCTACTATGAGTATAATTTCTCCCTATATTTAATCTTGAATGATGTCAATGAGAAAACAAGGAATGTTTGTTCCATCCTGGTAGGATCACACAAATGCATTCACTGTAGTGCTGCAGAAGATAATCTGACTGGCACTGAAAAGGCTGACTTGCAAGATGAGACCCTAAATGTAATAGTGATTCTAATAAAACACAAAGTCCTCTTTCTGTGACAGGGGTGTCTGTACTTCAAGGATTGTCATCTGCACTAGGGTCAGGCTCCCCATTTAGATCAAACATTTTAAACTTAACTCTGAAACCGATAATCCATGTTTTAAATAAATCCTGGCTAAGCTATGAATTGTATGACAGGAGAAATAACGTCCTGCAATATGAAAACTGTATTAAGAATATATCTTGTACCTATAATTGAGAAAGGTAAGTGTTCTATTTTTTCTATTTGTTTTTTGTGATATGATGATCAATAAGGTCATAAATTCATTTAAACTTTATTTTTCAATATTGTATACACTGATGATCTTTTATTTTTCTCACTGTTTCCTAGTTATCTCAGTGGTTAATATCAAATAAGGACTTCATTACTGAGTCATTTATGTTTTCAGGTTTAGTAAACATTCAAATTAAGACCTCATTTTTACTGGTTCTCCTTTTTCATTTTTTTCTACTGAGCCGTTTCTCTCTTTTTTAAACCACTCAAAAAGTTTTGACGACTACTGTTCTGTGGTATAATTTGAGCTCTACATATTTCATTAGTCTTTTTCATTTTTAAATGTGTATGTGGGGTGTTTCCATTGATAATCTAGGTCTTTTCCCAATAAATACATTTTGTTGTTATTTTCTTAGTTGTGTAAAATAGCTTTTGATGGTGCCATTTCTATAATATTTAATTGGTAAATTACTTTAGGAAGTATTGTCATTTTTATTATATCAGTCTGGTCTTATTGGAACTCTTTGTTCACCCTCCACATCTGGTTGTTAATCTTCTTCTGTGGGCAGCATCCAGAAATGTTTCTCTCAAATAAAAAGTTTAAATTGCCCTAGGGTGGTCTCAAATAAAATCATACCTTTATCATAAATTTTAACTGAATTACATTAAATTAGGAAACAGGAGTTACAAAAAGATCATTTATGTAATCATTTCCAGAGGAAAGAATGAGAAAAAAATTGACTTCCCTGGAAGAAAGTATCTGATAGTGAATGAACAGCTAAGTACAGCCCTTGCAAATATTTGGTCACATAAGAAACTAATTGAAAATTTGATAGGACCAAATATGAGAAAATGCAAAGATATTAGAACAAAATAAAAAGACGGAAAACAGAATGGAAAAAGAGGTGATTTAAGACTCACAGTACTCTCCGAAAATGGCAAATACAAACATCCTAGATAAAATATTTCATGAAATCAGAAATGAAAACTGGTTACACCTAGGTGAATGAGAAAGTGAAATGCAAACAGAAAAATCATACCATTTTCTCCTAACAGGAACCTCATATTGTAGTCTCCAGAAAATTTCATAGCCAAAATCCAGAGGCTCCAATTCAAAGAAATTCATAAAGAAAAAAAAAAGAGCGCATGCATCAGTTAGCCAGCCAATATCACTGAAAGTCTGGTAGTTACCACTGTACAGCACAGGAGTGATTAGAATACACAGTTCTGGAAGGTAGAAGCTAAAGTCTAATAATCCATTATACATGAATTAGCTTAGTAGAGTATGGCATTATAGGTGGGATAATGGACTATTAATGAATAGAATAGAACAAGGATTTATTAAATATCGGCTCTATTCCAGTCATTGTACTAAGCACATTTTAAATAGTATCTCATTGAATCCTCCCAACAACCCAGTGAGTTAAATGTAGTTATAGAAGACAATAGAAGACTTCCAATTATTCATGATGAGTATTCTTCACCTGAGCAGATACTTTGAATCTTCAACACTGGAGTCATGAACAACATGGAGAAATATATGCTGTTGAGAAAATGGAAGGGACTTTGTGATGAAGTATTCATAGTCTAGTAAGGGAGACAAACATACATCTCGTGAGAACTCTACTGTATTCAATGATCCTAGAGGGAATAAAAAGAACTTGAGATGAGTTTTGTTATATTATCATTATATAAAGAGACAAAAGACGTAGAAAAGGGAAGATTAAAAAAAGAGAGATGAAAAAGGAGGAACTTAACTATTCCAGAGAATCAGGGGAGGGATATGACAGTACAAATAGGAAATAAATATATAAATGTACAAAACATGCACAGAAACTGAATTTGGTGCAGGCATACATGAAACTCAAACTACTTTCTTGCCTGTCCCAGGATCCCTGCTGCCCCAAATCCAGCCTTTGCCATCAAGGAGTTGCACATATTGGACTTTACTATTTTTTTCTTGCTATTGACTGACTAGACTACATGAAGTCTGTGGACCATTAGATCATCAAGCATATCAACTCATCAAGCCCACGAATATTGTGTTCATGGTTTAGATATAAAGGCTGAAACCATAAATAAATCAGGAGAATAATGAACAGTTTAACTTTCAGACTTATGGAGAACAGAAGAATGTATGACATAACATGAGATAGAGGACATTTTGAAACGCAAAAAAGGATAAATCTGATTACATTAAAGTGAAAAGTATTTGCTCAATGCCAGTGCAACCAAGATGAGAAAGGAAGGAGAAAAGTGGGGAAAAAAACTTTACAATCAAAATCTCTGATAGAGGCCTCATTCTTCAAATACATAGAGAATTGAGTCTAATTTATAAGAATGCAGTTATTACTCTTTTGATAAAAAGTCAAAGGACATGGTCAAAGAACTTTAGACCCAGCAATAACCAATTTTTCTGCTAGACTTATTCCTTTACAGCAATGCAAGGACCTAAAAAATTCCCAAAGGGCTCCTGAGGCAAAATGCCATCTACCTCCAAAGAAGGAACTATGAAATTAGATTTCTGAAGCAAACTATATTCTCCTGTGTTTTGTTTTGGTTGGTTTTGGTTATTCTCATGGTTTCTCCCATTTATTTTAGTTCTTCCATGCAATACAACTAAAGATAAAATGTAGTTAGTAAGAATGCCTGTGTAGAACGCACATAAGATTGCATGCCATCTCAGGGAAGAAGAGGGAAGGGAGAATGTAGGAGGGGAGAGGGAGGGTTAATCTTAGAGTTAATCTAGAGTTAATCTAAGATTAATGGTAGAAAACTTAAAAAAAATTAATTTATTAAGAATAAAAAAGAAATTTTGAGTAGGTGGACTTCATAAAAACCTGGAAAGACTTGCATGAAGTGATGCTGAGTGAATTGAGCAGAATCAAGAAACATTGTACATAGTTACAACAACATTGTGCGATGGCTGACTTTGACAGGCTTAGCTCTTCTCAACAATACAAGTTGAAAGAGAACTCCAAAAGACTCATGAGGGTAAATGCTATCCACATCTAGAAAAAGAAACATGAAGTCTGAACGTTTATCGAAGGATATTATTTACTCTCTTTTTTTGTTCTTTTGTTTTGTTTCTTCTTTCTTGTGGTTCCTCCTGTTGATTCAAATTCTTCTTTGCAACATGACTAATGTGAAAATATGCTTAATATGAATGTATATGTAGTGTCTATATCAGATTGTATGCCATCTTAGAAACCTTAGAACTGAAAATCTTATGAAAGTGAATGCTGAACACTAAAAATAAAAAAAAAAATAAATGTAAAAATAAAAGAACAAAAAAAGAATTTTGTGTTCATCTACTTCCATGAGAGAGTAACTCTAGTGGCAAGATTCAAACATTCTATAGGAGGAAAAAATCTTGAAAGTCATCTGCAATGGCAACATAACTTAGATACTAAACACTTTAAGCCTTTTGGAGCCAGTATGTTTCAAAGCCAACCTTGAAGAAACTAGTTTTCACATGATTAACATTGATTCCAACACTGCTGTCTCAATTGTCTACTATTGCTAGAGTAGAAATGAGTCTCCTGATAGAGTTGTAGTAATGAAAACTGAAGAAACCAATTAAGATAGTAAAGTAGCAGGTAGAATTACAGGCAAGTTCGCCCTCCCCCCTTCCAATTGCATCACAAAGACATACAAAATGCAACAACCTTAGCACTGATTGGGAAGTACAAAAGAAATTCAGAGTGAGTCATTTTCCATCTCAGATTAAAATAGGTCAGATCAGCCTGAGATATCTGGGGACAACAGCAAAAAGCTCTTGCTATTATGAAACTATGTGGAACTTTCTCTAATGGGAGCACAGTGAGAGCCTGCGCACAACTGTGGGGCGGAGTTAGGAGAGACACTTCTCAGGTCTACATACAGGGCCTGACTTCATGCAGATGGAATATGATCCCACTGGAGAATGGACTGCTTGCTACTCAGGGCTGGCTCATGTTTCTAGTGAGAGACTGAGGTAGGGACCTGTGCTTAGGAGAAGCAGCCTAAGCAACAGTCTAAATAATGTTCATTGGCTTTAGACTTATTCCTCATCAAAGAGTATGTACAGAACTGAGCAGAAGCTGTTAGGCTCTGAACCCAGGAGCAGATCAAGTTCAGAGCTCCAGTGTCCAACCCTGGATACTGTCATTGAATAAATAGAGCAAGAAATTTGGACCAAAGGGAAACCTAAAATTCTGTCACTTTGCAGTTGCAAATTTTTCAAGCTGCCTGAGAGTGGGTTGAGTCCAGTAGGGATTGAAATCTTAAGTCAAGATCAGTAATTTTACAGTTCAGACCAGCAGTGCATGACTCAGAATTACCCAGATCAAACATGTATTTGCAAGTTCTATTCCTGATAGCCTTGAATAACATACCACTCAATACCCAAAGAAAGCCACAACAGGACTCACGAGGACCCAAATATACCCTAGACATCTCTCCACAAATCCGGAAAGCCAAACACTAATAAAATGTTCAAAATCCAGAAGCACAGCCTGAAGAATAAGGAAACAAAGAAGTAGAGCCAACATGGAAGAGTAAAGGCAGGGTCTCCACTGAACTCTCTCCCAAACCCTCCAACTAATTTTAAATAATGATTGTAAGGAACATCTTGAGTGATAAAACCCAGAAAAAGACAGTGAAAAAATTTTCCATCCCAAGATAACTTAGAAAGTCAGCAGGAAACTCTGTTGCACTAGGCTGAGGGAGGAGCACAGTCCAGGGCAGACCCGACCCCAGAAAAGCTGGAGCATACTTCAGGGCAATTAGTGATAGCAGCAGCATTTTCCAAGTCTCTTAGTCCACAGGTAGTAACGGGATTAGACAATATATAAGAAGGTTTGTATGGGTCCCTTTGCTGGCAAAAGGGGCAGGACCCTGTTGCATTGCCAATACTTGGATGTGGGTCACAGACCTGGATCTGAGTCCCAGTGCTAGGAGGGGCACTAGTACAGTAGATCTTGTGGCCACAAGGGAGGAACAACCCTGGTCACAGGTCCAGGATTGAAAAGAGTGCTTGTGGTCACTCCTAAACCAGTGTGTAGTACAGGATAGTAGTAAACACACCTCTCCCTAGATTATACCACTACATAAATAGTCAAAAGTTACTTAAACTCCCCAGAATTACCTCTGAAAATATTTGCTAAAAAAAATCTGGAGATTGGGACAGCAACCTTTCCACTTGGGAAGCAGAGCATAGTGTTCAAATTCAAGAAATAGTTTGGGAAAATGAGCAAACAACAGAAAAAATTCTGACCTTAAAAACTTGTTTTGATGACAAGGAAGATCAAAAGACATACTCATTAGGAGACAGCACATTCAAAATTTCTGCATCCACAATCTCAAAGAAAAAATGAATTGGTCTCAGGCCATGGAAGTACTCAAAAAGGATTGTAAAAATTAAGTAAGAGAGATAGTTAAAATTGGGAAATGAGAGTGATGCAAGAAAATCATGAAAAAAGTCAACAGGTTCATAAAGGAAACAAAAAAAAAAACTAGTGAAGGAAATGACAGCTTAAAAAACATTGTAGACCATATATCAAAGGAGACAAAAATCCAATGAAGGGAAAAATGCCTTGAAATGCAGAATAGACCAAATGGAAAAAGATATTCAAAAACTCACTGAAAAGAACTCCCTAAAATGTAGAATTGGCCAAATGGAAAATTCGGTACAAATGTGTGCTGAAGAAAGTATTTCCTTAAAAGTTTGACTTCATAAGTGGAAGCTAATGACATTATGAGGCATCCAAAAACAATCAAACACAATTAAAAGAATGAAAAAAATACAAGACAATATGAAATGTCTAATTGGAAAAAACAATTGACCTGAAAAATAGAACTGTGAGAGATAATTTAATAATTACTGGACTACCTGAATGTCATGAGAAAAAAAGCCTGGACAATCATCTTTCAAGAAATAATTGATGGAAGCTGTCCTGATATTCTGGAACCAAGGTAAAACAGAAATTGAAAGAATCCAACAGTCATGTCCTGGAAGTGACCCTAAAATAAAAACTTCCTGGGATATTATAGTAAATTCCATTCCTCTCTGATCAAGAAGAAAACGCTGCAAGTAGACAAAAAGAAATAATTTGAATATAGTGGAACCAGAGTTAGGATAACAGAAGATTTAGCAACTACCACGTTAAAGGATCAGAGGGCTTACAATACGATATTGTAGAAGGCTAAAAGCGTAGCAGTGCAACCAAGAATGACCTACTCAGCAAAAGTGAGTATAATCCTTCAGGGGAAAAATGGACATTCAGTGATATAGAGGGCTTCAAACAGCCTTGTTAAAAAGATGTGAAGGCAAGTAATGTAGTATCTTTGCTGTGTTTTTGTTTATCCCAGGAAGTAATTTGCCTCTAGATAATGTAATTAAGTAGGATCTTTCTCACCCATTATTAGACCTGGGAAGATTTGTAGTAAGGTCCACACCTTTTGTTAATGAGTCACTAGTTCTCAAGGGATGTGATGCTCTCTGGCTCTAAAAAGTGTGTGAAGACTCTGAAGAGCAGTCTTACTTTGGGGCTTAGCTTTTGGAAGAAGGTTTGTGTGCCAGATGGGACTCTGAGAAGCCATGACTTTGAAAACCCAGATGTTTGTGCTTCTCTCTCTGGTAATCATGTTTGGACAATTGGACCTGTTTGCTGATTTGTGATACACACACACACACACACACACACACACACACACACACACACACACACATATATATATATATTGATTAAGGTCAGAGAGAGGAAGTCATGCCTGTTGATCGCTGATGTCTCCATATTTTCTTTGAAGTAGGGTGCTGACTCCCCTATATTAGATGAATGATATATGTACTAGATTAAAGGAGTGATGCATGTGCTTGATTACAGTGATTGCTTACCCTTCAAAACTTGCCTTTCCTTTTAGAGAAGTAGATCGAAGAACCTGTGATAGCAAGCCCCTATGTGTATACTGAGATGCTTGCTGATACAAAAGACCAGAGCTGAATTCAAAATTTTATTTTCAAATACAAGATACAAAAGAAGAATAAAAAGGTAAACAGGAAAGGGAAATCATAAGGGATTCTTTAAGGTTAAAGTGTTTATATTCCTACACGGAAAACCTGATGTTTATAACTCCTAAAATCTTTTTCATATTTGTGACAGTTAGAAGGAGTATACGGAGAATTCAGAGGTGTGAGTTGAATTTGATAGTATGATTATCTAAAAACAACTGCAACAACAAAATTAAGGGATGAGAAAGAAGAAGGCACTGACTGAAGAATTGGAGAGGTAGAATGTAATAAATTACCTTACACAAAAGACGCCTGAAAGAGACTTTACACAGCAGGAAAAAATGGAAGGAGCAGGGAGGGGAATACATGGACTTTTCCCCATTGGAATTGGCTCAAAGGGGGAATAATAGACACATTGAGTCGGGTGTAGAAATCTATCTTACCATATGGGAATATAGAAAAGGGATAAGAAAAGTTAGAGGGAACAGGTAGATGAATAGGCAGTTTGGAGAAGCTGAAAGTCAGAAGGAAAACACTTTTGAGAATGACCAGGGTAAAATGAGAGCTATACTGGAATAAATGGGAGAATTAGGATGTAAGGAAATACATAGTTGGCAATCAGTAATATGAAAAAAATATACACAGTTTCTCTGATAAAGACTTTGTTCTCAAACATATAGAAAACTGAGAAAAACTTCTAGAAATAAGAGCCATTTTGCTTTTGATTAATGGGTAAAACATATGAACAGACAGTTTTCAGACAAAGCAATCAAAACTGTCTATAGTTACATGAAGAAAATACTGTAAATCACTATTGATGAGAGAAATGCAAATTAAAACTCAGGTACTATTTCACTCCTGTCAGATTAAGAAATATAAGGGAAAAGAAATGACAAATTTTGGAGGGGATATGGGAAAATTAGAACACTAATATACTATTACTAAAGTTTCATCCTGATCCACACATTTTGGAGAGTAATCAAGACCTTTGCCCAAACCACTATAAAAGTGTTCATAATCTGTACTCAATAGGAAAGTATATGTAGAACCTATACAGAATTGTATGCAGTCGTGGGGAGGGAGGGGGGTAGTGGGGAGTAGGTGTAGGGGGGATAAAATCTCATTTGTATGGCAGTGATTGTTAAACATTAAAAAATAAAAAAAAATTTAAAAAAGTGTTCATAATCTTTGACTAAGCAGGACCTCTACTAAGTTTTCATCCCAAAGAGATAAAGAACAAAAAGGAAAAGGACCTGCGTGTATGCAGAAATTTCATAGCAGCTCTTTTAGTGGTGCCAAAGAATTGGAAATTGAGAGGATGTCCATTAAATGGGGACTGGCTGAACAAGTTCTTGTATATAATTTGATGGAATACCCTTGCTCTTTAATAAATGAAGATCAGACAGATTTCAGAAAATTCTGGAAAGAATTACATGAACTGATGCTGAGTGAAGAGAGCAGAACCAGGAAGACACTGTACACAGTAATAGCAACATTGTGCAATGAGCAACTTTGATGGACAGCTCTGCTCAGCAATACAGCTATCCAAGACAATTCCAAAAGACTCGTGTTGGAAAATAATATCCACTTCAAGAGAGTGAACCATGGAGTCTGAAAGCATATCGAAGCATATTTTCAGCTTCTTGTTTTTTATTTCTCTTGGTTTTCCCCTTTTGATCTGGTTCTTTCTCAACAACATTAATATGGAAATGTTTAATATGATTGTACATGTATAGCCTATATCAGATTGTTTCCAATCTTGGGGAGGGGTGGGGGAAGGGAGTGGGTCACAAAAAACTATCAGCCTCAAAATCTTATAAAACTGAATGTTGGAAACTTTCTTTACATGCAATTGGAAAAAAAATAAAATATTATTAAACAACCAAAAAAAAAACTGAGGCTCTAAAACATTAAATAACTTTCTTAAAACATGAAAAAAAAGGAATGATGAGGAAGATGCTCTAAGAAAAACCTGGAAAGACTCACATTAACTTAGGAAAAGTGAAATAAGCAGAACTAGGAGAATACTGTGCACCATAATAGCAATACTGTATAAAGATTTGCTGTGAATAATTTTACCATTCTCAGCATCCCATGATGCAAGACAGTTCTGTAAGTTTTATGATCAAAGGTGCTGTCCATTTCCAGAGATAGAACCAGTAAATCCTTAATGCAAATCAATAATCCTTTTTCTTCATTTTTCTTGGGTTTTTTTGGTCTGTGTTTTACATGGAAATGTGTTTTGCCTGACCACAATTGTAAAAGATACGTTAAATTGCTTGCCTTCTCACTGGGGCAGTGGGGGGTAGTGAGAGAGAACTTGGAATTAAAAATTTGAAAAAAAGAATGTTAAAATTGTTATTTTATGTAATTGTGAATAATAAAATATTACTTAAAAACGAATGAGGAAACAAAAAAGAATCTTACCATCAATGAATTCCCTTGGAAAAAATCTCCAGGGCTGGATGGATTTACGAGTGAATTCTCTCAAACATTTAAAGAACAGTTAATTCCAGCACTATACAGACTATTTGTGTGGGGGAAGAAGTAGTCTTCCCAAATACTTTCTGTGATAGAAATATGGCTTTCATGCCTAAACCAGGAAGAGCCAAAACAGAGAAAGAAAATTAGAGTCCAATTTGTATAGCGAAGGTAGATACAAAAATTTTCAATAAGATTTTAGTAAAAAGAATGCAACAACTTATCACAAGAATAATAGATTATGATCAGGTAGTAGTTATACCAGGAATGTGGGGCTGGTTCAATATTAGGAAAACTGTTAACATTATTGGTCATATCAACAATAAAACTAACAGAAACAACAGGATTATTTCAATGGATGCAGAAAAACTTTTGACAAAATGCAACACTCATTCCTACTGAATACACTGGAGAACACAGCAATAAATGGAACTTTCCATAAAACAATGAGCTCTAACTACAAAAAACCTTCAGCAAGCATTTTATGCAATGGGGATAAGCTAGATGCACTTCCAATAAGATCAGGGATGAAACCACTATTATTCAATATGCTACTAGAAATGTTAGCTGCAGCAATAAGAGAAGAAAAAGAAACTGAAGGAATTAGAACAGCAAAGAAGAAACTAAGTTATCATTCTTTGCAGATGATATGATGATATACTTAGAGAATCCCAGAGATTTAAGCAAAAAAAACTGCTTGAAACAACGAACTTTGTCAAAGTGGCAGGTTACAAAATAAACCCACAAAAATCTTCTACATTTCTATATATTACTAACAAAGCCCAACAACAAGAGATAGAAAGAGAAATCTCATTTAAAGCTACGGTATGCACTAGAAAGGATTTGGGTGTCTCCCTGTCAAAACAAACCCAGGGACCACATGAACACAATTACAAAACACTTTCCACACAAATAAAATCAGATCTATGAAAGTGGAAAAACATCAGTTGCTCGAGGTTGGGTCAAGCCATTATAATTAAAATGACAATTCTAACTAAATTAATTTACTTAATTCCATACCAATCAAACTATCAGAAAATTATTTTGTAGAGCTAGAAAAAATAATATCAAAATTCATCTGGAAGGACAAAAGGCCCAGTATATCAAGGGAACTAATGAAATGAAATTCTAGGGAAGGTGGCCTAGCTCAACCAGATCTCAAAACGTATTATAAAGCAGCAATTACTGAAACCACTTGACAATGTCTAAGAAACAAAAGGGTAGATGAGTGGAAAAGGTTACGTGCTCACAACCCAGTAGTCAATGAATACAGCAATCTACTGTTTAACAACCAAAGGACCCCAACTTCTGGAATAAGAACTCACTGTCTGACAAAAATACCTGTTAAAACTGGACAACAGTGTGGCAGAAACTAGGCATAGACCAATGCCTGACACCATCAACAAGAATAAAGTCCAAATGGGTAGATGATCTAGGTATAATGACTGATACTATAAACAAATTAGTAGCACAAGGAATAGTGTATTTATCACATTTGTGGGGAAGGGAAGAATTTTTGAGTAAACAAGAGACAGAAAACATTATGAAGTGCAAAATGTATTATTTTGATTACACTGAATTGAAAAGGTTTTGCACAAACACGCCCAATGCAACCAAAATTAGGAGGGAAGAAGAAAACTGTGAAAGAATTTTTGCAACTAGAGTTTGTGATAAAGGCCTCCTTTTTAAATATATAGAGAACTCACTCAAATGTACAAGAATACACGTCATTCCCCAATTGATTAGTGGTGAAAGATTACGAACAAGCAGTTTTCAAAGGAGGAAATTGATGCTATCTAGAATCATATGGAAAAATGTTCTAAATCACTATTGATTAGAGAGATGCAAATCAAAACAACTCTGAGATACCACATCACATCTATCTGATTGGCTAACATGACACAATAGGATGATGATAAATGTTGGAGAAGATGTGGGAGAGTTGGAACACTAATACATTGTTGGTGGAGCTGTGATATGACCCAAACATTCTGGAGAGCAATTTGAACTATGCCCAAAGGGCTAAAAAATATGCATACCCTTTGACCCAGTAATGCCCCTTCTAGGACTTTATTCCTAAGAGATTACAAAAATGGGAAAGGGTACCACATGTGCAAAAATATTTAAAGCAGCTGTTCCTGTGGTGGCCCAAAACTGGAAATCAAGGGGAAGTCCATCAGTTTTCAAATGGCTAAATAAATTGTGGTATATGAATATAATAGAATAATATTGTGCTATAAGAAATGATGAACATTTCCTCCAAGAGACCCGGAAAGACGTATATGGATGGATGCTGAGTGAAAGGAGCAGAACCAGGAGAACTTTGTACATAGCGGAAACCACAGTGATGCGAAGACTTTTTCTGATAGACTTAGTACTTGATTGCAATGTAAGGACTTAAAAAATTCTCAGTGGTCTCTTAAGGAAATATACCTTCCACATCCAGAGCAAGAACTATGGAATTCGATAGCAGAATGTAGCAGATCATTTTCTTTTGTATTACATTTTGGTTTGTTTTTTTGTTTCTCCCATTCATTTTAATTCTTCTATGCAACGTGAGTAAGGTGAAAATGTATTTAATAGGAATGTGTGTGTATGTTGGGATTGGAAGCTCAATTCCGTGTGGACGGTCTCGGGCGGGTAAAAGTGGGAGTTCTAAATCTCAGAGTCTTACGAGGCCCTCCATGAACAGCGGGGATTCGAGAAGGTTAGACTGAGCTAGCTCGGCTAGCTCGGGTATTTCCGCCTCTCCCCGGGAGATACGTGATGGGTGGAGTCTCCCTGCCCTCGAGGTCGTCCCAGATCTGGGCACACTATTGTTATCTAACAGCACGGTATTCAGATGCAAACTGTGCGGCTGAAGGTTAAGTAGGATTGAGGAAGCCTGAAAGCTCTCTTAGCACGTGAGGAGCCAAGAGGACAGTAGGCTCCGCTTCTTTTCTTTCTCTCTCCCCTCCCCCTCTCTCCCCGCTTGTACTTCTACTTCCAATCCCTTAAGTTTAGCCTCCTTAGGAAATCTCCCCCTCTTCCTCCTAAGGAAGACCCCCTGCACTTGTAACTAGACCCTGTAATAAAGCTCAACCCTTGTTCGACTCTGGAACGTCCTTTCTCTCATATGTGCATCCGGTGTGGCCAGCCGAAGACCTCGGGAGGTGAGGTAAGAAAGACTCGGGTAGCCCAATACAGGCCTCTAGGCCTGGCATGTGTAGACCCTATATAAAATTGTATGCCATCTTAGGGAAGGAGGGGGGAGGGAGGGAGCAAAGAGGAGGCGGGAGGGTAAAAAAAATCTAAGTTATGTGGAAGTGATTGTAGAACACTGAAAACAATTTAAAATATAAATAATTAAAATAACAAGAATTTCGGGAGAAATTCATCTAGACTTTGTGTAGTCCTTTAGTCATTTTTTTCAGTTGTGTCTGACTATTTTTGACTCTTTTTGTGGTTTTCTTGGAAAAGATACAGGAGTGGTTTGTTGTATTCCTTCTCAAAATCATTTTGCAGATGAAAAAGCTATGGAAAACAGGGTTAGTTACTTTGCCCCGTGTACAGCAACTAGCCTATACACTGAACCACTTAGCTTCCCTGCTTAAAAATTAGAATGATCTAAAGAAGAAGTTAATGGCTACATGAGACAACAAATTTCATTAAAACAAAACACAGAAGATTCAAGGATAGAAATGAAAGGTATCTCCCAGCAAATGCAGCTAACTTGAAAAACAGATCAAGAAGAGAAAATATAACAAACAGACTATCTAGAAACTGTGACCAAAATGGAATCAGATGTTTTATTTAAAAAAGAGCCACATCTGATCAGATGACTTAGAATCAGGATGCAAATTGAAATAAAAATAAAACACCAATCACCTTCTGAAAAAACCTCAAAAGTAAAATTCCAGGAACATTGTCACCTAAATCCAGAGCTATCAATTAAAGAAAAAATACTAAAAGAAGCCAGAAAGGAAGAAGTTAAATGAAAAGATCAACAACATTGCAAGCAATTTGAAAGCCACTGTTATTAAAATGGAGAATGTGGAGTATCTTATCCCACAAGGCAAAAAATAAGAGGCTTAAAATCAAGAATAAATTGCCCAGCAAAACTGTTTGTAAGTATACAGAGTATGAAATCCATGACTGATTAGTCGTTAAGAGTTTACTATGTGTAGCAACAGCCACTGGAACCAGTTTGTAAAATCTTTTATTTAGAAATATTTTTATAAGCCTTGGTGGCATGATCCTTAATAGGAGAATATGTGTTCAACATTGAGTAGTATAATACTCGATAGGAGAGTATCCATGTCACTGACCGAATCTGACACTTGAAGGTGATAAAGAATTTGAATGAAGAATGATTTAACCTGGTCATGAAATATTTTTGCTAGCACTGTGTTTCTGTATGAGGTTAGGGACTTTCCAAGGATATTAACTAATTCTGTGACCTTGTTACCACTTGCTGTAGAGGATCAATTTTGCAAATAAGCATAATTATGCACCAATCACTGTCTTAGTTTTCTTAGCACCAGTTGACATTATGTAATAATTTTACATAACCAGACTGCATAAAAGGGTGCTCTATTTGTATGAATAGATGTTTGACCTTTATTATTGGTAATTGCTATGTTTACCAATAAATAAATTATATTCAGACTTTTTTGCCTCAGTTTCACTTAATCACAGATTTAATGTGACTAGGGAACAGAGAAATAGAAGATTTCCAAGAATTCCCAATCAAAACGCTGAACTGTATACAAACTTGGAAATTTAAATATTGAAGTACAGAATATAAAAGTAAAAATGAATGGGAAATAATGAGGATCTAAAGAAAAAGCATCTCTTTCTACTTGAATATCTACAATGATGTGTTTCACTCTCCTTAACTCCAGAGAACGCTATCATCTTAAGTGGCCATTAAGGAAATCTAATGTCAGCATCCACAAATGGTTTTTGAAAATATTTTAAAGAAGTGTTTACTGGTGTCCTATGTTTTTTACATCATCATAGTTATCTCCAGTATCTGCTGCCTTCTCCATAGAGAAAAGCATCAATTACAGCAAACAGTATTCCTTTAAGACAAAAATAAAGGTGAGGAAGAAGAAATAAAATAGCACAACTAATTAATCCATTGAAAAAGCTAAATATTTGTACAACTTGTAACACTAGTGGATTTCAACCATTCCTAAGTGGATGTCTTAGGGATGTCCTTTAACATGTTTTACTTGGAGGTATATTTGAAATTTATACTTCTCTTACATTGATTTAAAATTTTTGTGTGTGTTATTGTTCGGTATACATAGCTGTTTTCAATATTTATATTGTTTTCTTGGCTCTGCATCTTTCACTCTGCATCAATTCATATACACCTTTTAATCCTTTCTTACCATCAAATATAATTTTTAACAATACAGTTATATTATGTTATGCTTATCAAAATTTGTTTAAGCATTCCCCAATCAATGAGCAACTACTTTGTTTCCAATTCTTTGTTATCACAAAAAGTACAGTATTTTAAGTATGCATAGAGATTTCTTCTAATCATGACTATCTTGGGGTATATGCCCCATAAGGGAAAATATGTTTCAAGGGGTATCAGTATTTTATTCAAGTAATCCGCATTATTCCAAATCACTTTCCATAATGTTTATACCATCTCTTTGGTCCAGCAACAAAGCATTAGGGTGTCAGTCATTCCAAAACCCCTACAAAATTTGCTAGTGTTATTTTTCTTGTCATATTCACCAATTTGCAGAGTATGATGCAAATCCTTAGGGGTTTTGGTGTGTGCTTTTTTAAATTTGGGTTTATCGGCTAGGTTTATGATTTCATGACCAAGCCTTAAGAGCAATTCGGTATGAAGCTCATATATTGGAGAATAGGTCCCTGCCCTCCTGGCACAGAAGTAATGAAAATACTAAATAGAAACTGTTTCTCCTTTGCTCACGAACACTGAGGTTCTTCCCCACCCGGTTTGATTTTCTTTACTGAAGGAGGCCTTGAATAACTACTTAGAATGATCTATTCACTGAATGGGTAGATCTCTCTCAAAGTGTGAATATGAAAAGAACTTAGCCTAAAATAGCAAGGGTCTCCCATTTTATTGTGAGCCATCTCCCATTCTCCTGATGAATAACTGGCTACTGGACTCAAATGGCTCCGGAGGAGAAAGTAGTGCTGGTGACCTTGAACAGCTCTCCCTCACTCAAATCAAAGTCAACTATAAGTTGACATATTCTCTATGACGTTCATATGACATATTCTCTCTGATGTCATGATCTTCTTGGAGAACAAAGGACAAACACAAGTAATCATGCAAAATATGTTTCCACGTTAGTCATGTTGTGAAAGAGGAAACAGAACAAAAAGAAAAAAGACATGAAAAAACTAAAAATAGAAGCACAAACAGCATTCCTTAATCTGCATTCAGCCTCCATCACTTCTTTCTCTGGATGTGGATAGCATTTTCCATTATGAGTCTTTTGGAATTATCTTGCATCTTTGTATTGCTGAGAAGAGCTAAATCAATCATAATGGACAATCTCACACTGTTACTGCTAGTTTCCTGGTTCGGCTCACTTCACTCAGGATTAGTTTTTGTTAGTCTTTCTAGGTTTTTCTGAAATCTGCCTGCTCATCATTTCTTATAGCACACTAGTATTCTATTACATTCATATACCACATTTTGTTCAGTCAGTCCCCAATTCGTGGGAATTCCCTCACCATTCATTTCTTTGCCACCACAAATATTTTGCTATAAATATTTTTGTACAGAGAGGTCCTTCTCCATTTTTCATGGTCTCTTTGAGATACAGACTTGGATCAAAGGGACCCAGTTGGATTGCCCTTTTGGGCATAATCCCAAATTGTTCTCCAGAATGGATGGAGTAGTTCCAAATTTTTCTGCATAAACATTTGTCATTTTCCTCTACTGTCATATTAGCCAGCCTGATAGGTGTAAGGAGGTAGCACACAGATAGATGTAAGGTGGTACAACGCAATTGTTTTTATCTGCATTTCTCCAATCAATAGTAATTTAGAGCACTTTTATATGACTATAGACAGCTTTAATTTCTTTCATCTGAAAACTGCCTATTCATTTTCATTGACTATTTAGCAACTGGGAAATGACTTGTGTTTTTATAAATTTGACTCATTTATCTCCATATTTGAGAAATGAGGCCTTTATCAGAGACATTTGCAGTAAAAATTGTTTCACAGCTTTCTGCTTTCCTTCTAATCATGGTTTTGTTGGTGCAAAATTTTTCAGATTAATAAAATCAAAATTATCAGTTTTTCATCTTTAGTGCTCTTTCTTGTTTGGTCAGAAATAATTCCCTTCTCCATCAAACTGACAGATAAGCTTTTCCCTACTCTACTTACTTGTTTATTGCATCCTTCTTTATGGTACCCTTTTTGACCTTATTTTGTTAATATAATGAGACATCTTGCTCTGTACCTAGTTTCTGCCATACTCTTCTCTAGTTTTCTCAGCAGTTTTTGTCAAGTAGTGAGTTCTTATCCCAAAACATGGAGTCTTTGAGTTTATCAAACAGTACGTTGCTAGAGTCATTTGCTACTATGTCTTGTGTACTTAATCTATTCCATTGATTCACCACTGTTTCCTTACCAATGTTATATAGTTTTAATGATGGCCAATTTGCAATATAATTTTAGGTCTGTTATAACTATGTAAACTTCCTTTGCAATTTTTTCATTAATTCCCTTGATATTCCTTGCTTCAAATTAATCAATTTGTTTTAAGTTTTCAACATTCATTTCACAAAATTTTGAGTTCCAAATTTTCTCCTCATCTCTCCCTTTCCCCCAATCTCTCCTTTTCCCCCACCCCAAAACTCTGAACATTCTAATTACCCTTACCACCAATATGCCCTCCCTTCTAACATCTCTCCCTTCCTTTACCTACATCTTTTCTTTTGTCCTGTATGGCAAGATAAATTTAAATATCCCATTACCTGTATTTCTTATTTCCCAGTTGTATGCAGGAAAAATACTCAAAAGCTGTTCCTAAAACTTTGAGTTCCAACTTCTCTTCCTTCCTCCCTTCCCACTCATCTCCATTGGGAAGGTAATCAATTAAATACAGGCTATATATGTGTAGTTTTGCACATGATTTCCATAATAGTCATATTATATAAGACTAACTGTTTCCCTCCATCCTATCCTGCCCCCCATTTCTTCTATTCTCTCTTTTGACCTTATCCCTCCCCAAGAGTCTTGACTTCTAATTTCTCCCTCCTCCCATTACTCTCCCTTTCTTCATCCCCTCCCCACCCTGCTTATCCCCTTCTCCCTCACTTTCCTGTATTGTAAGGTAGGTTCTCATATAAAAATGAGTGTGCATTTTAGTTGACTATTGGGTCCTTTGTCAAAAGTAGGATATACTCTGGGGATCTGTAAGATCCCATTTCCTCCAAGGTGGCACAATCAAGTGTGTACACTGGTCTAGGAGCAATCAGAAACTTTTGTGCCCAGAATCTGTGAGTAGTAGAGTTTCTTCTCCACAACCACCTGACCTCCATTTCCACCAAACCAGCACTGGGGGCTGAGATTCAGATAAGCTGTGCAATTCCCCCAGCGTCTTTAGGTGGGGGCAGGGCCACCACACAGGGTTGGGGTACAGATCAGCTGCTCAGTTCCCCCAGAGGATGGATATGGATTGCTGTGAGAGCTGCTGCCACTTGATGTGGCCTCTGCTGCCACTGCCTGAGGCCAGAGCTATGGAGAGACCCTGTTTCCCACTCAACCAGCTGAAAAAACCTTCTCACTGACATTTGGGGCCTGTGAGTTAAGGGATCTTCAAACCACCACTACTACCGATGGGGATTTTGCTCCTGAGGCCTGCTTGTGTCCTCCTCCTGGTGCCTTGCTGCATGGTCAAGGCTGGGATGGGTTCCACTCTGCATCTGGTGCAACAAACCTTTCCCGTCGGCCTTTCAGGTCACGCTGGCCTGGAAATCTCTTTCACTCCATTGTTCTGTGGCATCTGTTGCTCTAGAATTTGTTGAGAGTCTTTCTTTACAGGTATTTTGTGGGCTGTGGGGGAAGAGCTAGTGCATGTGCATCTTTCTACTCCACTATCTTGGCTCTACCTCCAATTCCCTTGATATTCTTGACATTTTGTTCCTCCAGGTAAACTTTATTTTTATTTTTTGCTGGCTCTATAAAATAAGTTTTGGGTAGTTTGATTGCTGTGGTACTTGAATAAATAAATGAATTTAGGTAGAATTGTCATTTTTATTGCAATAGATTGGCTTACCCACGAGGAAATATTTTTTTCCAGTTGTTTAGATCTGACTTTATTTGCGTTAAAAATGTTTTGTAATTTTGTTCATGTAGTTCCTGTGTTTATCTTGGCAGGTAGACTCTCAAGTTTTTATGTTATATGGACAGTTATTTTAAATGGAAATTCCCTTTCTAACTCTTGTTCATGGACTTTGTTGATAATGTATAGGAATACTGACAATTTATTTGGGTTTACTTTATAACCTGTGATTTTGCTAAAGTTGTGAATTATTTCACATATATTTTATTTGAGTTGTCAAGATTCTGTGAGCATACAATTACATCATCTGCTAAGAGTGATCATTTTGTTTCCTTCTTGCCTGTTATCAGTCCTTCAAGTTATTTTTCCTCTCTTATTGCTATAGCTAATATTCCTAGCAAAATATTGAATAAACATAGTGATAATGGATATTCTTCTTTCTCCCCTGATGTAATGAAAAGGGATTCCAGCTTATCCCCGTTACAGTTAATGCCTGCTTATGGTTTTAGATAGATATTGCTTATCATTTTAAGGAAAGCTCAATTTATTCTTATGTTCTCTAGTGTTTCACTAGGAATGGGTGATGTATATGTCAAAAGATTTTTCTGCATCTATTAAGATAATCATATGACTTCTCGTGTGTGTGTGTGTGTGTGTGTGTGTGTGTGCATGGCATTTAAAAGAAAGACAGTAGGAATACCAACAAACATGGCATCTTCTTAGTGGCTGAACTTTTACAGCTCTCTCTTTTTTCTTTCAGTAGAAACAAACAACTCCCTCTCTTTCCTCTAGTGGAGCCAAAAACTAGGTATATTTCTAACAAAGTAGTTGAAACTTTTAAAAATGTTCTATCCAGGGACATTCCATTCTTGCCTAAATAATTTTCAAAAGCATCTCCTTCTGCAGGATGAGTCAGTCCCAAACATCTCTGGTGAATCATGAAACATAAGAACTAGGTTTTCATTATAGTTCTTAGAGAAGTGACACATACCCTGTGTGTGCTGTGGAGTGTGTGGGGTGTGTGTGTGTGTGTATGTGTGTCTGTGTCTGTGTGTGTCTGTGTGTGTCTGTGTATGGTGGGTGGGAAGGAGGAATGATAGTGGTAATAAAGAATGGCCTTCTTGCCTTTCGGGAGTCTGTAAGCCCAAGTAGTCACTGGTGTTCACCTGTTTGAGATAGTGTCTTAAAATATATTTGCACTGAGCATCCATCATTAAAGTCAGCCCAGACACTTCTCAGAACATATTGACTGTGAGATGGGATCTGTGTATCCAACGCTCTGTATACACTCTGCAATAGCAAAGGACGCTTGCTAGAGGAACACTGCCAGGAAGAGAGCTTTAAAGCTCTCTAAAGATAGCCAAATCCGTGAAACTGCTGACATGAAAGACTGTGCTATCTACTTTACCACTGTTGTTCTGCTTTTCAATGGAAGAAATTAAAACCGTATTTTCACAGGCTGAAGAATTTGATTACAGGAACGATACATTTGTTAACAAGCTGCTACAAACCCTCTTCTTCATTCTCCTTTGCCTTCATTTGGTGGCAGGGGTTTCCAGGGAGGGAGAAACATCTGAAGTGAAATGTACAGTTTCTGGAGAGCAGGTGAAAAGACCTGAGGTGTGGACTTGTAGAAGAGAATGGAGTCAGGGATAACTAAAGGCAACCAAGTAAAGTGAACCCAAAGTTGGCAATGGAAACAAATATTTGGAAAATGCCAGGAATGGTGGGTGTACATTGTCAAGTCAATGTTTCTAAGTCCCCAACATGTTGTGCCCAATAAGATCAAACCACAGAAGGACATATTCTCTGAGTGGCTGCTGCTAATGTTATTTGGCCCAAGACCTCCCCATAAACATCCTCTCTGGTATACTACCAGTTCTCAGTAAGAACTCTAAGCCCTGAAGGGTTTGAGTAATGTGAATGTTGTCTTACTGAAATTGAAGACAACCAGTAATCAGCATAGTTCTCAGGTCTTCTACTCCTCAAGCCTTCCAAGGCTCTGCTAATAATGGGTATTTTTGTTGCTAACAGTTCCTGATATTACCTTCAAGGATTTACCATTTTAATCAAGTAAGTATAAAATATTAGTGACTATTAGCCCTTCCTACTTTAGTAGGAAAATAGCTGGGAATACTGAGTACTCAAAGCCATCTATGATCCCCTCTTCATTTATATTTATTGCAGCCCATCCATGATTGCCTATCCTGTGTGACTGTTGTTCATGCCCTCTTATAATTTCACCACAGAGAGTCCATACAACATTTGGATATATATATATCACTGAGATACTGATGGAACACATGAATGGTTCATCCAGTATCTCTTACTCTAGCCTCATGACCAAGTCATTGTAATCATCGCCATCATCTTCTCTTCCTCCTCCTTCTTCTTCCTCTTCTTCCTCTTCCTTGTCACAAATACCTTACAAAATCTCAGAGTTAAAAAGGAACTTAGAGGCCTTCTTGTCTCACCTATACCTGAATGAAAATACTGAGACACAAATCCATTCTAAAATCTATTCCCCCAAGGGGCATCTAGCATCTGCTTTAAGCCTTAGGATGATAGGATCATAGACAGAGCTAGAACTCAGAGGCCACCTAGTCTCCTCCTCTCCCTCATTTGACCTTGGTTGATGGGGCATACACTGCCTACTGAAGCAGCTCATTCCACATGGTGACATTCTTTATTTCACCCCTCTTTTTGACCCCTTTATAATATCGTGCAACCTGCACTTCTCCATTGCTCTTCGATTCTCAATTATAATTCTTCAAAGAATTACAGTGCTTCATCCCTTACAGATACTGCCAGAAGAATGTTGACATTAAAAATATGGGCCATTGATACGGAGAGGATCTTGGGCTCATTAAAAAAGTTTTCAGTTTCCCAAGCCAATCCAGCCCATTCGCCTCTTACTCAACTCTGGATCCAACACATTGTCCGCTTGCAGTATCTGCCTGATATATACTGCTGGACAAGCTCTATAGGTTACCAATTAAATTACATGTCATAGTCTCAGCAGTAGACATTCTTGAATCACTTGGTTTTCCTTTGTGATCAATTATGCCAAACTCTCTGTCATGGTTATGGATGTCATTTGGAAATTTAAACAACATTCCAGGGTGTGATGCAATTAAAAATATTATTTATAAATAGGGAATGTAGGTGACCTCACCAAGTCCAGGGAAGCCTTCCTTAACTTTGCTTCCTTAACTCGCTTAACTAGATTTCCTCAATGACAGTGGCAAGTACTTTGAGCAAGATAATCTCCGTTTTGTGCCTCCCTTAATGCTATTGATCAGAGAAACACTGAACAAGGTGCTAGCTCTCTTTCAAAATCTTTAAACGAATTTTCTATAAGTGTCACATATGCATGGAAGATTCCACGATATTAGGGAGTTTTTTCTTGTTTGTTTTTGTCTTTTTTTTTGCTCAACTGAATCAGATGTGTTATATTCAAGAAACCATAAGCTCAGTGTGATCTTTTCCCATCTTTCAGTCAACTGAATGATGCCAAAGATGTGATTTGTTGCGGAATATTGCTTGTGAAAGCCTGATTGTTCTTTTGTAATAAATGGCTTCCTTTTGAATGCTCTTAACACACATAGAGATAATGTTCTAAAATTGATATAGGTAGGGAAATAAGCCTATGGCTCATCAATTATTGATCTTTGCTCAGTCACCTTTTCCAGATGGTCTCTAACTTGTCAATGTTGACAACTAGAACTGAACACATCCTGATGATGAGTCCAAAGTACAGTGGGGCCTTTTCTAAGTGATCCCAGTCAAATTCTAATAATCACAAAGAAGAAAGGAAAACTGGGATCATTAAGCCTTGGAAAGAAACACAGTAATCATATCTCTCTCTATTTTTGCCAGGGAATAGTTTGTGTACCATAGTGTGAATGGAACAGAGAAAGTAAGAGTCCCCAGGGTAAATGAGCAAAAGAGAGTTCAGGAAAGCAGGGAGACTGGGTCAAAGCATGTATTGCTTTATCTGTTTTATCTAGGACCTTGTGACTTTTAATATTTTCCCTGTCAAACCCAAAAGAGAAATACAGCTCACATTTGTCCACTATCCAGGCTATCCCTTATACTTTTCGAGTAAAAAGTCACAAATTGAATCGAACTGAAATCCAGTTGTGGCATCTGCCACAGCTATCACAGTGACCACAGAGGCGCATGGGCAATGCTGTATTAGCTGATTAAGTGGTATGAAAAATTTCCTGAAAATGAGAGCGTTCTGAAATTAGAAGGGACTGCCCAGGGAGGTAGTGACTTCCCCCTGTGTGGGAGGGCGAGTGGAGTCCTCAGGTGGAGAATGGATGCCTGTTTGGCAGGTGTATTGTTTAGATCTGGGGTGGAGGGATGAAATGGTCTTTGAAGTCCCTTCCTACTCATACTCATACTTCCATGATTCTCTGGTCAAAAGATCATACATTTAGAAAATTAAAGACGTCAAAGACCTTTGAATCCAAGGGTTTCAGTCTTATGTTTTTGATTTCATACATTTAAAACCCTGATTCTTTTTTTTTCTTGTGCCATGTGATTCTTCCAGTGTTTTTCTTTCTTTCCTTCTTTCTTTTTTTCCTTTCTTTCTTTCTTTCTTTCTTTCTTTCTTTCTTTCTTTCTTTCTTTCTTTCTTTCTTTCTTTCTTTCTTTCTTTTTTATTTAACTTTTAACATTCATTTTCACAGAATTTTGGGTTCTAAATTTTCTCCCCTTTTGTCCCCTCCCCCCACCCCAAAACACCGAGCATTCTAATTGCCTCTATCACCAATCTGCCCTCTCTTCTATCATCCCTCTCTGCCCTTGTCTCCATCTTCTCTTTTGTCCTGTAGAGCCAAATAACTTTCTATACCCCTTTGCCTGTATTTCTTGTTTCCTAGTAGCAAGAACAGTACTGGACAGTTGTTCCTAAAACTTTGAGTTCCAACTTTTCTTCCTCCCTCCCTCCCCACCCCTTCCCTTTGGAAGGCAAGCAATTCAATATAGGCCATATCTGTGTAGTTTTGCAAATGACTTCCATAATAGTCGTGTTGTATAAGACTAATTATACTTCCCTCCATCCTATCCTGTCCCCCATTACTTCTATTCTCCCTTTTGATCCTGTCCCTCCCCATGAGTGTTGACCTCAAATTGCTCCTTCCTCCCCATGCCCTCCCTTCCATCATCCCCCCCACCCTGCTTATCTCCTTATCCCCCACTTTCCTGTATTGTAAGATAGGTTTTCATACCAAAATGAGTGTGCATTTTATTCCTTCCTTTAGTGGAATGTGATGAGAGTAAACTTCATGTTTTTCTCTCACCTCCCCTCTTTTTCCCTCCACTGAAAAGTCTTTTGCTTGCCTCTTTTATGAGAGTTAATTTGCGCCATTCCATTTCTCCCTTTCTCCTCCCAATTTATTTCTCTCTCACTACTTGATTTCATTTTTTTAAGACATGATCCCATCCTCTTCAATTCACTCTGTCTCTATGTGTGTGCGTGTGTGTGTGTGTGTGTGTGTGTGTGTGTGTGTGTGTGTGTGTGTAATCCCACCCACTACCCAGATACTGAAAAGTTTCAAGAGTCACAAATATTGTCTTTCCATGTAGGAATGTAAACAGTTCAACTTTAGTAAGTCCCTTAGGACTCCTCTTTGCTGTTTACCTTTTCATGCTTCTCTTCATTCTTGTGTTTGAAAGTCAAATTTTCTTTTCAGCTCTGGTCTTTTCATCAAGAATGCTTGAAAGTCCCCAATTTCATTGAAAGACCATTTTTTCCCCTGTCGTATTATACTCAGTTTTGCTGGGTAGGTGATTCTTGGTTTTAGTCCTAGTTCCTTTGACTTCTGGAATATCCACACCCTTCAAACCCTTAATGTAGAAGCTACTAGATCTTGTGTTATCCTGATTGTATTTTCACAATACTTGAATTGTTTCTGTCTAGCTGCTTGCAATATTTTCTCCTTGAACTGTGAACTCTTGAATTTGGCCACAATGTTCCTAGGAGTTTCTCTTTTTGGATCTCTTTCAAGTGGTGGTCTGTGGATTCCTTGAATACTTATTTTGCCCTCTGGTTCTAAAATCTCAGGGCAGTTTTCTTTGATAATTTCATGAAAGAGGATGTCTAGGCTCTTTTTTTGATTATGGCTTTCAGGTAGTCCCATAATTTTTAAATTGTCTCTCCTGGATCTATTTTCCAGGTCACTTGTTTTTCCAATGAGATATTTCACAATATCTTCCATTTTTTCATTCTTTTGGTTTTGTTTTGTGATTTCTTGGTTTCTCATAAAGTCATTAGCCTCCATCTGTTCCATTTTAATGTTTAAAGAACTATTTTCTTCAATGAGTTTTTGAACCTCCTTTTCCATTTGGCTAATTCTGCTTTTGAAAGCATTCTTCTCCTCATTGGCTTTTTGAACCCCTTTTGCCAGTTGAGTTAGCCTATTTTTCAAGGTGTTATTTTTTTGGATCTCCTTTAGGAGGGTGTGGACCTGCTTTTCATGCTTTTCTTTCATCTCTCTCATTTCTCTTCCCAGTTTTTCCTCCACCTCTCTAACTTGATTTTCAAAATCCTTTCTGAGCTCTTCCACGGCCTGAGCCCGTTAAATATTTATTTTGGATGTTTGGGATACAGAAGCCTTGACTTTCATGTCTTTCCCTGATGGTAAGCATTGTTCTTCCTCATCTGAAAGGAAGGGAGGAGATATCTGTTCACCAAGAAAGTAACCTTCTATGGTCTTATATTTTCCCCATTTTTTTGGCATTTTCCCAACCAGTTACTTGACTTTTGGGTCCTTTTTCAAGAGTAGGGTATACTCGGGGAATCTGTGAGATCTCAGTTCCTCTGAGGTGGTACAATCAAGCTTGTACTGGTCTGGATGTAGAGAGGGACTTTTATGACAAGAATCTTAGCCTTACCTCTTCTCAGCCACCTGGCCTCCAGTTTTGCTAAGTCAGCACTGGGGACTGGTTTTCAGATAAGCTGGGTGGGCAGGGCCGCCATTCAGTGTGAGACAAAGACCAGCTAGGCCAGAGCCTCCACCCAGGGCTGAGGTAAGACTCAGTTCTTCAGTGAACCCAGGGGTTTTTACACTCCAACAATGGAGCTTCCGTATGGGCTGCTGTGCTGCCTCTGTGGCTGCTGCTTGCTGCCAGAGCTGTGGGAAGACCCTTTTCCCTTCCTGCCCAGCTGATAAAACCCCATCACTGACCTTTGGTGCCTGTGTGTTGAGGGATCTGAGGACCTGCTACTGCAACTGGAGATTCAGCCCTGAGGTGTCCTCCTCCCAGAGTCTTGTAGCGCTGAGCCGCTAGGCCAAGGCTGGGCTCGGATATGTGCTTGGCTCCACGTCTGGGGCAACAGACGTTTCTGTGGGCCTTTCAGGTCACCACGGGCTGGAAATCTCCTCTACTCTGTTGTTCTCCACTTCTGCTGCTCCAAAATTTGTTGAGAATCCCTCTCTACAGGTATGTTATGGGCTATGGGGAGAGACCCTGCTTAAGTGTGTCTTTCTAGTCTGCCATCTTGGCTCCACCTCACTTGAGCTTTCTCCAGAATAGCCTCCAAAAGAAGAGCTTAGACACAACCTTCAATGAAAATTCATACCTTAAACACCAAATTTGCCGAGCTCTTTTGAATGAAAATGATGAAAATTGAAAATGATGGCTGTAAACTAGGATTATTGCTAAACTTAGGTTACTGGGTCTGGGGAGAGAGCCATCCCCCTTTTTCAGCACATTAACATTTTGCTGAGCTCAATTCATCACTTCATTGTTCTACCATTTAATGACTTATTTCTCAGCCTATAGATGTGGAACCCTGGGAATTGATAGTGATTTCCATAAATAGCACGTCATTCCCACTGCCACTGTTAGAGAAGGTGTTGGAGATGGTGGTGATGGGAGAAATGGGCATTGACTTGTGGAGTTAAGGAAAGATATCTTGAAGAACATCTTGGTAAATCTAGTTCTAAGTCTCTGAAGGCCTGTATCTTTTGTGATAGTGCCACTTTCACTAGTTGTCCTATTTAATGAGGATTATTAAAGTGCAAAAGCTCATGGGTGGCTCCATATTTTACCCATATTTTAGATAACCCGTTCTCAATGGGCTCTTACAAATTGTTGAGGCATATCAAACATATATGGAGACTGATACAGCCTTCTGAGCCATGTATTCCTAGGACTTTGCCTCTAACCTGGAAGTGCAGAAGTGATAAAATTCCCAAAGCAGGCACCATAGGGAACATCACTAGGAGAATGATGATCATCAAATCAGCCCAAGGAAAGGGTGGGAAGAAAAAGCAAAGGAAAAGTTACACAGTGTAAATTGACTGGGGGTAGAGTAGCTCCTCTGGAAATATTTTTTTTTAATTACTTTCTCTAGTGAAGGAAAAGAGAAAAAGGAGAAATATCCTTACAACATTTGTAATCCATTGGACATCTGAACTCAAGTCTTCTCCTCTTAGAAAGAAGAATGGCTTGTGTAATATGTGCCTTTAAAGTAGCTTTAACTTCCATCTTTTTTTACCCACCAAAACTGACTCTGAACATCAGAGACGGAAGGGACTTGTTCAATGGTACACAACTAGTGAGTGGCAGAGCCTGAGTGTGTATGCCATGCTTCTGATTCCTATTGCATGTTTATTTCTCTATAACAGGAATTCCTCACCTTTTGCAGTATCATTGACTCCTTTGGCAGTAGACACTGGTGAGGTCTCTGGACTCCTTATCAAAGTTATGTTTTTAGGCAGAAGCTCTTCCCTCACAGCCCATAAAATACCTGTGAAAATGACTCTAAACAAATTCTAGAGCAGCAAATTCTACAAAACTACAGAGTGAAAGATATTTCCAGCCCAAGGCAGCCTGGAAGGCTGACAGGAAAGGTGCATCACACAAGGCTCAGAGTGGAGCACAGCCCAGCCTTGATGGCTCAGTATGGACAGGACCAGAGCAGGCTTCAGGGTGTGGAATACTTGGCAGCAGTTACAATTGCCACATTTATCAAACCACAAACTCCAAAGAGAGCTTCAAAGGTCAGTGAGAAAGCTTGTTCCCCTGGGTGAGAAGGGAACAGGGTCCTGGACTAGCCCTGGCCCCAGGCAGGATCAGAAGCATCCATTTTGTGGAGCTTTCTGACTAAAGACCCTGGAGGAATTGAGCAGCTGATCTGAATCTCAGCCCTGATTAGCGGTCCTGGGGTGAGTAAGTGTGCTGACCTTGTGGAGCTGGTGGAGGCTTTTAGAGACGATCCTAGGCAAAAAAGCTTGTAGTTGCTTCCAGATCAGAGTGCATGCCAAGAGAGGAGTAAATTCCTCTCCCGTGATTCTGCCCCTTTGAAAGAACTGAGAACTTACAGGTGTCTATAGTATACCCTCCTCTTGAAAAAGGATTCAAGAGTCAAGTAACCAGCTCGGAAAATACCCCCAAAGGGAAAAAAAGTAAGATATTAAAAGGTTACTTTTTGGTGAACAGGTATTTTCCTCCATCCTTTCAGATGAGGAAAACTAATGCATACCATCAGAGAAAGAAAAAGAAGTCAAGGCTTCTGCATCCAAATCCCGAAAATAAATATGCAGTAGTCTCATGTCATGGAAGAGATCGAAAACGATTTTTGAGAATCAAGTAAGAGAGGTGGAGGAAAAGCTGGAAAGAGAAATGAGAGAGATGCAAGAAAATCATGAAAAGCAAGTCAACAACTTGCTAAAGAAGATCCAAAAAACTGATGAAGAAAATAACATTCAAAAATAGACTAACTCAAATGGCAACAGAGGTCCAAAAAAATCAATGAGGAGAAGAATTCTTCAAAAAGCAGAATAAACCAAGTGGAGGTTCAAAAGTTCACTGAAGAAAATAGTTTTTTCAAAACTAGAATGGAGCGTATGGAAGCTAATTACTTAATAAGAAACCAAGAAATTACAAAACAAAACCAAAAGAATGAAAAAAATAGAAGACAAGGTGCAATATTTCATTGGAAAAACAACTGACCTGAAAAAATAGATGCAGGAGAGACAACTTAAAGATTATGGGACTACCTGAAAGCCATGATTAAAAAAAAAAAGCCTAGACATCATCTTTCATGCAATTATCAAGGAAAACTCCTCTGATATTGTAGAACCAGAGGGAAAAATAAATATTAAAAGAATCTACCAAATACCTCTTGAAAGAGATCCAAAAAGAAAAACTCCTAGGGATATTGTACCTTAATTCTAGAGCTCGCAGGTCAAGGAGAAAATATTGCATGCAGACAGAAAGAAACAATTTGAGTACTGTGGAAATACAATCAGGATAACACAAGATCTAGCAGCTTCTACACTAAGGGACTGGAGGGTTTAGAATATGATATTCCAAACATCAAAGGAACTAGGATTAAAACCAAGAATCACCTACCCAGCAAAACTGAGTATAAAACTTCAGGGGAAAAAATGGTCATTCAATGAAATAGATGTCTTTCAGGCATTCCTGAGTAGAAAATTTGACTTTCAAATGCAAGAATCAAGAGAAGCATAACAAGGTAAAAAGAAAACAGAAATCATAAGGGACTTACTAAAGTTGAAATCTTTGCATACCTACATGGAAGGAGAATATTTGTAACTCTTGAAACTTTTCTCAGTATTTGGGTAATTGGTGAGGTTATTCACACACACATATACAGAAGGCACAGGGCGAGTTGAATAGGAAGGGATGTTATCTTAAAAAATAAAATTAAGGGGGGAGAGAGGAATATATTTGAAAGAGAAAGTGAGAAATGGAATGGGGCAAATTATTTCTCATAAAAGAGGCAAGAAAAAGCTTTGTCAATGGAGAGGTAAGTGGGGAGATGAGAGGGAAAAAGTGAATCTTGCTCTCATCAACTTTGGCTGAATGAAGGAATACATGAATACTCAATTTGGTATGAAAATCTATCTTACACTACAGGAAAGTAGGGGAGAAGCAGATAAGTGGGGCATAGTGGGGATGATAAAAGGGAGGACAAATGGGAGAAAGAAGAATTTAGAAGTAAACACTTTTGGGGAGGAACAAGGTCAATAAAAGGGAATAGAAGAAATGGGGGACTGGACAGGATGAAGGGAAATATAGTTAGTTTTTCACACACATGACTACTATCGAAGTCTTTTGCATAACTAAACATGTATAGCCTATATTGAATTGCATACCTTCAAAGTGGAAATGTGTGGGGAGGGAGGAAGGGAGAGAAGTTGGAACTCAAAGTTTTAGGAACAAATGTTCAGAATTGTTGTTTTATGCAACTGGGAAATAAGAAATACAAGTAATGGGGTATAGAAATCTATCTTGCTCTACAAGAAAAGAGAGAAAATGTGAATAAGGGAAGGGAGGGGTGTGATAGAAGGGAGGGCAGATTGGGGGAAGGGATAATCAGAATGCAAGGGTTTTTGATGTAGGGGAGGGGAGAGATAGGGCGAAAATTTGTAACTCAAAATCTTGTGGAAATGAATGCTGAAAACTAAAAATTAATTAATTAATTAATTTTTAAAAATTGTGTTTTTAAATAATGAAAATGCTAAATTTCAGTGAGAGAGTAGTGAAAAGAAAGATGCAAACTTTTCCTAAGTTCATGGCCCTCCTGAAAGGGCTTTTCGACCTCAGGTTAAGAACCTCTGTCCTGTACTGTGCAGCTGCTCCAAAGATATTTGCAAGCTCTTGATATCACCAGTTCCCCAAAGCCAGAAATCCTATTTCCTCCAGTGCTATCATTACCAACATTTTCTCTAAGCAGATTCAGTGGTGGTAGTATCCTCTTCATGGAAACCACAGTCCACACTGGGATTAGATGTCTATTCTGGACAAGTGGAAATAAAAAACTCAAGCGACTTTCCAGATTAATTCCAATGTCAAAAAGTAAATCTTGACACTTTGACCTCAGTTTTTGGGTAGTTCAGGTGGGAACATTCCTGCAGATGATGCAATCATTAGTGTTAGAGCTGGAAGGATCTTTGCCAATTATTTTAATCAAATCCTTTCCTTTTGAACTTGATGTTATTCTTCTGGCTGCCCAAGGCACCCACTGGTAGCATTATGAGCACTTAACCTTAATTTTTTGAAGCCAATATGAGAGAACTTGGTGGGTTTAAACATCACTCTTAATTACATGGTGCTCATGCCACTGACATACAGCTCTCAGGATAAGCATTGCCTACAAAAATTCCCATGGCTGTGTGAATGATGGCGAAAACTGAGGTGGGAATTTAACAAGAGAGTTTGAATGTGAGAAGAGAGATTGGGGATACGGTGTTTGAGCTCTTGACAACCCGTGAGACTCTCTCTCCATCTGCCTGTGAGGGACTGTGATAGGAAAGCAGTTTGTGTCCTGTGGGGGAATCTTACTCAGATTTTTGTGGTAGTAAAGGGACCAGGATATAGCTAATTAAACAAAGAGAGGCAAGAAGGGAAACAGGAAACTGAGGTAGTAGAAATGTGATCAATATCTAGTGTAGTACTATTTGTTCCACCTGTCCCATCTTCCAGAGAGAGCTCCAGAATTGTCTGCATTCCTGAATCAATTAGTGGGCAGTTGGCTCACACTATGTATTTGAAACTGAAAATCCCTGAATGAAAGTCCTTCCCCTGCTCCCATCTTAAAGTACCAGGGAACTGAACTTTGGTGTTTTTGTCCTTGCCTCAGGTTTGAGGTGATTAATGAAGGTCTGGAAAGCTATCATGCTGGGAATGCCATGGATTGGGATTTGCAGTTGATAATTTATGTTTAGTTTATCGCATTAATCAATGCCAATGACAGTGATGCCAATGATAGAGGTGATTCAGTGGGACAGAACTCCTTGGTCGATGGGAATGACTAGAAGAAAGGTAGCATACAAACTGAGCTATTTGATTGGTGGGAACACAAATCCATACCCCTAGATGGAATAAGACTCTAAGCATTTCTGTACCACTCATTGAGTAGGAGAGTTGAGAGGTAGTTGAAAAAAAAGATGTTCTGATAGGAATCAGAGTACCTACTGTGTATCAGACAGTCTCTGAACACTCAGAATTCGAAGGCAAAATAGTCCTCAGTTTCCGCCTCTGACAGATGAGGGGCTTAGACTAGATAGCTTCAGAGGACTCTTCCAACTCTGACATATTATGATCTCTAATGCTTTTCCAAATTTGTTTTGAGTCAGATTTTCTTGGCAGGCTGGTCAGCAGTCAATCTTTGGTGGAAGACCTGATAACTAAAATGTCTTACTTTGCAATGTGCGGTATTCTTCCTGACGAGTAACACATATCCTGGATTGAAAGATATTGCTCCCCTGCCACGGTTCTGTCTTCTGCATGCCCCCCTACCTGATTCAAAGTCCATACTGGTGAAAACTTCTTGGGGGTAGGATTCACCTGCCCTTCTCCTGTGGTCAGGTTTCATCAGCAGAGCAGGCTTCTTTGCAGCTCTTTAGCTTGCAAAATTAAATTTCTGAATCAATTCCCCAAAACAATAAACATTGTCCAGTTACTCTGTAACTTCATTTGACATTATATAACAAGAAAAATAAGTAATTAGTCAGAAGAAATCTGCAACTCTGTCTTGTAAAAGTAGAGTTTTATTTGGGACATGGAACGTTGGTGGCAGCTCTAAAATAGATTCCCTTGCAGGTAGTTTTTTGAATGCTGCTTTTGATGCGTGTGTTTAGCACATACAAAAACTGACCAAAGAATCATTTGTTTTTGGTTCATATCTAAAACAATAGACAAGAAGACATGTCAAGGATTGCAGTGCTTTCCGTAGGAACACCCACATTAGTCTCTTTAAATCAGGAAGAATTTTAATTGTGTCTCTACTGGTTTCACGCATGGAAGAAATACTCAGTGGTCTAAATGGGCAGGAAAATGGTTGCTTGGTTACAATAAAAATGATTCTTCTTTTCCTTAATTTTTAAAATTTATTCAAGTGAGATAGCTCTGGTTAATATAGGACTGTAACCAGGATCATCAAACAGATAAAGAAGAATTCTCCTTCCACCTTGGCAACTGCAACCCTCACTGGGGTCTCCCTTCTCTGATGTTCTATTGCTCCAAAAGGTTAATGATTCTTTTATTCTCCATTTTTCATGTTGGTGCACTTCTTTAGGATGGGGGGGGGGGGGGGCTATATCTTATATTTCTTTACATGACAGGTTCAGGATCCACGAAGATTTGAGCATCCCAAACATCAGACTGATACAGATAAGATGAAAGTTAATACGGAAAAATTCGAAGTCTTATGATTAGATTCAAAAAGTTGGTGTTATAAATGCTGGAGGCAAGAGGTCCATTTATATAGCAGCTTCTATGAAAATGATCTGGTGGTTTCATTGGACTGCAAGCTCAACGGAGATCAAAGATGGCTACCTCAAAAGCCATTGCAATCTTAGGGTGCATTAAAAGGGATGGTGGTCAGGCCTAGGTTAGCAATAGCCCCACTGACTTAGTCTGATAATGATGGGGGTCTCCTTTGCGGCACCACATTTTAGGAAACACCCTGACAAGCTGCAGGACAACTATGATGACTGGGGGCCTGGATTTCAAGGAATGCTCCAATCAGTTGAAAGACCTGGAGGTTTCTGAAGTTTGCAAAGCCCTTTATATGCAATGTCTTAAGAAGAGACATGGAAGTAAGCTTGACCTTCACAACAGCCCTGTGATAATTATGACAACTCTATAGAAGAGGGAATTAGGAAAGAGAAGGATTGGAGGTATGTAAAGTATATACATTTCATATACATGAAGGTATACAAAAGTGTCATGTGAAGGACAGAGCAGACTTGTTCTGCCTGGCCCCAGAGGTTGTGAATTGCAAAGAGCCATATTTACGTGAGATGACCAGACAAACTTCCTCACAATCAGGATTGCCCCCAAACGGAATGGACTGCTTGGGGATGTGATGGGTTTTTACTATATAGGAGTCTTTAAGTAGGGGGGTAGGATACATTGTAGGAAGGATTCTTAGTCAGAAGTGCATTGGACTGGATGGTCTCTGGGTTCTGTTTGCTGACATTCTGTGATTCTATGCCAGGTACAAAGTAGTGCTCAGTGGCAGCAATCCTTGCTGATTGATTGAGTCATCCATTCATCCCGCTGATCTCTTCTGCATGGCCCTAATTTCATTAGCTTTGTGAAGCAGTAAGGTTATTTATCTCTTAAGTCTCATAGTCACGAAATCATATGGCCAGTTTTAGGATTTGACAGCAGAGCAGGTAAAGAAGTGGGTGCAAATTTCAAGGAGAGGGACAGAATTCACAGTAGTTTTATAACCTTCTCAGATCCTCAGTTTCCTCATGTGATTATTGTCACAGATAATAATGCCTGTCAAGCTTATCTCACAGCATCATTGTAAGACTCCAAGGAGACAATACACATATTTTAATTGCTTTGTATGCTTTCTACCATAGCAACAAGACCTCTTATTAAAATAAGAAACTGTAGAAAAGGCCAAAGGAACTGGGGCTCTTTGGTCTCAAAGAGAAAGTCAAAGGATGACTTTATGCCTTAAGTGTATGGAAGATTTTTATAAAATTCTATCTTTTTGGAGCTAAGAGGGACCTCAGAAATCATTTAGAACATACCTCTCAGTTTGGATGAAAATGTGCTGTCCAAAGAGGAATGATTTGCTCAGTGTCACACAGGTCATTAGTGACTGAGCTGTCCTATGGAATCTGGGCCTCCTGAAGTTCAGGCCAGAGTATTTTCCACTATACCATGCTAATAAGGACAATCACTATTCTACTGAGCCTGTTCATTTTCTTGTGGCTATATCCATCTCTATTTGCTATTGTATGGAGAATATGCATTCCTCATTTCAAAGACATCAGGAGGAATTTAGAGTTGTTATGAAGAAGGTGAGAGTGAGGGTTGTTAAAATTCTAGAATCAGCTGCTAGGGGAATCTTCTTTCTATCTTTCCTCCTGATGGACCTTCTCAGACCTTGCTGTGCATCCCCTAGCCTACACTCCCTTAGAACTTCCACCCTTGTCCCCTAACTACCCTGTTTAGTGAGTGTGTGAAGGCAAATTCACAACCCACTATATCTAGCCAACATAAGCCATACATCACATTCCACAGCAGCCATATTCTTATCACCTAATTCTGTCATGATCCCCTTTTCCATCTCACCCCCTTAATCAACTCCCTTACGGTTCAATTTACTGTCTCTACGATTTCCTTAACTAAGAAAATCCCTCCAAAACAAAACTCCACAAAACCCTCACTACCTACTCTTTCCCTTTATATGTCATCTTCTCTTATTAGAATATAAGGTTCTGCATTGAAGGAATAAACACAGACAATAGACTATCACTTTTTTGCACATGACATAATGATGGTTTACTTAGGGAACCCTAGAGAGTCAACTGAAAAACAACTGGTCAAAACAGAGAACAACTTTAGCCAATTTGGAGGATTTAAAACAAATCCACACAAATCACCAGCATTTTCTCTGTATTACCAACAAAACCAAGCAAGAAAAGAAAAAAAAAAGAGAAATTACATTTAAAACAACAGCAGATAGGATAAAATGCTTGGAAGTCTACCTGCCAGGTCGTACAAAAACTATATGAATACAACTAAAAAACACTTCACATAAACAAAAATATATATAAATAAATGGGAAATATTACTTACCCATGGGTACATCAAGCCAACAGATAGAAAATACTCCTTAAATTCATTTATTTTTTGAGTGACAACAATCAAACTAATCACTTGAAAGAGTTCGAAAACAATAATAACAAAATTCATCCAGATGAACAAAAGGTCAAGAAAATTAATGAAATCAATGAAAAAAGGAGAGTGAAGGAGGAAATACCTAGCAGTACCAGATCTCAAACTGCATTAGAAAGTTATAATCATCAAAACATTTTAGCACTGAATAAGAAACAGAGTGGTTGATAGTGGAATAGATCTGGTACACAATATCCAGAAGGAAATGAGCACTGATGTTTGATAAACCTAAAGATCCCAGCTACTGGGCCAAGAACTCACTGTTTGATCAAACTTGCTAAGAAAACTGGAAAGGAGTCTGGCAGAAACTGAGCACAGATCAATATCTCACACCATATACCAAGATAAGCTCAAAATGGGTACATGATTTCAACATAAAGGGTGATACAATAAGCAAAATAATGGAGCATTGAAAAAAATCACCGATGATACTATTGACAAGGGAAGAATTCATGACCAAAAAAGAAACAGAATGGTTCACACGTGGTAAAAATATGGAATTTTGATTACATAAGTTTCAGAAAAGATTTTGTACAGACACAGTACAGGTAAAATTGGAAGAAAAGCATGAAATTGGGAAAAAATTCTTTGTGGCAACTTTCTCTAAAAGTTCTTATTTCTCAAATATATAGGTAACTGAGCCAAATGTGTAAGAATAAGAGCCATTCTTCAAGTGATAAATGGTCAACAGATATGAACAGGTGGTTTTCAGAGGAAGACATCAACGAAAAAATGCTCTAAATCATTAACAGTTACAGAAATACAAATTAAAACTTTTTACACATCAGATTGACTAAGATGACAGAAAAAGAAAATGACAAATACTGAAAGGTGTATGGTAAAATAGGTGCACTAATGAACGTTTTGCAAAGCTGTGAAATAGTCCACCAATTCTAGAAAGCAATTTGGAACCATGGCCAAAAGGATATTCAATTGTGTACATCCTTTGATTATAGCACTACTGCTACAAAGGCTATGCCTCAAATAGAGGAAAGAAAGAGGAGAAGGACCCACATGTACAAAAATATTCATAGCACTTCTTTTTTGGTGGCAAAATATTAGAAATGGATGGTCTGCCAATCAACTGGGGAATGTACAAGTTATGGAGTATGAATGTGATGAAATACTGTTGTGCTGTAAGAAATGATGAAGAGGATGTTTTCAGAAAAGCCTAGGCAGACTTATATAAACTGATGCAAAATGAAAGAAGTAAAACCATAAGAACAAGTTACAAAGTAACAGTAATGTTGTAAAGATAATCAGCTGTGAAAAACTTAGCTACTCTGATGACTACAATGATCCACAACCATTTCAAAGGCCTGATGCTAGTCATCTTCAGATAGGAAACTAATGGACTCAGAGTGCATACTGAAGAATTGTTTCTCCCTCTTTAAACTTTTTCCTACCATGACTAATGTATAAATTTGTTGTGCTTGACTTCATATTTCTAAGGGGTTTTGTATTTCTTGCCTTACTAATGAGTCAGAGGAGAAAATCTGAAATTGAAAAGAAAAACTGAATTTAAAAAAATAGCATGGGCTATCTCATTTTAAAAATAATTTATCTCACCAGATCATACCACAATACTTGGCATATCAGAAGCACATAATACAAGATGTTTTATTCTTTCACTTATGCACTTACCCAACTGTCTTGAGAATGAGTGAGTGAATGAATGCCTTTGAAATGCTTATATACTTTTTATCCCTGAAATCTTTTTCAAAATAAGATGTATTCTCGTCTTTCCTGTGTAATTCCAAAGGGATCATTTCCAAAGACTGGGTTATGTTTGAGGTGACAGCCTGAGGTCATTTCCAAGCCTTTCATTATAGGATATTTTGGCTAATACATTTTAATGAAAATTTTCCCAATTATTTAACAATATATCAAAATATTTATGTGGTAACATTACTTCGGAAGATCTCACTCTGAGGTGAAATGAAATATATGATACCTAAAATCAGGGGCCACAAAATTTTTTTTTTCTAGTCAGTATTCAAAAGAGAGGTAATTCTGGTATGCATTTGGAAGGAGATAAAATCATCTTGTTAGACATCTTTTAGGATTCTTTCTACTGAATCTGGGGCCTTGATCTAGACCAGATTCTAGCACTTTCAGGACAAGAATTATGAGTGCTATGAGAGCTATAAAGAGTTAATGCAGCTTCCCTACATGCTTTAGGTACATCCAAGGAGCAAAATGGGACAATATGACTCACTATCTTGCAGGCACCACCACAGAGCAGTGTCTGATGTTAGGAAACTGCAGTGGATGGCTTTGGAATCTTTTTCCAGCTCAGAGTTAGGCTCAAAATCTCAACACTTCCTTTATGGAGCATTCCTATGGGACTGGATTTTCTCTCTTACTGTTCAGGTAGCCCAAACTTCCCACGTAGTGCAAAACTTGTTTGATAATACTCTGCAGAAGGCAACTCTGAACCTCATCTCAGTAATATTCTTACATTGTTCATATTTCCTCAGTATACGGGTACCTGCTTCGGCACCTCTTTAAGGACAAGAACAAGAAAGGCTTCTTTTTGCTGCCCCATAATCTTGGTGTTGTTTACTTAGAAATAAAATTAGAGCCTTTCCAGAATTCACAGTATCCATGTTTGACTACAAAGGGAAGGATTGTTTTGTTCTATACAAAAGGAATTTTTCTGAAAATTCAGAAAATAATATCTACTCATGCATACTTGTGCAGGCACAATTGGCTGCTAGTTCTAATAATAGGTAATCACCTGCTAGCTCTCCACCTCCGCTCGGCCATCTCACAGGCATAGCAAACTAGACATACCCAAATAGAGCTCACTGTCTTTCCCCCATGTTAACACTTCTCCCCAATTTCCCTGTCTATGTTGAGGGCACAGCCATCCACTTGGTACTGGTTCTAATAATAGGTTACATTTATGTAGTACTTACTATCCACAAGCCACTACACTGAGAATTTTACAGATATCTCATGAGATTGTTGCAACAACTCTGGGAGATAGGAAACTGAGGCAACCAGGACTTAAGTGACTTTCCTATGGCCACATAACTAGTATGCCTCTAAGACCAGATTTGAACTCAGGTCTTCCTGACCGTAGGCCCAGTGCTCTGTCCAATATCTCCTGTCTGCTACTTAGGTAGGATGATGTTCTCCTTATGCATCCATCATGATATAGCCAATTGTTTTTCATGTTTTAACCTAATCTCTCTTTATTCTTTCTCTACCCACATGTATATGTGTACAAATATATGTATATTGGTATGCACCTATGTACATATGTATGGGTGAGTGTGTGTGTGTGTGTGTGTGTGTGTGTTTCAAAAGGCATTTGTATTTGCTCGTCTTAGGACACTTTTACAAACTGATATCTTTTTTTTATTACTTACATTTTACAATACGCACTTCTCCCATTCGATCCCTTTACAACAGAGTAAAAGGAAGAAGCAACAAGGACTAAAAGTTTGGTTCAGCAACACTACTCAATACATTGGGAAAAGTCTGACACCACATGGAGCACTTCACGGACTGTCTTCAATTTCTCCACAGAAGTGGGAGGTGTCTGTCTTCTCACGTATTTTCCTAGAGGTCAGACTTGGTCATAATAATTTTATAGCACTTCGTTGCTATTTATTTTATCATTGGTTTTTTTTTTTCTCCCACTTACACTGTTGGAGTCATTGTGTATATATTGTTTTCTTGTTTCTGCTTACTTTGCATCAGTTTCCATGTCTTCCCTTGCTTCTCCCAATTCATCATAACCATCATTTCTCAGGACACAATAATGTTTTGTTATATACAAGTACCACAATTGGTTTAGCCACTCCCCAAACAGTGGGAACTTGTTTTGTTTCCAGTTATTTGTAACTGAAAAGTGTTGCCATAAATATTTTATGTTAATTGGTAGGAGCAGCATGGGTAGTGAGAGAGAAAAGATAAGGAAAATGCCAAGGTTGCATGCCTGGGAGACTAGAAAGATGAATGTATCCTTGGGGAGTTTGGGGAAAGAGACAATCAGCCCTGTTTTGGGTACGTCAAGCTTCAATTGTCTGGTGGAAGTCTAGAGCTAAGAGTCAGAGATGTGGGAGTGGAACTCAGAGAGACTAGGTCTGAATATGTAGATCTGCCAGTCACCTGCAACAGAGATTATAATTGGCATGTTAGGAAATCTCAGAGAGAGTATAAAGAAGGAATAGAAGAGGGCCTGGGACAGAGCCTGGAGATATGCTTGTGCAGAGGAGAGGGGCAAGAGGTAGGGCAAGCTATAGGAGATGATCCAACATAGGAGACTGAAGAAGAGCAGACAGATGGCTAGGAGGATAACTGGGAGAGGGCAGCATCACAAAAACCCAAGGAAGAGATATTATCTGTATACCATAGCCATAGGATCAAATACTGCAGAGAAGTGAAGAAGGATAAAGACTGAGAAATGGCCACTGGATTTAACAATTAAAAGATCGACGGTAATCTTGGAAAGAGCAGTGTCACCTGTGGAGCAGATGGAGGGTGTTGCAAGGATGAATGCATGAGTAGGAAGTTGTGGAACCCAGCATAAGTCACAGAGGACAGCCTCAAACAACTGCCACCCTGATCCACTTTTTGTTATGGTGATCACCAACGATGTCCTTTCCTCCCTCGACCATGCTGGCATGAGACGTAGTAGGCTGAATTGCCACTCCAAGTTGCTATGCAGAAATGACCTGGCATCACCCCTGGTTGTGGGCAAGCAATTCTGTCATGGGGTCCAAGTCACAGAGTTTGTAGTCTTGCTGCTGGTGAAGATTTCAAGTTGTATCAGAAGAGCCAATATGAATTCATGTCTAATCAGATATATTAGACTTGTGTAAACACCATGTAGGAGTCAAAAATGTTTTCAATGGTTTATTCCCAGTTTTTCAAATATATTCAGAGACTCATTATTTTGATTAAAATGCCAGTCTTTATTTGAAAACAAACATGACACTTTCAGATTCCTGTTCCCTATGTCCACTATGATCTTGATATGAATTTAGAAAAGATAAATGAGAAATTGCTCGTGGTTGATTTGTGCAGAATGAAACAAAAGGAGGGTGTGGGAAGAATTCTTAAATAACCTCGTGGTGAAAGGTGTTACGTGCTCCCCTCTGATACATGGAGAGTGGTTTGAGGATAGCAGTGGGCAAAGAGGAGAAGAGCAGAAAGAGCCCATGGGAACTGAAAGGCACCTCTTCTCTCATCTGTCTTTCTTCTGGCCCCATCCTCCCACAATATATGTTGTCGTTGCTTAGCCCAGACGGTATCTTTCCCCATTTGATTCAGATATGATTTCAGAAATGAAAGGAATCTTAGGGATCATAGAGTACAACTTCTTCATTTTGCATATTAGGAAACCAAGAATTGGAAAGGTAAAGTGAATTGTCCCAGGTCACAAAACCAGGAAATAATATTCAGGCTTGGAACTCAGGTCCTTGGACATCAGAGCAATTATTCATTCTTGAGGCATTTAGGTGGTAAAGTGCAGGATCTGGTTCCTTGAAGACTTGAATTCAAAGTGGGCCATACTAGACACTTACTAACTGTGTGATCCTGGGCAAGTCAATTACAATCTGCCTTCCTCGGATTTGTAAAACAGGGACAATAATAAGGCTTACCTCCCAGGGCTTTTGTGAGCCTTGAATGAGGGCCTGGTACCTAGCAGGTGCTTAACAAATGTCTGTTTCCGTCCTCTTTCCTACCCTCCCTCCCTCCCTCCCTCTATACTTCCTTCCTTCCTGCCTGCCTTCCTTCTTTCCTTCTTTTACTCCCTCCTTCTCTTCTTTTGTTCCTTCCCTTGTCCTTCCTTTTCTCTCCCTCCTTTCTTCCTTCCTTCCTCACCACCAAGATGCCTCCTAGGTCTTATCCTATATGTCAAGGAGTACCATAAAATCCTCAGTGTTGGGACAGCTCTCCTTCCTATAGAAGAAAGGCAACTTCCTCCAGTGACCAGAGAAGGGACTTGACCAAATCCTTTCCTCATCACGTCTTTAGCCTGGGTGATTAGCCAGTGACAAGTAAAACAGTTGAGAAAACTGTAAGAAGGAATAATGTCTGAAGAGCTTATACTTTTGAAAGGAGATTCATTTTCCGGTACACCATTCATTTGAAGGTCCCCCAGAAAGATCTGCTTAAAGTTTGATGGAGTTTTCCCTCTCTTTTCATACCAATATTGGCTCTTTACATTACTGAAACCTAACCTCTCTGTCTCATTTCTTTTTTTCTTTCACCTCCTTAAGAAACTACTTTTTGCAGCTAGCTGTACCCTAGCTCACAATGTACTACAAAGTAAGCATCATAGCAGTCATGGGGTTTTCTGTACAATCACAAAATCAAGAACTTTAACGAGCTTTCTGCAATACAGGAGTGATCAAATCATATTTCAAAAAGCACTTGCAGGAAGTCACAGCAAAGATTCAATTTTTCAGTTCACTAACATCATTTTGTGCAAAAGGGCTAGATATGGCTACTTCTTCCATGTTTCAAGTCATGTTGTAAACCACACCATGATTTTTAATCTCCTTCCTTCACCCATATTGTCTATTATTCATTAGAATTTGCAAATTTGTTGACTGTGGGGTTATTGGGCTCAATTATTTCAGGAACATGAATGTAGAGAGACACAAAGATAAGTCTGCAAGGTGTAAGGAAAAGACACAAGCAAGTTGTGTTCTCCACTCTCTTGGTCCATTCTTTTGCCTTGGTCATACATATCTGTCAGGAGTCAAAAAGAACTCTGTTTCTGGTGTATCTAGAAGGTAGCCATGTGACTCAATGGGTAGAGTCCTGGGTGTGGAGTCAGGGAGACCTGAGTTCAGATCCTCCCTCAGACACTTACTAGCTATCTGACCCTGTGTAAGTCTCTTAGCCCTGTTCACCTTAATTCACTGATGAAGGAAATGACAAAACCACTCATGTATATTTCTTCAGGAAATCTGCTGGCCATTATGGTTCACGGGCTCATGAAGAGTCAGTCATACATGCCTGAACAACAACAACAAAATTTGGATATATACTGTGGCCTTGAAAACTCTCCTTATATGGCCATACTTTTCCAGTGATAAATGTCAAAGAAATGTATGGCACCATGCTGTTTTTTAGTGGACACCCTGTGCTCAAAATCCCCATGCATTCTTTATTACACAGATGACTAGCAGGAGGCAGCCTGGTGTGGGTCTTGACATTCTGGACTTTAACTCTGCAAGAGCTGGGTTCCAGTTCTCACTCTGAGGTTTCTTAGCTATGACCTTGGACAAGTTATTTAACCTGTCTGAGCTACAAGAAATTCTCTTAACATATATGTGTGTATACACACACACATATATGTATATATGTATACACATATACATACATATATATGCATATGTACACACATTTATATACATGCTTCTTGGAATGTTGATGAAATAACAGATAATTGACTTCAGTGATTTAAAAACACATGATAAGGTCATAGAGGCCCATATTCAGAATAGGAAGTGCCCATATAAGGTCACCCAGCTCAACCACTTTATTTTACAGATAAGGGAACTGAGGTACAGAGTCATGCAGTGACTTGCCCAAGGTTACGAGTGTAGTAAGTGAGTAGGATTTGAGTGTAGGTCCTCCAACTTCAAAATCAAGGATCTCTCCTGTAAGTTTATTAAATGATTATACAGCTGGAATGAGTCAGGAAAAGGAGCTTAGTATCAAAGATTTAGAGCTGGTTTAGTGGAATCTTAGCCTTATCCACCCACCTCCCTTTGGAGAGCTGGCATGCTCAGCAGAAGGCTAAAGGGATCCATTCATCAAAAGAATTAGGCAGCCCTTTGCCCTCAGTCTGCCATAGGGTCATGGGGTGACAGGGAATTCACTCTACAAATATCTGTGTTGCTCTCTGCCATGAATCCTTCCATCGTCCTTGCTAGGATGGCATTCTGAAAGTCACAATGCAGACCAAGATATCCTTAGAATTCTTTCGCAAAGTTCCTCTTCACTGAAACAACTGGTTAACTGAAGGAAACCTCCAATTTCCCAGACCGTCCAGGATGAGGTAATCAGTGGATATTTCCACTAATACATATGTATGTACATATGTATATATAGGAAGACATGTACGTATGTGTGCATATACTGTAGCTACATGTTTTTTTCTTCTCACAAAATCAGTCCAATTGCTTTTTTTTACTTCCAAAAGTATGAAATTGAAGCAACTGTAGGCAGAGAGATGAGCAAGAAGAAAAGAAAAGATTAAATGGGGACAGTCATATTTCAGGCATCTTAGAAACTGAATTTTGGGGAATAGACATAAATGCAAGGGATTATCCATTTCTTTGGGGTACTGTAAACATTCCAGTGCTATTTCATTATTCTTATTGCTCCTTGTCCCTGTTCCCTGAATAAAAATGAACTCAACCTATGTGATTGACTTTGACACCCTTATGCTCATCAATTCTGTCAATATTTGAGTACCAACAGATAAGGTATGGTCTGTGTTACACCTGGGCTCTTTGCAACTCAATATTGGCCCCGAAAGGGCAGCTAAGTGGTGCCATAGTGCACAGAGCACTGGGCTTGGAGTCAGGAAAGACTCAACTTCCCGAATTGAAATCTGGCCTCAGGCACTTACTAGCTATACTACCCTGGGTAAGTTGCTTCACATGGTTTGCCTCAATTTCCCCATCTGTAAAATAAGTTGGAGAAGGAAATAGCCAACCATTCCAGTATGTTCGCCAAGAAAATTCCAAACGTGGTCATGAAGTGTCATACATGACTTAAATAACTGAACAACTTGCTCCCAAACTTCCTGTGTTGAGGAACTATTTGGTGGCATGTCTTGCTCTAGCCACCTGGGATTAAGGCAAAGACATAGTCCTTGTTTACTCATCTTCAGTTCTTACATATTGAAATTTCTTTGTTTGAAGTGAAAAGGCACTCTTTAAAATGATTTCTGTACAAAAGTCTCACACCATGGAGTTTGCCATTCTGCTTTCCAGTCAATGCCCTCTGAAATCAGTTCCTAGAGACTCTGAAATGGGAAACGACCATTTAACTAGAGCTTTCTTGGTAACTCAAACATGTTCCTTTGCTCTAATTATATGAAAGACTCTCCAACTAGAATTAGGTCCTTTCACTCTGCAGGCTTCATGTCATTATTGGTAAAAATTCCCCAGCGAGGTGTAGGCCTGCTTGCCAATTAAGTTTTGCATTTTAACGGCTGCCAGCCTTGCTTCAAACTTCAAACTCTTGGCTGCCCCCTGCTGAAATCCAGTGCGACTCAGACTGTTGTATGCTGTCCTGTGCTCTCGAGAACGTGAGGCTGGTGACCAACACAGCCCTCCCTCACTCAAAACAAAGTCAAGTGCAAGTCATGTCATCATTTCTCCGAAGTCATGATCTTCTTTGAAAATGAAAGATGAACACAGATAGACAGATTGAGTCCAATGAGACTGCCTGGCTGTGACACTTAGGCAACAACATTCCCCCTGCAAACCATCAACCTGTCATACAGATGGGGAAGAGGTGTAGGCAGCCACTAGGGGTCAACCTAGAACGAGAGTCCCCTGTAGGTTAGCTGTTGGAGGGATTCAAAACCTACTGTCAGGAAGAGGAGGTGAGGAGATGAGAGGCAGGTTGAAAAACACACAGGAGTGTTCAGAACGTCCCAAATCAAGGTCAAGAACTGGCAGCAAAAGGGGAGGAACATCTGTCTGTGAATAAACCAATCACCAAGCATTCAGTAAGAGCTTATTTGTGTGTTTGTCCTTCTTCAAAGAAATGATGACATGACTTGCACTTGACTCTGTTTTTGAGTGAGGGAGGGCTGTGCAGGTCACCAGCCTCACTTCTCCAGAGCCATCTGAATCCAGTGACCAGATACATATCGGGATGACTGGAGATGACCCAGGATGAGGCAATTGGGGTTAAGCCACTTGCCTAAGGTCACACAGCTAGTGAGTGTCAAGTGCGTGAGGTGAGATTTGAACTCAGGTCCTTCTGACTCCTGCACTGGTGCTTTATCCACTGCACCATCTAGCTGCCCCAACAGCTTATTTAGTATGAGCTCAGAAGGGTCCTGAGCAATACCTTCATCGAAGCCAAGGGAATTCCTGCCTAACCCTGAGAAGATCATTCTGGGAAAACTCATAGCTACCATGTATAAAGCACTTGAAAATTTGCAATGTATTTCCCTTATTTTGTTTCATATTGTCCTCACAACTATCCCCATTATATGCATTTTACCGATGGAGAGTTGAGGCTAAGACAGATTAAGTGCTTCGCCCAGGTTCACACAGGGAGGAAGTGGATGAACTTGAGATTTGAACTCAGCTGAACACAGCTGGAAAGTATTTGAAGTCACATGTGAGCAGGTCAACATTGTATCAATAAGACATCCAAAAGCTTCTGATACAGCACCGTGGATGGGCACAGTGATGCACAGATATCCTTCACCAGATATATGCTTTACCAATGCAGTCCTGTTCTGCTGTTTTGCTTTGAGATTTCCCTGCAATGCAGTGAAGCTGAGAGTGTATTTATACAAGGAAGAATGCCTGATAGGAAAACATTTGCTCTTTGTTTTCAGCCATTTTAATAACTTGGGCTCCTTTCTCACCTCTAGATAAGAGGCCGTTGGGGACAAAGAGCTTTGCCCCTCCTCCCACCTCCTCTCACTACCCAGGGAATCAGTTCTAAGCTAGAAACTAGAGGCAGGCCTGGGTCTTGATTACTATGAATACTGTGAACTCTCCTCCTTGTGGTCTTACTCTGATTTACCTGGCCTTTCTCCCTCCACTAATAATTAGGGGAGAGACTAAGAGTGGGAGGTTGGAGGGAACTAGAGGTAGAAAAAAAATCAGGGATTGTGGCTCCTCCTAATAACTAGAGTGGGGGGGGAGTCACTATTTCTGGCATAACCACAGTTGAGGGGATTCAGGGGTGACCAGTTTCAGAACAAGCACATGGTTTGAGATAAAGGCAGAAGTGAGGAGAAAATAAGAGGAAACTTTGTATCATAGAGACAATATTGGACTTGAAGCCCCTGAAGACCTAGGCTTCAATCCCACTATGCAAACTAATTACCTAAGTGACCCTGGGAAAGTCACTGCTAATTATTTGGGGCTTCAGCTCCCTTATCTGCAAATGGAGGGGATTGAACTCAGTGGTCTCTAAAGTCCTTTCCCTGGTCTAAATCTATGGTCCTACTGCTCCAGAACCTGAATTGTAAAAATTCTCCAGTTATATTTTTTTTCCTAAATGACTTTTTATCTGAATGCATTTTTTGTAAAGAGTTTGTATAGAGAGATATAACCGTCATAGTCATTTTTTCTAGTCATCAATAAGTGCATTGATGTGACCTGATTTTTTAACACTGTCAGAAGGCTCCCATACCTGATCCTTTGAAGAAGGCAGTATTACTTTCAATTTATAAAAATAAAAGGCAAGGCAAAGAGTTCTGTATGTTTCAGCTTAGTAGGCATCAGAGAACTGTCTGTACAGAAAAAGATGGAGGCATTTTTGAGTTGGTCTTACTCCTAAAGAATCTTTTTTCCTTAAGTGAGAAAAATCAATAGAAAAAAAAAATTAATTTGGGAGATTTTTTTTGCTGTTATCCCCCTCCTCCAGATTGTAAGAGCCAAACTAACAATGAAACCATTCCAAATCAAAATATAAAACTTCTGTCAATGACATGTTTAGCACAGAGGAAACCGTAGATCTGAACTTCCTCAGATCTGCTTGGTAGTGACTTCATAAGAACTTGATAACTTCACGACGAAAATGTGGTAATGCCAATTATTCCAAAGAAATCTGTTAAGAAAGAGGCAAGCTGAGGGTAACCTACCGAAACTTAAGCCCACTTCGTGTAGTTTATCTAAACTTAGCTGAAAACAAGCACAATATTAGACAAAAATATTGTCAGAGAAATGAGACCATTGCTGGCTGCTAGCAAGTGAGGCAAATATAAAAGAGACGAAAATATCAGGATTTGTGACCCCTCACTAGGCAATATGAAGGAACTTTAAGAAACCTAATGACACCCTAATCTTCACAACTCACACATTCAAGTTAGTTTCCATAATTTGAAATACATCCATAAATACACAGCAACCTTAAGAATGATGTCTGGCATTGAGAATGTAAAGCCTTCGAAACTAGTCTGTATTTTTCTACAAAATAGTGTCTTCCCAGGTCTGACCCCCCCTGCTAATATAATTTTCAACTGCAACCTATCCTTCTCTCCGGGACAAAGTCACTTCATTCCCTCCCTCCAATTCTAGTTCTTGAAAGAAACTGCCTAGGAAACTGACTTAGAACAGAGATCAAACCACTCAAAGGAGGGCCAAGGATACTAACGCATTCCCATTCACCATTCAAGTCCATGTATACCACATTTTGGTCACTTCCTACTTTAGTCACCATCATCAAAGTAATTGATCTACCATGTTTGTCCTTTGAAAAGGATGGCTAATAAGTACTTCCAGGAGTCGGAGGTGGTGAATGAAGATTGGTGTTAGGTAAGAAGGAAGGACAAATGGACAAGCAATTCCATTTTTAAGCATAAAATATGATTTTCCCCCAAGAATTGACAGGATAGCATCATTTTTGGAGAAGATAGAATTCAAGGGAAATGACAACCTAGCTGATGTACCTTATATGGACAAATATTTTATTTCTTTAATTCACACTGACACCAGAAACAAAAACAAACAGTAATGTCAAACAGTAATGAAGTTTGTGTTATTTTTTGTTTTATTGTTATTATTACCAGACAACTCATACACGTCATTGATTTTCTTCTTTAGTCATGCCATGAAGTCTTAGTGGAAGAGATGGAATTAGAAATCAAAGTAACAGGTGGTCCACAAATTCAAGAAAAATAATGCAGATGACAATAAAAGGCATGATAACATTCAGAACAGTCCCATAGCAGATAAAGTTACAATGTTCTATCTTGGTTGCTCATCTGTCTGCTTCTAAAGTACCTGATCTTGCTGGTGTTGATTCCCAATGTACCCTTGCATCTGTCTAAAAACCCTAACTTTCCATCCCACCCCCAGTCCCATTCAATTACAAAAGAATTAATTTTCTTGTTCCCTGATCTTCTGCGAAACCTCACTCTGAGGGGAACCGATCATTCTCTAAGTGTATGGATTATCCTGTTTTCTACATAATCTATCACTTTCCTGAATAGCAGTAGGGAAATCAAGAAAAGCATAAGACCTATCACGACCACCCAAAAATGGAAAAATGGCATCCATCCTCTTTTGTCTTGGACCAGAGATACTAAATATTGTTCCTTTTCCATCTCCATGGTATCAACAATGCCTGTTACTGTAGTTGAGACTTCTCTGTTCCCTTTCATCTGCTCGTGGTACGGTATGTGATTGGCAATGACAAAGCCCATTACATTTGAGGGTCCACCAATGAAAAGCCCTGCAATTGCTAGAAGCACCAGTGCATCGATAGCCTTGATTTGGGGAGTATGGAAATATCCACAGATGAACACAATGGCCAGAAGCACACAAACAGCTAACATAGATTTCTTTTGGACTGTATCTGAGAGGAAGCCCAGAATTGTTCCATCTGCAATTCTGGCAACATCACACGCCAGAGAAAGTTGGCAAATCTGAGCTTTTCCCCACCCAAAGCTGTTGTTTACAGAAAAGAGCAACCAGAAGGAAAAGGAATAACTCACCAACTTTGTGATATCATAGGAGAGAAAATATCGTAAAACTTCAAGGATGCTAGAAGCCTCAGAGAAAGCTGTTGGCTGTGGTAATACATCGTCTTCTTCCCAATGCACATCATCAACGTCATTGTACTCAATTTCTTCCACTTCACCAATCTCATTATCTTCGTAGTTCATTAGCAGCCTATCAAAATCTTCTTCAGAATCATTTGTGTGATCTGTAAGAATGGTACCAATTCCTTGAGGTAATATACAAAGGGTATAGATGATGATTAATCCTGCTGCAAACTGCATGGAAGCCATTACCAAGAAAGTATAGTCATACCCATTTTTGACAATCAAAGAGGTTACATATGATGCCAACATGTTGGCCATGGAGGCACAGGCACTGCAGAGTCCATATACAAAGCCCAGGCAATTTGTACCAAACCAGCAGTCCATGATGGCCATCACACAGGGCCAACCCGTGGTTTCAAGCAAGCCATTGAGCACCCACAGGAAGAAGTAAAACCATTTAGTGAAAAACTGGGGTAACTTGATTAGGGCACCAAAGCAGAGGGACACTAGGGCAGAGGAGCACATACCAAAGGCCATAACTAGCTGTAGATTGATCGACTCTCCAATTATACCTTTGATGTAAAGCCCCAAGGCATAAGAGAAAACAAAAACGGTATCCAACGTGCCCCAAAGAAGGATGGCCTGCTGCTCATTCAGGTAAAAGTGAGTGCTGTTGGAGTAATGGTGAAGTGTACCACTGTAACTGGAGATGGCAATTTTCATGTTGCTGAAGGTCTTTCTGGAAGCATAATACAGGATATAACTGGCGAAGGTGATCAGGAACACTGCCAAATGGAGCCGGAATCACTGGGGAAACAAAGGACCTATGGCTCTGAACCAGTGTGGCCAAAGCATGTTTTAGACCAGAGACCAGAGCTGAAGGTAGAAGCTAGAGAGGAAATGGGATTTGGGGCCCGATCTGGACACAGAAAGGAAGCCGCGACCAGATCGCACAGGGACAAATAGCAACTGACCTCTGAGTGCAGATTGTCTCAAACAAATCAGACATCCCCTAGCAACCTAGAACTCAATGAGCTATCGCTTAGCAACGTGTGTCCCACAATAGAACTCGAGAGGCCAATGTCCTAGAATCTGGCAGCAACAGGCACGTGCATGCGCAGTCAGGCTAGCAGCACGACTTCTCCTCGCGTGAGCTCTCGTGCGGCTCAGTACCATGGCCAACGTCCCTGCAGCCTTAGACAATTTCACAGACCCTGGGCTCCAGCAGAGCCGAAGCACTTTCAGGAAGCAAATTGCAGCTTCGATTTGGGTACCTCTGGCTCAAACACCAAGCTAAGGAACACTGTCTTTGAGGAGGTTCACCCTCCCCCCAAAAGAGAGACCCTTTTGGTAGTAGCCTTAAAAAAACTGGGACCTTGACTAGCCTGCCTGACATACATTTTGGCAACATCTGCCCATGACTGGTGCAGGAAATTGCTTTCTTTGAGTAGTTCTAGATACTGCAGGAAAAAATAATTACCCAACCAAGTAACATTCTCCAGGGAGTCAAATTTTGTTGTAAAATTCCACATTAAAGTTTTTCTCAGTCCAGAGGGAAATCAGTACCAACCATTTGTTGGCTAGTAACTAACATCCTTTCCCCAAATCCTATTTGTTCTGACACATCCCCATCTACACCTTCAATCTTCAAAATGGATTCAGTTTTAACTCACATTAGATTAAAAGGAATTGAAGACATATTTTCATGAAATCTCCAGTAAACGTGAGGGCTTAGTGGGAGGAGGCCACAAAGTTTGGTTGGTTGGTTGTTTTTTTCTCTCCTGTGTTTTCTCATTGCTGATACTACATTTTTAATGCTTTTGGGTGGAATTAATGCTTTCTCAGAAGCATGTTAAGTAAGCTGAGACACTATGGAGCTTCTCATAGTGCTTTCCTTTGTACCTTCAGAAAGCATGTCATTTAAAATGTAGCATGATAAAAAGTTGTATCTCTAAAAATAAATAACAACACACAAGTACAGAAAGTTAAAATCCCTCATGTTGGCTAGATGGAACTGTTCATCGGCAAACATTTAGGAATAATGAATTGCTAGGAGCAGCCTTGGCAGCCAACCTTACATTTACCCATTGTGTGGTATAAATTGACCTAATCCCTTCTGTACATAAATGAGGAAGGGTTGTACTGGTTGAGAACAAAAAAGAAATCCTTCTTTCTCGAATTTAATAGTGCCCTTCAAAGGAAAGCATCAAATATTTTTCAACCCATAAATTCCGTACAAAATGCTTTCCAACTTCTGTGCCTTAGGGCAAAAAGGATTTACAAGTTGGAGATGAATTTACTCAAATTCGCTTTTAAAAAAGAAACAAATATACCTATTGTCTACTTGCAAATATATGGTGCCAGTTATGAGATCCATGTATTTCCACAGAATGTGCCTCTAATGGACAAATTCACAGTCTAAACATGTCACTTTCAGATATGGACTATTGCTGTTCCACAGTAAAACTAGATTTCAACTAGACCTTGTCTCAAACAATACATCCACCAGAACATAAGTGATAGATCTAAAGCCAAGAATTTTCTAGATTCTTCTTTTTCTAGAGTCTTCTAGCTCAGTTTCCCAATATAATTCTTTCTGTCAAGGAGTCGTGTATACTTTTGAAGAAGAGACAAAATATCTTTATCTAGAAACTGGCCTTGAAAAACTTCTTTGAGACATTGTTTTATTTCTCTCAATCAAATCTCAAAGGACAATGACATTTAATTTCAATTCAAGAACTTCCAACTCTATCCAACCCAATAAGAATTAATTAAATGTCTACTATATTTGAGGCACTGGGGATTTGATTACGGACTGAAACCGTGACATCATTGACAGAAGCAACACCAAAATGAGGAAATTCCCTCTCCTACTGCAGGTCAGCATCTTCTCTGCTACTTACAGTCTTGAGAACTGATGAAAGCAGGGAGAGGCTAAGTAACGTGACCTGAGTGACAAAGTCAACATGTGTCAGAGGGAGACTTGAACTCAGTTATCCCTGGTTTTGAGAGGCTAGTTTTCCAGTCACTGAAGCCACGTTGTGTTTCATGCTTGTGCGCTAAAGAAAAAAGTGAATAACCTTTTCCTCAAGGAGCACACCTTCTACTGGAGGAGATATAATGATATAAAAGACAATCTGAAGAGGTAGAGGACATAGACAACTTAGCTCCCTAAGCATCCTTGAGCTGATGAATGTGAAAGTACTTTGGAAATGATGGAACTCTATTCAAATCTAATATTCTGATAAGTACTACAGCATGTATTCTAGAAACCCAGCTCTGTGTTTACATGGACTGGAGTCAATCTTGAATGGGGAGGGCCCAACAAATCACTTTCTTTGGCTCCCATCTCACTGGGGGCTTCTCCTGGGACCATCAGTATGTGGCTCAGAGCTGAACTGAGCATTAAGGAGAGAGAAGATACAGTCTTGGTCCTTTATAGCTTGGCTCTGTCTCTTCGTGTCCCTTCTTGCTGGCCCAAGAGATCAGCAGACACCCAAGAGCGCTCCCTCTTCTCCTCAGGAAATAAACTCTAAGATCCTGTGATCAAATGGAAAATGAATTCTGCAAAGGTGGAGAGCAAGGTCTGGGAAATCTTATAATGAGCAAGTAGCACAAGAGGCAGTATGGTGTAACAGACAGGACGCTGGGCATGGAATCAGGAAGGCTTGGGTTTAAATCATGCCTCAGGCGTCCAGTTGTGTGACACTGGACAAGTCACTTATCCTCTTTATGCCTCACTTTTCTCTTTTATGAGAGGAAAGTCTTGGACACAGAGGTTCTTTCTAGTTCTGAATCTATGAGCCCATGACCCTGCAACTATATCTTAATGACTCAAAGTATCCCTTACAGTTCTCAGTAAGGGGGTTCACTTGGAGTCCTCTCCCCAAGTCATATCCTTGCAATGTAAAGAGGACAGGCCATCAGTAGATACCTCATAGACCCCATCTATTTCACATCTCTTTGTTGCCCTTCTTGCTTCTTGCAGCGACCACTTCCTAATATCTTAGCTAGACAGGATAATTAACTATAGAATCCTTCAAACTTTTGGACCCAACTCCTGGTTATACAAAGTGGCAAAAATGCCAGTGCAAAAAATTGTAATCAAATTAAGTTGTCCACTTATTGAGGAATGGCAAAACAAATTGCAGAAAATTCATGTAATGAAATATTACTGTGCTCTGGGGAATGATGAATATCATAAATTCAGAAAAGTATGGAAAGACTTACGTGAGCTGATATAAAGTAAAGTAAGCAGAACCAAGAAAATGATATATGCAAAGATAACAGCAATGTGGGTGGATATGAAAACCACTGCAAAACAACGGAAAGTAGATGCTGTGAAATTACACACAACAATATTGGTCAAATAGGAGAGATAAGAAAAGATGAATCCCCCTACTCCTTTTCAGGGATGGGGAAAGGTTGATCCATGGGGGTAGACCATTGTATATTATGTCTAATTTTTTATTCTATTATTCTGTTCTACTGAATTGTTTTCTCTTAAAAACAAAATTATAAGTAATAATCTACTTTGAAAAAAAAAAAGATCTTCCCGGTTCTTTCTCCCTTAATTTTAGATACTCTCTTCCAATCAATATCCTTTTTCCTTTCCTCTCTGTTACCAAGGACACACATCACCATGTATATTGGGTAGACAAGTTATTTTGCAGAAATTATCAAGATGTGGGAAGAAGAAAACATCTTAGCCATAGCTACATTTATATTGGTTTTTATGTGAGAATTAGAGACCTCTTCAACGGAACTTTTTTTTTTTGCTTTTTTTAAAATTTATTTATTTAACTTATTCATTTTCAAAAAATTTTGGGTTCCAAATTTTCTCCCCATTTGTTCCCTCCCCCCACCCTAAAACACCGAGCATTCTAATTGCCCCTATCACCAATCTGCCCTCTCTTCTATCATCCCTCCCTTCCCTTGTCCCCATCTTCTCTTTTGTCCTGTAGGGCCAGGTAACTTTCTATACCCATTACCTATATTTCTTATTTCCTAGTAGCAAGAACAGTACTCGACAGTTGTTCCTAAAACTTTGAGTTCCAACTTCTCTTCCTCCCTCCCTCCCCACCCATTCCCTTTGGGAAGGCAGGCAATTCAATATAGGCCATATATGTTTAGTTTTGCAAATGACTTTCATAATAGTCATGTTGTGTAAGACTAACTATATTTCCCTCCATCCTATCCTGCCCCTCATTGCTTCTATTCTCTCTTTTGATCCTGTCCTTCCCCATGAGTGTTGACTTCAAATTGCTCCCTCCTTCCATTGCCCTCCCTTCCATCACCCCCGCCCACCCTGCTTATCCCCTTCTGCCCTACTTTCCTGTATTGTAAGATAGGTTTTCATACCAAAATGCGCGTGAATTTTATTCCTTCCTTTAGTGGAATGTGATGAGAGTAAACTTTATGATTTTCTCTCACTTCCCCTCTTTTTCCCTCCACTAAAAAGTCTTTTGCTTGCCTCTTTTATGAGAGATAATTTGCTCCATTCCATTTCTCCCTTTCTCCTCCCAATATATTTCTCTCCCACCACTTAATTTCATTTTTTTAAGATATGATCCCATCCTATTCAATTCACTCTGTGTTCTGTGTGTGTGTGTGTGTGTGTGTGTGTTTGTGTGTGCGTGTGTGTGCCTGTGGGAGGAGGGACCCGCACCGCCACTGGAGATTCCATCCCCAAAGCCAGCTTGGATCAGCTCCTCTAGGTGCCACGTGGCCAAGGCAGGGCTGGGCTCTGTTCCGGGTCCGTTGCATGATAAACCCTTCATGTTGGTTTTTCAGGTCTCTCTGGAACAGAAATCTCCTCCACTCTGTTGCTCCATGACCTCTGCTGCTCCAGAACTTGTTGCGAGTTCTTCTGTACAGGCATTTTATGGGCTGTGGGTTAGGAGCTAGCATATGTGTATTTTTCTACTCTGCCATCTTGGCTTCTCCCCGCAGTGAAACTTTTCACACAGAGCCTCAGTGGTTATATTAACAGAAATTTCTGTTTTTAAAAGTAGTCTACTCTTTGCTTACCATGTGAAATCAGAAAAAGTTTACACCCATATTGGAAAAGCTGATAACAAACTAAGCAGCATCATTCCATTCTAGTGGATAGAGTGTTGAACTGGAAGTCACAAAGACCTGAGTTTAAATCCTGCCTCAGACATTTACTGGTTGTGTTAACTTTGGCAAGCATTTCAACCTCTCAGACTTAGTCAATTTCTTCATCTGCAGAACAGTGATTAAGAGTAGTATCTACCTCACAGCGTGGTTGTGACAATCAACTGTGTACTGTATCAGACACAATGTATACATATAAAATAATCATATATTGTATAACATATGTATATGTATGTGTATATATACATATATATACATATATACATATATACATATATATATATGTATATATATATATATATATATATTTACCCTTTGGCTCTTCAAATTTTCACTGTAGATTTATCTGCTTAGGTTTAAGGTCTTTCAATTCCCTTCCTCCTGAGTTCTTTGGTAATTTCAATTTTTTATTCCAATCATTTTTATTTATTATTCAATTTCTGACTTTGTCCACTCTGATAATGAATTCTCTGGTGGTTAGATCTCAAGGTATCTCCAGCTCCTCCTGCACTAGGAATTTCCTTGAAACTCACCAGAAACAAAGCAGTGACAAAACAGAAATTAATGACTCAAATAGACTACAATAAATATTAAAACAAAGTTAAAAGAATCCAAAATAGTAGAAGAAAATGTAAGGCATTTCATTTCAAAAGTAACTGAACTCAAAAAGACATCAGGCGGAGGGAATTAAAAATCATAAGGCTACCTGAATGCCATGAACAAATAAAGAGCACTGCCACAATATTCTAAGAGATCATAAAAGAAAATTACCTTCACCTTTGAAAACAAGAGGAAAAATTATAAATTTGAGGAATCTTTTTGTGACCTCCAAAAAGAATTAATGAATGGCCTGTATTTGGTTATAAAATTGAAGAGGTTTAAAAATTGAAATCTATTTAGCTAATGCTTATGTTAACAAAAAATGGCAAATGTGACAGTAGTCATCTCACACAAAGGAAAACCAAAAGCAGACCAAAGTAAATAAACTAGATAGTTATATTTTGATGAAAAAATACCACAGATTTCTGGTTCACATTAATTCACATGAACAGCAAATTGATTTTAAATATTAAACATGTATGCCCCAAATGGCATAGCACTAATTTTCGAAAAAGACATAAGAGAAAAAAAGGAAAATTCAATTTACACCCCCTCAAAATCTAGCAATTTCTCATAAATATGATCAAAAATTAAAATCACTATATAACTATTATGAATAAAAATTTATTTTAATGTAAATTGACTGTAAAACTAAGAAATTAAAAAATGTTAATCATAAAAAACAATTTTGAAAAACAAATTAAATAAAAATTTCCTTAAACAAAATGAACAAATTGAGAGAACATAAAGGTTATTTTGGGGTTGCAAATCTAGTAGCAATTAGAGAAAAATTGACATTTCTATCCACTTCCATCAGTTAAAGAAAAAAGGAGCACATCCATCAAGTAGGCATATAGAGAACACTAGAAAATTAATTATTGTATTATTATATATGATTTATTTATTGTGTATGTATAATATTATATATTACATATGCTTATGCTGTCATATACTAAATAACGTACATTTGTCATATATCATATATGATATATCATGTTACGTAATACTGTATTATGTTATGTTACATTACATTACATTATATTATATTATATTAGTCCTGGTGGAAGACCTGGGTCCTGGGTTCTAACTTCTGGTTATTATATTATATTATATTATATTATATTATATTATATTATATTATATTATATTATATTTTGTTATATTATATCGTGTTGTATTGTATTATATTGTATTGTATTATATGATATGCTATGCTATGATATGATATTGTATTGCATTGTATGGTATCGTATGGTAGTGTATGGTACCATATCATAGCATATCATATCATATTACATCATTATTGTATTATACATTGTATATTATTGTATTGTATTATACATCAGTATTGCATTATAATATGTTGTATTACATTGTATTGTATTGTATCATATTATATCTTATCATATCGTATCATATTGCATTATATCATATTATATTATATTATATTATGTTATGTTATATTTTATTACCTTATATTTAAATACATCACATTATTCTACACTACACTCTACATTACAGTATACTATACTATACTCTATTACATTATTCTAAACTATACTATATTATACTATAATATACTATACCATACCATACTGTACTGTACCGTACTGTACCATATCGTATCTTATCATATTGTATCGTATTATATTGCAATATATTGTATTGTATCATATTATATCATATATCTTATTAAGTTGTATTGCATCATATTATATCTTATCATATTGTATCATATTTTGTTGTATCATGTTGCACCATATCATATCATATCGTTTTGTATCATGCATTATATTATATTGTCATATTGTATCATATTATATTATATCATATTACATTATATTATACTATACTGTACCATACTATATTATACTATACTGTATTATATTATATCATATCATATCACATCATATTATATATTAACATATCTTACTAACCACCAAATCAGACATCTTTAAAATGTGAAGTTAACAAAAGTGAAAAATAAATATAATGTAGTAGTATTAAATTTAAAAATGTTTGTTTTTTTTAAAGACCAATTAAAGAGATAAACTCTTACGGAAGTAACTTGATTTTCAAAAGAAAGAAAAATTAAATGTGTAGGACCTAATTTATTTAAATTGTGAATTCATTAACCAGAAATAACAAAAGAAATTATTAATTAAGAATCATTTCACCAAATTTATGCTAATTAAACTGACCAAAGGAAACCAATTATGTATGAAATAGAAAAGCTTCCAGATTTATACAAGATATAGAGTTGATAAACATAATTTAAATATGAAGTTCCACAGGCCATAGATGAACACTCAGAGAAGAAATCCCTAGGACCAGACAAATTTGCCTATTGATTTTATCAAAAATTTACAGAACAATTAATTTCAGTGACATAAACTGCTAAGAAAAAGAGGAAAATAAAGGTTGTATCCAATTTATTCTTGTATGTTCTCCATGCATAAACCAGCGAGAGCAAATTATAGAGAGAAGCCTATAATTAAATATTCTTTTTTTCTTTCTTTCACAGTTTCATTTATTTATTTTTAAATTTCAATAATCATTTCCAAAAAGTTTTGAGTTCCAAATTATCTCCCCATCTCTCCCCTCCCTGCACCCCGTAACACCTTGCATTTTCATTACCCTTTCCCTCAATAAGCCCTCCCTTCTATCACACCCTACCCTTACCTTACCCCCATCTTCTCTCTTTTCCTGTAGGGAAAGATGGATTTCTATGTCCCATTACCTGCATTTCTTATTTCCCAGTTGTATGCAAAAACAATTCTCAACATTCGTTCCTAAAACTTTGAGTTCCAACTTCTCTCCTTTCCTTCCTTTCCACCCATCCCTACTGAGAAGCAAGCAATTCAGTACAGGCTATATATGTGTCATTTTGCAAGAGGCTTCCATAATAGTCATGCTGAGTAAGACTAACTATATTTCCCTCCATCCTACCCTGTTCCCCATTTATTCTGTTTCTTCATTTGACTTTGTCTCTTCCCAAAAGTGTTTGCTTCTAGTTACTCCCTGTTCCCATTTGCCCTCCCTTCCATCATCCCCCTCACTCCACTTGTCCTCTTCTCCACTACTTTTTTGTGGTGCAAGATAGATTTTTCATACCAAATTGAGTGAGCATGTCATTCCCTCCTTACGCCATATGTGAAGAGAGTAAGCTTTACTTTTCCCCTCTCACCTCCTCCCTTTTCTCCTCCATTGAAAAAGATTTTCTTATCTCTTTTATGAGTGATAATTTGCCCCATTCCATTTCTCCCTTTCTCCTCCCAATACATTGCTCTCTCACTCCTTAATATTTTTATACATATTATTCCTTTCTGTTTGAACTCAACCTGTGCTCTCCGTGTGTGTGTGTGTGTGTATGTGTGTGTGTGTGTGTGTGTGTGTGTGTGTGTGTATAATCCCTCCATCTACCCAAATACTGAGAAAAGTCTCAAGAGTTACAAATCTTATCTTTCTATGTAGGAATGTAAATGGTTCAGCTTTAGAAAGTCCTTTATGATTGCTCTTTCCTGTTTACCTTTTCATACTTCTTTTGATTCTTGTGTTTGAAAGTCAAATTTTCTTGTCAGTTCTGGTCTTTTCATCAAGAATGCTTGAAAGTCATTGTATCATTGAATTACCATTTTTCCCTTGAAATATTATATTGAGTTTTGCTGGGTAGGTGATTCTTGTTTTTAATCCCAGTTCCTTTGACTTCTGGAATACCCTGTTCTAAGACCTTCCATCCCTTAATGTAGAAGCTGCTAGATCCTGTGTTATCCTGACTGTTTTTCCACAAGACTTGAATTGTTTCTTTCTAGCTGCTTGCAATATTTTCTCCTTGACCTGGGAACTCTGAAATTTGGCCACAATATTCCTAGAAATTTCTCTTTTCAGGTCTTTTTCAGGAGTTGATGGGTGGATTCTTTCACTATTTATTTTGCTCTCTGGTTCTAGAATATCAGGGCAGTTTTCCTTGATAATTTCATGAAAGATAATGTCTAGGCTCTTGTTTTGATCATGGCTTTCAGGAAGTCCCATAATTTTTAAATTGTCTCTCCTAGATCTCTTTTCCAGGGCAGTAGTTTTTCTAATGAGATATTTCACATTATGTTCTATTTTTTCATACATTTGGTTTTCTTTTTTAAGTTCATGGTTTATCATGTGGTCATTAGCTTCCCTGAACTCCACTCTCATTTTTAAAGAACTATTTTCTTCAATGAGCTTTTGAACTTTCTTTTCAATTTGGCTAATTCTGCTTTTTAAAGCCTCCTCCTCATTGACTTTTTGGACTTCTTCTTCCAATTGAGTCAGCCTATTCATTTATTTATTTTTTTATCTTTATTTTTATTTTAATGTTTTCAAAATATGTTTATTTAACTCAACACTCATTTTCACAAAATTTTGGGTTCCAAATTTTCTCCCCATTTGTCCCCTCCCCCCAACCAAAACACTGAGCGTTCCAATTGCCCCTGTCACCAATCTGCCCTCTCTTCTATCATCCCTCCCTTCCCTTGTCCCCATCTTCTCTTTTGTCTTGTAGGGCCAGATAACTTTCTATACCCCTTTACCTGTATTTCTTATTTTGTAGTAGCAATAACAGAACTCAACACTTGTTCCTAAAACTTTGAGTTCCAACTTCTCTTCATGCCTCTCTCCCCACCCATTCTTGTTGGGAAGGCAAGCAATTCAATATAGGCCATATGTGTGTAGTTTTGCAAATGACTTCCATAATAGTCGTGTTGTGTGAGACTAACTATATTTCCCTCCATACTATCCGGCCCCCCCATTGCTTCTATTCTCTCTTTTGATCCTGTCCATCCCCATGAGTGTTGACCTCAAATTGCTCCCTCCTCCCATTGCCTTCCCTTCCATCATCCCCCCCCACCCTGCTTATCCCCTTATCCCACACTTTCCTGTATTGTAAGATAGGTTTTTATACCAAAATGAGTATGCACTTTATTCCTTCCTTTGGTGGAATGTGATGAGAGTAAACTTCATGTTTTTCTCTCACCTCCCCTCTTTTTCCCTCCACTAAAAAGTCTTTTGCTTGCCTCTTTTATGAGAGATAGTTTGCCCCATTCCATTTCTCCCTTTCTGCTCCCAATATATTTCTCTCTCACCACCTAACTTCATTTTTTAAAGATATGATCCCATCCTATTCAATTCACTCTGTGCTGTGTGTGTGTGAGTGTGTGTGTGTGTGTGTGTGTGTGTGTGTGTGTGTGTGTGTGTAATCCCAGATACTGAAAAGATACTGAAACTACCCCCCTACTGAAAAGTTTCAAGAGTTACAAATATTGTCTTTCCATGTAGGAATGTAAACAGTTCAACTTTAGTAAGTCCCTTAGGACTTTTCTTTGCTTTTTACCTTTTCATTCTTCTCTTCATTCTTCTGTTTGAAAGCCAAATTTTCTTATCAGCTCTCGTCTTTTCATCAAGAATGCTTGAAAGTCCTCTATTTCATTGAAAGACCATTTTTCCCCCTGAAGTATTATACTCAGTTTTGCTGGGTAGGTGATTCTTGGTTTTTATCCTAATTTCTTTGACTTCTGGAATATAGTATTCTATGCCATTCAAACCCTTAATGTAGAAGCTACTAGATATTGTGTTATCCTGATTGTATTTCCAGAATACTTGAATTGTTTCTTTCTAGGTGCTTGCAATATTTTCCCTTTGACCAAGGAACTCTGGAATTTGGCCACAATGTTCCTAGGAGTTTCTCTTTTTGGATCTCTTTCAGGAGGTGATCATTGGATTCCCTGAATACTTATTTGGCCCTCTGGTTCTAGAATATCAGGGCAGTTTTCTTTGATAATTTCATGGAAGATGATGTCTAGGCTCTTTATTTGATCATGGCTTTCAAGTAGTCCCATAATTTTTAAATTGTCTCTCCTGGATCTATTGTCCAGGTCACTTGTTTTTCCGATGAGATATTTCACATTATCTTCCATTTTTTCATTCTTTTGCTTCTGTTTTATGATTTCTTGGTTTCTCATAAAGTCATTAGCCTCCATCTGTTCCATTCTAATTTTTAAAGAACTGTTTCCTTTAGTGAGCTTTTGAACCTCCTTTTCCACTTGGCTAATTCTGCTTTTTAAAGCATTCTTCCAAGATGGCGAAGTAGAAAGACGCACATATACATAGCTCCGAACACACAAACCACGGAACGGCTAGAGGGGACCAAGCCAGGGCGAATTCTGCACCCAGAGACCACGGAGTATTGGAGCGAGGGAGATTCCTGCTCCAGAGAGACCTGCGGACCTCTCGCGGGGGGGTCCTTCGCGCCACGGACTGGGAGCCGGGACAGGAAGCGGAGTGCGGCCCTGCCGTGGCCGCGACACTGAGGGGAGGAGATCCGAGAGGGCTATGGGGACGGGATCTCCAGCGGCCACGTGGGTCCCCCCACCCACAGACGGACCTGCAAACCTCTCGCAAAAGGTCCGTCGCACTGCAGACGCGGAGCCCATCCCGGACCTGCGGCAGTGGCAGCGGCGGCCACGGCTCTGAGAGGCACAGATCTGAGAGGGCTCCGGAGGCGGGATCTTCAGCGGTGGCACGGGCCCCCCCACCAACAGGTGACTGACGGGGGTGGGTGAGAGAGTCTCTTTGGCGGGTTGAGAAGGGAGTGGGGTGCCCCCAAGGCTCGGGGCCCCCGGGAGGTGGGGGCTGAGTGGCGGCTGCGGACGGGGGCTCCCCAAATGGGCAGGAGCCTGAATCCATTGTGGAAGGTCTGTGCATAAACCCCCAGAGGGAACTATGCCTGAGAGGTGGCCCTGCCCCTGACCACCTGAACTTAATTCTCACACTGAATAGCAGCCCTGCCCCCGCCAAAAATCCTAAGGCGGGAAGCAGCATTTGAATCTCAGTCCCCAAACGCTGGCTGGGAGGACCAGGAGGCAAGGTGGGTGTGAGGAGAACATTCAGAGGTCAGGCCACCGGTTGGAGAAAATGCCAAGAAAAGGGAAAAGAAATAAAACTATTGAAGGGTACTTTACCGGAGAAAAGACACTTCCTCCCTTCCTTTCTGATTCGGAGGAACAATGCTTGCCATCAGGCAAAGACACAGAAATCGAGGATTCTGTGTCCCAGCCCACCCAATGGGCTCAGGCCATGGAAGAGCTCAAGAGGAATTTTGAAAATCAAGTTAGAGAGGTGGAGCAAAGACTGGGAAGGGAAATGAGAGGGATGAGGGAGAAGCATGAAAAGCAGATCAGCTCCCTGCTAAAGGAGAAGCAAAAAAATCTTGAAGAAATTGGCACCTTGAGAACTAGCCTAACTCAGCTGGCAAGGGAGGTGCAAGGGGCCAATGAGAAGAAGAATGCTTTCAAAAGCAGAATTAACCAAATGGAAAAGGAGATTCAAAAGCTCACTGAAGAAAATAGATCTTTCAAAACTGGATGGTACAGATGGACCCTAGGAATTTTCGAGAAAGACAGATATCTCAGAACATACCACGCAGATTCGAAAAATGGAAGATAATGTGAAATATCTTATTGGAAAAACAACTGACCTGGAAAATAGAATCAGGAGAGACAATGTAAAAATTCTGGGACTACCTGAAAACCATGATCAAAAGAAGAGCCTAGACATCATCTTCCATGAAATTATCAAGGAAAACTACCCTGAGATTCTAGAACCAGAAGGCAAAATAAATATTCAAGGAATCCGCAGAACACCGCATGAAAGAGATCCAAAAAGAGAAACTCCTAGGAACATTGTGGCCAAATTCCAGAATTCCCAGGTGAAAGAGAAACTATTGCAAGCAGCTAGAAAGAAACAATTCAAGTATTGTGGAAATACAATCAGGATAGCACAAGATCTGGCACCCTCTACATTGAGGGATAGAAGGGAATGGAATAGGATATTCCAGAAGTCAAAGCAACTAGGACTGAAGCCAAGAATCACCTACCCAGCAAAACTGAGTATAATACTTCAGGAGAAAAAATGATCATTCAGTGAAATAGAAGACTTTCAAATTTTCCTGAGGAAAAGACCAGAGCTGGAAAGAAAATTTGACTTTCTAACAAAAGAATGAAGAGAACCATGAAAAGGCGAACAGCAAAGAGAAATCATAAGGGACTTACTAAAGTTGAACTGTTTACATTCCTACATGGAAAGACAATATTTATAACTCTTGAAACATTTCAGTATCTGGGCACTAGGTGGGAGTACACACACACACACATGCACACACGCACACATACATAGAGACAGAGTGCACAGAGTGAATTGATGAGGATGGGATCATATATTAAAAAAAAATGAAATCAAGCAGTGAGAGAGAAACATTGGGAGGAGAAAGGGAGAAGTTATATGGGGCATATTATCTCTCATAAAAGAGGCAAGCAAAAGACTTATTAGTGGTGGGATAAAGAGGGGAGGCAAGAGAAAAACATGAGATCTACTCTCATCACATTCCACTAAAGGAAAGAATATAATGCACACTCATTTTGATAGGAAAACCTATCTCATAATACAGGAGAGTGGGGAACAGGGGCACAAGCAGGGTGGGGGGGAGGATGGAGGGGAGGGCATGGGGAGGAGAATGCAATATGAGGTCAACACTCATGGGGAGGGAAAGGACCATAAGAAAATAGAAGTAAAGGGGGACAGGATAGGATGGAGGGAAATATAATTAGTCCTATACAACACAACTAGTATGGAAATCATTTGCAAAACTAAACAGATATGGCCTATATTGAATTGCCTGTCTTTCAAGGGGAAGGGGTGGAGAGGGAGGGAGCTAAGGAGGTTAGAACTCAAAGTGTTAGGACCAAATGTAATGTTCTTACCACTGGGTAACAAGAAATACAGGTTAAGGCGTCAAGAAAGCTATCTGGTCCTACAGGACAAAAGAGAAGACGGAGACAAGGGCCGGGAGGGAGGATAGAGGAGAGAGCAGATAGGTCACAGGGGCAATTAGAAAGCTCGGGTCTGGGAGGGGAGGGGATAAAAGGGGAGAAAATTTTTAACCCAAAATTGTGTGAAAATAAATGTTAAAAATTAATTTAAAAAAATCAATAACAAAAAAAAAATAAGAAAAAGCATTCTTCTTCTCATTGGCTTTTTGAACCTCTTTTGCCAATTGAGCTAGCCTATTTTTCAAAGTGTTATTTTCTTCAGCATTTTCTTGAGGTCTCCTTTAGCATCATGTTGACCTGATTTTCATGCTTTTCTTGCATCTCTCTCATTTCTCTTGTCAGTTTTTCCTCCACCTCTCTTACTTGATTTTCAAAATCCTTTTTGAGCTCTTCCATGGCCTGAGCCCATTGAATATTTGTTCTGGATGTTTGAGATACAGAAGGCTTGAAGTTTATGTCTTTCCCTGATGGTAAGCATTGTTCTTCCTCATCTGAAAGGAAGGGACGAGATATCTGTTCACCAAGAAAGTAACTTTCTATAGTTTCATTTTTACCCCCATTTCTGGGCATTTTCCCAGCCAGTTACTTGACTTCTGAGTGTCCTCTCCACACCCACCTCGCCTCCAGATCTACCCAGACAGCAGTTAGGGTCTGAAATTCAAATGCTGATTCCCAGCCTTAAGGCTTTGGCGGGTCTGAGCTGCTATTCAGTGTGAGATTAAGTTCAGGTGCTTGGGTGGGAGCAGGCCTGCCAAGGAGCTTAATTCCCTCAGGGGCTTTATGTTGAGACCTTCAACAATGGATCCAATCTCCTGCCTGCTTTGGGAGCCCCTGTTGGCTGTTGCCTCTGCTGCTGCCTCTGCTGCTGCCTCCGCTGCTGCCTCCCGAGAGGCCCTGAGTTCTGGGGGACACCCCACTCCCCTCTCATCCAGCCAAAGAGACCCTCTCACTGACCTTCAGCACCTGTGGGTGGAGGGACCCACGAGGCTGTTGGAGATTCTGTCCCTGAAGCCTGCTTGGATCTGCTCCTCTAGGTGCAGGGCAGCCGAGGCAGGGCTGGGCTCTGCTCTGGGTCCAGTGTGTGATGGGCCTTTTGGGTCAGTTTTTCAGGTCTCTTTGGAACAGAAATCTCCTCTGCTCCATTGGTCTGTGGCTTCCACAGCTCCAGAATTTGTTGGGAGTTCTTCTTTACAGGCATTTTAGGGGCTGTGGGTTCAGAACTAGCATATGTGTATCTTTCTACTCTGCCATCTTGGCTCTTCCTCCCACTCAGTTTGAGTTAGCCTATTTTTGAAGGTGTTATTTTCGTCAGCATTTTTTGGGTCTCCTTTAGCAAGCTCTTGACTCACTTTTCAAGCTCTTCCATGGCCTGAGCCCATTGCATATTTGTTTTTGGGGTACTGGATACAGAAGCCTTGACTTCTTCTGACAGTATGCATTGTTATTCCTCATCCAAAAGGATGGAAGGAAATACCTGTTCACCAAGAAAGTAACCTTCTATGGTCTTATTTTCCCCCCTCCTTTTTTTGGCATTTTCCAGTCAGTTACTTGACTTCTGAGTTTCCTCTCCACAACCATCTCACCTCCAGTTCCACCAAGCCAGCACTGGGGGCTGAGATTCAGATGAATTGCTCCAATCCCTCAGGGGCTTTATGTGAGGGCAGGGCTGCTATTCAGTGTGAGATTAAGGTCAGTTGCTCAGGTGGGGGCAGGGCTGCCACACAGGGCTCAGTCCCCTCAGGGGCTTTATGTTGACACCTTCAACATTGGATGCTGGCCACTGCCTGCCTTTGGAGCCCCCATCTGCTACTGCCTCCACTGCTACCACCTGAGGAGGCCTGAGTTATGGGGGCACCCTGCTCCCTTCTCCACCAGCCAAAAAAAACCCTCTCACTGACCTTTAGTGCCTGTGGGTTGAGGGATCTGTGCTGCCACTGGAGATTCTGTCCCTGAAGTCTGCTCTGCTCTGCTCCTCTCCATGCTGGTGGCTAAGGCTGGGCTGAGCTCTGCTCCATGTTCAGTGTGACACACCTTTCCCATCTGTCTTTCAGGTCACTCTGGGTTAGAAATCTCCTCCAATCCATTGTTCTGTGGCTTCTGCTGCTCTAGAATTTCTTAAGAGTTCTTCCTTACAGGTATTTTATGGGCTGTGGGGTAAGAGCTAGTGTATGTGCGTCTTTCTTCTCCGCCATCTCATGCCAAAATTAAATAGGATATTGACAAATGCTATAATAAATACTATAAAGATTAAACAATATTACAAGGCTTCATTTGGCTATATCATGGATGCAGAGATGGTTCAATATTGGGAAAACTATGGTAATTTTAATCCACATATTGAATAATGATAAATTTTTTAATGAATTAGAAAGCATAGTTGTGAAAATCTTTCCTTGACATGATAACTAGTAACTGCCAAAAATCAAGAGGCAGCATGATTTCTAAATAGAGTAAATGAGGGTTCATTTCAGTAAGATCAGAGAAAAAAAGAAAGATGTCCGTTATCACTTTTTTTGCACAAAATAGTACTAGAAATTATAGCTATGGCAAATAACACAAGAACAGGAAATTGAGGAATCAGCATAAGTAAAGAGGGAAAAAAAATGACCACCTTATGCAGTTTCTTTGTGTTTTATTAGTGAGCTCTCAAAATACCTTAAAACCGATTAAATAATTAACAACTTTAGAAAATATTCTTGACATAAAATAAATTCATAGCATTTCTCTGTAATACTCAACAATATAGCAGAAAGAGATACAAAGATAAATTCCATTTTAAAAAACTAAAGAAAGAATAAAATACTCGGGAGTCGCCCTTCCAGAACACACACAGAGAAACTATGTAAACCGCCTTAAGAAATATACTTTAAAGAAATAGAGATCTCAATAATGGAAAAAATATTAATTTCTCTTTCTTAAGCACAGCCAAAATAAAAATAATGACAGAAAATCCTAATAAATATATTTACTCAGTACCATATACATCAAGCTATCAAAAGATTTGTTTCTAGTGAATTAAAAAAATAAGAGAAAGCGCCATGTGGAGGAACAAAAGGTCTAGAATAACGAGGGATTTAATGCAAAATCTGTTAAGTACAAGATTTAAAACTATGGAAGAAAAATATAATCATGAAAGCTATTTGGTGCCATTTAAGAAATAAAGAGGCTGATCAGAGGAATATATTAGGTACAAAATAGATAAAGGTAAGTGGACACAAAGACCTAGCATTTGAAAAACCCAGCAATCTAAGCAAATAGGTAAGAACTCATTTTTTATGAAAACTCTAGGAACACTGGGGCAGTTAGATCAGTTATAAGAGCACTGGGTCTGGAGTCCAGAAAAACTGAGTTCGAATTTGACCTAAGTCGCTTACCAGCTGTGGGATCTTGCTGAAGTGGTTTAACCTTTGTTTGCCCCAATCTCCTGGAGAAGGAAACAGCAAACTACTCCATTATCTTTATCCCAAAAAACTGTATGGTGCATGGGCTCTCAAAGAATATGATACCGCTAAATGACTGAACAACAACAATTTGGGAAAAATAAAGTCACCTGACAAAAAACTAGATAGGGATCACATTGTATGCCATAATATTCTGCAAACAAGTACATGACTTGGATATAAATAGTGATATCATAAGCAAATCAGAGGAATATAGAAAACATACCTAAGAGATTCATACGTAGAGAATGAGTTCATGACCAGAGAAGAGATAGAGTGGTTCCCAAGAAGTACAATAAATGATTTTTATTATATCAAATGAAAATATTTTACACAAAAAATACAAATGCAGCTAATATTAAAAGAAATTCAGAAAAGTGGCAGAAATCTTTGCAGCAAGCAAGTTTATATGAAGAAGTTTTCATTGCTAAGATAAATGGGCAAGTGAATCAAACTGATACGACAAAAAGCCATTCCCCAATTACTAAATGGTCAAAGGTATGTATCCAAGTCTAAAGGCAATAGGGAGCCCTTGGAATATGTTGAGTGACATGGTCCAACCTGTGCCCTAGGAAAAGTCCTTTGGTTACTATATGGATGGAACAGATTAGGGAGTGACTTGAGGCAGAGAGACCAAATCAGGTTGGAGGAACTGAAGGCCTCAACTAACATAGTAACTGAAAGAGGGATGTAGGTGAGAGATGCTGTAGAGACAGACACAGCAAAATCTGGCAAGTGGATATGTGGGGCGAGGGAGAGTGAACAGTCAGGGATAATGCCAAGACTGTGAATGTGAGTGACTAGAAAAGTGAAGATGCCTTCCACAGAGCATGTTCTGAAAGAGAGTGGGGTTTCCAGGGTGGAAAATAATGAGTTCTCTTTAAGACATGTTGAACCCAAGATAGCGTTAGCATTTCTGGCTAACATATCAAATGACTGACTCCTACTGAGCATGCGGTCCATTCAAGCTCCCAGGCCTTTAAGAAGAATGTCATAATGCAGCGAATACTGGACCTAGAGTCAGGAAAACGTAGGTTCGAATCCTATCTTCCACACTTACTGAGCTGTGTGATCCAGGACAAGTAACTCAACCTCTCTGAACCCAAGTACCCTCATCTGGAAAACTGAGATAATTATATTCCTACTTCTCAGGATTGTTACAAGGAACAAATGAGGTACTGTTTGCAAATGGCTTTGCAAACGTTAAAATGCTATATAAGCAACACTTATTATCATTCTTCCAAAGAGTTTCAGATCCACGGATCCATGGCAACTCTCCCAAGTCTTATACTTGTGAAGTTGACTTTTGGACCTAAGCAGAAGCCTTGGCACACTCCCCTCCATCCCCAGCATATTTTGGATTGCAATGGATCCACACAGAATTGTAAACTCTCTGGAGACAGTGGAAAGATTTCTCCAAATGACTGATATGAGAATCGTAAAGCAAAACAACTCTGAGATTTTATCTCACACCCAGCAAAGACAGCAAAAGATGGAAATAATCAGTGGTGGAAAGCTTGTGGAAAGATGGTCACAATGACTACAAAAAGGAATTCTGAATTATGCTAAAAAACAAAAAGTGACCAAAATGCCCATCCTCTTTGACTCCCAGATCCCGGTACTCAACACATGCTGTAAAGAGATCAAAAACAGCTCTTTTTGTAGTCCCAAAGAACTGAAAAGAAAGTGTATGTCCATCCATTACAGAATGGCTAAGCAAATTATGGTACATGAATGTAATGGAAAATCACTGTACCATGGGAAACGATGATTAAAATAAAAAAATGAGACAAACACAAGTCATTGACCTTAACCGAGGCAGAAAGAAGGAAAAGCAAGAAAACAACATCCAATGACTACAACCATGTAAAAATATGCTGAGCTCTGTATACATAACTATAACTATAATGTCTTGGAGGAGGAGCAGAGTCATATGGGTCTATGGGTATAGAATATACTGTCAGTCAGTTTAATGTGTTAGTTGATTTGGCTAACTTGCTTTTTAAAATCTTCCTTGAATCTGTTACAACTGGGGAGGGGAGGGTAAGGACATATTCAGAAAAGAATGTGATATGAAAACAAAAGACATGAAGGAAATATTTTTTTATAAATCCAGGTGAGAAGTTATGAGAACCCAAACTAGAGTGATGTCCATTTGATCAAAGAAAGGGAACAGATGTGAGAGATGCTCTGGAGATCAAACTGATGAGACTTAGAAACTGAGGGGAGATGATGGAGAGAGAAGAGTCAAGGATGGCTCCCAGTTAGGGAACTAGAGTGACGTGAAGGATCAGGGTTACCTCATGAAAAAGAAGATTGGGTTGGCAGAGGACCAGCAATGCCTATGCCTATGGGATAGCCTGAGGGAAATGGCTGGTGATGTGAGACATAAGCTCCTTCAGGTCAGGTTCTGTGTCTACTTTATTTGTACCCTCAGTGCTTAGCCCAGTGCTGGACACACAGTAGGCCTTTTCAGTCATTCTAAACACTTTTTCTCATTTGTGTCCTTGTAGTAACCCATGTATGGAGTGTCTCTGTCCCTCTCTAACTTTTGCATCTGGCTCTAAATACTCTCTTGTATAGCACCCATGTATATGTTCAGCCCCTCAACCAGAGCTAACACTACACAAGGGGTTATTAAGGCACAACTATGTCTGGCTGAGGACCTTATACTTAAGTCAAGAGGGTGAGGGCATGCAAATAACAAAAAGGCAGGCCACCAGGAGTCATAATTGCAGTCATCAAGGAGATAAGGAAAACTTGTCTCTGTTTTGATAAGCAACTGCTTCTCAGTGGTGGGGGGATCAGAGGACAAGATTTGACCACCACCTAGGCAAAATGTAAAAAGTAGCATCCCACAGGGATCCATGCTTAAACTGCTCACATTTTGGATGTTTATAAATGACCTGGACAGTGACAGAGTGAAAGCTCCTAGTATTTGCCTGTACTCACTGATCTCATGCCGATAAGATAAATGCCAGTCTAACAAGGACAGATGGCAGTGGGGGGTGGGAGGTTAGGGGGAGGGAGGTTGGGAGGAGGAAGAGGAGAATCATGGGAACAAAGGAGAAGATCAACTTCAATGGGAACAAATAATCCCATTTAAAGTAATTACTGACTGATTCTTGTCCAGGCACCAACTCTAATTTGTCACAATCTCAAAACAACTGGTTTTTCCACTCTGGACTTCTGTTTCCTCGTCTGTAAAATGAGCGCAGTGGGCTCCATGCTTTCTCAGACCCCTTGGAGCTCCAAAACACTTCAGTTTTTACAATTCTCTTAGAAGTAGGACCAAGAGGATGAGCTCTATAACATTAGCAATTCTGCTTTTTTTCCCTCAAAGGACCATTTTCTGTTATTTAAAACTGAAGGGTGAAATAAGTGTGTGATGCTGAGGTATGTGTGCACTGGCTCTCCTGTATAGCCAGGAATCATTAAAAAGTGTAGACTCCATTCTTCCATTCTTCTCCTTTCCCACAGAGTCTGAAGAAGACCAGCAGAATTCCCCTTCACTAGGCACTGTCCTCCCCAGCAGGGGGTAGAAAAAGTGGATGCCACAGTTTTAGTCATGCTTGATTTAGCTTTGGAGCTCCCTCTAGCATTGTTTCGCTTGATATACTACCCAGATTTGGTCATAACACACACACACACACACACACACACACACACACACACATATCATCATCAAAGTAAAGGAAATTGTACTTTTTGCAATAGACATCAAAGGCTGGCTCTTAAGGAATTTATAAGCTGCTTTTGTGGAAAATGACTGAAAGGTGAGAAGAAAGGAGGAAATGCGCCTTCCTCTTTTTCTTTGGAGAGGTGGAAAAAAACAGGTGTGCAAGGTTGCATACCCTACCAGATATGGTGGTTACATCAGTTTATTTTACTTAACTGTTTTTATTTGCTGTAAAAGAAGGATTATTGGGCGCTTAGGCAGCTGGGAGGAGGAAGGGTTATCTTGAAATGAATGTGATGTAAATAAAGATTTTAATGTTTTTTATAAAGGAAATAAATGAGGAATACCTATGAATATAGTGCTTGATGTTTTCAAATTTGATACTTCCATACTCTCATGCATTTGTGATAGAGGGGTCTACTCAACATACTGGGGGCCTTCCTCAGTTTCCCTTGACAATGCAAAGATCGGTTATCTTTTCCACTTGCCGCATGAACACTAGGTTATCTTTCTTTATCATACATTTCACTGATGATGCAGCTTGAATATTTCTCTTCTGCAATTGGATATTTATAATGTACTACAGTTTTCTCATGTCCACCACACCTTTCCACTGCCCTTGGAGTAATCTTCAAGTTCAGCTGCTGGCCACAGATGAAATTCTCCTAAGAAGGAAAAGATGCACACACATATCTACCTATATACACAAACACATATGGCATGCAGTGGAAAAAGAGCCAGGCCTTAAGTCAGGAAGACTCATATTGCTGAGTTCAAATCTGACCTTACTAATGTGTGACCCTAGGCAAGTTACTGAACCCTGCTTGCCTCAGTTCCCTCATCTATAAAATGAGATGGAGAAGGAACTGACAGACCACTCCAGTATCTTTGCCAGGAAAACCCCAAATGGGGTCACAAAGAGTCAGACACAACTGATATGACTGAACAACATAATATACAATGCTATATATTGCAGATATAATATACAATAGCTATATAGATCTATATACAGCTAGTAAAGGTCTGAGACTATATGTGACTGAGTCTACAGGTTCTTTAAGGATTGTCACTAGCACCTGAAACCAAGAAGGACCAATACCAGAGAAGAAAAACAGAAATCCTAGGCCCATATCTCAAAGCCAAGGGATAAAAAGGAGATGAAAGGAAAGAAGTCCTTCCCCTAAGGGTTCAGTTCATGATGCCCACACTCCGGGTGACCTGTGAGTGATCTTCACCCTTGAGACACAGTAGAAAAGAAAGAGCTTGTCCCAGGCTGTCAGCTTTAAAAACATAGCCTATTCCAGCTTCTTGTACAACTGAACGTGACTGCTCCCACCCATATAGTAGGGGAATGCAGAGAAGCAGAGCACCTCCATCATAAATGATCTGGCCATGCTCCAAGCCCCATTTTACACACACACACACACACAAACACACACACACACACACACACACACACACACTCTGTGTGGAATAGATTCACGGTTTCATATGCAATCCTCTATTTCTGTCTCTTTATATGAAAATATTAATATTTGATGATTTTCTAGTTCATTAAAAATTAAAGAAGGAAAATTATTTGGGGATCAGAAAGAGACAGCATGGGCTCATCAAGAAATCAAGAACTTGTTATAGCAGAGAAGCCTCATTTCCTTTGGTAACAGCAATACTAGACTGGTACACCCGGTAAATTCTCAATATCTAGTTGTCCTTTTCTTTAGCAAAGTATCTGAGCTAGGCTGTCCTGCTAGACTTATAGATGAGATGAAGAGAAGAAGGCTAGACAACAACTAATTAGCTGGTTGGTTAATTTCAGAACTGTTGAAGGGTCAGATGAAAAGAGTCATCTCAGACATTTAGTAGCTATACAATACTGATCAAGTCACTTTCCCTCCCTCTGCCTCAGTTTCCTCACCTGCAAAATGAGGATAATAATAGAACTTACTGCTCTAGGTTGTCATGAAGATCAAATGAGATATTATTTTTAAAGAGCTTTGTGAACCTTAAATCTATAAAAGTAGTTATGGTGATGATGATGATAACGATGATGGTGATGCTGATGATGATGGTGATGGTGATGATGATGGTGATGATGATGAATCAGCAGCAACAACAGAATACAAAGTCCAAGAGATGAAATCCAAGTTAGTAGAGTATACAAATCCAGGTGCAGTATCAAATACAATCATAATTATCTCAGGAAATATTAAAAAGTTAATGACCATGACATGCCTCAGTTTCGATTCGTTGTTATTGTTGGTAGTATTGGTGGTGGTGGTTGTTCAGATCTGTGACTCACACTGTGATATTCCAGGGCAGAAACTCCCTCCTCCAGTGCAGGTTGGAAATTTGTGTGTTACTATAGTCTTAAAGAATTACCTAGAACACTGAAGGGTTAAATCATGTGCCTATTTTCAGTTAATAGGGGACAGAGGCAGTCTGGTTTTGGTGACTCTAAAGTAAACCCTCCAACTACCGTTCCACACTGCTTTTGTTCCTTTAGAATGTGTGTAATATAGCCTGGTACATTCTAATAGTTCAAGAGGCTTTGTGTCTCCAAATAAACACAAGCTATACGTAAAAAAAGAATCTTTTTATAATGCTATAAGTAATGAGTTAGTTTCAATTCCATTATTGAAAATGCATTATAACACATATTAGAATGAAAGGTTCCTCTGATTTTAAATTTTTTTGAGAATTTTAAAAAGTTATTCGATTAGACACATGTAACTACATGGTGGGTCTATTACTGCAGGAAAGATGTTACTCAAGAAAAGTAGGTTATAAATAATTATACACTGATATTTCAAAGCTATATCTCTTTAGTAGATCTCTAATCCATCTCAATTTACCCTACCAAATTTGGATTTGATACGGTCTAATTAAATGGTCTCCATATAAAATATGTGGAGATTTTTCCTCCACAATACAGAATTCCATACATTTCAAAGTATGCTACTGATTCTGATATTGCTGGCAGGTTAAGGAAGGTCATGTACTGAGAACAAGGTAGCAATTCAAGAGATACCAATTATTCACATGAAATCTATCGACTCAACTTCTTCAGGGTTTCCTGCTCACCTTCCATTTGAGGTCATCAATTGGCATCTGGAGGATTGAGGGCATGGAGAGACTTAGGAGCTATGGCGCCTGCAGTTAGGACTCTATCTAGTGCTCAGTCACAAAAGAGGAGGGTACCATGAAGGGAAGCAACATCTTTGTCCTTCCAGAATCTCTCATTCTGGAAATACCCCAAGACCAGCCCAAGGTCCAATCAAGAAGCATATTCTTTGGGGCTTCTATTTTCTTTGCTTTTTTCCCTCTCTTTTAGATTGCCAGCACCTTCCTGGCCTTTCTCCTTTCCCTTCTATCAAAGCAGGAAGAATCTATAATTTTTGTTAGCAGAGGAAACTCCTAGGGTGGAAACGTCTACAATCCACAGAGATCAAAACCTATCGATGATTTAATAGATCGATCCAAGGCCATTTACTCAAGTCACAAAGAATTGTTAGGTGATATAAATAAGATCACACTGCTACTTGTTGCCAAAAGAGTGATGTGAACCCACATTTTTCTTTTTTCTCTTTTTTTTGTATTAAGTGTCTCGTTTAATTATGAAAAGCTTAACAACTTTTATCTAGTTCACATTTCTGCCAAATAACCACAAGCTGCTTGCTGGTTAGTAACTGGGCCTCCAGTGAGAAAAAAACACTCAAGTTGGACAGCATTCAAAAAGACACATCCAATTAAAGGAGGCCTGTTTGCTATATATTGCAGAGCTAAGTCTTAATGTACACCAGTAGTTCTCTAATTTTTAACTCTGAGAAACTGAAAAAAAAAAAACATCCATGAAGAAAAACCACTCAAAACATTTACCTCAGTTGGCCTTTTGCCTGTTTCAAGCTCATGAATAAAGATAACACTTTGTTAATTCTATTGTGGAAAAATTTTGCAAGTGGTTTTATTTACAATGCCAACATTTCTTAAAGGGCAAGTCAGATAGCAAGAAAACTAAAGTTTAAAGCTGGACAATAACTGGACAAACTGCTTTACAAAATAAGAAAAGGAAAGCCAAAAATGCCACTTTCCATACAGAAGCCATACAATTTCAGTTTATTCAGACCAAAGTAAAAAGACTTTTGATTATACTTGTTAAAACAGCCATAGGATTACACTCTGGACTCAAAAAACACTACACATGCAATGGGAATGATCGATATCCTGCTAATACAATGGATTTGCTGCTGCATTTGTCTAATATTAACAATTATAAACAGAGCAGTGCAAGTAGTTATTTGGAATGATCCTTACAGTGTTACAGTGTCAACAGGCACAAAACTTCACTTTTCTTCACACCACTGGTTCTCTTTGAATACCTAGGTTTCTTCCTCTTCAGTAAAGTCATTCTTGATATTGAATGTTTTGCGAATCTCTTCTGGAGTTTTTCCCTTGATCATGTTTGCAACAGTCTTGCATGTGACATCAAGCAAACCTTTAATGTCTAAGTAGTTTCCAGCCAGAATAAGTTCAAAAAGGGTTCCTTGGTCAACTTTCAGGAATTTTTGGTCCCAAACAGGAATATCATCTGTTCATTTTTCTTTGTTCTCATCATCCTCAGGAGGAGGAGGTTCTTCCTTGTGGTGGGCGCACCACTGAATTACCTTTTCTAATATTGCTGCATTAACATTTGCTAGAGGAACTGGATCATCATCCCCTTCATCATCCATTCCCAGGTCTTCCAACATGGTCTTGATAGTTACAGACTGCTTTGCAATTTCAACACCAACTTCAAATATCTCTCCAGCACAACTCAGCAACTTTATTGAAGGCTTGGTTCTGGATCCCCAGGGACCCCGGAGGGCAAGCTGGAAGAACCGAGAAGACCCAGTGGGCTAAGGGACAGGCGATGAAGGGAGAAAAGGCCCTGAGGCAACGCGGAGCACCAAGACCACTACGAACCCGCATTTTTCTGAAATCAAATCCAGCACTCTATTTACAAGGCTTCTGGAAACAACCGAAAAATCTAAAGCCTCTATTAATGGGACAACAGCCTTTAACCTACAAGGATGGAGCTGTTAGTAGTAGAACTTCAGTTATTATTAAATGAACTGTTGTAGGGGGAGAATGGGGTAGTATCAACGATTTAAAATCTTATCACACAGGTAGTCGTATAATCTAGCTGCATGTAAAGTCAATCCTAGCCTCCCTATTTGGAAAGACCCTTGTCTTCCATCTAGCCCAACCCTATCCCAATACAACCTTAGGTTTAGTTCCACCTATTCTTAGTGAGGTCTTTCCCAATATTTGAGCCCTCTGTGTTCTCTGCTGATTTCTGCCAACACATCTGCACTACTCATGGCACCTAATCCTCCACTGTCTTTTCCAGTACCTTCACTCTCCATGTCTAGTTCTTCTGAGTCTACTTCTCCTATATCATCAAACACAAGGCTAAGGTGCACAACAGCTTTTTAGCAAGTGCTTGCATAAGGCAGCTTCTTGTTAAGTGTACATAATGACTTGGCCTTCAGTAGTTGGCAGAAGGGTTACACTGATGGGGATCAGGTACAGTTTAGCAAGACAAAACTCAGCAGAGAGTCAAAGAAATTTCTTTTTTTAAAAAAAAATTATTTTATTTATTTTTTTAATGTTCTACAATCACTATCATAAAACTTAGCTTTTAACCCCCCACACCAACCCCCCTCCTTCCTCCTCCCTCCCCAAGATGGCATACAATTCTGTATAGGATCTACATATACTTTCCTATTGGATATCTTTTCACTGTAGTCATGCTATGTAGACCAACTAAAACAAATAGAAGAAATCATATAACAAATCAAAACGTAATACACAAATACACACACACACACAAACATGATCTGCTACATTCTGAGAATGAATTCCGTAGTTCTTTCTCTGAGTGTGGAAGGCATTTTGCTTTGGAAAAACATTGGGAATTTATTTTTTTTTTAGTTCTTGAGTTATTATGAAGTTCCAAGTCTACCAGAAAAAAGTGTCGCACACTGTGGTCGTTGCTGTGCACAAAGTTCTCCTGGTTCTGCTCCTTTCACTCAGCATCAGATCATATAAGTCCTTCCAGGCCTCCCTGAAGTCTTCTTGTTCATCATTTCTTATGGTGAAATAGTACTCCATTACATTCATATACCATAATTTGTTCAGCCATTCCTCAGTTGATGGGCATCCCCTTGACTTCCAGTTTTTGGCAACTACAAAGAGTGCCGTTATAAATATTTTTTTACATGTGGGACCCTTTCTTATTTTTATGATCTCTTTGGGGTACAGTCCTAGTAGCGATATTGCTGGATCAAAGGGTATGTACATTTTCGTAGCCCTTTGGGCATAGTTCCAAACTGCTCTCCAGAATGGTTGGATGAGCTCACAGCTCCACCAACAATGAACTAGTGTTCTAACTCTCCCACATCCTCTCCAGCATTTATCATTTTCTTGTTCTGTCATATTTACCAATCTTGTAAGTGTGATGTGGTACCTCAGAGTTGTTTTGATTTGCATCTCTCTAATCAAGAGTGATTTAGAGCATTTTTTCACATGATTATAGATATCTTTAATTTCTTCCTCTGAAAATTTCATGTTCACATCCTTTGAGCATTTATCAATTGGGGAATGACTTGTATAGTTATAAGAAATTTCTGATCCTAAGTTGGGGAGACATTTCTGACAAAGACTGCTCTTTTTGAACAGGTGTGTCTCTTGGCACTAGCCAGTCATCGTTATTCTGTATTCCAAAGACCTTGGTGCCTGGAACAATGAATCTTCTTTTGGAGAGGAAAATGCCTTTCATTGTCAGGGCTCTGAGAATCGACCCTCCTTATGAGAGAAAAAACTGCTAAGGTTCCTCCTTAGTCAAATGACTAGGAGTATGAAGACTCTTCCCTTCTATTCCCTTCTAAAAGAGTTATAGCTGAAAGCTTCTGAGTGTTAAAGGAAAAGTGCACCCACCCTTTATTCCATGGAAAAGTAGCAATGAATCAACTGAGTATTCTTATAGAAGTTAGAATTTGGAAACGGTCCTGTCCAGTAGTGTGAGACCAGCATAAAACAAGAGCCAACAGTCAGACCACAAGTATTTATTAAGTGCTAATGTTATATCAGGCACCATGCCAAACACTGGGATACAGAGACAAAGACAAGGTCTTTCCCTCAAGGAGCATTCAAAGTTGAACAAGGGAGATGATGTTCAAACAACTACATGCATATGACAAAACCAGAGTGGAAATAGAAAGTAATCTTAAGGGGAAGGCACTAGGAGTAGGAAACTCTGGGAAAGGCCTTCTGTAGAACGTGGGATTTGAGCTGAGTCCTGAAGGAAGATGTGAGAAGGGCCAGCCTTTCAGGCATGGGGAGAACAACAAGTTCTTTTATGTATATCTATCTCTCCATACACACTCCATATTTGTGACTGTTCTTCCAACTGATGGTATATTTGTGGGGGAGTACACCCAGATTTAGAATGGAAATATTTTATTAGTACCTCTTTTTTCAACTATGCTATCAACTGAAAGCCTTTACTTTGAACTAATTATGTCCTCAGGCTGACAAGAAAATCTAATCAGATCTCTGGGTTTTGAGTGGATGCATATCAACTGAGTATCCTGAAGCTAGTCTTGTTTGAGAGTACCCACTGTGTGACCTGGGGAGTACCCCAAGGAACTACACTTGCTGAATGAAAGTCACTGTTTTCTACTTACACAATGAATGCCCAATTGCTAAGCCACTGGGCTACCCCATGGTAAATCTAGTTTGGCTTGTTAAGATGGTTGTAATGCTCGTATTATTCCATGGGTATTCCAGTTACTAAGAAACCTTAAGGACAAAATTAGATTCACTAATTTTCCTAGGGGAGACTTCTGAGATGATCGATTTACTACTTATTAAAACTGTAATCTTACGACCAATGAAAAGACTACAGTGTGGCAGATTTCCTTAGTTACTTATGGCTGCTAGGCATGCCCTTTGAAATATCTCTAAGGGTTGAGAAGAAGACAAGAAAAAGTTGAGAGGGTAAGAGAATGAGACAGATCTTATAAAAAGCCAGGCTTGAGAGAAGGGAAGGAACAAAGCAGATGCAGATATTTACCAACAGAAACAAGCTGCCTGAAGTCATAAGCTAAAAGTCTCTTTCAGTACTATATCTAGAAAAAAAATGATGTACCAACATTTTTAGGGGGGCAGCTTGGTACAGTTCTTGGCCATGTCATAGAATAACTATCTCCAGCTGCTACTTCAAGGTCCCATTACCATGGCATCCTTCTCCTGAAACTCACTTTACCCAGAACTGGAAGAGATGAGGACAAGTTTCTCTGAGAGTCAAGCAACCCCTTCCCAGAACTGCAGCGATGGTTAGACTGCAATTTGTACAGCCATCACTATACCTTAACTGAATTTGGTGCTAGGTATACTTAGGGCTAGTTTAATGTAGTTAGGGCTCTGATCACCTTGAATGTAAACTAGCCCATCTTTAGAATTTTACCCATGATCAATAACAGGCCAAGGGAAGGTAAAAAAGTTTGGCCAAGGCCACATGGATAGTTACTGTTAGAGCATGGATTGGCATTCATCTCCAGACTCCTAACATTCAGGGCTCTTCCTACTATACAACACTGTCTTCCCCCTTCCCTTCCACATCTTCCCTTCTCCCCCCTTTCTCTCCTACCCCACCCCCACAGCACACAACTCTGAATTACTAATCTCCATTCAATATTCTGTCTCTTTAATCACAAAAAGGGCTTTAAAAAGTTGAAGTTAATATTACTAAATCATTTACAGCGTTGGACACATAGTATGATCCCAATGAATACTTAATTATTAGTGAAAATTTCCTTTCTATTGGGGATTACTACTAAGATGCCCAGGTCACCAGTGGGTTCGAGATATCACCCCATTTCATTCTGCACCAGGAAGGCAACAGAAAGGGAACAGGGTCAAACAAAGTATACTTTGGTTGTCCCTTTAGGCACAGTCAAGTCTATGACTCTGATGGAATAGACAAGTCAGTGCGATAAAACAGCTCATTTCAGAATCATAAAACTTGAGAGTTGGAAAAGAGCAGTGATCTGTCCTCAAGGTCACAGTTGCCTCATTTCCAAGGGTCTATCCTCAGACCTCAGGGTAGATCTATCCTGGTAGGGGCAGCTAGGTGGTGCAATGCATTAAAGCACTAGAGCAGGAGTCAGGAGGACTTGAGTTCAAACCTCACCTCAGACACTTGATACTCAGTAGCTGTGTGACCTTGGGCAAGTCACTTAACCCCAACTGCCTTATCCTGGGTCATCTCCAGTCACCCTGATGAATATCTGGTCACTGGATTCAGATGGCTCTGGAGGAGAAGTGAGGCTGGTGACCTGCACAGCCCTCCCTCCCTCAAAAAACAAAGTCAAGTGCAAGTCATGTCATCATTTTTCTTGCCTTCTTTGGCAACGAAGGACAAACACACACAGATCAATCCTGGATCATCACTTTCTTGGCTATTCCTACTCAAAATGTGGCATCTCCTCTTATGAGACTAAGAAGTCCTTGTCGTCCCCTTTGTATTTGAAGCCTTAACACTTGGCACAATGTATGATACTGAGAAATGGTTTAATAAATGCTTTTTCATTCATTCATTCATTCATTCATTCATTCATTCATTCATTCTCACTGGATACAAGAACAAAGTGAATAGAAAAGAAGAAAAGGAGTTTACATGGGTTTTGCCATGTTTCTCTGCCCCTTCCACTGAGCCCCACTTATTTTTCTTTTCTGCAACAGTTCCCAAAATTCTTTGAAAGGCCAAAAATTGGACAAAGATGCACTTATATGTGTTTCTTTTATGCTTATATACAGAACAATGAAAGAGAATAATTCCATTTGGAAGAAAAGAAGTGAACATTATTTAAAGGCTGGCATTTGTTCAGAAATTATGTAGATAAAAGGAACTAGGTGGTGTAGGAGATACAGCTCTGGGTCTAGAGGCAGTAAGACCTGAGTTCAAATCCTACCTCAGAAATCTACTAGCTGTATGACCTTGAGCAAGTGACTTAACGTCTCTGTGTCTTGGTTTTCCTCCCGCCAGGGGTTCTGAGGCTGAAATGAAACGATATATATAGAGCACTTCACTGATCTTGAAGTGCTCCAAAAACATAAGTCATGCTTATTGAAAGAGAAAGCCTATTTTGAAACAATCTATTTCACAAGATAGACCATCATTTTCATGGAAATCTTACTTTCAGAATCTGGAAAAAAATGAAATAATGTTTCTATTACTCCAAGCATCTGTCACTAGTCTGTACAAATCATCCCTGGGTATTTAAAAAACACTTCTTTCATTTCCAGCTTCAAGACTCAGAGTGTATCTTATGTATACTTTGATGGCACTGGGATCGCATCAAGGCAGGCCACTTCCTCCACCAAAGCAGGCACAGGCCCCTGAATGCAGAATACTACAATGTATTTTCAATAGGAGTGCACGTGTTTGATCCACGCTGGGCTGTGCGTCAACCAGACCCCAATACCTGCTTTTATTCTGCTGCCTTAAGCAACAGCAGCAGATAGGATGTCCCCGTCCTTGCCTGAGTCTACCTCCTTCACACTGATGACTCCCTCCCTTCTACTCCCCACCACTCTAGAGCTTACACAGCCTGAAGGTGAGGTGTATGTATACTGGAAATGTGCCCAGGATAAGGGAAAATGTGTTCATCATGCTGCACATGCTTGACAGCTGCCAACTAAAGGGGGCTTTCACATGACTCTCTTCTTACTATACTATTTCTTCCTGGTATGGGGGAGATCAATTAAATAACCACAGCAGCTTAGGACAATGAGATTTGAAAGTGTCTTTACAAAGCAGCCCAAATGGGGCTCATTCTGTGAGGACACTTAATGGTACCAGTTGTTGGCAGAGAAAGCACACCTGCAAGGTCTGAGAGTCTAGGCCACTCCACTTAAAAAGAAAGCCTCCAAGCCTTTAAGAGTGTGACTAGTTTTCTGAAAGAGTGAATGGATGAAAAATACAAGTGAATGAATACTGGCAGAATGCTGGCAAAGGGTGCCTGGATTACACAAGCATACTAATTCTATACATGCCTAAAAGGCACTGAGGAACATGACAGGGGAACTATGAAAACCTTTGCCAGCAGATGTGCTACTCACAACAGAAGCCAGAGTCCCATTTAGAAGAGCTGCCTTTTTATCAATAGACCAGGGAAACCAAGTGGTTTCTCATCACCTTTAAGTTGGACTTCTATTCTCCCCTCACTAGAAGCCTGACCTTGGCCTTGCCACATCCTCTCATTCAGGATGCCTTGAGCAGTCATCCAGGACCCATCCTTCTCTCTCTGTTGCCAGTCCCCCAAACCTCCTTGCACACACACACACACACATGCATGCACAGTGCACCTTCATCCTTGGGCCTCTCTTGAATCCTCAGGCATCTCAGTGTTCCAGACATTTCTGGACCCCCTTTCTTCACATCCCAGAATATCCCTTTCTTTTGTGCTCTTCCTGTTAGGCCCCCACTAAGTGACTGGAACGAATCAACCAGAAGTTAAGTTATAAGTGGATACTAACATCTAACATTTATATTTTAGTGTTCTCTTCCTTACCATCACTTTCATTGACCCCCAATCAAATTATAGTTTTTAGGACCAAAGAATCATATATTTAGAGGTGAAAGGGCCCTCTCCTTGACATCTTCGCTGAACACTGGTATGCCTTATCCCTTTCTAGCTATTGCCTGAGGAATTATTGCTGCTGGTGAGGACATGGTAACCGATTGCCCCACGTAGGGCTCCCGAGACCACAACTCTTTCCCCTGGGCACCACTGACCTGTATGCATTGTATCCCCCCATTAAAATATAAGCTTCTTGAGGGGAGGAAGAGTTTGGCTTTTATTTCTCTATATCTGGCACATCAGGACTTAACACACTTTTCATTCCTTCAAACTGAGGTCCAAAGGTATTAAGAGATTTACTCAAGTAACAGAGGCATGATTTGAACCCAGCATCTATGATTTCAAACTTGGTCCTCTGCATTGATCTGTGTCAAGACTGCCATACCTAAACAGACTCACAGATCCTCAAGGCTGGGGGCTACCTTGTAATATGCGCTGTCTTGTGTGCCTGTCTGGCATGTACACTCGGTGTAATACCTAGGCCCCTCTTAAAAAGTACTTGCAAATTAATAAATGCTTGTAGAATTGAACTTCAGTGAATCAGCCCATAATGCCTTAAGAGAGTCATGTGAAGAAGGGCAAGGTCAGCAGGGGAAATAGATTGGTTTTAGAGGGCCATTTAACAACCCTCACGGCATCCCACTTCAAGAGCAGACCCTGGGTTCAGGGCAAGAGGAGAGGGCTTTTCCTGTTAGAACCCTAAAACCTGTTGCCCCGACCCAGTCTTCGACTTGGGGAGCTTTCAACAAACTTCCTCTGAGCATGTAGCCTATGGCTCATCCTGCTCTATTCATCATTGGGGTGGGTGAACTCTTGTACACTGCTAGGTTTTTTGTTTTGTTTTGTTTTGTTTTGTTTCCCCACCCCTGCATATGAAAAGTAATGGTTTAACCCCCTGAGATAATAATCATTTAGACCAATATTAAGCAATGAAAAGTAAGCTAGCCTGAGGTCACAGGACCTGGGTTCAATCCCCCACAATGCAACTTCTTACTCATATACATGATTTGGGAAAAGGTACCTTCTCTCTGGTCTTCAATTTCCTCACCTATAAAAAGATGCATGTGGATTATGTGGCCTCCAAGGTCTCCTTTTACCTCTAAGACATGAGTTCTTAGCCTGAAGTCCATGATTTTTTTATTATCTGTATTTCAGGAGAATTGGTTTCCTTTGTAATCTTACGTATTTTCTTTTATGAACTCAAAAATGTGATTCTGAACAGATGTCCCTAGGCTTTATCAGATTGCCTGCCAAAGGAGTCCAGACTTCCCAAAAGGTTAAGGGTCCCTGAGCCAAAATCGATGCAGAGCAGTAACTGGAAGGGGGCAAGACAAGAGGCAGCAGGATGTAGTGGATAGGAAGCTTACCTCACAGTCAGAAAGGTCTGGTTCCAAGTTCCTCATTTCTCACATGACTTTCTAAGACTGCTTGGCAAAAGGGTTGCTGATCAGCATAGAAGAGGACATTTACTCCCTAGGAATTCAGAGGTATGAACAAAAGAAACACAGTGTATGATGGGGCTGGGGTGGGGCACATTAGTGCCAGGTTCATTCACAACATTTCTCAACTAAGCGGACATGCCTCTGGAAGCCCCTAGGTCACTATACTCCAAGTCAATGGAGGCGGGCATTTAACCTTGGGACAGCAATTCTAGAGATCTACATTTTGCTTTTGGTTCAAAAGAACACCCCCCCAACTGCTCAGTTTCCTTTTTGAGTAGAGTGAGTTGACCTCATTAGCACACTCCAGTGTAGGGCCCCTACAAAAATCCTTACTGCCTCTCTAATAAATGGCCCACCACACTCTACAGCTTGAAAGTATCAGTTATCTAACAAGACATGCTTTCATTATCCATAATTATTTTATGGCAGCTTTTAAAATTAGAATCATCAGAATATTTGGAAAGGTTCCTTACATATCTACCATTTCCTGTTGGTGCTTCCATAAATTTTACTGTCTTAAATATGAAACATAGAACCTATTTGTCAGTCTTTGGTCATTAAGGGGATGTCCTTTCTTCTTTTATTATTGTATGCCACGCTGGCTGTTATGTTAGGCTCCAAAAAGGCCAACAGAAATAGAGACGAAAGTAAAATACAAAAAAGAAAGCAAAATACAAATCAAAGTTGCTGCATTGATGGTGAAGGTACAGTTTTGAAACCTGTATTCCTTTGACAAGTCTCTTTGCACAATAATGAGGTCATTATTCCAGAGATGGAACGACAAAATGCCAGCATCTTTACTGATCTGTTTCTATGTCAACTGCTATCTACCTCTCCTGAGAAATAATTAGGTAGAAGTCACCTCCTAAACTGCACTGTTCACTTACGTCATGGATGATTGGGCCAAAGCCACTGTTTGCATCCAGGTGGCAAAATGAATAAAGCAGAGGGAATTGTTTTAAGGTTGCTCTGAGAGGGACCTAGGCTGGTGAAAATAACTTTGTCACAGTGAGAAGAAATTTAGAGGGCCCCTATATCATCTGAGAGCACACATCTTCCCCAGCTGACCCTGTTTTCATGGCAGCAATGGCAGCTTCTCCTGCCCAGTCATATTCCCATAGTAGTAGCTAAGTTCCATGATAGACATTTTTCTAACCCCTTTGATAGTTTAGAAACCTCACAATATTGAGTGCACACTCCTCCCTCCATCAGCAATAACCCTGGTAAAGAACCAGAGGGGAGCATAAGAGGAAGATTGTTGGAAAGTCTTCTCCACTGGCCAAAATTGGTGGGTGCATTGTTATGATCTGGGCAATATCCCAGCGGTGACTATTTCCTCCCAAAGCCCATATTTTGTTATTTTGGGTCTAAATATGGAATTTCTAGGTCTCCCATATAAATACAACAGAATGATATCAGAGTGAATCATGGTCCTTATTAATTTTTGAAACTTTGAAATTATGGCATATTTCATCCAGAATCTCAGGGTTGAAAAGGAGCTCACAGGCCATACCTAAAGGAAAAGCTCTACTCTACCAAACCTAATCAATGACCAGACCCAGTCTTTCAGTGAAAACATCCAGTGAGTGGAACCTCACAAGGCAGTCCATTGCACAAGTAGAGAGCACTGACTGTTAATTCAATTCGATAAGCAATTACTACATGGCAAGCAGGGTGCCAGGAATTGAGGGAACAAAGAGAAAAACAAAACTATCCCTTGCTCTTAAGGAGCTTATATTTTACAATCTCCTGGGAGAAAAATACAGATGCAAATAAGGAGAGCCTATCTGTCCATCCATATATCCACTGATCCATACAACCCTCCCTCTCTGTCGATCTATTTCTATAGTAAATTCAAAGTGACTGGGGGAGGGGGAAGAATTTAGGGTCCTTAATATTCTTGTAGGACATGATGCATTAGCTGAGGCTTGAAAGGAGCCAGAGGCTCCCTGGGCACACAAGTGAGGAAGGAGAGCCTTCAGAATTGGTGGTAAGCGTACAATGCCATCCCACCTTATTTTGTCTCTCCACTGTTCCTCATTTTGCTCTCAGGGGCCAAGCAGAAAAAGTCTGATACCTCTTCCACATGACAGCTCTTCTGAGTAGTTGAAGACATTAATATGGCATTTTAGTTCACATACGGCATATCCATCAATTATGAAAGCTGTTTTTAAAAACAGAAATACTGAACTGAACCAGCTGGCAGTCTCCCTGAATCAGGCATGTGAGTTGGAGGGGAGCACAAACTCTATTGGTGTAGGAAAATTTCAGAAGACTTTTACTTTGCAGTTCAGAAATTTTATGTGAAGGGGACCTTCCAAGGAGACTACCTACAGAGCTATTTCATTCCCTTCTTCTCCAAAAATGTCACCAATCAGATTGCACTATCAGAAAACAGAATTCAACAAGCTTTCATAAATGTTTCATGTGCACCTCAAACCCACAAATGTGAGATGCAAATATGACTTCTTCCTCTCAATCAATCAACAACCACTTATTCAAAAATCACTGTGAGCTGGTCCCACACTAGGCACTGGCCATGGAAAGGCAAAAGGGAAACAAGCAGTGGCTGCTATTGTGGAGGTGAAATCTAGCGAGATGGAACCAAGCATGTGCAAATACAGGCACATACATAATAGCAGCTGTGAATGACACCATTCAGCAAAGGCTCCATTGTGTAGAAGGTAGGACTGGGGTTGAGTCTTGAAGGAACTTAACTAGGGCATCTAAAAAGGCAGAGATGAGGAAAGAAGGCATTCCAGATATGGAGGACAGTCAGTTGCAAAGGCACCAAGATGAGAGATGGAGTGCTGTGGGAGAACAGAAAGGCCAGTCCAGCTAGACAGGAATGTACATGGAGAGGAATAAGGTGTAAAAGGAGGCTGGGAGTAGGCTGTGAAGGACTTTAAAAGACAAACAGTGAGAAGCAGCACAGTTCAGAACAGAGCAAGCAGCAGTCAGAGAGGGAACTGGAACATGCTGGGCACCAAGATCAGCAGCATCAAGACCGCGTCAGTGAAGGGCAGGATTCAGGCTCTGCAGCAGCAGGCAAATGCTGCTAAGGAGAGGGCCAAGCACCCCCAGTGGGAGGGGCACAAGGAGAAGCTGGCCTGGGAATAGGTTGAGGCTGAGGTCACTTCCTTGCATTGTCACATCCAGCTGATCGAGGAGGACTTGTACCAGGCTCAGGAGCGCCTGGCTGCCCCACTGAAGAAGGCAGAAGAGGCAGAGAAGACAGCTGAGAAGGTGACTGAAAATCAGGCCCCTAAAAATGAAGAGAAGATGAAACTGTAAGAAATCGAGCTGGAAGAGCCCAAGTGTATTGTTGAGGAAGCAGACAGAAAGTGAGGAGATGTCCCCCAAGCTGGTGATCATTGAGGGGCACTTTGCCCATTGGAGGAAGAAGTATGAGGAGATGAGACTGATGGAACAGAACCTCAAGTGTCTGAATGTTGCTGAAGAAAAAATTCTCAGAAACAAAACAAATATAAGGAGATAACAATTCTTACTGATAAACTCAAGAAGGCAGAGTTCCCTGCCAAAATTGCTGAGAGACCCGGAGCCAAGTTGGAAAAGACAACTGATGACTTAGAAGACAAACTGAAATGCACTGATGAGAAGCACCCCTACACACAAGTATGCTGGACCTGACTCTGCCTCTTCCACGAGCCCAACCCTGTCACTGCTCCTTCCACTCACTCCGACTCCTCTGGAGGTCAGCCTGCCCAGTCATCTGAGGGCTCATCTTTAGCCTGAAGGCTGCATTCTCCTCCCCACCCACCCACCTCTAGACTCAACTCCCCATGTCAATTTCACAAAGCTGTCTCTGCAACTCTCCCCTAGAGATCCCAGGTGGCCTAAGAACCGATTACTTTGGGGACCAGCATTTAAGGGAATCTGAGCACAAAGCAATAATGTCTTTAAAGCATGTTGTAGGATGTAGGTATTTTGTAATTACCTTTTTGGTTGTTGTCATAGCAACCATTTGTAAACCATTTCCGATAATTTCCAGCTCCTAGGCTGCATCTAATCACTTTTCTTCCTACTGGATTGGAAATCTTTCTGCCTAAACAGTGTCCCTTCTTTATAGAACAGTGAATGAAGTGTTAGCCTGTCTTACAAAGAGCTAAACATATCCAATAAAGAACTCCACCATGGGAAACCTCAAATGTTCCATACAAAGCATCAGCCAAACCAGAAGGGTCATTTCAGGAGTTTGCCAAAAATGGGTGCTGTTCAGGTCTTCAGCTTTAAGGAATCTTCGGTGTCTCCTTTTTTTTTTACACTTGCATCATTAGCAACCAAGCAAATTACAGAGACAAGACCTCTCTGAGACCAAATTGTGTCCCCTTTCCTCTCCCACTCACAGAATGGATAATGTGCCACAGAAGTTGGGGTGCCTACTCCTAACTCCACTCCACTTTCTTTGAAAAATATACATATATATATATTTATATACATATATAAAATATAAATGTGTGTATGCACACATATGTGTATACATATACACATACACACTCATTAGCCAAGTCAATTTCATCTCCTTACGACTTCCAGGGAATGAAGCTGCTGTCTCTAAAAGTACCATCTCACTGTGCTTTGTATTACTCGGTGCTGGAGAAATCCTGAATAGCTTGTGTACAAAACTTGTTTTTAATTTATAGATGTTATGTTTGGAGCTTTCTTTCTCCAGGGTAGGGAGCACCCATGGAATCTCACCCCACCCCTTGCCCTTTGTCCAGCTGTGAGTACTCCCTGTCTGCAGTCTAGAGGTTGGCAGTGTGCTAATCTTTTTTAATTCCTTTAAAAAAAAATTTGGTGAGGTTTCTGTGCAGTCTGTGTTAGTTCTGCACTGTGAAACTTGCTGACTTGAAATGTATTCTCCTTTAGTGTGGTTTATTTGGGAGTCAATCTGGATAAAAAGGAACCAACAGTGCAACTGTTTTGAAGCTGAAAATTAATAAACTGTTTTTTGAAGAAAAGAAACAGTCCCTCCAAAGTTGTTCAAACTGAGGCTTTTGATTTGAATCCAGGGAACAGGGAGTCACTGATATATGTGTATATGTGTATATATACATGTATACATATATATATATGTATATATAGAGAGAGAGAGAGCGAGAGAGAGAGAGAGAGAGAGAGAGAGAGAGACTGAACAGGGAGTCACTGATATGTGTGTGTGTGTGTGTGTATGGAGAACTGACATGATCTGACACACAGTACAACAAAATGGCAGCTGTAAGGAGGAGGAAATGGAGAGAAAAGCAACCTGAGTCAGGGAAACCAGGTACAAAGATATTCCAGGAGAGAGAAAGGGTGAGAGGTGTAGAGTGTGTGGTCAACACTGTCCAAAATGAGTCCTGTCTCAACTGGCTTTGATTAAATATTTGGTTAATTGTGCCTGGTGCATATGTGCGCGCGCGCGTGTGTGTGTGTGTGTGTGTGTGTGTGTGTGTGTGTGTGTGTGTTGTTATTCTTTTCTGTAACAAGGAAGGGGCAATGGGCTTGGGATGATGGCTATGACAATAAGGGAAATAATTTACATAACATAGTGTATAGATAGCCAAGTGGCGCTACAGTGGATAGCGTGCTGGGCCTGGAGTCAGGAAGAACTTAGTTCAAATTCAGCCTCAGACATTTACTAGCTGTGTGACCTTTGAGCAAGTCTGCTTGCCTTAATCGACTGGAGAAGGAAATGGTAAATCACTTCACTAACGTAGCCAAGGAAATCCCAAGGACGATATGACTCACAGTGTCACAAGGAGTCAGAAACAACTGAACAACAACAATGTACATAATATATAGATCAAGGATCTTTTGACAACCATATTTCAACGTAAGTGGCTTCCTTTATTATGTTATATATCTGATTTTATACATTTAAAAACATGATTCTGAGAAAAGGTCTATCCATATGTCTCACCACACACTGCTAAGGGGGCTCAGGACACAAAAAAGGTGAAGAACAACAGCTATAAATTGCTTAGCAAATTCCTAATGACTGAGGTGGGTTTTCAAATGCATCCTGCAGTGAGACAAGAGAGCAAAAGTGAGGGCTGGGGGAAGGGTAATTCTGCGTGTGTTCTGTTTGCCAGACCACTTCTAAAAAAGAGGAGATTAAATACAGATACTAAATATAGATCATCTGACCATCAGCTGGAGTTTGCATGAGTGATCATGGACCCCTGGGAGTGGTACTGCAATGCCAGTCCCAAGCACATCTAGCTAAATTCCAGTGATTGATAGCTCCAGAGTTATGGATGCTCACCCCTTATGGACATCTCAGCCTTTAACAGAACAACTCAATGATTTGTCATTCATCTTAAGCTTTCATGTTAGCAACTCTAGGAATGGTTTTGGCCTCTTGTCATTTATGTAAAGTTGGGATGTTCTGAAGATTTATAAAGGGCTTGGTTTAATGAAGCATGGACAGTTCTTCATAAGAGAATTACTCAAATGACAACCCAATTCTGATGTACATCTGGACACTGGATGCCCCCCTCTCCCCAGCTATTTTCCAATGAAGTGGAATGCAGGCAAGGTCTCAGCTGGAAAAGAACACAATAGCCTGTGTGAGTTATCTGCAAGTATAGATTTTACTCTAGTACTCTCTTGCCACAGGATCTAGTTCAACATTTTGTACTTTAAAAATATGCCAAAAGCATTTAGGTCAAAGTTTTCTATGATGTTGTGTATGACTGAAATATTTGACAGTGGATTTGTGCTTCACTTCCATTGGTTTTGCTCAGTGTAAAAGAATGAGGAGGGCTTATAGCTGCTGATTTCCTGTGTGCTGCACCTCCTTTGCGAAGGCAGATTGCCACTGGCAAAACAGCCTTCAAGTACTCAGTTCCTCTCAGTCCTCAGCTTTCATCCTGATCCCCTGAACTTCTCAGCGCTGTCATAGGAATCACAGTGCCCACTTGTTTCCACAAAACTCAACAACCTCCTGAAAGACTCACCAGAACTGCAGGCAAGGAAATGAGGAAATCGCCCGAGAGGGCTTGCTTTGGGGGTTTTGACAATGGTTCCCACCTTTAGGCTGAAGATGAGATTGCCAGAAGCAATGGAAGAGAAAGAGGAGGATGTAAGTGAGACTACAACTAGCTCCAGCCAGAAGAGAGAAATGGAGTTGTGAAGGAATGGGACAGGAATTAGCCCAGCTTTATTACACTCAAGGTGTTTCATTGTTTGTCTTTCAAATAAATTTCTCATGATGGAAAAGATTAGTGCTTACTAGATAGATGGAGGGTAATTGAAACCTTTTGGTATCGATTTTCTATATGTGACTCAACATGGTTGATCATTTATAGATGCATTTTCCTATTTAGGTTAAGAAAAATAGATGGTGCATTCCCTAGTCACCATTTCATCAGTCCTTCTTGACTCTTTCTCACAGAAAACATCCTGATCAAATTTAGACTATGTCTACAAGTGGCAAGAATTTTCAAGTCTATAATAGTCTTCATCCTTAACCACTGGTTTGTTTTCCTTATTCAATTCTGTCCTACATGGAGGAAAACCCAGCAAAGCAAGAACGTTTTGGAGGCCCAACAGAATCATAGACTTAAAGTTGGAGGGGACCACAGACATCATCTTTACCAACTCCTGTGTTTTACAAAGGAGAAAAATGAGATTTAAAGAGGTCAAGGAACTTGCCCTAAGTTCCAAGTGTCACAGTAACTCTGACGGCCATTCCATAAGAGATGCTGTCTCCAAGAAAGACACACAGAGTCAGCTCAACCCCACAACCTCTTTACTCATTGAGATCTGGGCAGAATAGGGAAAGTTTCGACCAAATCTCTGTTTTGCTGGCTTCAAGTGCCTGGAACATTTGCTGCCATAGGGACCTAGACCCATGGGGTCCTAGGTCCTGCCACCCTGAAAAGGGGCAAGAGGAGTTGTAAAGAAAGTATCCTTGTGTAAACTTAGGCCAAACCACTCCACTGAGTAGGGGGAGAATCTGGTCTTCTAAAGAATGAATCGTTAATTAAGATTTGGCAACATTGTTTAAGTATCTTAGCAACTGAAATTAATAATGTAGTCAGACTGATGCAAATTTTATGGATTTAGAACAGGCTTATGGAGTAAAACGAATATGACTGATAATAAAAACCTCACTGGCAAAATCTTGGTTTGTCCCTCCTCCCATGCAGATTGCTAACAGAACCCTTTTATGTGCTGAATTCACATCAGTGCACCATTACTCTGACATGTCTTACATAAAATACATTCCAAATATGTTTCTTAAAGAAAGTATGCTACAGGAAAAAAGATTTATTCTGTGCCTTGTACATATTTCATACCCATCCAAAATATTCTTTTATCTGATGTGAGCCTGTGCTGGATGCCCATCTCTTCAATAAACATTTTGTTTTCTTGGTTTTCTTTCCTTGTCAACTTCCAGTCACATACTTTTCTCAGTCATAAAATAATGACAGCATTTTAGCCATTGCAAATTTTATGAAGTTTCCCAGGAACACAAGAGATTCCAGAAAGTAACCAAGATTTTACTCAAAAAATATGTAGGAAGGGTGCATTTGGGGGTACCTATAGCTTATCTACACCAACTCAGAATAAATGGAGTATATTTGCTTTAAGGCAAAAGCCTTAGCTCCCATGCTGTATGAATCACAGCATGGGAGAGATGGAAAGGGCCTCAGATATCCCAATACCATCATATGTAGAGGTAGGAGAAACATTAGAATGCTCATTTAACCAGATTAGAGAGACTGTAGCAAGGTCTATCAGAGAACCATATAGGTTTGCTAAGCATAGTAAAGGCTGCCATGTGTAGGAAGGGGAGCATGCAGGGGCAGGAAAAGATGCCTGTAAATTAACACTGAGTCATGTGGACAGTGGCTAAGAATTGAGCTCTGACCACAGGAGAAAAATAGCTACTTCTAACCCTAAGCTAGAGTTTAAGCTCCCATTCTGATGCACATCAAGTACATATATTCTCAAGTAGCATCAGGACTTTGCCAGCAACCCTGGGCCTGCTTTGGGCTGTTCTCTCTTTTTCTTTACCATTTTCAGAGGCTGCTCTCAAGAAGCAGAAATTATTGTATATCACATGGAATTGGTATTTGCCACTCTAGAGTCCTAACTCCTTCAAAACACTGATTTTTCTGTGAATATGAAAAATGGGTTGGACAATGACTATTACTCTAGAAGGTCTAGCCAATGATTGAACCACAGAGGACACAGAAACTAGCTAGCTAAAGTTAGAAGCAGAGACCTCTTTGTTCTCCCTGATGGGTGGCTTTAAGTCCTTGGACATCTGATGTCCCTATAATGATATCATGGGTGTTTGGCGTCACTAAAGGTTAGGAACAGATTCTTTCCACTGAAATTATAGTAGAGTTTTGAGTCCTCAGACAATCTGGCTTATTAACATCAGAGAGTAGCTAGCTAATATTGACATTACCCAGTTCTGGATTACCTATTCCCCACCCACATACTGGGTTTGTCTGAAAGAACTAATTTGGTTGAAAAGCCACAAAGGTAAATCAGTCTCCATACTTTCTAATCATGTCTCATGTGTTACCAGCAGGGCCCCAGAACTGCTCTCCTCTGCCCTAATTAGTGTGCCCCCTGCTTTGAGGTCTGAGCCTAGAAGGGCCAGAGGCTTTATGTCTAACAACATTCCAAAAACTTACACCTTATTGATTGCATTTTGGAGTACAAAGCACACACACACACACACACACACACACACACACACACACACACAGAGTGACATTTTAAAAGGAAAGCAACAAATGGAGGGCAAGGACTATTCATTTTGTCTTTATGTCCTAGTCTTAGCCAAAATGTCGTTAACAAAGGAGGTACTGAATAAATACCTGCTGGACTGGATTGGATTGAAATAGGTAACAAACAACTGAGTGGTTTGAATACTGATAAGTTAAAAGCAACAGTGAATAAAAGGATGTGGTGACTTCTGTGATGAGCCATGCCTGAGGAAGGCAAATATCTCTGAACATGCCTGAGATGATGAATAACAGCCCCTCCCACCATTCTACCTCTGAATATGGACATGAACATGGTATAGACCTTAAGGGTCTCAAATATAACCAAGAGTTGTCCACTGAGGGAAATAAGCTGCCTGACTGCTGATGAGAAAGAAGACTGGCTAATATTATGGTGGGGGAACAGGTACCATGGGAAAGAGGCTCCATCTGCTCGGCCCCAAAGGGGAAAAGAACTAGGAACCACCCTTAGGAGATGCAGAGAGGCAAATTCGGGATGGATGTAAATAAAAACACCTTAACATCCTGAGTTGCCCCCAAAGCCTGGCAAATATTCACAGTAAAGCTTGGAGGACCTCTTGTTGCCTCAACAGTTCCTTGCTTAGTTAGGCCCAGGTTGAAACACATGATCTTTAAGGTCTTTGTCTAGATTTTTTTTGTCACAGATTTGGGGAGCCAATGACATGACCTGGTCCTGTGGTTATAGCTCTTACCAAAAGCTGACTAGTAGAGAAAACACTGTGACCAACATCAAGCAGATCCAAGAAATAGCAGTCAGTGGGAGGTAACAGCTTCATCAACCCACAGACGTAGAGATTTCCCCTTGCCAACATCCCTCCCCTGCACTTCATTAGGACCCACTCCCCCATAAGCTATATCAAAGCTTTGTCACTGTCACAATGATAAGGCTCTTTAGCATTTAACCCCCATGTTCTACCAAACTACCAAAGTGATGTGAGTCTATCAGTAGGTAAAGGGAGTTTCAATAAGCTGGATATGGTAAATAAAAGAGGTTTTTTTAGGGCTGAAAAACTATTCCTCAGGCCATGGGGCCTTCTTGGGGGAAGTACAAATCATTGAAATTTAAACTGATATCCTTTGGCCTCTCCACAAGGTGTCAGTGGTTATGTCCACATTCCACAAGAAGAGTGGTATGGATAACTGAAAATGTTCAAGCTTCCTTCTGTGTAAACTCATTAAACTGATGAGGGGGAGGGAATTAAACTCCCTGGATCAACTCCTCTTTATATCATTCACCCAAGTGATGATTCAAGTCTTCTTTAATAATCTAATTTTTTTGAGGGGGAGACTAGAATAAAACCAAATTACACATTGATTTTTTTTTCTAAAAACAAAACAAAAACCCACCAAACAAACATTAAGCATGTCTTAGTCAGTGGTGTTTATTCTTTAATTGAGAAAATATCATTTTCCTACAATGAGGTTCTTGATTGGAATTTAAGCAAATTGAGTTTTGGAGCCAGGAAATGCGCTAGCAGAGACTTAACAAGAGAAAGACTAATGTGTCTCTGAACTGCATGTGTACAATGCATACCAAAGTGAGAGCTGCTGCCTGCCACCCAAGTGAGCTGAGGAGACTGGGACATTAACATTTTACAAGGGAATTTGATCATACCAGAACTCTGGAAACCATCTAGTACAATGTCATGCTGCGGAGTCCTTAGAAAATTTTAGGCCTCCACTAAAGCTATGTTGATATTAGTGTGTGGCTATTTTGCTATTCTGTTCTTATTTCCATATTCATTTATATAACTAAAATTTCACATAAGGACAATTTCTTCTTTCAAGCCATTGAAAACAATATATATTTTCTCTTTAAATCACATCTAAGGGCAAATATCAAAAGTCTGAAGCAGGACTCATTTCTGGTCAATATCAGCCTCCTTTCTTTTGTTCATTTAAACAATAATGCGAGTGAAATTCATGTGGGCTGGGCTCCTGTGTGTAACTGTTTGTTGCAGGCACAGGATGGCTGCTTCCTTATTCAGGCTGGCTGCCTATTGTCCTCTATGTCAGAATGGACAGCAACAATTCTTCCCACCCCGCCCCCCCCATCTTGGGTAAGGAGAGTGGGGGTGGGGGAAGGGAAGGGGAAGGGTATAACTAAGTCTGGGAGGAAGAATTCCAATTTGCAAGAGAAATTCTTGCACTGGCCATGCCCCTGCAGGAATAGGAGGTGCCTAAGTCTACACAGGTACTCATTTCATTTCTGCCCTAGGAGCTATGCAGTCATTGTCCTCTGAAAGAATATTGGAGTCCAATGGGCATTTCCAACCCTTCTAGACAATATCCTAACCCTTTTACCTCTCTCTTTTGAAAGCCTCAGCCCCCATCATGCTGCCTCTTGGATGAAGACTTTACTGACTCAGTTTTTAATGTTCTTCTTACCACCATCCTGCTCGGAAATTCTTTGGGACATATTTCTACTTACTCATCTTTGCACATGCTGCTTCCCCATGCAACAGAGTATAGATTCCTTGAGGGGAAGGCAAAGTTTTTGATTTATTTGTATGTCTTCAACAACTCATACCTGACACATGGTGGGCACTGAACAAGTTCCTGCTGAACTGACCTGACCTGGCTCCACGATTGCACCAGTGTGGGCAGTGTTCTCTGGGAAATGAAGACATTAATGCCTGCTGCTGTGTCTACCCCATGGGGATGGTGAGAGGTTCAAATTAAATATGTCAAACACTTTGTAAACCAAAAATTGCTGCATAAATAAACATCAGCTAATATTACTGTTGCTGTTAGTCAGATATTCCAATGGATCAGGGATGTCTTGGTTTGGATGCTCCTGCAAACAAAGTAGATCATATGTCATCCATACATGCCCATTCTGTGCCATTCTTGCTCATATCTTCATTGAAATTCAACATGGGGGTCCACCCAGCCCACTAGAGGCCTTCATCAATTTCTCTCAAAATCACAAGAGTATGATGGCAGCTACGTGGTGCAATGGATAGAGCACTGTGCTTTAAGTTGAGAAGACTCATCATCCTCAGTTCAAATTTAGCCCTAGACACTGACTAGCTAGACGACCTTGAGCAAACCACTTACCCCTGTTTGCCTCAGTTTTTTCATCAGTAAAATGAGCTGGAGTAGGAAATGGCAAACCACCCCAGCATCTTCATCAAGGAAACCCCAAATGGGATTATGTGGAGTTGGACACAACTGAACAACAACAACATGAATCAGCCATTTCTAGCCATTTCTTATCTCTCACTTTTGCCATGTGACCAGTTCATTTCCTTATCCTATCCTACAATTCACTTGATAGCATCCCTTATTCCACTTCATCTCTCCTGTGTGGATGGCCAGGCCAAACTCCTTACAGTCTCTTCAAAGAGGAAGTTCTAAAATATCTTGGGGCTTGATGCAAATACAATGCAATCTACAAAGAGGAACAGCTAGAGAATCTACCCATCATCCCCTGAATTCTGTACTGGATCTCTTCCATCACAATGGAAAATCATTTTGCTAAGGATACATCTCCACATCTTATGCTTCATCTGATGTTTCTTATCAGGGGTCACTGAATTATTTCTGTTGTTCTGTCTTCCAAGGAATTCAAAACAACCTTGACAAATGGATGAGAGACAACTTGTTATGAAACAGCTGATAAAACAGAGTTTTATTCTACCAAATCAAGTGCTTTATCATAATCAACAATAAGTATGATGGCATCTTAAATTTTCTACATCTTCAAAGTAATGGTGAAATGGTAATGATGTGGTCCATTGGGAACTCTTGCTTGTTTCCTACTAATACCTATCACCAAGGATGCTCTTGATTTGTGCAGGGTATAAGAACTTTATGCAAATGATGGTAGGCATAATGATCAGTATTAATTGATGCCCCCTCAGTTACCTTTTCCTCTGTATTAACGAAGTCTGAGATTTTTTTCCCATGACTTCTCTTCCTTTCCTTCAAATACCAAATAGTCCAATCAATTTTACTGTTTCCAGTATGGAACTCCTTCATATACACTTTGTCCAATCCATCTGCTTTTCCCATCTCTGTTCTCTGGTGCCCTTTTTACCTCCTTAACAAACACATACAAGACTGTGATGTAATGGTCCAAGTATGATACTTTTACTCTCCTTGATTAAAAAAAGAGTTGGAAAAAATGGTTTTTGCAAATCATTTCCATTTTTCTACTGTTTTAGTTCTCCTTCCTTCTTCACCCGTGAAAATCCTTAGGTAAACTTTGCTTAATTTTTATCTCTCTCATTTTTTCATTATTTTATTCTGAATCTAAGTACCAAAAACATATCTTTTCTGTATACACAGCAGAGTACAAAGAGAAGATTGTATATAAAACTGTAAATCAACATTTTATGCTTCTTGCTCTCTTTAAAATGTATATAATAAATTCCACAATTCAAAACTGCTCACCTACATTTCCTTCTAAACTTGTTTTTGAACTCTCCTGTGGGTCACTGAGGGTTGGGGGACATCAACAATCCCCCTTCTCCAATTCCCGTCACAATTAAAGAAAAAAATTTAAAAAATAAGGATAATAAAGAAAAACCAACAACAACACAGTGGCCATGTCTAAAAATGTACAACACTTTTTACAACTTGAGTTGATCACCACTCTGAGATAGGTGAAACGCTTCAAAAAAGGTCCTTTGGAGACATTTATTGCACTGAACAGAATTCTTCTGTTTTTCAATGTTGTTCCTGTATAAATTGTTCTACTGTTCACTTCACTTTTCATCAATTCTAAATTTCCAGGATTCTTTGCAATCATCTCTTTTATCATTTCTTATGGTATAATATTATTTCATTATATGCATATACTATACATTTTTAGGCATTTTCTATTTGATGTACACACTCATGGATGCTAGCTAACTTCTCATTTCTCCTTTTAATTCCTCTCTTCAGTGTCAAGAAGATTGCTTTGCTTAGAGTTATTCCCTCCCTGGTGTGATCCTTCCTCTCAACTTCTATGCTCCTCAACTTCCAATTTCTACTTCTTTCCCCATTGAGTTTGATGTATTTCTACACTAATGTGTGTGTGTTCAACTCTCTTTTGTGCATTTCATGTAAAAATTAAGTTCCTCTAATGCCCCTCTCCCCTTCCTCCCTCCTGAATCCTCTGCTTCTCACATAACCCAATTATTAAAAATCTTTCCACTCTTTTCTTATTTTCTACACTACTATCTTCCTTCGATCTCCCATTTTCTTTCCCCTCTTAAAACTCTTACAATAGAACCAATCTACCCTCAGAATTTTTTTTTACTCTTTAGGTCTGTCAAATACTGTTTGAAGACAAAGAGGTTCCGAAGGGACACTTGTTTCTTCTCCCTCTACTAGAATGTTAACTTAATATCATCATACAAACCCTCCATTTGCTTAAAGAAATTTATCTAAGTTTTTCTTGACTCTGATGTGTCTATTTCAAAGTTCCTATTCAACTCTGATATTTTCATTAGAAATGTGCATAAGTTCATACATTCCTTTTATTTGTTTTTGTGGTAAGCTAGTAGTATGATAAAGATTCCCAGTTTTATATACAATATTTTCTGGTGTTTTCCTATGTAGATTCAAATGCTCTCCTTTTGGGATTTAAGTACAGAATTTTTAAGGGGAGAAATTTAAAAAGGAGAGAAAATATTAATGTGATTAAGAAATTAAGTAGCTTATCAGCTACTGTCCAAGAGCTAACACTTATCAATACTCAGACTGATGTTTGCTGATGGTCTAAAAATAGGGATTCTTTGCATTCTCTGCTGCCTTCCCTGCCATTCTTTCCCAAGCACTGAAGAAATAGAAGAGGGTGGTATTTTTAAAAAATTGTTCTTTGTTTCATGTATTGTCATAGCAAAACAATTTTCATCATTGCACGGCTAGACTACTAGCGATATGCCTTTCCATACTTAGCTTAGGTTGGGTCTCAGAAAACAATCTGCTATCAAGGCTTCAATGGAATGCTCTCCAGTATCAGAGAGCCTGTAGGAGCTAACCCTCTACTGCAGGAGCTTTCCAGGACACAAGTCATAAAGAGAAATTAGAGGATAACTGGACTGCCTATTTTTGTGGTTAGTATCAGCAGCAGCAGTAATTATCCCTCAAGTAGTACAGATAGAAAAATCTTCCATGGTTGCTCAGGCTATTGAATTCTTATCCACACCTTTGCACAAATTCTCTGTGAACTATCTCGCTGAAACAAAGGACTGCCATAGCAGATGGTGCCAGCAGCCTATGATATCTCATATATGAGGGAAAGGGGAATATATGATGACCCCTATATCAATGAGTAAGTATCTATTAAGCAATTAGCATGTGTTCATGACTGTGGGAGATGCAGGAGGTACAGAAGATGCAGAGCATCAAAAGTGGTTGGGGAAGACACATGTACGTCAACAAAAACAATAACACATGTAAGAAGTTATATACCTAATGACTGAACTGTCTGGGGTAGGCAAGGAGTGGGGGAGGAGGGGAATATGGCCTTGGGGAAATCAATTCTGTTGGTCCCACATTTTTGGGGGTGAAGGACAGGAAATTGCTCCACTAGGATACAGTTGTTCCCAGGGAAAGGATGGAGGCACCCTGGCATCTTCTCTCTTAACTAATTCTTACTAACCAGGTGCTAACTTGGGTGGTTTCTATGCTGCTGAAAAGTTTCAAGTACTTTCAGGATGCTCTACGTTCAGAGTTGAGGGATAAAAGGCAGGTTAGCGAACCTTAATTAGAGTTCTTTCTATATTATCTCCATCTGAGGAGAGAAAAATTAACCTCTCTTGAGCCTAGCAGATCAACAAAAGGCAGATGCTTATTTTCTTTGATTCAATTGGAATGAGAAAGAATATTTGTTTCAAGTTGTAAACAAAAATCTAGGTTTGAAAAATGCTAATAGTCCGCATCAATAAACTTCCAAAGTCAGTATGTGGATTTTTATGCCTAGATGTACCCTGCAAATTGAATAAATTCTCAGTATTATCAGCTTAATTTTCATTTGCTTCTTTCTCTTAAAATCGAAGACAGAAAATAAGTTATGTTTAATTGAGGATTCTGGTTACTTGGACTCTAGCTCATCAAGGTGTAACTGTATTAAGGAAAGTGGATGCCATGAAAGGTCAATAAGAAATGAGCATTTCATAATGGTTGATATCATAGCAACCTAAGAAAGCTCTCGGAAAGTATAATTTGGGGTTAAGCTCAATTGCACTGAAATCACATCAACCTACCAAAAGAATCTAAACGCTATGTACATGACAGTAAGCTAACTAAGCACACAACAATGCCTCAGATATTCAGGTGCCTAGAAAGGCAGAAGGTCTGCTCTGGGCCCTTCATGACCTTAGAATATTTGGGACAGAAGTGGAGCTAGCAATTTCCCACCTACAGTAAATAGTGAAATAGACACTTGGGGCAAGTGGCATAAAAGGTACCTTCAATAAATATAATGACCAATCTTGGCCCTGGAGAAGGGATGAGGTAGGTAGCAGACTATACACCTTGAATGTTGAAAATACTGTTGGATGCAGTTAGCGTATCAATTGTTACTGCTTAAGTATTTTCTCTGAATACAACTGAGGACAATATCTGCTCCATGTTGTGAAGAGAAAAGGTATCAGTAGAACTTATTTGTGTTTTAAATGTATCCTCAAATCCTACTAGGGAGACCTTACCTAGGGTGTGGCCAAGCTGGGCACAACATCTGACAGCTGCCTATTTTAATTAATCATTCTTGCTAACTGGATGCTAAGGTCAGATGTTTCTCCTTGCTTAAAGAATGCGAGCTTGAATAGTTCTGTGCAATTGTCAAAACCATGGTTGGCCCAGTTTCACTATGGCTCTGCTATTGGAGAATTAAGACAAAAGTTCACAGGTTGGTGGGCTGGGGGAGGCCCTTCTGACTGCCTGCTCTCAAACACTGAACAGAAAGGAAATCAATCGTAACTAACAAAATGAGAGCATATACAACTGAGTGCCAAAAAAAAATTACTGAGAGGAAAAACCAGTCAAGTTCAGAGGAAGGGGAGATTGTTTGGGGCCTGGATTGCCCAGAGAAAGGAGATTACAAAGAAAAGGTAGGACTGAAGCTAAGAGTCCAAAGGATAAGTATGGTTTCTGAAAGGCTTCTTCCACATCTTCACAGTAGGAGGCTTATATCTTTACCCTATGGTGAAAATTTCCCCTGTAATCTAAAGGAACATTAACAGATGCACTCTGGAGTTGCCATCCAGAGAACACACATATTTTTAGTAGGTAATCTCAATGAGATCCTGAAGAGGTTGAGGGGTGATCAGGGTCCCCAAAATACCGATGGTCTGGGTCATGCTAGAATGAATTCGACTCAAGCCTTCTTAAAGCCAAAGAAAACAAAGTTTATTAAGGATTCGCCTAATTGGGTTGCCTCTTAAGAAGCCTAAGCTTTTGTGCAAGCGGGCCAGACACAATCCCAGCTAGACAGAGTCTGCGCTGAATTGCATCTGAGCGCCTTCATGGAGGCAAGGTGGGACTGAAATACAGAAAAGGGTATAGAAAGGATCTGGGTGGCGGGGAGAGAGAGTGGTCTGGTAGTCCAGGGTGATGGGAGGAGGGGTTTAGGAAGGGTCTTGAGGAGAAGACCAAGGAGGGAATCCAAGGAGGGTCAAAGGCTGGAAACAGCTGGAGGCTATCAGGAGATCAGACAATGGAAGGTTTGGGTAGGAAGCAGGTGGGGCAATCCAGAGATCTTGATAGGGGCAGTATGGGAATGGATACAGATCTTGATGGGAGTGATAGGCAGCCTGGGGAATGGGATGGGGGTGCAACAGAGACCTGAGGAGAATGATAATGAAAAGTCCATGGGCTTCCTGAGACTGCCAGAACAAATGGGAAGATTAGATTTGAGTAAGAAAGGCCAGATTAAGTGGGAAGATTCAAGGGGAGCTCAAGGAGGCTCCCACAGTGTGAACCTCATCATTCCCCCCCTCAAACAGATTGAACCCAAATTCTTTTGGGGTAAGGGGCGAAGGTTTCAGTTTCTGAAACTTCTTCTTGCTGGCAAGGGGCGTAGAGCTGTCCCTGCCTCGATAGGTCCTGTTCAAGGGGTCAGACTTCAGAATCTGGGTGGTGCCAGGTCTAGTTGGCTGGAGACTTAGGATTCAGGCACAGGTTGGTATATAGCCTAGGCTGTCATCTGGAAGTTGATGGCTTGCACCCTGGAAAAGATAAACCTGGCAAAGAGGTTAGGCACAGGCACAGGCGCGCACAAACACACACACACACACACACACACGGTACAAAAGGAGTATAAAGAAAAGACAATTTCCCTGGCATAAAAGATAATTTCTCTGGAGAGAATTAAAGATGACCGTGGCAAGGCCAAAATATAGAAGGGAATGTTTGATAGGGGATTTTTTGCTGTCAGATATTCCCTTTCTTTCCAGATTGCTCCATGGGCATGTAGAGCAAGGAAAGCATATTTTGAGTAAATAAAAACATCAACTGGCCTGGGGTCAGGTCCTAAGGAATGGGTCAAGACTCCCAAAGCCTGTCCTCTCCTTTCATCAATGTACAGAGTGAAAGGTTTTCCCAGATTGGGTAGGTCTAGTGATGGGGTGGTGATCAAATTAGTTTTCAGAGTCTCACAAACTTTAGCCTGGTCTGAGTCAATGTCCTGAGTAGGGTCATAAAGGGATTTAGCAATAAAACCAAAATTAGGAATCCAGAGTCTACAAAATGCAGTCATTTCCAAAAACACTTGAACTTGTTTCTTAGTGGCTGGAACAGGGATAAACAGGATTGTCCTTTTTCTCTCGGAGGTTAAGGAGAGAGAGGTGGGTTTGAGTTCATGGCCCAGATACCTTATGGACTGGCATGCTATCTGGACTTTGTTCAAAGAGACCCTATTGCCTCGAATGTCTAAGAAATTAAGGGCTTCTGTGGCAGCAGCCAAAGAACCCGCCTGGGTGGGGCTACAAATAAGAATATCATCCACATGCTGAATTAAGCTACTGCCTGCTAGTTTCAGGTGCTTTAAATCCCTTCCCAAAGCCTGGCCAGATAAATGAGGGTTATCTCGAAAGGTTTGGGGCAAGACTCCGTGTTAGCTGATATGGACTTGATTCCCCAGGAAAAGTACATTCAAAAGCAAAAATAACTTGTGAGTATTCTCCATTAGGCTTTTTTTGTGGGAAGAATTGCAGTGTTGCAAGGAGATGAACAAGGGACAAAGATTCTATACTTAGGGAATTTTTCAGTTAAAGGTTGTAGTCCTTCCCAGGTCTCAGGCTTAATCAGATACTGGCTGAGATGGGGGAGCACTGTAGGGTCTGAGAGACTAACAATGGCTGGGGTGGCAGAAGTAGCTCTCTCTGGAATTCCAGGGTCCCAAATATTTGGCCTGACTGTCTCCCACACTCTCAAGCAAACCCAGGAAGATATAGTGAACAGCGACAAAAGGGAGATGGGAGGTTTAACTAGAGAAAATTGACTTCCCAATTTCACCATCAGGTCCTTTCCCAACAAGGGGGCAGGGTCAGAGGAGGGCATAAGGAAGGAGTGTTTAAACAACAGATTCTCAAGTAGGCTGGGGAAGAGGTTTGTCTGGAGACATTCCTTAGTTTCCCCTTCAATGCCTATGACCCAAGGGGTCAAGGGATGGGTAGGGCCAGAGTGACTGGTTAAAGCAGAGAATTTAGCCATGTTAAAGTGGGTAACCTTACCTTCAGTCTTCGTTTTTGCCCAGGGCTTGGTGAGAGGTGGAGAAAGTGGGAGCACTGCCAGCACCCAGGCTTTCCTGATGTTCCAAGTCTGAGAAGACTGGAGGACAGGGTACTGGGGGGCGGCTCCACCACTTTTCCAACCTTGGGGACAATCCTTCCTCCAATGCCCCTTCTGATCACATGGGCACAGTTCCACAGGCGTTGGTTCCTGGGGCTCCCGAAGGGGCACTCCTTGGACCAGTGACCATCCTTGTGGCAACGAAAGCAGGTTTCCCCACTGCCCAAATAGCAAGCCTTCCTCCAAGGGGGTGCCCTGGAGGGGTGCTCCCTGGGTCTCTTCCTGGCCAAGGCAGCAGCCAGGAATTGAGCATGCTCCCTGGCCCTGGCCCTTCTTCCTTCTCTTTCCTCTGCTGCAACGAAGTCTCTGTTGTTAAAGACTCCAAAGGCCATCTCCAGTAACTGGGCCTGAGGTGTTTGGGGTCCCATTGCCAATTTCTGCAGTTTCCTCCTAATATCTGGGGCAGACTGATTACTACAATACATGCTAAGGATTGCCGTCCCTTCTATGGAGTCAGGATCCAAATTTGTATGCTTTTTAATAGCTTTTACTAGCCGATTTTGAAACAGGGCTGGGTTTTCCTTTTCTCCCTGAGTAATTCCCCTAATTTTTTGAAAATTTACTTGTTTTTGAAATGCAGTTTTTAGGCCTTCTAACAGGCAAATTACCATAAAGTCTCTCTTTTCCCTCTCCTCACTCTTTTGATAGTCCCATCTGGGGTCACTCACGGGAACAGCAGCTGTTCCTGGGGGGTATTTTATGGGATTATTGCTAGCCATATGATCCCCAACCTTTTGGCGTGTTCCCAAATTCTCCCCTTCTCCTCCACTGTACAACAGACAGAGAAAAGAATATGCAGATCCTTCCAAGAAAGTTCAAATTGTAGGGATATGTCCCTAAAACCCTCAGTGAACCTAGTGGGGTCTTCCAAGTATCTCCCCAGTATCTCTTTAATCTGGGTGAGATCCGAAAGAGAGAATGGAACACGCATCCTGGTTTTCCCACTGGGTGGGGTAGGTACTTCTCTCAAGGGAAACAGCCCTGACGGCCCAGTGGAGACAGGGGCTTGTGGAGGAAGATAGGAAGTCCCAGTTCTTGTGCGGGAGGGGCTGGGGAATGCCTGATGAACTGGATTAGGCTGCAGGGCCAGGGGATCTGACTGGCAAGGGGAAAGATCCGCTGGTACCTGAGGAAGAATAGGGGTCAAAGGGGGAGATGTCCCAGAGAATGCCTCGGGAGCGGGGCCTAAGGCATGAGTGAATATTGCCCCAGTGAGACGGGCTGCAAAGAGAGGCACCCCAGCAAGACCCATAGTTGGGGACTGAGGTAGAGTCCCCAAGGAGGGGTGGGTTACAGGCAGTGATACTGTAGAGACTGCCATGGGGGTGGGGCCTGAGGTCTGAGTGAGTGTTGCCCCACTGAGAGGGGCTGCAGAGGGAGGCACCTCAGCAAGCCCCGTGGCTGGGAACTGAGCGGGGATTGGGAATGGAGATAGGGGAGGAATTGAGGCCGAGGCCCTAGGAGCCATAAACAGGGGGTCATCCAAAACATCCAATTCACCCCCATTTCCCTTTTGTGGGGCGGCTCTAGCTACAAGCATCTTACAATCTGTTCTGAGAATGGGGTCCTGAGAGAGTTCGACAAAGGCCCTTATGTAAGGTATTTCTATCCATTTTCCCTTTTGGAGGCAATATAATTGTAATTGTAAAAGGGTATTACATTGTAAAGTCCCCAATATGGGCCACACTTCGTTGTCCTCCAGGTGATACTGAGGCCAAAGTGTGTTGCAAAAGAATACCAACTTTTTCTTTTTAAGGTCTTTAGAGAAGTTAAATTTTTTCCAGTTTTGTAAAAGACAGCCCAAAGGCAAATTCCTTGGAATTGATGAATTTTGACCCATTTTTTTTTCCTTTGGGACTGGAAGTCGTCCCCCCCCCCCCTTAAAGGAGGACGTGGAAGTAAGCCTTGAGAAAAAACAAAACAAAAAACAAGAGGACAAAAAATAACCGAGCTTTCCCTGATTCCTTGCACCCAGGAAATCCAGAGAATTAGGCACCCCCTTAACTGATGTTTCTCTAACCTTCTAGCGCCCAGAAAGTTCAGAGAATTGTGCTTTGGAGGGTATGCCCAGGTCCATGACCTCAAACACAGCCTCTGGACCGACAACCTGATTCTCTAACTCTCTATCACCCAGAAAGTTCAGAGACTTAGGCACACACAAGAAAATTAACCGAGTTTTCCCCAATTTCCTTGCACCCAGGAAATCCAGAGAATTCCCAGGTCCACTGCCTAACCAATGGACCGACAACCTGAGTCTGTAACTCTCTAGTGCCCAGAAAGTTCAGAAACTTTGCCTGATACTGGGACCTGAAGCCAGGTCCGAAAAGCCACTTCCAAGGTGCTTGAGAGCAAGTAGGGAATAGAGAGAGGGGGATGCTTACATACCTTACAGTTTGAGCAGAAGAACTTGAGATTAGCAGCTATCCGGATCAGGGAACCATAAATGACAAGGTTAAGGGGTGATCGGGGACCCCAAAATACCAACGGTCCGGGTCGTGCTAGAATGAATTTGACTCAAGCCTTCTTAAAGCCAAAGAAAACAAAGTTTATTAAGGATTCGCCTAATTGGGTTGCCTCTTAAGGAGCCTAAGCTTTTGTAACGCTTGTATTCACAAGCAGGCCAGACACAATCCCAGCTAGACAGAGTCTGAGCTGGATTGCATCTGAGCGCCTTCATGGAGGCAAGGTGGGACTGAAATACAGAAAAGAGTATAGAAAGGATCTGGGGGCGTGGGGAGAGTGGTCTGGTAGTCCAGGGTGATGGGAGGAGGGATTTAGGAAGGGTCTTGAGGAGAAGACAAAGGAGGGAATCCAAGGAGGGTCAAAGGCTGGAAACAGCTGGAGGCTATCAGGAGATCAGAGAATGGAGGGTTTGGGTAGGAAGCAGGTGGGGCAATCCAGAGATCTTGATAGGGGCAGTATAGGAATGGATACAGATCTTGATGGGAGTGGTCGGCAGCCTGGGGAATGGGGTGGGGGTGCAACAGAGACCTGAGGAGAATGATAATGAAAAGCCCGTGGGCTTCCTGAGACTGCCAGAAAAAATAGGAAGATTAGATTTGAGTAAGAAAGGCCAGATTAAGTGGGAAGATTCCAGGGGACTTCAAGGAGGCTCCCAGAGTCTGAACCTCATCAGTCCCAGCTGGCAATTTTGTTTTTTGAAGCATTCAAAGATGCTTAAACATGACAGCAGTAAAATGTTATTTTCACAAATGCAAGGCTAAAGGCTTTTGGGGTCAAGGGAGATGGAATTAATCCACTTAATAAGGAGACTTTGATACTTGGTCCCCACTGGTGCTAATGAGAGCCAAGTGGCTAAATCCCTACCCTTCAACATAGCCCTGAAGATTTTCTTGGTTACTTAAAGAGAATGAAAACTATGCAAAATGGCTGATCATTTTGCTGACCTAGGCTGACCTAGGCTTACCTAGGTTTACCATTTTCATTACTATCACTGATTAGCAAGGAGAACAAAGGTGTTTGGGCTTCCCTCTATCTTGTTTCTCAGTCTTAGAATTAGCCTTAGAAAGAATCACCTCACCATGCAAAATATACTGCTTTAAAGAAGCTGAAGTTTTTGTTGTTGCGTTTTTGTCCCTTGTCTGCTCTTGTCCATTCTGATCATGTAAACAACTCCTTACTCCCCAGGTGGGTTGTTGCTCAGGCTTGCTTTGCCTTTAACAACCACCTAACTGAATGATAATTATCAATACTGCTAGCCCAGTATAACAGAAAGGGGGGAAGGGTGTCTAGGTCATTAAACATCAATAGACAGAAATGAAAAAGCAGCACCTCACATCATTAAGAAGATTAAAAGCATACCATGCTTCCTGGTGTAACATCTCAATCGAACACCCACGGAACTTCTCTTGCTGGGGAAATGAAATACTAGAAAAGCTGCTTAGGATACAGCCTTTGTGGGAATTTTCCACTGAGTTCACAGAGGCAAGAACAACTTTTCCCCAAAGGACTTTAGAAAACTTTGATCTAAAGTATAACTCCTTCTCTTTATCGAGTGGTCACGGTAAGTCCTTCTATTTCCCAGCTTCCAAAGAACTCTCACTTTAAATTCCCTTTAAAGGAAACTCTGGGGACCAGAGACCAAGTCGCGATAAACCGCTGTGTGTTAGGTCTCCTCTGGTGATTGATCTCAGGAAAATTACTACAAGTATTGCTAGCACTAGCGTCAATCAAGTAAAGATAGCCCTAAATTATGTTGGCCACCACAGGGCTCTTTTGGACCGTTCAAAGTTACTTTATCTTAAAGCCAAATTAAGCTTAGAGGCCAACAAAACATCTAGCCAGGAGAGGGAATATTTCAGTTTGGCCTTGCTGACGTGACTGAGTGAGAACAAAAGACAAGCCTCTTGAAGGCTGGGAGCTGCTTCAGCACCTAGCCGTGTCCTAGCAAGAATCCTTGATTCTTTAAGGGCTCCAGTCTGTCCTTCCCTTCACTCCCTCTATGCTCTTCCTCACTCTCTCCCACTCCCCTTGAAGGCCTCTGATCTGGGAAAACTGAAGACACCTAGATGCAATCTTTCCCCCTTGCCTTCCCCTTACCTGCCTTAGCCCTGAGGAAGGCAGTCTCTGTTCAAGCCTCTGCTGCCTCCCTCCTCCCCATTCTTCCTCCCTGCTTTTCTTTAAGGACTCTGGTCTTGAAGAGGACAATTAAAATCCACCTAATAACTACAGGGCTGGACCTATTCCCATGGGGTCTATTTCTTTAAGATAGTTAGTCAGAAAACTTTAAGGCACCAAGGCTCCCCACCCCTCCAACGACCACAGGGATGCTCTGAGAAAAACCTGCAGGATCCACCTTTATTGTCATACCTTCAATTCTTGCAGCCCCCTTTTCTCAGAATAATAATAGCCAGTTTATGATGGGGATTTCTAACAAGCTTCTAATCGCCTTCTCTCTCTGGGTTGCTTTTTGTGAGCTCCCTTTGTATTTGTCCTGTTGTCAATTTGTCTGTCTGTACATGTCCCTGTCCGTAACTTGTGTGCTGTGAACGTCTGTTATCTAATAAGATTTAAATGCAAGCAGCCAGATTTCAAGGGCTACAGCTAGGGAAATAAACAAGCAAAGTTTTAACACTTTTCCTTGTCCTTCCAGTCTGGCCAACCTGGAATTACAATGGAAAGTGAGATCATCTGAGGTAAAATCATTTTAGCAGATTTGTATGTTGTGAGATTAATCATAAAAAATTTTGGAAACCGATCATTTGAAATAACTCCTAAAATTGTGGGTAGCCCACCTTTCTAGGTAAAGCTTGGAAATGCCACCTAGGTCCGAGACATTCCACCCATCCTCTCCTAGCAGGTGCCTACCTCCTTAAGCTCACTAAATTCTGCTGCTGTGGGAGGGGTGGGGGGGGGCGGGGTGGTGGCTGGGAAACATGAAGGAATCAGGCCTGTAGCAAACATTCTCTAAGTTCTGCCTACAGAAATCACCACCGCTGGGACATCAGTTTCTCTGCTGTTGGTAAGCTTCACTTCTCTGTTTCAGTTGCAAAAAAAACCAAAATGTATTTTATCTCTATTTGATCCATTTTCTGATTTGTAAAAGTAAAAATAATTATGGTCGTTGTTATGGGATCAAAAGGATAAAATGATTGTAAAATGCTTAACATACTTACTACTATATGTTACATATATCATCATTATCTCTCTCTAATGTAATTGTTAACTTCGAAGTGGTTTTAACTACTAAAAGTAATAAGATCACTAATTTCTGAAAATGAAAATAATATCATCTGAATTTACTGTTGTGTTATTTCTAAGATTGTATTTCTGAATTTCTCTTAGATTGTGAAAACTGAGTGACCACTGTAATCCAGAAATGATGTTAGACAAAGCAATTTGTAATCTGAATTTTGTTGAAACTAAAAGATGTTGGGAAAATTGCATAACATCAGTTATGTTTCTTTATCAGTCCTTCTAACGCTGTTTTGTAATTGCCATTTAGAAAACCAGGTATTTTCACCTTTGTCTGTTAAAAAAAGTTAAAGCTCAACAATTTGGCTATCTTCTATGATGTTGTAGGATTGTTACATAAGTTACTTAGAATTACTATTTGAATGCTGAAACCTAAAATTGTTAAGTGATTCCTGCGTATGGAAAGGAGAGAATGGAGTGAAAACCTTCTTTAGACTCCTTCTGCCCATTCAGAACAAAATTAGAAAGGACCTCTGAGGTAATCTAGTCTAACCCATACCTAACGAGGCATTCCCAGTATGATATACCAGACAGGTGGTCATCTAGTCTGAACAGCTCAAATAAATAGGGAACTGAAGATCTTCTAATGAAGCCCATAATATTAGACATCTTTAATGGAGACTGCATTATAAATTCTAAAAGTTTGAATGAGAATGTCTAGTAAAATGAATTAGAAACTAATAAAGATCTTTTGTAAACAAAGGGCCAACATTCACATTTGCATTGACTAATATGAGTTTTTATTCCATATCTTAGTGAATCAGTGATGTGACTGACGTGAACATTCTCTCCAATGGTATAGATTAGACTGTATCCCATTCATACCTATTCATCCCATGTGACTCTTGTTTAGGTCCTTCCATAAAACCTCTCCCAGTGGTCCATCCAATGAGCTGGGGCTCTGTCTCAAGATTTCTTGCCATTACATAGGAATCAATGGAAGACACAGGACTTCCATCTGTTATCCCTTACTGCCCGACTCATCCACCTTCCTTTCTAATAGTACACCTTTTTGATGACGTGTTTTCAATGACCTTTATACAATGCTTCATTGAATACTATTATGCAGTCAAGTCACTTCCACCACAACTTTGCGTTGCCCTTCCAGTGACCTGAAATTTTAATTCTTTGGAGAAGAGCTAATTTATAATTTGTAATCAAGGGGCATTACTGGGAAAATAGTGATGCTAAAAAAGATGGACCTTTCTATCACAAAGAAACTTGGATCCTGTAAATGCACTACATAATTGCCCAACTACAATCTAGTCCCTCTCATTTATTTCTAAGTCCACTTATATGTCCATCTTTGGTGTCTGTTCAAGATACCTGTAGAGACAAACCGAGTACAAGTTGCCCATCTAGTGGTATACCACAGTCTGGACAATATATATTCTTCATTCTTTTGTTTTTTCCTATGTGGATAGTTAACATAAACTCTTTTGAGTGATTAGAGATCTGCTTAAAGAAAAACAGCCCCGCACTACCTGCAAGCAGGAGCATCTGAAGGACTTCACTAACTATAAGAAACTGCTCTTGTAATTGTACTCTGGGTTGGTTGGACATCTACTCTGACAGTGGCAAAAACATGTGATGATTATATGTCTCCCTGTTTTATGCCTTCCTTGATATACTTAATCAGAGGGCCCTTCAGCAAAGTTAACTCTGCTGCTGTATCAATTAATCTCATAAGATTTTAACACATAAATGAGACACCTTGTTGGGTGGCAGGCTTTAAAGTCATTTTACTTTATCAAATAAAACACTTCCTTCCCTATGTTTTAAAGTATTTTATCAGGTTTTGTTTTTTAATTCAATCAGCAATTCTTAAGTCTGGGTGATTCAGGCTATTACTATCAAAGATTATAGTGTGAATTTTGACTTTCCCTCCATCACCTTAAAAAGAAGAGTACAAAGTACATCCAAAATCTTTCACTTGAAGCTAGCTGATTCCAGTCTCTGCCCTAAAGCACACACCTAGCAACTCATCCATCTATTTCAGCTATTTTCTTTTTCAAGTTTTCATTTCCTACCTCTGATAAGAGTATGCTCAAGGAAGCCTCCTTCTTTCCCTCTCCTACTTCTTTGTTTAAATGATCTTCAGTTGTGGTGCCCCAACTTCATGAAATAATACCAAGTGTTTTCTCTAACCCTCACCCCTTCATTCCTTCCTCTGTAACTTGGCTATTTTAATCCCTCACATCTCTGCACCTTAGTTCTGATCTCCTACATCTCTGGTTTCTCAATGACACTGAAACAAGTTGGAATTTCCAAGTCACAAAATCGTTACCTACTTTTTACATTGAATCTGCACTTCTTTATCTCTTATTTTAAGATCGTCTTAAATTTCTTACCTTTCTATGGTTCAGCAAGTTTCTATTTCAAAGGCCTTGCCCAGTTCTGCATGCTATGAATCTAAGGATGGAATCTGTTGGAAGAACCACTTGTTTTCATGATGAGGAAGTGCTTTTTGGCATTACACACCAAGGCCTTTTCTTTTATTTCTTGTCACTGATGAATAGTCCTGTTAAATTTGAATTTTTAGTATGTAAATTGCTTCCTCCTGTTTGCCTCCGAGATATTCTTTTTGCTGAAATTCTGGAAGGTGGCTAGAACACTTTTGTGAAACAAAATTGGTTTTTCACTCCAGAGCACTGGGAGGTCAAGTGATTTGCCCAGGGTCAGAAAACCAGCATGTGGCAGAGATGGCTTTGAACCTGGATATCCTTGGCTCTGAGGCCAGCCCTCTATGCACCACACCATACTGCCACTCATCCTTATAAATGTGAAAGTATTTTCATTTCTCACATTTTTCTTTAAATACCAAGTTGAAAAATATTTTATCCAAATGGCTATAAGGATTCCTTCATGTTTCTTATATAAGAAAGCAACATAGTTAGACAGGTATTTTAAGCGGATTAGCTTGACAGTTGTGTGGAGGCTAGATTGAAGAGGTGAAGGGATGGCAGCAGAAAGTACCAGTAGGGAGCTAGTGCAACAGTCCTCATGAGGTTCTGCTTTAGGGTAAAATAGAGGCCAAATAGGAAGGATTTCCTTATCTAAAGGGAATTCCTTGTCCATTTGAACACTGCACAGAGTATCTTTCAGGAGGGCAGCAAGTACCTTTAGTAAGTACATAACTCCTTTTCAGGTGTCATTTGCTATTAATTGCCTGTTGGGTAGAAATCATATTTACCATATATATACCGTCCACTACAATAATCACAAAGTGGAAACACATTCTAAGTTGAAATAGTTATATCACATCCGAATGAGGAGGTGCGTTTCACAACTTGTCTAGGGGGTAAACTCTTAACCGGACAATGGACAGAAGAGACCATAAAAGACAAAAGAAAATCTTTTGACTGCATATATTTTTAAAACTTTTGCACAAATAAAGTCAATGAAGGTAGAGTTGGAAAAGAAGCAATAAAGTGGGAACATATTTGCATAAGAAAATCTAATAATCAAAATATACAAGGAATTGACTCAAATACATGTGGTCAAAGGATAGGGAAATGTTTCAGAATTAAAATGAAAATAATTTCAAGATTTCATATCACACTATGTAAATTAATGGTTAAAGACAATAAAACGGCAACAGCTAATACTGGAGGAACTGTGGGAAAGTAGACAAAATATGCTATTGGTGGATTTGTGAAGCAATTTGTTTTTCATAGCAATTCAGAATTATGTGAGAAATATGAATAAACATTTCATACCCTTAGACTTAGGACACATATTCCTAAAAAGCAAACAGTAGTAACTGTTTACAGGTATACAGTAATTTAATAGAGGTAACTGAAAGATTTTGCCAAGTAGTTTGCTAGAATTTAAGTAAGTCTCATTTTCTACATTCTCTTGGCTGGTGGTTCAGAAACACTATCCCAAAAAGGCCATGTGGTCAGCCTGTCCTGACCTGCTCTTAATCAAACCATGTCTGCTCATTCTGATCAGCACTTCCTTTTCTGTATAATGTTCACAGTCATGGAAGACACCCATTAGGTGAAGACTGGTGAAGCTTGCATTTGCTCTATCAAGTCAAGTGTCTTTTCCTTTTTGCTTTTTAATAACCAGCACTAAATATAGTAGAACCTTGTATTCTGTTCCCCCTTTCCATTGTAGGACAGTGATGAGGTGTTCTGCTTTTCAGCATCTTTGCAGGAAGCTTGTCTTACACTGCAAGATGTCTCCAACACAGCCCACCATCCCCACACAGTCTCTAACAGTAGCCTGGCTAGAAGAAAGCATACAGAGAGAAGATCCAATTTTTCTTTGTAGAAACAACATCATTTTTTTTAAAATACCAAACGCTACCTCAGAAAAGAAAACATGCATATGCTCGACATGGGTTTTATCAATTGATTTCAGTAAATTAAAAGAGGAAAAAGACTCTTACTTCTTCAAAATCTTACCCCATACACTGAGTAAATTTAGAACATCCATAGATCATTATATAAACACACATACATAAATAATTATGAGGGTTGCTCAGATGTGCATATGTGTGTATACATATCTCAAATTCTTTGCAAGCAAACATAAATGGAAAGAAATACCAGGTTTTCCTCATTTTTCAATTTTCTCATGATGTAAATGTTAATCAACTTGTCTTTTACAATCAAATCATTTGTAATCCTGGAATGTCTTAAAAGTAGATTCATTGCAAATGAGACCACCTACTACATTTTCTCACTCAAAATCCAAAGTGAGAAGTGCATCTGAGTTACATTTTCTCCCCAAATAGATGAAAACGCATTTATAGAAAAAGCAAACCCTAGTAAGTATGTAATTTTAGTAAAGAGACTGGTTTTGCTTAAGCAGAATTCACAACACAGTCTACACTCTCATCCTATGCCTTGTGTCATATACAACTCCAGCCACTAAACCCCACTCTGCAACATTGCTTCCCCATCCCCACCCAGGTAAACTTTTAAGATTGGTAGATGGAGCCTCTGAAATGGCTTCTTTTTAATAAAAAAAAGGTTCAGAATGCAGAAAAACTACTGCCAACTGTTCAATCCTGTAATTTTTTTTTTTGTGAAATGAAACAAGAATCCATTAGAGCTTTTACCGGATTGCACACAACTACAACCAAACACAAAGATGGGTCCATATATCAGTGGTCTACTTTTGCCAGCACAGATTTGGAAGTACTTGCTTGCATCTGCTGTTCTGCAATACTGGGAGAGCACCAAGAACAGGCAAATCTGGTTCCTGATGCAGAAGGGAACAAGATATTCATTCTACTCAGGAGACAGAGTAAACTCCTCACCAAAACTGGAAAGTGCATGCACGTTAAGCGCCTTTTCTAATCATAAAATGAAGTGGCCTATTGGGGTCCCTCATCATGACATGGAGGTGAATCTGCATTCTCAAAGACAACCTCAACAGAATACAAAGCTCTAGGAGACCCCACCAGACCAAGGACAAAAAGCTGCCACCAGCAGTATGGCTACCAGAAAATGAATTTGTTGGCCACTGTAAACCATAAAAAGAAGGCACTAGCAAATGAGCCTCAGTCCTGGGTGGTTTCCTTTGAATTCCCAAATGATGATAGTGGAATGGTAGAAAAACAGGCAGAAGGTAATGAGAATCACATCATCTTTAGAATACCCACTTAGAATATTGCTTGAAGTGTGAGATCTTGATCCAACAACAAGGCTCTAAAAATGTATGAACATTCTCATTGGAAATGAAAGCAGATGACAAAAAGGAAATCACGGCTAAATAGAAAGACAGCTCCCAGGCTCTCCTGGGAGGGGTTCAGGAAGGAGTAGGATATGTTGGTTTTATTACAATAACCACAGTAGTATGAAATAATGTTCCATAGGATACTCAGCAAACCTCAGTGGAGTAATAGATAAATTGCTGGACCTGGAATCAAGAAGACTTGAGTTCAAACCCAACTTAGACACTCAAACTAACCTATGTGATTCTGGGTAAGTTATATTATATCTCTCAGTTTGTTTCATCATCTATACGATGGGGATAACAATAAGTGCGGTGGTTACTTTCCAAGGTTGTCATGAGAATTAAATGAGATAGTACAAGGTGTCACAAAAACCTTAGCACAATTTTCAGCTCTGGTGGCTTAAAATTGCACCAAGACTTCTAGGATATTCTGTATGTGAAAAAGCTTCAAGGGACCTATCAATGTTAGTTATTGGACCATGGCATCTTAGTGGCAGAATTCTTTTTTCTTTTAATTAATTTATTTAAGTTTTCAACATTCATTTCCACAAAATTTTGAGTTCCAAATTTTCTCCCCTTCTCTCCCCTCCCCCCAAAATGCCATGCATTCTGATTACCCCTTCCACCAATGTGCTCCCCCTTCTAAGACACCTCCCTTCCCATATCCCCATCTTCTCTCTTGTCCTGTAGGACACGATAAATTTCTATACTCTATTACCTGTATTTCTTATTCCCCAGTTGTACACAAAAACAATTCTCAACATTTGTTCCTAAAATTTTGAGTTCCAACTTTTCTTCCTTACCCCCTCCCCACACATCCACACTAAGAAGATAAGCAATTCAATATAGGCTATATATGTGTAGTTTTGCAAATGACTTGCATAATAGTCATGTAGTGTAAGACAGACTATATTTCCCTCCATCCTATCCTGCCCCCCATTTATTCTATTCTCTCTTTTGACCTTGTCCCTCCCCAAAAGTGTTTACTTCTAATTGCTCCCTCCTACCATTTGCCTTCCCTTTTATCACCCCCCCACCCTGCTTATTCCCTTCTCCCATACTTTCTTGTAGTGTAAGATGGATGTTTATACCAAATTGAGTGTGCATGTTATTCCTTACTTGAACCAAATGTGATGAGAGTAAGCTTCACTTTTCCCTTCTCACCTCCTCCCTTTTCCCCTCCATTGGAAAAGCTTTTCCTTGCCTCTTCTATGAGAAATAATTTGTGCCATTCCATTTCTTCCTTTCTCCTCCCAATATGTTCCTCTCTCACCCCTTAATTTTATTTTTTTGGATATGATTCCTTCCTATTCAACTCACCCTGTGCGCTCTCTCTCTCTCTCTCTCTCTCTCTCTCTCTCTCTCTCTCTCTGTCTCTCACTCTCTCTGTCTCTCTCTTTCTCTCTCCCTCTCCCTCTTCCTCCCTCTCTCCCCCTCTGTGTGTGTGTGCATGTGCGTGTGTGTGCGCGTGTGTGTATAATTATCCAACTACCCAGATACTGAGAAAAGTTTCAAGAGTTACAAATATTATCTTTCCCTGTAGGAATGCAAAGAGTTCAACTTTAGTAAGTCCCTTGTGATTTCTCTTTCCTGTTTACCTTTTCATGCTTCTCTTGATTCTTGTGTTTGAAAGTCAAATTTTCTATTCAGCTCTGGGCTTTTCATCAAGAATGTTTGAAAGTCCCCTATTTAATTGAATGACCATATTTCACCTAATGTATTATACTCAGTTTTGCTGGATAGACGATTCTTGATTTTAATCCTACTTCCTTTGACTTCTGGAATATCATAATCCAAGTCCTTCAATCCCTTAATATAGAAGGTGCTAGATGTTGTGTTATCTTGATTGAATTTCCACAATACTAGAATTGTTTCTTTCTAGTTGCTTGCAGTAATATCTCCTTGAACTGGGAAATGTGGAATTTGGCTACGATATTCCTAGGAGTTTCTCTTTTCAGATTGCTTTCAGGAGGTGATCAGTGAATTCTTTTAACATTCATTTTGCCCTCTGGTTCTAGAATATCAGGGCAGTATTCCTTGATAATTGCATGAAAGATGATGTCTAGGCTCTTTTGTTCATCATGGCTTTCAGGTAGTCCCATAACCTTTAAATTGTCTCTCCTGGATCTGTTTTCCAGGTCACTTGCTTTTCAAATGAGATGTTTCACATTATCTTCCATTTTTCATTGCTTTGGTTTTGTTTTGTAATTTCTTGGTTTCTCATAAAGTCATTAGCTTCCATCTGTTCCATTCAGATTCAGATCAACTGCTCACTTCCCCCAGGGGCTTTAAGCTGAGACTTCAACAATGGAAGCTGGCTGCTGCCACCACCACCACCTGGGGCTGGTACTAGGGGAGGACCCTGCTCCCTTCTCACAGAGGTGAAAAAGCTCTCTGACTCACCTTTGAAGTGTCTTTGTCGCCTGTAGGTTGAGGGATTTGCAAACCTTCACTGCTGCTGGGGATTCTGCCCCTGAGGCCTATTCCTCCTGAAGCCAGATGGCCCAGGCTGGGTTGTGCTCTACTCCGCATCTGGTGTGACAGACCTTTCCTGTTGGCCTTCCAAGTCACTCTGGGCTGGAAATCTCCTCCACTCTGACGTTATGGGGCTTTTGCTGCTCTAGAATTTTTTGAGAGTCTTTCTTTACAGGTATTTTATAGGCTGTGGGAGAAGAGTTAGAGTATGTGTGTCTTTCTACTCCACCATCTTGGCTATGCCCCCCCTCCCCCAGTGGCAGAATTCTTGAGCAGAAATCAAAAGACCATTAGAAAGAAAATCATCACATATGTGTCCACATTTGTTGTGGAGGATCCAAGAGGTGGAGATGACCTTGGAAGAATTTTGCTTCTATAAACAAAATGAACACAGAACACAAGAATTGGCTGTTTTGATGCAAAGGTGAGTTATAGGAGAAAAGAGTTAGAATGTTATAAAGCAAGGTGCACAAATAAGAGACAAGAGATAGCAGAGATACCTAGGTGATTCAGAATTCTTATTAATCAGAAATCAACTGTTGTTCAGTCATGCTAGTAAGTATCTGAGGCCAGATTTCAACTCAGGAATAGGTGTTTTCCTGACTCCAGGCCAGGCCATCAATTCACTTCTAGACTTAGCTTCAATTAAGAAGCATTTATTAAGTATCTGCTTTAGACTGTGTGGACTATGGGGATAAAGAGACAAAAAGGAAATGATTTTTGAACCCAAGGAGCTTCTGTGCCTGCAGGAAATGAATACTTTTTTCAAGAAGAGAGTTGAAAAGTACTGAACTGAAGGAGGCTGTGAATACTGGTACTCCAAATGTGATTTACTGAACATGACCAGAGAGCCATGCCTGGTTAGAAACACAAAGTCATTGTACCTGGTCAGCCAAGACAAAAGATGAATAAGAGCAAAGGCCAAAGTTGACACAAAATCTGCAGAAAGGACAAGACCAACACTGCCTATAATTGCACTGTCTGACTGGACTTGAAACCAACTGCTGACGCTGGAAAATGGCGAATGAGTAAAAGCAAAGCTATTGTGTGGAATTAGCACCACTTCTCAGAGGTGCTTTAAGGATGCAGAGCAGTTGCCACAAGATGGAGGTCAAAGAAGCCTAGAAAACATCATTAGGCTGAAAATCAGTGATCTCCTTGCCAAGTAGAGTGGTGCTACTGCCCTAAAAAGCATGGTTTCAGAGGATATGTTCATCTTCAAAGTATGTTACAGAAGGATTTTATACTGATACCTATGAATTGCTTCAAAACCCACAGAAAGGGAGGTGGTGAATTGGACAAGAATCCTAATGGGAGATTACTATAGCATACAGAGTAGAGTTAGATAGAATAATGAGGCATAGATTAAAGTGAAAGCCGTACGTGGTATTCTGGTATGTGCTACAAACACCAAGAATCAAGTTGACAATCTTTGCCCTCACAGTTTCCATTGAGGTAAGGGAAGGTGAGGAGGTGGGAGAGTGGTAAACTTTGTATATGAAAACATATAGTACATAAACTGCTCATATATTTTGACTTAGGAATTCTATTTCTGAGTTTGTGACTCAAGAATGTCAATGACATGTAAAATCCTGCATGTGCCCCACATCTATTTGGTTCATTATGTGTAATAGCAAAAAACAATAGAAATAAATCACAGGCTCGTTTGGGGAAGAAAAAGTATAGCACAAAGTAAGGAATGAAGGAAGTAAGAGCAAGATGTGACAAAGAGCTCTTGGAAAATCTGACAAGGGACAGGGAGGAGGGGACAGGGATTAAGGCAACTCTCAAAGAAACTGGAGATCTTAGCTGAACCTTGAAATGGGACTAGATAAGAAAAGGAGAGAAAAGGTTGTCAATGTACAGCATATATACACTCAGGAGATCCTGGAACCATATTAAGATGGAAGTACAATGATCTCCTATTTTTTCTACATCCTACTCACTCTAAATGACCAAACAGCCACTTTTTAGATTTCATGTGATCTTAGATGTAGAACTAGAAAGGCCTCACTGGGCATTCAAAACAAGTAAAATGTGGCCCAGGGAGGTCCCACACTCTTGATGAAATTCAACAAAATTTGAACTTCACCAGTATGGAATGAGTGAGGCAATAAGGTTAGATAGCAGTTGTTCTTAGAGATTTCAAGCTTTAATAGATGCTAGATCAATATGAGCCTGCAAAGTCACATCATAGCCACATGAGCTAATCCCACCTGCATCTCATTAAAGCTGAATTCTCACTCTGTTCTGCCCTTGTCCAACCTCATCTGTAACAACGTGTTCAGCCCAAGGCACCAGAGTAAGAACATTTTTAACCTGGCAAGGATCCAAATGGGACAATTAGGATGACAAATTCCCTGGAGTCTCTGTAGTATGAGGTCCAGCTGAAGGAACTAGGCAAGCTTACCTTAGACTAGGGAAGCAGGGGGAGGGTTAGGGGACAAAAGAGTAGGTGTTCAGCTATTTGAAAAGCTTTGATGGACAAGACAGATAGATTGGCTTTATTCTGTTTGGACCCAGAGGGTAGAATCTGGAGCTGAGCGGAAACTGCAAAGAAACTAATTTAGGCCTGATATCTGGGGTGTGGTGTGGGGGTGGGGTGAAATTCCTAACAATTAGAGTTGTCATAAATTAAAGCTAAAAGATAAGCATATTAACGCAGAAGATCCTGCGATGAAGGAAGACACTGGAACTGGAGAATAATTTGAGCTGAAGCAGAAAATTCCTGCTGCATAAGAAGAAAGACAACTGAAGAACAGAATACTGGAACATGGGAAGAACTTGAGTTGAAGAACAGTACTAGAGCAGGGGAATACTGTGCACAGAAGGAAAAGAGTACAGAAGCTTAAGCGGGAGCTAAAGAAGAGGCAGGACATAAGCAAGAGGAAGAAGTCAGGCTGAAGGGAAGCATGGCACTGGAGGGGAAGGAAAAAATGGAGGAAGAGAAAGAGGAGGAGGAGGATAAAGAAAGGGAAGAGGAAGAAAAATAGGTGGAGGAAAAATGGGAGGAGGAAAATATGAGAGGAGGAAAAAGTGGGAGGAGGAAAAAATAGGAGGAAAAAATGGAAGGAGGAAGAGGGGGAGAAAAAAATACTTTTCTACATATACTGACATGCTTCCATAATGGAAGCAGTGATTAAATACTGAACACCTTTGCAGCACACTCCATCTTGGTCTTCAACATCATCATCCTTCCTCCTTTTTATTCTGTCCTTTCTATTCCCTTCTCCCATCACTCCATGTTTTGGTACTGTGTCCTATACTTTTTTTTGCCCTTCTGCTCCACCCCAAACACCCAGCCTCCTCTCCAGTACTCCCGTGTCTTTCAGGGTTTCTTTTTTGTGAGAAAGTAATTGACAACCAAGGTGGGAGTGACAATCAGCTACCCCTCTCAGGAAGATTTGTACTTTACATGAGGTTCTAAGAAAATGGCACTGTTAAATCCTTGAGAGATTTACTCGAGATTCAAACAAGGTAGCTAATGTACACTCAGAAGTTTAGAAAGTGAGTCTGTCCTCATCATCTGAGATATTTGGGGGGAAGTTAACAAATTCTCCAGGATCTTCTTAAAAGTCGGAATCTGATGACCATATGTAGCTTTTATAAGTGGTGATTGTTTGCCCAGTCTGTCTTATAAATCCTGTGTTTGTAAAATAGATTGTTTTTATTAAAAAGGTATACCAGATGTGGAAAAATGGTTATTTTAAAATGATAATTTAGAAAGATCTGGGGTTCTCTTTCTTTCAGGAAGTGATTTGAAGCAGAATAAGATGATTTAAAAAAGTAGTTGATGAAAAGTTTTCCCAGGTTTTACTTCTGTGGAAGATTTTACTATGAATTTTCTAAAAAATATTATATATGAAATATTTATATATCAGCAATGATGCCAATGGACATTTGATATAAAAAAGTAATGCAAACCCAAGGGTCCTGTGTCCTAATAATATTGGTGTTTGCAGAGCAAGAAAGAGAGAGGACAGATTACTCTTTGAAATCTATCTTCATGAAGTAAATTGGCTCAGGAAAGAAATTAATATTAAAAATTTGACTTTAGTAAGTTTTTTTTTTAATTCAAGTCAAATACACAATAATCGTACTGATAAAATTAGAATTGGTATGGAGAATACGTTAAGCTTTGATCGGTGATCCTCATGAAGCATTCTTGTTTAGTCACTTAAATAATACATTGAAGCTCTGTTGAAACCACCTAAAAACACACTATGTACCAGAGGAAGGGAACACTCTTGAGAAGCTAAGATTTTCCAGAATAGAATCCTCCAGACTGTTGCCTTATGCTAGCACTAGGCCTATTCCAGAGGGGTGTCATTTTATACCTGGTGCATCTCGGCTCTGGAGCTGGAATGGCACTTAGAAGTCATCTGATAAATCCTCCCCATTTTCTGGAGGAGGGAGCTTGAGCCTCAGTGGCAATCTGGGACAACGAAAAGAAGACTAGATCAAGAGTCCCATCCCCACTCTACCATTTACCAGTTGTGTGATCCTAAGCAAATCACTTAAATTTTCTAGACCTCAACTTCCTACTCTGTAAAACACAGCAATCTAAAACGATGACCCAAAAGGTCCCTTTTGAGTTCTAAATATTTGGGCCTAAATTACCTACCTGACATTACACCATAGCACAGAAATGGGATTCAAAGCCAGATGTTTACATTTAGAAACCAGTCTTATTTGTATTATACCATCGGAACTCTGTCTCTCCAGAGGGGGTGCAGAAAACACCTTTCAGTGTATTGTCATTTCTACGGATCCTTTCAAGAGATTTTTGTAAATAGAAAAATCTTTGACTCTTGCTCCCCTTGCTGGGCCATTGTTGCTCTTCCATGCTGGCAGCACAGAGCTGCTTAACTTGAACCTTGAGAGACAGGGTAGATCCTATAGTGTGTGTGAGGAGTGGGCAGGGAAGGGTGCCAATGGGAATGGCTTCACCCTTCATCTCTTAATCTGTCACAGAAACAATTGTATTCTTCCCCTCTATCTCAGTTGGGAGAAGTAGGAATTGGATGGGAGAACAGTGGGTTGAACTTGGTTGGTGGGGTATATGGCTAATAGAAAGATTCACCAAAGATGGGGGAGACTAAGACTTGCATTTCCCTGAAACAGTTCCTAATCTGCCAGAAGTCGAATCTTTGTTACTTTATATAAGGGTGCAACCAATATCTTCTACTCTATGGACTCAGAAACAAGCAAGTTACTAACGTCCCTTGATACATGAGGACTGTACAAAGTCTCCAATGGCTGATTTGCTTTCAAACCTCCATAAAGAACCCTCTGGTGAGATATGCAACAGAACAATGTCACACTGTGATCACATCCTCGAGTGGTGGCAATGAAACTGACTTCAGTAAAAATTTGGAAATTCTAGACAACATAAGCTGATAGACACTCAGGGCATCTCAGAGACACAGAGTTCACCTCCCAGGCAGCCTGTAATGACCACTTTCAGAGAGAACCATTCCTTAGTTACCTCCTAATGTATGCTGGCTGAATTTCAATGCCTTACAAAGTAGACCATCAGAATTTTTGAAAACTGCAAGTGTCTAGGGTAAATCACTCCTATTGAAATTTAATCCCGTTTCTCCTTGTTTGGTCAGTGCTAGGAATAAAGAACAGCTAGTCCCCTTCAGACCCACAGAAGCTTCAAAAAGCTTGTTAGCTAGAGAGTTCCTATTCACCAAAATAGCAGCTGTAAGATGAAAACTTGTTCAGGTTGTGTCTGTATGTTGCCTGAGACTCTAGCTGAATCATAAGAAATCAGATGACTGGCATTTCAGCACATGCTAATTAGCTGGAGCAAAGGAGCAACTGTATGACTCTAACATCTACCTGGAAAACTCATTCCAAAGTCACTGGCTCACAACATCAAAAGCCTTTTACCAGCCCTCACCTTTGCCAAGCATAAATGAGAGACCACATCTTGATTTCAAAGGATCCAACTGTTTTGAGGATCAGATCAAGACTTACAATAGTGTGCAAATGAATTGTGACAAAGTTAATTTGTGACAGACAATTCAATGACACAATAATCCAAACAAGTTATGTGTGTGTGCATATGTGTTGTAGGCTTCCTTTATTCTACAATCTCTTGTTTCAAAAGATTTTGACATCTTAATGCTTCCTCCTGAAATCGTACTTTGACTATGTTGGATGTTGAGTATACCTCTGATGAATAGTTCATTTTCCCAAGTCTAGTCTTGATTAGAACCCATTTGTTGTTCAGTCATTTTCAGTCGTGTCTGATTCTCCATGACCCTGTTTGGGGGTATTCTTGCAAAGATATTAGAGTGGTTTTGCCATTTCCTTCTTCAGCTCATTTTACAGAGGAGGAGACTGAGGCAAAAAGGGAAAAGTGACTTGCCCAGAGTCACACAGCTAGGACATATCTGAGGTCAAATTTGAACTCAGGCCATCCTGACTCCTGAGATGGCACTGCATCCACTGAAGTGACATTTAGTTGCCCTTAGAGCTCATAGTTTTTCAATAAAGTTAAAATCAGCCAAGTTCCCAGGCCACTGAAGCATGTTTGTCTCTATTGTTTGAATCAATTGTCCAACTTATTGTTGCTTGACACAAAGCTATATTGCAGCATTCTACCTCCACTTGGGAATTCCTGTAATTCAGAAATAATTCTGCTTCTAAATAGATCAGTATATTTATGAGAGGGCATCATTCCTTCCCTGATGAGGACAAGAACACCATGGCCCCCTGAAAGTTTTGGAAAATCCTCCAGGGCAAGAATTTACACCTTGGAAATCAGCAAATGCTACAAATCATGCTTGATTTATTCTGCTGATTGTCTCAACTTAAAGTGATGGAGAAAATGTTAATAATATGAATTAAAATTCAAACATTTTTCCCTCCAGAGGGCCAGTTCTCAAACCCCCCCCTCCCACCATGACAGAAGAATAGATTTTTCAGCTGTAAAAGCTCTTGTCCTCTAATCTAGGCCTCTTCTTTTACATATAAGGAAATTGAGATTTGAGAGAAGGAATTTTTCCAAGGTTCCAGAGGCAGCGAGCGTCAGAGCTGGGATTCAAACCCAAGTCGTCTGAGTTCTTTCCAGTGCAGAAATCAAAATGACTAGAATGAAAGACCATTTGCAAAAAATCTTTTGACCATACTAAGTACATCCATCCAAACAGCAGAACAAAGAAAAGAAAATATAACAGTGAACAGGAAAGAAATGAAGGATTTTTACAAAACAGTGAAATTCAGCAACAGAAATGGCTTTTTCCAAATGGAATTGGGAGGAGGTCTGGATTACTAATTCCTTCAGGTTTTCACTGATGCACATTTGTAATTTACCTGAAACTTATCCTCTTAGAGACTTGCCTTGGCATTCTCTGACTAGTTAAATGTCCTACCCGAAGTCCCATAGCTTGATGTTAGAGGTAACTACTGAACGCAGGTCTTGATAACTCCAAAACATTTATCCACTAAACTGAAGGGTTCTTAAGTGGCCCTACGCTGAGCAAAAGCATTTACGTAGCCCCTGGGGGGAGGAAGTGCAGACAATCAGAGTTCATCTTGGGCATTTATTTCTCCATACTCTACTCCAGCAACATCCATGGTTTACATTCCACTCGGGCATCAAACTTGATTGTTCAAAGGCCAAATCAGAGCCCTTTTCCCTACACACAGTTGAATTGCCTGGAGAAATTCTCCATGCAAATTTCTTGGGGCAACAGCCTTGTGCCTTCATTTGTCCAGCTGTCTCTCATTTTGAGACTGCAAGCATTCAATTTGGGAAGCAATTGGATTATACTCAGCTTCTTGGATTGTAACTCAACTGCGCTTGATATTTTGAGTGGAATTCAGTTGTACTCCAAAAAGTCAAACAGAACACATTTTCACTTGAATGATGTCAAACATAATTTAGTTGCAGTCTCAGATGTAAGCAGGGGTCCCTGGGTTCTCTCTATGTATGGAGCTCCAATTCACTGGGGGTAAAATGAATACTTCTGAGAAACAGACCCGCAAACAGGCTATTGGAGTGGTTTAGATGTAGTACCTTATGGTTACTCCTGTCCAAATGATGGCTGAATATGTTACATTATATTTGTAATGAAATAGTAATAGAAAATCAATGATAATAATATTTATATAGAAATTTCCGAAGCACATTACAAACATCACCTCATTTCTGCCTCACAATAGCCCTGTGATTACAGGTACCACATGTGTTATCATGTTTCTTTTATAGATAAGGAAATTGGGGTACAAAGAGGGCAAGACAACTGTGTATGGTCACACAGTTGCTATGTATTGGAAGTGGTAACTAGGGTAGTTAAGTGGCTCAGTGCATAGAGCACTGGCCCTGGAGGCAGGAAGACTCATCTTCTGGAATTCAAATCTGACCTCAGACACTTCCTAACTGTGTGACCCTGGGCAAGTCACTTAACATTGTTTGCCAAGAAAACCTCAAATGGAGTCCCAGAGTCTAAATGTCTGAACAACAATTTAAACCTAAGTATTCTTGGGTGCACATCTAGCACTCTTCCTCCTAAACTTAGAAAGCAGGGAAAAATTAAAGGTTAGGCTTTTTCTCTGGGATTATCTTCACAAAATTTATAGTAACAGGTAAATGAATTAATGAAAAAAATTGCTAAGCACATATTATATGCTAATTCAATTAAATTATGTATAAATTAAATGTTTTAAGTACTATTCTAAATGCTAAGGATACAAATACTGAGCTGGCACTCTGATAGGGGAGCAGGGGCCAGGGTTGGGAAGTGGAGTAAAGAGGAGCAGACCAACACATTCCTTCATGGAACAAGGACAGAGTTGATTGGATCATGGTTTGGAAATGGAAGAGGGGAAGGCAAGGGTGCCCCCCTGCTTCAAGAAGATGGCTAAGGAGTCATAGGCAACCTAAAGCATTGCTGGGGATGGCCTAAAGTAGAGCACCAGGAGAAGTCACAGCCAATTAGGAAAAGAGAGCCCTTAGGGCGAAGCCCTAGAGGTGAAAGGCTCAAAAGCCCCAGGGCTTGGTTTCTATCTGGAAGAAGGAGACAGCCAGGGAAATCAGGGCCAGCTTCAACCACATTCCAGCTTATTTCTCAAGTACCAAGAGAATGCTTTTTTTCTATAACTTCATATCCTTTGGGTAACAATCATGAAAAAAAAAAAAACTTTGAAACAAGTTATTTTTCCTCCTAAAACAGATGCAAAAATTAATATTTAAAGGAAGATTGATTTAATTTCAGTATTCTAAAAAAATGTCCAATTTAAAATTTAATCTGAACATTTGTAGGATCATTTCTCTCAGCAATGTGTACAAATTGAGCACAGCTGGAAGGTAAGAAATGAGAGAATTTGGTCAAACAATTTGTATTTTTGTGTCTTTTCTTTGGTCTACACAACCACAAGTAGCCTGCTTGCCTCAGGTGTTCAATAAGTGCCATGGAGAAGGACAGTGGTTGCCTTGACAGCCCCAGTTAAGAGGAGTAATGATTCCTTATCTGAAAACTGGACTTCATCTCAGGTCACACCATGTGAGGGCAGAACTGAGCCATCAGCACTCCCTTTACAGTAGGGAGCTGAGAGGCTTGAAAGCTTGGTCTGCACCCTGACTCCTCTCTTGATGAGAGAAATTGAGTGGCCAAGGCCTGGAAAAGAAAAGACGCACGTGTAGGTGACTGATTGGCCAAACTTTTCCGCTGATCATGGAATGATTCGATGGGCCTGTGAACATTTATTTCCTCCACTTTTAATTCCATTCACCAAGCTTCATTAAATACAAACTACTGTCAGGCACTTAGGTAGGCACTAGCAATACAAAGTGATCAGAATGAAAACTCTTCCTGCCCCCACAGAATTGATATTCTTCTGGAAAAATGTATACAAATAGATAATTAAATGAAATAAAACGAGGAGGGAGAGAGCAACCCAACTATGAGGATTAGAGAAGGGTTTCTATAGGAGTTATGACTGAAGCTAGAGTTTGAAGGCTGAAAAAAAATGAGGAGTCAGCGCATTGTAGGCATGGGGTGTGTCCTGTACAAATACGGAAGCAAGAGTGGGAAAACAGAGCCAGACAAACAAGAAGGTGGTCACTTTAGCTATAGCATGGTGAGCAGGCAAATGGAAGAAACATGAAGTTGGGAAAGATTAATTGAAGCCTGATGGTGACTGGGTTCTAAATGCCAAGCTGGGGGATTTAGATTTCATTCTATGGCCAATAGTGAGAAATCTTGAAGGTTTTTCATCTGAGGAGTGGTGCAGTCAACCTTTTCCTTGGAACAATTACTTTGACACCTCTGTGGAAGATGGTTGGAGAGGTAAGAGACTAGAAAGCAGGAAGACCAAATAGGAAGTTACTGCAACAGCTCAAGTTACAGGTAAGGAGGCCAAAAACCAGGCGGGAGGGCTATGGGAGTGGTCCAAAGGGCACAAATGGGAGAGGTGATGCAGAGGTAGAAGCTGCAAGTCTTGGCAATTGACTGGATAGAAGGAATGAGAAAAAGGCAAGAAGCAAGGGGGATTCTGAGGATAAAAATCAGAGCAACTAGAGAGATGGTGGTGCCCAAACCAGAAATAAGAGAAATTCAGAAGGTAGATATGACATGCCTAGAGGGAACACTACTAAAGATAGAGCACAGGACTTAAAGGCAGTAAGACCTGAGTTCAAATTCAGTTTCAGGCACTTACTAGCTGTAAGACCTTGGGCCAAGCCAATTAACCTCACCAGGCTTCAGTTTCCTCATCTGTAAAATGAGGATAATTATAACACCTACTTCCCAGGGTTGTGAAGCTCAAGTGAGATAATAATTGTACAGCCCATAGTATGGTGTCTGGCACATAGTAAGTATTTTTTTTAAAAGTTTACCTATTATTATTGTGCTGTAAAAATCAAATGAGATATTTGTAAAAGGCTATGTAAGCATTAAAGTTCCATAGAAATGCTAATTGTCATTAGTATTATTATCACATGGAATAAGCAGTCACGACCCTGTTTGCCTCAGTTTCCTCATCTTTAAAATAAGATAGAGAAGGAAACGGCAAATCACTCCAGTATTTTGGCTAAGAAAACCCAAAATGGAGTCATGATTGAAATGACTAAACATCCACAAGGCACAGTCCTGGAGCTCAGGAGAGAGGTTAGAGATGGCTGTATACATGTGGGAGTCACCAGCATAAAGATTATAACTAAGCCCATGAAAATGAATGGGATCACCAAAGGGGAGGGTTTAGAGAGAGAAGGTAGCCTAAGACAAAACCTGCATAGTTAAGATGTCGAAGTTTAACGACCAAGTTGGTGGTCCAGTCATTTCTGTCTTCTTCAGCCCTCTGTCCTACTAGCTGCCATGCCTCTAGTAGCAGAAGTGGAGAAAGCCAAATCCAGCCACCTCACCAGAGCATTTGGTACACTGAGCATATGGGAAACCACTGGCTCCCAGGAAGACTGATGTGTTCAAATACTATTGCTCTACTGAACTAAAAGAGTAATCATACTAATAGGAGAATATTTGGATTCTCTGCTGTCCTTCTTTCATCTCATCTTTAGACTTTCCAGCAGGTGAAAGGTTTCTTTTTGATATGCAAATAAGGTAGCAGCACAGAGTCTAAAGATATCATGGGGAGGATGGATGCTCAGGTTCCTACTGTCTCGACATTTTCCTTTTAAGAATTCAAATGGGTCCAGTAACCAATAATTTGGGAAACCACTGGCTACAGATGCTCCTAAGCAGCAGCATGATTTTCTTTAATCATTGGATCACTGACTTTTTTTCTTCTAAGTTCCATTTTTCTCTGTAATCTTGATAGAGCAGAAAGAGAGCTCTTAGGCCCCAAGCACATTTAAAGTCTCAACACTTAACACCCCAAAGTCTATTAAATCTTACAATAACAAGTCCCCAGATGAAAGTAATTAAACTGAAAAGATTTGCAGAGAGTACATGTGAATGTCTTTTCCCTGCTTCAGAGGAAAAGTACTCAGGCAGCAAAATAAAAACTAAAGGAGAAAAAAGAGGACCAAGAAGGTGGCAGTCAACATTTTGCACAATGTGAAAGTCCTGGCATCCCAACACTAGACCTCTAATAAGGAAACTTGCCAAAGATTGCATCCCTCTGCCAATATGTATGCCTCCAGCAGGGACTTGCACTGGCCCATTTTTATGCCAGGGGTGGAGCTCCATAGATGATGGAAGCAAGGGGAATGGTGACCTCTTAATGGAGGAAGCATCTCATGTTATGATGGTTTCATTTGTCTTTGTATCTTCAGCACCTACTACATAGGGCCTGGACCTATGATTTCAGTAGTACAGGAGACACCTGGGTGAAAAATCACCCTTCCTCCCATGCAAATCAGCACCTTCTCTGCAACTCAGTCCTAACCAGTTGCCTCTAATACTAAGAGGTTGAAGAGGTGGGGTTTCTAACTGCTATCCCATGCTGCCTCTCACAGAAATACTTGGTGGCTCGTTTGTCCTGATTCTCCCATTGTTAGTTCTCTCTGTCAACAACAAAAATAATTTTGTATGAATTCTGTATATGATTTTATTTACTTCTTTGCATATGTGCTATTTCCCCCTATAGAAGGTAAGCTTTTTGAGGGCAGGGGCTGTTCCATTTCTGTATATCCCTAGCACCGAGCACATAGTAAGAACTTAATAAACATTTACTGGTTTTAGTATGAAGAGGAAAAGATGAAAAAAAAAAGTCTTGCCACATATCACCATGGCAATTAGAAAACATTTAATGAACAGTTAACTAAAAGAGGTAAAGACAATGCATCCTGGGCATTTCACATCTACCTGCTTGAGGCTAATTTCTGAGAGGTGACAAAGCACGATCCACTTATGGGTATCATAAATTACAAGCAGAATTTGTCATTCTGTACACAACTTTTTAAAAATAGACAAAAATTTCAGTGCCTACAACGTGTGGGGATACAATTAAGAAAAGGAAAATCGGCTCCTGCCCTCAAGGAGCTTATAAGTGAATGGGGGAAGAAAACATAAAAAAGGAAGCTAAAAAGCCCAGGGTGGGGGAGGTATACAGGGACGGTGTGGGAAGGTACCGGTATGGGGTCATGGTGATGTGGGAGTGGGATCCAAGGAGTGCAACTGGTGAGAAATGAAGAGTCTGCTAGACTTCAGCCTCCTCTTTAGAAAGAAACTTTTGTGTTCTGACCTCCAGTCCTCCAATCAGAGAGGCAGAGACAACTGAGGGTTCTCATAAGGTGGGAGTCCCAAAGCTGAAAGATTTCTGTAACAGTGAGTTTCCTGGTGATGAGCTTTTCCTAGGGAAACATAATGATAGTGGAATAGAACCCAGAGACTGCAGCTGATGAGAACTGAAGTATGTTTCACATTTATATTGGTATCATTCCTGGATATAGCCAGACCGCAGATTTGCACCACCCCTCTTAAAACAGAAAGAAAGAGGTCAAGAAAACCAACAGATAGAGTCACACATCTGCCAATGTCTCTAATATTCTGCTCCAGTGGTCCCCCATCCTTCCACCGAGAGAAAAGAGGTAGAGATGCTTGGTTGTTCTTCAGGTCAGTTTTGGCTTTTCAATTAGCTTCCATCTTTCCATTTGTACTCTGATAGTCATCATATGTAGTTTTTCTCCTCATTTGATTTATTTCCTTCAATATCAGTTCATACTAATTCTGTCATTTTTCTCTGAATTATTCATATTCATAATTTCCCATGTGAAATGGAATGGTGCCCAAGAGAAGTTACTTTGTTCTATATTTGAAGGCACATGTGAAAGGATCCAGAGGTAGGAGGGCCCTCAGAGTTAATTTCAGGGGTGGGGAACTTCATCCCTGAGGTCACACATGGCCTTCAAGATTCTCAAGTGCAGCCTCTACACCGATTTTACTATTTGGATTCAGTCAAAAGGTTCCCCACCTCTAAGACCCATTTAATGAACGAGGAAACTGAGAACCAGAGAGGTATGGCTTGCACAAGAGAGCACAAGGTAGCAAGTAGCAGACTTTGAATGTGAACCCAGATCTTGTCTATCCAAATCCCGCAGGAGATTCTAGTGCTCAACATATATCCACAGCATATTTTATAGTACGACAGAAAAAAAACAAACTAGAAACAAAAATGAATGCCATGCATGGAGTGGGGGTGGAGGCACTAAAAAAATGAACAGACTGTTACCATGGGCTATAAGAAATGAAGTATTTGGAAAAGCATGGGCAGGCTTGGGAGAATGGATACAAAACAAATAAAGCAACATCAAGAAAAGAATATACACAATGCCTATCACAATGGAAATGGAAAGAATAAAGGACAGTAGCAAAATAAAGAAGTAAGCAAATAAATAGACGAATAAGCAAATAATTATATGAATAAATGCACACTAAACACAGTGTGAGCATAATGACCAAGCTTGGTACCAAAGAAGGCATGAAAGCACACACACACACACACACACACACACACACACACACACACACACACACACACACACACACACACACACACACACACACACACACACACACACACACACACGTATACGCATTCCTTTGCAGAAGTGGGAGGTTCTAGACGTAGAACACTTCAAATACTGTCAGATGAAGTAAATGGGTTAGTTTTGCCTAGTCTTGTTCCCTTTCTTATTTTTTCTTGAAAGGGAAGGCCCTCTGGCTCCTGAATATCTATTAATATGAAAGAGACATAAGTCAAGTCAACCATCAATTATTAAGTACCCATTAAGGTGCCAGGCACTTTGCTAAGCACTAGGACACTAGCAATACAAAGAAAAAGCAAGGAGTTCAGTCTAATTAATGGAGGAGAAACATCTAAATAAGAAGAAAGAAGGTGTAAATAGCTTAAACTAGAGGGAATTTCAGCAGGTATTTCAAGGCATGGAATGTGTTCTTATGCTAGCACTGTCTCTCACATGTGTATATACACACATATGTATCTGTGTAATTAGTATATACATACACATATAAGGTATGTATTGTATCATACATGCATAATATGCAATATAGCTTTTTATATACACATACTTTTATATCACATACTATATAATATATATGTATAATAGATGTGTAATGCAGAACATATCTGTATACACATATTTTATTGTATACACACACATAAAGTATATCATTGACATTTTTTAAGAGATCTGGAGAAGAGAATGCTTAACACAGAGGAATGAGGAGATGAGGAGAGCTTACCTGGGACCCTCAGATCACACTGCAGAGGTGATCTCTCATCACAGTCAGCAGCCAAGGGTGTCTCTGCCTCTGTGTTTAAATCCAATCTGCATTAATTCCAATCCCCAAATTCCTACTCCAATAGCTTAGGGCATGTAGAGGGCTCTATCAGATCATGAATGCTAAGCCAGGAGCACAAGGGACAGGCATGTCCTACAAGGATTCTTCCAGTGGCTTACCTGGTTCTTGATCTAGTCCTGAGTCTGACCTGAGCTGGCTTTGTGATCTGGAGGAAGACTGCAATTCACATCCTGCCTGAGAATTTTACTCAGCTGTGTGACCTTGGGCAAGTCATTTAACCTGTCAGTCTTAGTTTCTGCACCTGTAAGATGGGAATAATAATCCATGGAGGACCTAGCTCTTAGAATTGTTGGGAACACTGAATAAGGGAATGTATTTAAAGCACAATAAGTAATTCAAAAAAACAAAGTCAGTGTTCATTCTACTAGACCTCTCTGCTGAACTATAATTTTTAACAAATTCAGTTACATTTGATACCTAGGTAGAGATTCCAAAGACATGGGATTGTACTAAGCAAAGTCCTTCATTAAAAGCAATTAACAAGCATTTATTAAGTGCCAACTATGTGCCAGGCACTTTGGTAAGCACAAAGTAAAAGCAAAAACAGTCCCCACTCTCCAGGACTTTGAAGTTTAATGTCCAAGACAAACAGGTGAATAAATAGGTCTAGATAAGACATATACAGAGTATATGAGAAGGCTGACTTAGAAAAAAAAGACAGTAGCAGCTAGTCAGGCTGGGATAGGTCTCCTTGAGGCTTTGGCACTTGAGCTGACTTTAAAGGAAAGCTAGGGGTACTGACAGGAGGAGCTGAGGAAGGAAGGCATTCCAGTTAGTCATGGGAGCTAGGAGGTCAAAGGGGTGGGAGTAAGAGCTGGAGAGTCCTGTATAAGCCCAGGGAAGAAAACTGGTATGGCTAAAAGATAGAGCATATAGAAAAAGACTGGAAAGAAAAGGTGCCAGGTTGTTTCCATATCATATTCATTTCCGAAAGGATCAACCTCCCTACCCCGATCTACCCACCATGCTCCATCTTGTAAAAAAGAATTTTAAAAAGAAAAAAAAAAGCAATTCAACAAAACCAGCCAACAAATTAACTGTGTCTAACAATATGTGTACTATTCCACAACCATAGACCCCCATCTCTCCTGGGGAGGGACAGAGTGACAGTTTTTCACCCTCTCCTCCAGGACCAAGTTTGGTCCCTCTAACTTTGCCTCACTTCACAGAACTGCTTTGCATCAGTTCACAGAAATGTATAGAGAAGGTGAGTGGGAAGGTTCTATTTGGGATATGTTTCTGAAGGTCATTTGTGTGTTCCAAATAAATATGCCTATTGATTTGATGCTTTTGTCTTTCTCCGGTTTTGGTATCATCTTAATACCTGACGATCTGGCATAGCTCAGTTTCTGTGTGAAACTAATGCTTGCTGGTACATGGGCAACTTCAGCCAAGATTGGCACTGAGTGCATTGTAACAGTGTTCCTTGGGAAGAGGAAGGTTTTCAAGTAAAACAAAGATTTGTTTTAAAGTCAGGTTAAATACTAACAAATTGGGGATGTAACTTAGCTGATACAAGGGGAAGCAGGAATAACAGGTGATTCCCCTCTCCATTTTAAAAACAAGCTACTTCAATGATTCACTGTAAAGGAAAGGTTTAGACACTAGGTATGGTGGGATACCTTTCAAGGGCAATTATTGTGGTTTTCAATTGGCAGTCATTCATCCTCCTCTGTCTGTCTGCTTTGAATAGTAGACTGATGGTCTGAATAATCAGAAGGCAAAATTCTGATGTGAAATAAGAAAGCTTTGGACCCATTCCAATTGATAATGATATTTGCAGCTGGTAGGAAACCCAGAGGGGAAAAATGTGGCTCCACTGTACTTCCATAAAGTGCCAGGAAAATTGGGACCTCCAGAAATTCTTCCTCTCCTCTCCTATTCATTTACCCCTTTGCTTCCTCTTGCTGAAGCTTGTGTTTTCATATGATCCCGCTTACCTAGTCACCAGCCTCTTTTTCATGAGAGGCAGCTGATGTAGTGGATGGTAGGTTAAAACTACAATCAGAAGTCCTGGAGTTCAAAATGTGCCTCAGATACTTGCTAGGTGTGTGACCTTGGGCAAGTCATATCATTCTCATTGGGGATAACCAAACTCACCCTGTACATGTTCCTAATAGAGTTCTTGATGGAGCCAAGTTCTACTAGGGAGATCTTGGTTAGCTGGTCCAGGCTTCCTTAATGATAGGGGGGGAAGGGGAGAGTGGCAATGAGAATGATATCTGTCATTGCCTGTACGTTTTCTTAAAGGTCTCCAGTGGTGGTGCCTGGAAGCATCACAGTGGTGGCAGCAGAGGCTTCTGTGCAAAGGGCAAGGGGAAGGAATCTATTCTCTTCTAGGAGGCCCTTCTGTGCTTCCAACCCACTTGGAGCTCAAGTTAGAAAGGTGTGTGCATGGAGAGAGATAGGGAAGGTAGTCTTCAGGGAACTGGCCTGCTGTGGGTAAGGTTCCAAGCATCCATGAGCTAAGACTCCAGATGCTCTGGTCAAAGTCATTGCTGTTGTGGCTCCTCCTGGGAAATTTTTTCACTTCTTTCCTAGTCCAAACAGTACAGCTCCTCACTGCCCTAAAAATTGTATCCAGCTCTCTTAATGGATTGAGAAGCAGATGGGTACCTTCCCATCTGGCTTTGATCCTGCTCTCTCAGAGGTATTCTTAAAATGTGCGATCACCCAAGATCAAGAACCCTCAGCAATAGGTAGAGTGGCAACTCAGAGACCAGGCTATGGAAAAGAGGGCCAACTTATCTCAGTTCAATTCAACAAGTATTTAATGAGCTCTTGCTCTGTACCCAGTCTCAAAGTAGGCACTGGGGATACAAAGATAAAAATGAAACAGCCCCTTTCCTCAAGGAGCTTCTATTCAATTACCAAACATGTTTAACTACTTTACGGTGGGAACTCAACAATTTTTTTAGTCTTATAATTCCGAAGGATCCAGGATAAAAAATGCTATCCACCTCCAGAGAGAGAACTGACAAACTCTGAGTACACACTATGGCATACTATTTTTCTTGTCTTTCTGTGTGTATTCTTTTGCAATATGGCTAATCTGGAAATGTATTTTATGTGACTTCATATGTATAATCAGTATCGTATTACTTGCTTCCTCAAGGGACTGGTGGGATGGAGAAAATTTTTGACTCAAAATTTTTTTAAAAGGATGTTAAATTTTTTTATATGTGATTGGGAAATATTTAATGAAATAAATGAAAAAATATTTTTAAAAACTTTACAGTCTTAATGTAGATGAAAGCTAGGCTTAATTGTGAACAGTGACCAGGAAAAGGTATTCACTTTAATGGATACATGATCTTAAGACTGTAGGTACTCCCTCCAATGGTGCAGGTCATCTAAGAATATGGACAAATTTGAATTAGATCCTATCTGTTGATAGCCCTTAGTCACCCCTGAGTCCTACAGGAGTAAATGTTTAAACAAAGGCTTGCACCACACCTCCTCCCACCAAGAGGAAGATAACAGGATTTTCCAGGAGTTGTGCAGTGTAGCCCTCATCCAATCAATTTCTGTCCTCCATGGACATAATGGTTAGCAGCCAAGGAGTGGTTTAATGAATTGCTAAGTGATGGCTCCCTGGTCAGCTCACTGAACTGCAATCAGACATGAGAGCTAATAAGAGGAGAGCATCTCTGTCTGCTGGCATAAGCCAACCTTGCTAGGCTTTGAAATCACACTTGAATGACAACTAGATGAGTGAGTTGACCAATGTCATCAAGAAAACAATTTCAAAAAACCTCTGAAATCAAGGGGAAAACCTGATTTTGGCACTTTCAGTGAATATGGAGGGAAGGAGCAGGAATGCTGAATTTGGAAATGCACAGCATCGTTAAGACAATTCTCATCTGAACCATGCATAATGCCAGTAACATGAGCTCCCCCATCACATGATGGGACCAAAGAGACCTGGGGAAACAGACTAGCAATTCTGCATAAACATATTCTTGCTGAGATTTAGGATGACAAAAAAGAGCAATAAGAGGCTTGAGAGCATAAAATTTTTCCCAGGAGTGATTAAACTGAAGATGAAAGGTAAGAAAAAAAGGAATGAAAATGTAATTATGTCTTATATGAATACGTTGATTGTCATAAAAAGTAGAAACCTCCAACTTCCCTTTTGCAGAGACTTAAAGAACATGGAGTCCCTTTCATGAGAAGTAGTTCATATCGGTCTTAAATTTCCTTCTCATTTTATCACCCCTTAATGCTCAAATTTACACATCCCTTTCATTTACCAATGAAATCCTCATCTGCAGCAATAGAAATGGTAACCAGAGCCTGAGAGATGACAAGCCCACTGTTCACTGCCCTGATCAGCCATATCAAGAAGACCGGGGGCAGGTCTAGATACCATACTCAAGGAGGGAGACTAAGGAGTATCCTCCAAGAGGACTGTTTGGTATAGACATGCCTAGCCTAGAGAAGAGGAGGCATGGGTGGGTGGGGAACATAGAACTCATCTTCATATACTTCAAGACAGTGTCACAATGAAAGGGGGAACAGATATTGCTATTTTGGTTGTAATTAGATTCATTCTGGTTGGTCCAGATGAAGAAAAATTCCAGGGAGCTGCAATTCTTTGGGAATTCACTGATGTGGGCAGTCCTTCCACTTAGGTTGGACTTGGAAGGAAGGAAGGAAGGAAGGAAGGAAGGAAGGAAGGAAGGAAGGAAATGAATGTGTGATTAAACACCTACTTTGTGTCAGTCATTGTGCTGAATGACTTACAAATATCTCATTTGATCTTCACCATCACCCTAGGAGGCAGGTGCTAGTATTATCCCCATTTTCTAGTTGAGGAAACCAAGACCGACAGAGGTTAAGTGACTTGTCTAGGCTCACATAGCTAGTAAGTGACTAAGGTTGGATTGGAACTCACGTCTTCCTGACTGTAGGCCCAGTGCTCTATCCACTTAGCTATTTAGCTGTCTCTTGAAGGAGCCTTAGAGAGTTACTTGAGACTCAGAGATTAAGGGGTTTCTCACTGGTCATTGAGCTAGTAAATATTGGAAGGAATGTGAATGAAAGGTTTTCCTGAACACCCAAAAATCTATTCCCTATGTACATCACTATCTAGGGCAGTTAGGTGGAGCTGCAGTGGCTAGAATGCTAGGCCAGGAGTCAGGAAAACCCAAGTTCAAATCTGGCCTCAGATACTTACTAGCTTTGTCACCCTGAGCAAATCACTTAGTCCTGTTTGCCTCAGTTTCCTCGTCTGCAAAATGAGCTGGAGAAGGAAATGACAAACCACTCTGGTGAAAATTTGTGCAAAGAAAACCCCAAAAGGCATCACAGAAAGTTGAATGTTAAAAATCAACTTGGACAGACTTTGAGAGACAGTGAAGGGCCTGGCGTGCTGTGGTTCAAGGGGTCACAAAGAGTCAGACATGACTGACATCACTAGCTCTCAGAAATGCTGATTGCTGCTTAAAACAAGGTTGAACTTCCTAACAACTAGACTCTAGTTATGAGAAAGCTTCAGTTACTAGAGCTATTAGCCATAGGAATGTTGGAATGAGCTACGGCAAGAAGTCAGCTCCCTGTCACTGGACATGTTCAGATGAAGGCTGGATGATTGATTACTCCTTAGAGATGTTTCACATGGAGATTTAATTCAATTGAAGGGAAAATAATTAAGCATCTACTGTGTGAAGGACAAAAAGAAGAAAAAAACAGCTGGCCCTCAACTAAATTACATTCAAGTGTAAAGGATGTGTTATACTATAAGAACAGATCAGTAAATACAACAGAACTTGACAAGACAGAGATCAAAGGCAGTCAGAGAATGAGAAAGGGCTTTGTGAAACATATAGAGTCTGATCAGAGATTGGATGGAAGGTGGGGATTTTAAGCTACAAAGAGGGAAGGACAGTGTGCTTTCAAGGCATGGCACCCAACTCATGGGAGATGGAATGTGACAATGAAAAAGTGTCCTATCCCCCAGGGAGCATTGATTCTGCCAGCCTAGAAGAGTGGTGTGGACTAGATAACCAAACTCTGAATTCCTTTCCAACATTCAAGCTTTATTTTTTACGGGGGGGGGGGGGGGGGGGTATGTATTTATTTGTTAACATGGAACATGACAGAAAACGCCCTGGAGGCCAGGAGTAAGAGTAAGGGTGTTCTAAGCTGCACTCTAGAAGACCACAGACTTCGAGCAGTAAGGGACCATGAAGGTCATTATGTTTAATGAACATGAGGGAACTGAGGCTGAGACAGGTGATATGTCAAGGGTCAAACACCAAGTCTGAGACAGGATCTCAACTCCAAATCTAATACCCTACCCATTATACCACCTTGCTGCCATTTCTTAGGCATGTGACCTTGGGCAAGTCACTACCTTTCTGGCCTTTGATGGTAAATATTATATTAAATTATTATTATACCATAAATATATAAATAAAATATATTCTTTTTTCATTGATGTTCATAGTTTGCTGGGGACTATGTTTTCAAGGTTTCAGGGAGCTTCTGTTATGGAAGCACTCTCGAAAGATGAAGATCAGCCACTCATCTGTCACTTCTAGTCTTTGGCACTGAGAGGTTAAGTGACTTGCCTAGCATTATGGAGCAATAAGTGGCAGAAGCAGGATTTGAACCCAGGTCTTCCTGACTCAGAGACAAGCTTTCTACTCATGCTTAGGCTCTTGTCTACATTTAACCTAACTCCCTAGTGCACTCTCTATGTTCAAACCACAACTCTGCCACATTCTGCCTGTATAACCTGAGGCAAGTTATTCATCCCCTCTGGCACTCAGGTTCCTTCTCTGTAAAAGGAGAAAGACTCTCCTAGATGGCCTTTAAGGTCGTCCTTAACTCTAAATCTTTGATCCCAGAGGTTATAGCCACATCTATAGATGAATGTTTATGACTGAGACAAATACTGTCCTGAATGTTTAGATTTGGATATCCAATCCAAATGAAGCAATCTTCCCAACGAGGCCCTCAAAGCAGCTACATATATCTCAAAGCCTTCAGTCATGTATGACTGGACAGACACATCACGCTATTTCTGTACTTACACTGTTCTCTACCACAGGCTCTTACTGGAAATCACACACCTGGGTGTGGGAGCAGAAACCCCTGAGTCAGACAGTGCCAAAAGTCTCTCCTTGCAAACATCAGCCTAAATCATTAGCTCCTGGCGCTTTCACTGACAGTGAGGAGAGATCTTGTTTTTACAAAATGATGACTGGTTTTCTGGTCAGAGTCTTGGGGGTCACAGTACCCTGAGGACTGTCCTCTGAAATCCTCTTTAGCCATGGGACACCTTTGAAATCCCTGACAATAACTATATCTTCTTTCTGTGTGCTCACTTGGAAACAGCCTGAAATGGAGGGACGTGTTCAGGAGTAGATTCGAGGAGCCAAAGAGTGATCTCTCTTTCAAATGAAAATTTAATAAACCACATAAATCACTGTTTGGGTTGCAGTTGGATGCATAAATTCCAAATGCATTTTTGAATCCATTAGTAGGTAGAAGTACATTTCTAAAAATTCTTCCTGTTATTTGTGTAGTAAGTAATGATTTTGGTGAATGCATAGCTAACCCTCTGTAGTAATACTCACCATCTGAGGCTCTGGGGGCATTCTACACTATGTCAAACACACTGTACCCTGGCCACATGCCCACTTTCTGAGGGTTCTGACTACAGGAGCAAAGCCCTTATTGAATTCACACCTGTGAAAACATAGGAAGCCAGAAATACAGCTCTTGTTTTGAAACTGCAAGTAGTTGGGCAAATCCAAACAAGGACCTCTTGGTGAAAGAGATGTCTACAGCAGAAGGAAGCAGTAACTGGGAGCTACCTGTGTTAGACAACTGTTTCCTGAATTGAAGGCATAGCTAAGTCAGGTAGCCATTAGGCAATCAGTCTCCATGCAGCCCCTACTATGTGCAAAGTACCCATGTAGCTGGGGAGATTTAATATACCTCAAAGGTCTATGTTTTCATCAGTGTGATAGCTCCTCTCCCTACGGGTGTCTGTTCATCCTCCATTGCTCCACAGACTGTTCCCAGGAGTTGGAGCTCCAAATTTCATACCCTGGTGGCCAACCTGTTAGTGATGAATCTCTCCTGCATTGTCTATATGGGTCCATAGACAATAGTTGGTTGGTTTCTGGGCCAGTTCTGAATGACAACTTTTCAGCATGGTAAGACCCTCCTCACTTGTGTCTGAGAACCCAAGGTTATTTCCAGGCTATGATGCCACATTAGCAAAGGACATACCAACAGATAAGTAACAACGTAAGACTGTCTATACTAAGTGACAAATCTGCTGGCCAGAACACATGTGGTGGCAGGCACGTGGTGCTCTGGGCCTGGAGTCATAAGACAAACTTTTAACCCAGCCTCAGATGCTTTCAAGCTGTGTGACCCTGACCAAGTCACTTAACCTTGTTTGCCTCAGTTTCTCATCTGAAGAAGGAAGTGACAAACTACTCCAGTACCCTTGCCATTTCAGTTTCCTCTCCTGAAAAATGGGAGCTAGGGGGCACAGTAGATAAAAAACTGGACCTAAAGTCAGGAAGACTCATCTTCATGAGTTCAATTCTGACCTCAGACATTAGCCATGTGACCCTGGGCAAGTCACTTTTAACCTTGTTTGCCTCAGTTTCTTATTTGGAGAAGGAAATGGCAAACCACTCCAGTATCCTTGCCAATAAAACCACAAATGGCATCACAGAGAGTTGGACACAACTGAAGCAACACAACAACAACAGAGATAATAATAGCACGTTTCTCAGAGAGCTGGTGTGAGGGTGCAATGGGATAACATCTGTAATGTATTTGGCGAACCTTTAAGTGATACATAAATACAAGCTATTATTATGGTTACTATTATTACGTGCTCTGGAAAGAAGAAATCTCTGGGAGTCAGGGGCATTAAGCAAAGCTGCTTGGCCAGATAAGAATTGACTTTGGTCCTGAAGTAGAATTCAGAGAAGCAGAAAAGAGGAAGAAGCATTGGTCAGGCCCAGTGAGAAGAACAGGGTTCAAAGATAATGGAAGCAGGAATGTGTTCTATGGTTGGGGAATGGTTTGGCTGCATTCCTCAAGAGGACCCAGGACAGAGAGGATTCAAAGAGTAGGTGGAGGCTTTAAAAGACATGTCCTGAATTTGGGCTTTCCCCTATAGGCCATATGGAGCTATTGACAGTTTTGGACCATGAGTATTACTCGAGGAAAGCAGAGGGCAAGACAAAGAAGAGGACAAAGAGAATGGAGACAAGGAGACCAATTAGAACCACCTTGCTTTCCTCCCAGAGGGAGGAGACTAAGAGTGCAGGATACTGCATATGACATTGCCTCTCAGATAGAGTTGCGTCCAATAGTTTTCTTTAACCATCTTTCTTTGTTACAAGTGAAAGCTTGATGGCTAAGGGGAAGGCAGAGAAGAGTAGGGATATGCAGAAATGATAGAGACACAAAACCAAAAAGCAATAAAATACTATGGTCTTCTTTCTAATGTCCATACAAAAAGGTTATACGTCTCTGAATTAGGATATTGGTAGAGGAAATGAATATGACACTCTCAATGGGCAGATTTCATTTCTTTGGGTTTCAGTGACAGACGGCAAAAGTGTAGACAGGAAGGAGTCCAAAGAGCATTGGTGTCAACATGAGTTTACAGCCTACTAAGAAAGTGAGAGCAGGAGAGGAAAGGACAGAGTACTGTGGTCATTATTAGATAATTAGCCTGCTCTGGGCCCTCAATGCAACTGCTGACTTAGGACAGGCAAGAAAATTACCATTGATGGGGCAGTTTCTCTTCCATGGGACACAGAGGCATTACCAGCTTTACTTTGGATGGGAGAAAGAGGAGTCTGGTTTCTCCCTCCATTTCCAACCCCTCTTTCCCATGCCCATCCCAACAAACCATCCAAATATTTTAATAGATTGTACTCTATTGATTGAGCCTCTACTTCTGCGCCAGAGGCTGAGGCTACCAAGTTAAATATGTGAAATATGTTCACTAAACATGTGAAAAGTAAGTTGGGGGTGAAATCACCACCACCTGGAGGAGCGAGGAAGGGTGCCAAAAAAAAAAAAAAAAAGCTTTCCTGGGAGATGGCCTTAGAGCTGAGTGCTAATTGAGATCCAAGAAGCCAGACATTGGAGGGACAGCATGGCAGGAATGGTGGGGGAGGTCATGACCAGTAACATCAGGAAGGCTTTCAGCCACCCTAGGGAGGAGTCTGCATTGGATCTGAGGGGAAGTCAGGAGCCACTGAAGCTTCCTGAGAAGTAGCGTCCACCTTTGCAAGGCAGACTACACAAGGCTTATCTGAAGAACTATCACCTGTGCTTTGGGAACATCAGTTTAACAGCTGTGTGGAGGCTTGATTGGATGGAGATGTAGGCCCCTCGCCAGTTCCTCTAAGTGGCATTTCTGGGCCACACTCCTGCTGTGTCCCCAACGTGCTTCCCCTCCTGAGGATTAGGGGGTCTTCTTACCCCATTAGAATGTGAGTTTCTCCAGGACTGCCTAGTTTGCTCTAACAAATATCTCCAGCACTTAGTGTGATCCTTTGCCCACAGGAAAACCTAAACAAGCTCTACTCCAGCCCCCCTGAAAAGGAGATGTGCTTTGTCAGATTTTCCTCTCCTTCTTCAACTCCTGCCCTGCCTACCTGGTGCCCTAATAGTTACTCCATGGTGGACTCCACCAGACTCAACTACCAAAGCCTCAGCCACCAATGCCTCACCCACCAATGCCTCACCCTGGGGAGGTATTGCAGGCTACTTATCATCCATGTCCACTGACTCCCTCTCCTATTTCACCCCCACACTTGGGAAAAGCTGCCACCCACCCTACCTTCCATGCCAGTTTCCCAGACAGCTGCAGGATAGGTGACTGGACCAAATTACTCCTCCTCCAACCCAGAAGCTTCGGTTGAGGTGAGGAGCAATGAACCTGGAAGGGGGAGGCCGCCCCCACTTCCTTTCACCTTCAAACCCAAATTCACCTGCAAATGGCCTAAGAAAAAGCTACACATATCCTTTGCAAGTGTCCTGCAGAAAGTCTTAAGGGTCAAAATGAACCAGGCAGAGAGGCCAGAGGAAGGGCCAAACTGATTGGGGGAGAGTGGGTGGATTTGACCCACTCATTGGGCAATGGCTGAGCCAGTTGTCCTCCCAGAATGGAATTCGCCATTCCTTTGATGTAATCAGTAGACAATATGATGACCTCAGAGAAACTAAGAACTGCTGTGGGGAAATGGGCAGAACCCCGAAACCTGGCACGTAATAGTGATGACAAAGGAAATGGTAAGGTCAGTTTAATGAAACAGAACCTTGTGTGATGTCTAAGAACAAACGTGGCCCTCAGAAGTGTTGATAAAATGCACTTCTCTTTCTTCTTTGGAGCTTAGTGTACCATGGTATTCAATGTTACATATGCCATCAGACTTGTTGAGGTACATCGGCTACTTTTGCTGAATTGATATTTTGAAAAATCTTTGTTACAACAGAAGGTATGCTGGGGAGGGGGAGGAATGTATTCAGAAATTACTGTGATATAAGAAACAAAAGGAATTAACAAAACAAAAAAAATCCATCAATCAGCATTTATTGAGCACCTACTTTCTTCCACACACCATGCTAAGTGTTGGGGTTACAAAAAGAAACGAAAGACAGTCCCTACCCTCGAGGAGCTCACAATTTAGTGAGAGAGACAAGAAGCAAAAATACGTACACACAAGCTATATACAGGATAAACAAGAAATAATTAAACGAGATAAGGCATTAGAATAAAAAGGGGAGAGGGAAAGGTTGTAGAAGATGAGATTTTAGTTGGGATTTGAAGGAAGCCAGGAGGAAGAGATGAGGAGGTAGGTCAGTGGGCCAGTGGAATTGGCTAATTGGATAACTGGATATCCATGTCATCTTGAAGCAGGGCTTATGCTGTCACAGGGTAGGCAAGTCTTAAGAGGTAAGCCAGTGATGTGAGTGGTGGGAAATCTTGATGAGTGGGACAAATTATATCATAAGGTGGGTGGGCCTTAAGATTTTGTGGATAGGGATAGGTTAGGCTCAACATTTTGACAAGTAGTACGGTTTCTTACTACTACTTTTTTTTTTAAATTCCTCAGAATGATATTTTCACTTATATTGTTAGAATGATTGTGTACATTCTTCAATTTATTTCACTGCATCAATTCATTCAAATCTTCCTATGTTCTTTGGAATCCTTGTGATTTTTTTGCTGTATAATAATGTTCCATTACTTTCATATATCCCTTCTTCTTCACCAACAAATGGATGCTCACTTTGCTTCCAGTTTTTTGTTGGCACAAAGGGTGCTACTGTGAATGGGTTGGTATGTGCTAGACTTTTGATCTGTCTTTGATTTCCTTTGGGGTAGTAGGATCTCTGGCTCAAAGTGTATAAATACTCTATCATTGTTCATGTATTACTGCAATTCAAAATCTAGAGTAGTCAGACTATTTCACAGCTCTGCCAATAGAGTACTGGTGTGCCTATCTTTCCACAGTCCTTCCAGGGTTGATTGTTTCCATTTTGGACATCTGTCATGGTGTGAGATGAAGCCTCCGAGTTGTTCTAATGTGTATATCTCTTACTATCAGTTATTGCTATTAAATTGTATCTCACATCAATTAAATATAATAGTGCACGTTTTCCAAATACAACCATCCAGTCAAAAGTTGTCAACACAAGGCAAAGATTAATTAGAAAGGAATTGTCTTTGTTAAGCTCTTTTTATTTCCATTAAGAACAGTATTACTTGTAACAAAAACGGATAGGGAAAATGTTTACTTCTCAAACTGGAATTCCACCTTTTCTATGTGCTGAGAATTCTTCTCTTAGAGTTCAAAGCACAAGAGAAGAACTAACTCCACCATAGAGGTTATGGAGCAGTGTGTTAATAACGTGAAAAATATGAAATGTTACAATGGGTCAAAATCATGAATGCTGTCTTCACATCTAAGTTTCCCCAAGGAGCAGCTGCTGGTTTCTTGAATAAATATCAGGGCTTGGAATGATACTTCAGGGCAGGAAAAAGTCTCTAGCCTGAACCTCAAGTCCCCAACTTTCTGACTGGTCATTCATTTTCCAACTCCGTATTTTGCTCTGTGCCATACATCTGGCAGATAACCTACCTCGTGAACAGCCAAACCAAAGAGCGCAGTCTCTTTCTGCTGGGCCGGCTATCTCCTTTCCAGTTGAACTGTAGCAAGCTCTGGAGTAATTGGGTGAATACAGAATTCTGGGGGAAATCAGGTTTTGATTAAAGCTCTAATAATGATTTTCAATTCAACAGAAGTAACTTTCTGGGTTTTAGCTGTTGCCAGACTTTTCCCCTGGCAGAGGGAGTATAGTCTGTCCTCTTCTTAGGTTACTGGAGTAAGAAGATTCTTTCTAGAGTTAGATGTGAATTCAGCCATGCAAATTACCATGTATCCATGTGAATGGGGACTGAAAGGAATAAACTTCATCTGACTGTCCTTATTACATTTTTGTGAAGTTTTTATGTATACTTGGGAATAGGATGGAAGCATAACCTCTAGAATTGGGGAAAGCTATTTGCAAAGTAGTACTAAACAACTTTTAGTTTTGGCAGTGTCAATGAACGAATAGAGAGAAACAGACCAAAATCTTTGAAGGGAGTTTCCACACCAGGAGTCCGCTAGTAAGGGCTAAGAAGCAATACAAAACTAAAACAGGACAGAGGGAATATTAGTCACCCAAGTGATAGTATTCAAACTTTAAGCGTGCCCCCCATGGAGAAGTGTTGAATCTGCATGATGGGAGCAAGATGGTTTTTCCCCCACAGGAAAGGTCAGTGTGAAGACCACCTCGTTGACCCATAAAAGCTGTGAGGCAACAAGCTCTGGGAAGCACAGTTAATTTCATAGGATCATAGAATCACCTATCTCTAGCTGGAAGGGACCCCAGAAGAGACCAAGTCCTCCTCAGTTTTCAGATGAGTACACTGGAGCCCAGGGAGGTGATATAGCTTATGTAGGAAGCAAACAGTAGAGCTGGGATTTGTCTTTGACTCCCTGTGCCTACTGTCAATGTGTATGTTTATTCCCTGTTTATTCCTTGTTGGATTTGTTGAGACTTACTTCCCAAGGATTGGGATTGTTGTTTCCCCTCCTCCAAACAATTGGAAAATTAAATTCTTTGTCCTTTTCTCCTTTCTTGAATCTGTCACCCATATACAGTGCTGTGGAGAAGGAACTGTTTGCTACTTTGGCTGTAAGTTATTTGAAAAAACATTGGATTTTGCATACAAGAATCAAGATTTAAGTTCAGCCTCTGCCATATACATTTGTGACCTTGGATAGGTCACTTGATTTCTCTAGGCCTCAGTTTCCTCACCTGACAATTGAAAGATTGGACCACATGATTTCTAAGGTATTACTCTGGTCCCTGCTCTGCTTTGCTATCCTCAGAGTGTGATGTGGCTTGACCACTTCATTTTGTTCACTGCCACAACTCAGGTGATGGTAGATTCTGGGAGAGGGGGAGGGCTCCACAGATCCACCTCACCACTTTCTACTACTCCAGCAGAGGACTGCAGCCCAGGCAGACTCATGCTTTCCCAGCATGGCTCCAAGGCCCAAATGAGCTGTGTTGATTTAAAGCTCTTCCTTTACTGTACTTTCCACAGAGGCTGAATAATCTTGGGATTCGAATGAATTTGAATTAAGTGACTTGACTAGAGTCACACAGCAGTATGCACTGCATCACTTTTGGGGCAACTAGGTGATACAATGGATAGAGCACCAGTACAGGAGTCAGGAGGACCTGAGTTCAAATCTCACCTCAGATACTTGACACTCACTAGCTGTGTGACCTTGGGCAAGTCACTTAACCCCAATTGCCTCATCCTGGGTCATCTCTAGTCATCCTGATGAATATCTGGTCACTGGATTCAGATGGCTCTGGAAGAGAAGTGAGGCTGGTGACCTGCACAGCCCTCCCTCACTCAAAATAAAGTCAAGTGCAAGTCATGTCATTATTTCTCTGATGGCATGGTCTTCTTCGGCAACAAAGGACAAACACACACACACTGCATCATCTCTGTTCACTGTATAATTATTCAGAATATACTTGTATATGTCCTTGTCTCCTACGCTACAATGTGTCCCCTTTGTGAGAATGGATTAGTATGCTCTTTGGACTAGTATCCCCAACCACAGAACATACTAGGTATTTGATAAGTGCTCAGTTGAATGATTAATTGAATTTGACCTGGATTTTGGCCATAATTTGTTGTTCTTTCAAATCAAATGCAAAGAGATACAAAGAGATTAATGACATGTCCAAACTGCACCAGGTTTGGTTCAGAAAATTTAATGGAAAGGTTACTGATGTTATTTCAGTTCTTTGGTTGGGGGGCAAGGAAGGGAAAGGGATGAACAAAGGGTCCCAGTGCACACAGGGCCCTCCACTGAGGGTGCCCCTTCTGTGGCATCCCCAGTCCCTGCACTGTCACTCTATGTGTCCAACAAATAGCTGAACCTTGGCATTTCTGCCTGTACTAGATCTCTTGCATCCACTCCCTTCTGTCTACTCTCACAGGCCCCTCCTTAGTTCTTCATTCAGACCCTCATCCCCCCTCATCTGGACTATTACAATAGTGTGTGTGTGTGTGTGTGTGTGTGTGTGTGCGCACGTGCGCGTGCGCGCGTATGTGTGTGGGGGGGGGACAGAGAGCATGTGAATTTAAAAAAAAAAGTGCTTATGGGTTGTGTCATCAAAAAAAGCTTCAAGACCACTGGCCCAGGTTTTCATTTTTCAGGAATGGAAGTGGGAAAGGGAATACTGCACTTGGCATCTGGAGGATCTGGGTTTGAATGTTGCTCAGACTCAGTTGCCTTACCAGTCAAATGGGACTAACCTTAGCACTTCATAGGGTGAAGGATAAAGTAAAATAATGCATGGAAAGTACATTGAAGATTCCAATGTGATACATACAGAAGAGCTATTATTAATATAATCCATTTAAAGGATATTACAAAAGAAGGCCAATTAATTTGCCTGAAAACCACAACTTTCATTAGAGAATTATGACAATATTCTATCTCTATAGAAAAAATCATTGTTTTCCAAAATGTTGATTATTCCAAAGCAGTTTTCATAGTGCCTTTTTCTCCCCGCAAAATTCACAGCTAAAGTTGTGTAGATTTCCTCACTAGTTCCCCATTTAGGACCATTATAGGCGAATTTGATTCTATTGGATTTTCAAATGTCTGTGGAAACACGACTCACTTCTCAGTCACCTGCTAACTGGGATTCTTTGGAAAGTTTCAATATCTCCCCCACCCTCAATCAGTATTAACAGATATTGTTTGCCTAAAGTCTGAAAATGTTCCAAAAATCACTCGTCAAGTACATCTTCTCTATAGTTCCATGAAGTTTCAGACCCCCAGAATCAACATCAGCAGATGTTCCTTGGGTTGAGGATGTTTTGTTATTTTTTTGTATTTTATTTTTCTCTAGGTATTTCAGAAATGCTTTCTCCAGCATAATTTTAAAAGAAAACTGAAACCACCAATTGTATGACACCTATCACTGCTGCCAAACACTATGTGGTTGTCATTTTTTTTTTGGAAAAAATACATTGTCTTCATCTAATATCATCAGAGACTGATAATTAAACAGAAAAAAAGAGAGTTTTAATTAGTTCATGATGAATGACTGTCTAAACCAATGCAGGCCATATACGTTAAATGTCTATATTAGTGCTACATTAGCGTTTCTGAACATAGTGATAACATCAAGGAACAACTTAATGAGGAAAAGCAAGTAATCAGAAAAGGCAGAAGAGAAGTGATGGTCAAGCAGCAAATGTTTGAAGAATGCTGGGAAAAGACCACGATGCCTACTTACCTACCTATCTACCCTTGGGAAAGCAAGCCACTTTAGCTCAGCCTCAGTTTCCTTATCTGTGAAAGGACAGGGTTAGAGTAGATAGCCTCTGAGATCCCTTCTAGCTCCTGTTGAGTCAAACCAGGAGCATGGGGTAGAATCTGAAAAGAGCCAGATTTAGAGTTGATTTGGGGGGAGGGTGATTTCTAGAAAAAAAACAACAAAAAAAAGCAGAGCTGTCTATAAGTGATCCCAATTCCCCAGGTAAGTAGTGGATTTCTCTTCACTGGAGGTCCTCGAGCAAAGGCTGGATGATCCCTCAATATGGTTATTGTCCAAGGGATTCTCTGTTAGTTACCACCAAGGCCCCTCCTAGCTCAGACATGCTGTGACTTGAAACACACATTGTACATTGCCACTTCCCCAGTGAGTCTTTCCAGCTAGAAATGGAATATGTATCTTGATAACCAACTTGGAAATAACTCTTTGCACTTCTATTCATGACTTTCTGAAAGATCCCAGCTTGTGCCCATCCTCTTGTAATTCTTTCTCCTTCCAAAGTTGCAGTGCATCAGGGTACAAAACCACCCATGGCTAATGTTGTTGAAGGGATTTTACCTCCTTATGTTTCTTCCTTTTCTATTCAAGTCAGTGGCAACTCACTACCTCTGAAGTTACTTGGTGGTCGTGGTAGTGGTACTGGGGCTCTGAATGGGGTTCAAAATCAGGAGATATAGACCAGAGGTTTAAAACACAGTCCCTGCTCTTAAGAAGTTTCCAATCTCCTTTGCAATACAAGACCAAGGAAAAGGAGAGGAATCAATGCAAATCAGCATTAGAAAAAGCACTAAATTCAGTCAGAGGCCATGAGTTCAAATCCCAACTCAGTCCCTTACTAGGGGAAGAGAAGGGAACAGGCACTTATTGTGTGCCACCCACTGTAGTAAGTGTTTAACAAATGTCATCTTATTGATCACTACCTGTGTGACACTGAGTCATCCTCCCTAGGCCTCAGTTTCCTTATCTATATAAAGGACACTTGGACCAGATGGCCTCTACGGTTTCTGCCAGCCCCAAGCCAATGGGTTTAGCTCAGTAGTTGAACATGAACTGGAATAATCAATCCTAGAAGACTTCCTGGAGGTGGCAGAACTTAGCCTGGCACTCGATGGCTGATCCAGTGATAGTCACCGAGAGGAAGTACATCTTGTCCCATGGAACTGTTCTTCCCTCCCCCTGCAGCAGCATGCCAGGGTAAGTCAGAAAACAAAGGTGTTTGACTAGAACATCTTGATGTTGCCTTCCAGCTCTATGGCTTCATCAGCCTTTACTTACAAAGAAGAAACCCAATTTCCAGGTGTTCTATTTATGAAGTGAATAACAGTCATGAATTTTAGACAACTAAATAGCACTACCATGTTTGGATTGGATCTTGTTTGTTTTTGCCTTTATGGAAACACATGGTGAACTGGGAAGAAACTCAGCCTGTGTATCTACAGACCTGGGCCTTAGCTCCTGCTCAGTCACTAACTTGATGTGTGACTTTGGACAAGTTACTTCATCTCTCTAGGCCTCAGTTTCCTTCTCTGTAAAGTGAAAGACACGTCCTAAGTTCTCCTCCATCTCTTAAGTCTCCGACTTCCCATCACCCAAAGAAAGGTGTACCAAGTTTACATCGAGTGATGGCTGCTGATCACAAAGGGTAGATTTCCCAGGCAGATGCAGCCTTGTTACAAAGCCCCTTGTGCTGTTAACACATCTCCACAAATCATAATGAACTGTAAAGTTTAGAACTTTTTTTTTCCTCCTTGGGAGTCATGGGATGGGATTCAATCCCAGGCATAATTAGTATATTGTTGTCAATTTCCTTGGCTAGGTGAGGATCCAGCCTCTGACACCAGAGTCATGTTCAAAAGCAGCTTCCAAGGCTGAAGCTGCAGGGGCACAGACTTTTATGTGAATTCAGGTCACAAAAAGCAGGAGTCAGAACCTGGAGCTCATCAGTTCTCCACTGAACTTCTACCTTGAATAAAAAGGTTATTTCATAATGAAGTGCTAGACGGGGTCCTGAAAGAAACCCAGGAACCACAAACTGTGACATGACACTTTGGTCTCCTTTATCACCAAGTGGTTTCATCTAGAGGCTTGATGCATAAGAAGCTGGACTTAATTAAAAAAGGAGACGTGGCTTTACAGTCAATTAAAAAAAGGACTTTGCTTTGGGCACTGGGATCAGTCAGATGTTGTACAGAGTGGGAAGTAAATAATTAACCAACTAAATCTTACTTTTTAAACTTTTTAAATGATAGTGTTATAAAAGGTTAGAGAGAGGAGATTATAATACATATAGTACTTCAATTAATGGTTGCCAACTAAGTAACAGAACAGGATAAAGTATATTTATAAATTAGTATGATTATTCATTGAGTAAGAGGCTAAAGAAAATATTTGTGAGAATATTCCAATAGTGCATTAATCTCTAAGATCTATAGCTACATTGCAAATAACACATGTTATATGATTTCCTTATTAATATTAAAATATTTACAGCAGCAAAAATGAGACACGGTCAATGGAGTTTATTAAATTTTAAATCCTTCTCCACTGCGCCATTATGGATAGAGTCTACTAGAGTTTGTGATTCTTGCATGATTATTAATTCATTTACTTGGTTAAGCTGATGAGGGTGCTGATATATTTGATCTGAATACACTTGAAAGAACAGACCCAAATTTGATATAGTTTGTCCAAGGGTACAAAATTGGTATGACTTCCACGTCCATGTAGGAAGAAATCTCTCTGTTCTTAAAAGATGGGAAATGCCATAAGGCCCAACCACTTTTTCTCATATTTGGTGTTCATGTTTTCATACTTATTCTTCCAAAAGGAGGATGCCAGGTAATTATATATTCTTGTGCCAGCTGCAGAATATCCCCTTAGACACAATTCAGCTGGCACCCTGAAATTAGATCCCACTGCCTTACTGTGCTACTCACGAGAGCTCCAGGAGGTATGCCCTTTCTTTTAGAGCCATTTTACAGAGCAAGTAGGGCCTCTGATTTTTACTGCTCATATCGTTTGTGATCAGGTTTAACCATGTCCCCTAGGGTCTTTCATGAAAATGAAACACCTGTGACAATTATTCACAGCATTTACTGCCTGCCATGGCTTTCCAACAAAGACCTTGCTGGGAGAGCCAGAGGGCAATGATGCCAGGATACCTGAGGATCTAGGGCAAAAAATGGCATAGATCAGGAAAAAGGTGCCTGCTTCACCCACCTACCCAATTTCAAGTCAACATCTGTGTAGACGCACTGCCAAACATCTAGGTCTTTGGAAATATTTGTTTAGTATCCTGGAAATGAAACATTTAGATGACTGATGGAATATTTTAACAGTTTATCTGGATATTTTGGTGACATAGACAAGACTGATCCATGGAACTGCCTGAACAGAGATCCAATTCTCAGTAAGGTCATAAAAAATCGTACTGGTTGAAATGAACCCTGACAATAATGGCCCATGGAGAGAGTGCCTAGACACAATGTACTCTTGTCTTGGGAAGGCAAGCCAGATCCACTGCACACCTGCTGATGTTTCAGATAGTATCCAAGAAGAGCCTTTGGGACAATTCATTGCAACAACCTATGCCAAGCATCAGGAACCACCAAAATAATGGAAAAAAAAAACTATTTTCAAATCTCTGTGTGGGCAATGTATCCATGGCTGGCTCAATTCCCAACTGTCACCTAAGGATGAAAGAGGCCATCCAGAGTCAACCATTCCACCAGTTGGGAACTTTCCAAACATCATAAGATAAAGTCATTTATTTTATGACTCTAAAAGTGGAGGTCTTCCATTCTGAGAAAAAAATTCTTTTTCATAAACTAGGGTATTGAATTCTCAAAGCACTATTATAAGAAAGAGACTCCTCATGTATGCAAAAAGATCAATTGGATGACAAGAATCTCAGAATTGAACCTGGGCTGTAGTCCTAGGCCCTGGAAGTTAATAAAATCTATTACTTTGGTATTAAAAATTAATATTTGAATTTTAGAAAAGAACAATTCCATGAAAAATAGATGTAACTATGGCTTTTCCCAAATGTGATGTTCATGGGATACCTGAGACTTGTGCTGCTAAATGAAGGTGCATTGTATTAGAAAGGAAGAATGAATGACTTGTGGCTGGAAAAAATGGAATGTTATCTTTAGCCAATACAGCAACTGGTGAGAAGATGTACAATAAATTACATACTAGAATGGACTGTCCTACTGGGCTATCAACATCTTACTTTGCTTATTTAGGCAAGAATGATAACAGAAACTGTTCAGTTGATCCTAAACTATGACAAACCAAAGGAACATTATTTGCTTGTTCCTTTTAACAAGACATACTTGGGATTAAAGTTCTTTTCATTCTTTGAGATGAACAGTTTTTGAAAATGAGTAATTTGTTTACTCATCTGATTTAGAACTCATCTGATACAAGGTCATAGCTCTTTAGCATTCTACACATTCATTTTGACACATTTCAGCTACCATTTATCTTCCACCCATCAAGTCAACTTTTGAGTGGGCAATTCATCTTCATTTCACAGAACCGCTGATTGAGAGCTGGAAGGGACCTTGGAGGGTAGCTAGTCTACCCCCTCTCCCAAAGAAGATGAGGAAACCAAAGCATAGAGACTTTAAATAACCTGCCTCCATTCACATGACTAATAAATGTCTGAGGTGAGGTTTGAACCCATTTCCTCATTCTACATCTAGTGCTCTACCACTAACCTCATTTCTTCTTTAAATGGAAAGAATGCTAGACTTATAGTCAGGACTATTCGAGTTGAAGTCCCACCTCTGACAACTACCTGGGTGATTAGGTAAATCACTCAATTTCTCTGGCTCTTGATTTTATCTTTTGTAAAACAAGGAAATTGGGTTAGATTTAGTGTCTTATACCCATTCTGTCCTTTGGCAACGTGGAGAAGCCTAAAGACCCCTTCTCAGAATTCCAAGCTATCATTATACAAACCCTACCCTCTCATGTCTGCTACCTTTATGGTCACGTACCTCAACTCTACCCCCCCATACCAACGGCCCCTCCATATTTATCTACCCCTTCTGGTGTGCTCTCTAAAATACCTGTTCCATTATTAACAATCTTGCTGTCATTTTAAATGTTTTTCTTACTCTTTCCCTCCAATTAAACCTGATCTTTGTACTCGTTGTGGCCTCAATGCCTCCACCACTTAGTACTTTCAAAGGCCCTGTGCTGGCTACACTGTCCTCCCTTTCTTGTCTCAGTTTCATGTTGAATCTGTTCTGTTCTCTCCTGTTCTCTATACTTAAGTCCTTTCTCCCCTTTTCCATTTGCTCATCAAACTTTACCAACCCTTGGCTTACTCCTATCTTCTTTCTTCTATTTATATGTCAGGGAGTGCAACTCCAATGGGCTGGCCATGTTGTTCAAATGCAAGATGTATGCTTGCCCAAAAGACTATTTTATGGAGAACTTACATGGGGCAAGTGATCACATGGTGACCAGAAGAACCAATACAAGGATACTCTCAAGGTCTCTCTCAAGAACTTTGGATTTGACTGTGAAACATGGGAGACAATGGTACAGGACCACTCAACATGATGTGCTTGCATCAGAAAGGGTACTGTGCTCTTTGAACAAAGCAGAATTGAAACAGCACAAAGTAAACATAGGATGTGCAAATTTGGGATATCCATCCCACATATTCACAGGAACTATCTGTGTCCAACCTGTTTTAGAGCATTTCGAGCTCATATTCATCTGATCAGCCACAGTCAGACACACAGAAATTTCACTTTATCATGGTGATGTCATTTTGTTCCTGTTTGAAGAGGAAGGACAACAACTAACCAACCAACTAATGAATGTGGATGGAAGAAATCAGAAAACCATGCTGACTGGGTCCACTTAAAATTTTTGTTATGCAATCTCTATCGAGATCTCTGTGCAGCAAGGTAATCCTCTTAAACCTGCTTAATTGATCCCAAATCCCACTCATCTCAGCAGGTATTCCAGACCATATTGTCCCTCCTTAACCCTCCTATGGCACACCTCTCTTCCCATCCTCTCAGCTTAGGACCTTGACGCTAACCTCCTTGTTGTTTTTCACACAAGACATTCCTCTATGCCTCTGGGCTGCCTCTAGCCTCAGGTAAACCTTCATCTTCTGCAAGAAGCTTTTACCAGTCCTCCTTAATCTTACTGCTTTCTTCCTCAGATTATTCCAATTGATCCTATATAGATCTTGTTTGTACATAGTGGTTTGCAAGTCTTCTTCCCCATTAGACTGTGAGCTCCTTGAGAGAAAGGTCTGTTCGGTTGTTTTGTTATTTGGGTTTTTGGGGAGTGGTTTGCATTTATTTGTATCCTTAGTATTTAGTATACTGCCTGGTATGTATCAGGTACTTAATAAACGCTTATATATTTGATGTATTTCACTAAAAATGTGAAGTCATTTTCTGAGAAATCCTTGCTCTCTTTTCCTTATTGAATTTCACTCAGATATCTTCCCTGGCTATCTCCTTCTTCACTCCTATCTCACATGAATAGGTGACACTTTTCTTTGTCAAGGCAAAACCCTCTATTTGCACACTTGGTCTCTTCCTTTCCTGCCTTCTCCTGTATCACAGGGACAACTCCAGCTATTCTGATGTATATCTCACCTCTGGATCCATATGGCTCAGGAAGAGAAAGTGAGGCTGGTGACTTTGCACAGCCCTCCCTCACTTAAATCCAATCCACTTGCATGTCATGGCATCACCTCCCTGATGTCATGGTCCTCTTCAAGAACAAAAGACCCACAACATCCCCTCTATTATATTGTCATTCTCTCTCTCTCTCTCTCTCTCTCTCTCTCTCTCTCTCTCTCTCTCTCTCTCTCTCTCTCTCTCTCTCTCTCTCTCTCCACTCTCTCCCCGGTAGATCTATTAGAGCTAGTAGAAGTAACTCTTTCTGACAACTAAAAACATTTCCATGATTTCCTGGTGCTTAAGAAAGCTTCACTTCACTTGATGGCATCATTCCTGCTCCCCATTCTCTGATATCAATTGTCATCTTAGCTAAACTGCTTGAAAAGGCTATCTACACTCACTTCCTTAACTTCTCCTCTCGCTCAATTCTAAGCCAACTGTAGTCTGGCTTCCACCCTCATAATTCAACTGAAACTGCTCTTTCCAAAGGCACTAGTGATCTCTTAATTGCAAAACTTAATGGCCTTTTCTGAAACTTCATGCTAACTAACCTGTGTGCAGCCTTTGACACTGCTGACCATCCTTTTCTCTTGGATATTCTCTCCCCTTTAAATTTTCATGAAATTATTCTTTTCTAGTTTTCCAACCAGTCCGACCAATGCTTTACAGTGTCCTTTGCTAGATCTTCCTTTAGGTCATGAGATATAAGTATGACCTTTGGATCATAGCTGTGACTTCCAAGTAGGTCCTCTAATCTTCTCCCTGCATTTTATCTCATTTGGTGCTCCCATCAGCTCCCATGGATTCAGCAGCAGATTTGCATATTTATCCTTTAACTCACTCGTGAATTTCAGTCTCATATCACCAATTGCCTCTTGGCCATCTTGAACTGGATGCCCCTTAGGCATCTCAAACTCAACCTGTCCCACCAAACCCTCTCTTCTTCCCAATTTTCTTGTTACTCTCAAGAGCACCACCATCTTTACAGCATCTCAGGTTCAAAATCTCAGTGCCATCCTCAACTCCATACTCCACTTTCTGTCAAATCTTATCCATTTTGTCTTCACATATGTCACATGCTTTACTTTCTCTCTACTTACATGGGTACCACCAGACCCTAAGTACCTCACACTTGGACTATTGCAGTAGCCTTCTGGTTGGCCACCTTGCCTCATCTTTCCCTACTCCAGGCCATCTTTCACTCATCTATCAAACTGACTTTCCTAAAGTGCAGATCTGACCATGTTGCACACACACCTCCAACCACAATGTTTCCCTATTATTTTTGAGAGCAAATGTAAAATCTTCTGGATTTTCAAGCCCTTCTTAACTTGAGACCTTCCCACCTTTCTAGTTCCTATTCCCCTTATTCCCCTCCACATATTCTGCAATCCAATGACACTGATCCCCTTCCTGTTTCTTAAACTCAACACTGCATCTTTGCACAATCTCCCTCAGGCCCAAAACTCAATCCCTCCTTGCTTCTGCCTCCTAACTTTCCTGGTTTCTCTCAAGCCTACGTTCAAATTTCACCTTCTATAGGAGGTCTTGTCCCATCTCATCCACTACTAATGACTTCTCTCTAAGATTACTTTCCATCGACACTGTATATATGTTGCATGCACATAATTGTTTCAACAATATATACTCAAATAGAATGTGAGCTTCTTGAGGGCAGGAACCATGTTTTTGCTTTTTTTTGCATTTGTAACACTGATCATGGTGCCTACCACATAGTAGATGTGCAATAAATTCTTGTTGACTGACATGGGGAATTCATGTCCATTATTTGGAACCAGACATGAGTTTCATCAAAATCTATATCAGCATGGTTCCCATTTCAAGGTCCAGATTATGATAAGTCAGGGATGCGTCTTCTCATTCTCCCTCAAGTCTGACTGCCTTCCCTTTTACCTCTAACCACTGACCATGTGGAAAATCAGGGAAATCTGGGAATCTGAGTTATACCCCTGGTAACCATACTGCCCTGCCTGTCATGTGTTTGGAAAGTATGGTCTGCTATCCTCGCTATGACCCAAGAACAATTTCCTTCATTCTGCCCACTGGCATTTTGCTCTATCTACCATAATTGGATAAATGTAATGTAAAATGCTTATTGTTTATATACTGTAAGGTACTTAAAAATATACATTTTCCAAAGGAAATTAAATAACAGTATTAGAACCGACAGAATTCAGTATAGAAGGGGATAACATACTAGAAATTTGTGTTCAATAAAATCAGAATGGTCTTACGTATAATCTAATTGGCATCATCCTAATCATGACTGGCTATCATTTTTATTAAGATGTCATCAGAATCAAACTGATTGTATACATCTTTGTGAAGTCCAACCAAATCTTGATTTTCTCAATTATACAAATTAATGACGCCCCTTATTAATCATTCACGTTCTCCCATTAACTGCCTTCTTGCAATTTCCCTGATTCTTAGCACATTTACATTTGGACAGTGGTGGTACAAGATGGGAACACAGAAACACTCTATGCATCAACATAAATATGTCAATCCTGAATTACCTGTTGAAACGAAAGGCAGCCTAGAGCACTGGGGCTCTCTCATGGTGCTCCCTTATTTGTACTGTCTTCTCCTGCATCATCAAGAATTACTGCAGATATGGGCCATGCTACATTTTTTTTCCAAGCCCCTTTATTTGATAGGGCTTCATAATTTGTCGCTTATCTCCCACAACCACCCTGGGAAATGAGCTGATAACATCGTCTCATTGTGTAAGCAAGGAGCAACATAAGGAGGTAAAATAACCCATCTAAGGTAACCCGACCCCCTCAGTGATTGGAGGCGCCTAATGGGGACCATTTGTGCCACTCTCTGAAGCCATGATCTTCTTACTCGATAATAATTCACCATCCTTCACATCTAGTTTTCCTTGTACAACTTTAGAGATCCAGCATCATGCCAATTTACCAAAGATTGCTCTAACAAGTGGCTGTCTTTGAAGTCAGGTGCCATTCACTTTCTCTTCAACCAAAGATCTGCTAAACCCATAGGATATTTTCAACCACCTGTCCCCGATACTCCCTATTATTTCATGAACTTACCTCAGTGAGCCTTGCACTTTAATTACAGCCCACAGTTGTATGAGGTTTTAAGGTTGGGAAAGCATTTTACTTACCTTGTCTCACTCAATCCTCACAACAGCCCTTGGAAGTGCTGTCATTAGTCCCATATTACAGCTATGGAAACCGAGGTTTGAGAGGTCAAGTGACCTGACCACAGTCACATAGCTTGTAACTGTCAGAGATGGTATTCAAACACAGGTCCTCTTGACTCCAATTCTAGCTCTCTGGGTAACATTGGATAGAACAGGAAAACACATGTTAAGAACTTAGTATGTGCCAAGTACTATACTAAACATTGGTTATACAAACAGAAAAGTGAGGCACTCCCTGTTCTCAAGGATCTTGCATTTTAATTGGAGAAGACTAAATATGGGAGTTCAGCCGTGGGGTACATAGAAAGGCCTAATGATGCTTAAAGAGCAATGGTATGTCAGATGGAAAGGCCCAGGAGTCCTTGGACTAGATTCAAAGATAAGACAAAAGAGGTATGTCTCTTTTAGAAATTGATATTGATTCAATGTGTATGTGGCAGATGCTCTTCTTCACCTGCCCCTCTTTATAAGCTGAAACTTTCCCTTATGGATGCATATGTAGTAGTGATTATTCATCAGGCAAATAGATCATGTGTCTTTATAGGGAAAATATGCTCTGAAAGAACTTTGAATAGTTGATCATAACAGAGGCAGCTAGGTTGCTGGTGTCATGTTAACAAACAAATATTAAATGGTGTATTTGAAAAGATGGCTTATGGTGACCAAAGAGAAGGGTTTCTCACAGCTGGAAGGGAAACCAAGCTACTGAGTTGGTTGAGTTATTGAAACCAAGAATCCTAAATCATCTGCCTTGGAAAGAAGAGCACTGCTACTGAGGAGGTCACAGGTCTTCCCGAAGACCAAAGTGAGCATTATTTTTTTGTACAGAAGCTCAATGGGTTAGAGCTAGAAGGACCTTATAGACCATTATTTTACATTTGAAGAAACTGAGCTCTAGAGAAATGAAATGATGTGTCAAAGGTCACCAAGGTAGTAAGTAGCAGAGGCAGGATTAAATTCCCATTTTCCTTACTCTAAAGCCAACATGTAATTAACTGCATATTGCCTTTCCACACAGATTACCTTATACAGACATACTGGTTTAACTAAATTTGATTTAAAACCTAATGGAAAATTGTAGGGGGCAGAGCCAAGATGACAGAGTAGAAACACGGACCTGCTTGAACTCCCCTCAAAGCCCTTAAAATACTTGTAAAAATGACTCTATACCAATTCTAGAGCAGCAGAAGTGACAAAATGACAGAGGCAAACAGATTTCCAGCCCAAGACAGCTGGAAGGCCAACAGGAAGTGTCTATGGCACCGAGTTCAGAGCAGAGCCCAGAATTCCATAGTCCTCAACCCACAAATGACAAAGACAGCTTCAAAAATCAGTGAGAAAGCTCTTTAACTTGAGTGAGAAGGGAGTTTGGTTGGGCCCCAGCCCCAGGGTGGTGGCAGCCACTGCTGCATCAGCAGCTGCTTCTGGAGCTCTCAGCTTATAGACACTGGGGAAATTGAGCTGTTGATCTGGGTCTCAGTTCTGGCTATCCTGGAGTGAGGAAGAATGATGGCATGGTGGAGCTGGTGGGAACTGTGGAGAGGGAATCCTATCTGCGTTCCAGGGCAGAAGAAGTGTTGTGGTTGCTCACACCAAGAGAGGAGTAAATACCTCTCCTTTGACTATGCTACTTTGGAGGAACTGAGAACTTATAGGTCTCTAGAGATATCTCAGAGAACAGCTGCACAAAACGTCTGAAGCCTGTAATACTATACCCTTCACTTGACAAAGGACTTGAAAGTCAAGTAATTGACTGAGAAATGTCCAAAAAGGGGAAAAAATAAGAAAATGGGAGGTTACTTTCTTGGTTAAAGGCATTTTCTTCCATGCTTTCAGGTTAGGAAGAGCAAAACATATAATCAGAGGAAGACCACAAAATGCAACCAGAGGAAGATAGCAAGGTCAAGGCTCCTACATCCAAAGCCTCCAAACACTATGCAATGGTTTCAGGCCATGAAAGAGCTCAAAAAGGATTTGGAAGTCAAGTAAAACATGTGGAGAAAAATTGAGAAGAACAATGAGAGTGATGCAAGAAAATCATGAAAAACGAGTTACCAGCTTGCTAAAGGAGAACCAAAAAATGCTGAAGAAAATAACACCCTTAAAAATAGTCTAAGCCAAATGGCAAAAGAGGTCCAAAAAACCAATGAGAAGAATGCCTTAAAAATCAGGATTGACCAAATGGAAAAGGAGGTCTAAAAGCTCACTGAAGAAAGTAGTTCTTGAAAAATTAGAATGGAGTGGATGGAACCTAATGACTTTATGAGAAATCAAGAAATTATAAAACAATAACAAAATTATGAAAAAAATAGAAAATGATGTGAAATATCTCATTGGAAAAACAGCTGACCTGGAAAATAGATCCAGGAGAGATCATTTAAAAAGCATTGCTCTACCTGAAAACCATGATAGAAAAGATAGCTTAGATATTATCTTCCAAGTAATTATCAAGGAAAACTGCCCTGATATTCTAGAACCAGAGGGTAAAATAGAAATGGAAAGAATTCATTGATCACCTCCTTAAAGGGACCCCAAAAGAAAAACTCCTAGGAATATTGCAGTCAAATTCCAGAGTTCCCAGGTCAAAGAGAAAATATTATAATCAGCCCAAAAGAAACAATTCAAATATTGCGAAAATACAATCAGGATAACACAGGATTTAGCACCTTCTACACTAAGAAAGTGAAGGGCTTGGAATATGATACTCCAAAGGTCAAAGGAGATAGGATTAAAACCAAGAATCACCTGCCCAGCAGAACTGAGTATAATATTTCAGTGGAAAATGAAATTTCAATGAAATAGAGGACTTCTAAGCATTCTTGTTGAAAAGACCAGAACTGAATAGAAAATATGACTTTCAAATACAAGAATCAAGAGAAACATGAAAAGGTAAATAGGACATGTCATAAACCTGGAAAGTCTGTGAGGTCATGTTTTAGCTCAGCTATTTCTGACTCCAGTCCCATGGCTCTGAGCCCTCTGGCAGCTTGCTACTCATCTTGAGGCATGGGGCCTTGAACACTAGAACTCTTGGAGCCTCAGTTTCCTTTGTGAATTAGGGATAATCACACCACCCAGGGTGGAAGAAACAAATGAGAGAATTCATGTGTAGCCCAGGCTTGGAGCTGCTCTCCCAATCCACATTCACACTGGCAGTTCAGGTCCACTGAGGGTTTTACTGCATCTCCCTTCAGGGTTTTAAAGGCAAAGGTTTAATTAGGGAAGACAATGACTGCAAAAGAGCTTGGTGTACAGTCTAATTAGTTCACTGGTTGTTGTCCTTTGTCCTTGAAGATGGCAAAAATAACATCATTGTATTAGAGTTAAGTTATAATGTGTCCAACTGTGTCTGAACAGACCAACATGAGCTCAGGATGCTCTGCCAGAAGTCAGGCACAAATAGTCCATGTGAACATTTGAAATAGATTCTCCAAATCAGTGAATCTTGTATTTCTTTAGGACTCCTTCAGTTCTGCTTTGCTCATGTAACACAGTGACTTCTTTGACACAGGGACAACCTTTGATACTGCTTTTTGGTATATTCTAAAGGTATCAAAGAAAGAGGAAAAGGCTCAAATGTACAAAATATTTCTAGTTTTTTTTTTTAATATTGGCAAAGAATTGAAATCAGAGCAGGGGTATTCATTAAGTGTGTAATGGTAGAACTGTACAAGATATATGAGTGTGTAGGTATCCTGCTGTTCTCTAAGAATTGACAAAGTGAGTTGTTATATACAAACCTGCGAAGCATGAATTTTGGTAGAGTGAAGAGAACAATTTGTAATATAATAATATTATAAAAATAATCAATTTTGAAATGCTCAGAAAATATGATTTGAAAATGACCAACCATAATTCTTGGAAGAATCATGCTCCCCACCTCAGGAGAGATGGTGATGATAAGTACAAAATGTAGGCTGAGGCATGATTTTTGGACATAGCAATACAGTAACTTGCTTTGTTTACTGTTGATATTTCCAAGGGTTTTGCTTGTCTTTATTTCTCTTTGAATGGGAGAGTTATGTGGTGTATATGGGGAAGGGGAGACAGGTGCTAGAAAATACACCTAAAAAAATTGAATTCCAAAAACAAAGAGGTCCTGTTCAAAATTGGTTATGATTTTTTGATTCTATCAAGAAGAGCTCTTCTTGAAAAACGCAATTAGTTTAAGTGTGTAGTATAATTAGTAGGCCTCCATCTTGAGGTTTTTGACAATCTAACATTCTATTATCTACTGATTCTTTGACAATCAGGGTTCCAAAACATCCCAACTCTGGCACAGAGTACATGTCCTCAGGTCTTTTCCAGCTCTCGCTTTTTTTTTTTTATTTCCAGTGGTGTTGAATTCAGATAAGAGTTTGGCTAGCTAGCAGCAGTAAACTGAGACAGGATACCAAAGCAAACCACCCACCCCCAAAACCTTCTCTCTACGCAAAATCTAGAGGAGAAACACAACTCACTCCCAGTTTCGAATGTCACTGTACTCCACCTGGTCTTCCTGGAACTCTGTGTTCACCCTCCACATCTGGCTGTGAATCTTCTCACCATCCAGAAAAGGTTCTCTCAAGTTAAAAGTTTAAGTAGCCCTAGAGGGCATCTCAAATAAAATCAAAGCTTCACCATACATTTTGTTTGAATTACATGAAGTTAGGAAACAAGAGTTATAAAAAATCATTAAAGTAATCATTTCCAGAGGAAAGAATGAGAAAAAAAAATGATTTCCCTAGAACAAAGTCTCTGACAGTGAATGAACAGCTAAATACAGCACTTGCCAAAGTTTGGTCACATAAGAAACTAGTTGAAAATTAGATAGGACCAGACATGACACAGTTCAAAGCTATTAGAACAAAATTAAAAGACAGAAAGCAGAAATTAAAAAGAGGTGATTTAAGACTCAAAATAGTACTAGAAAATGTTAAATGCAAAAAGCCTATATAAAATATTTCATGAAATCACAAATGAAAACTGGCCACACCTAGTTGAATAAAAATGTAAAATGAAAAAAATATACACTTTTTAACTCCTAACAGAGACCTCATAATGGAAACTCCAGACAATTTCTTAGCCAAATTCTAGTGCCTTTAATTCAAAGAACTACATAAAGAAAAAAAAAAAAAGAATACATGTACCAGTTAGCCAGTCAGTATCACTGAAGATCTGGTAGCTACCACTGTAAAGGAGAGGAGTAATTAGAATATACTGTTTTAGAAGGTAGAAGATAAAGTCCAATAATCCATTACACATAAATTAGCGTAGCAGAGTATAGTATTAAAGGTCGCGTAATGGATGGTTAAGGACTGAAACGGAAGAAGAGTTTCTTAAATATCTACTCTATTCCAGGCATTGTCCAAAGCACATTTTAAATGTAATGTCACTGAATCCTCTCAAAAACCCTTTGAGTTAGGTATATTTGTAGAAGACAGTAGAATATTCCCAGTGATTCATGATGAATATTCTTCACCTGAGTAGATACTTTGAATCTTCAACACTAGAGTCGTGAGAAACATGGAGAAATATATGCTTCTGAGCAAATGGAAGGGACAATGTGATGATGTATTCATAATCTAATAAGGGAGAAAAATACACATCTCAGAACTCTACTGTCTTCAGTGATTCTAGAGGGAATAAAAAAACTTGAGAGTAGTTTTGTTATATTATGATTGTATTAACAGACAAAAGATATGGAAAAGGAAGGCAAAAACTCAGATACGAAAAGGAATAATTTAACCATCTTGCATAATAAGAGGAGTGAGAAGATTATGCAAATATGAAATAAGTAGGCTGCCAGAATTTTTTCTTCTGAAATAAACAGGGATAAAATACATATATGCATGTACAATACATGCATATCTATTGAATTTTATGTAGGCATGCATCAAACTCCACCTACTTTCTTGCCTGTCCCAGGGCCCCTGCTGCCAAAAATCCAGCCTTTGCCATCAAGGGGTTGTGCATCTTGGGCTTCAGTAATTTTAACTTGCTAGTGACTGATGAGACCACATGAAATATATGGACCATGAGATCATCAAGCATATCAAGTTCATCTAACCCACGAATATTGTGTTCACAGTTAAGATAAAAAGTTGATAATATAATCAAATTAGGAGAGCAAAGAATACCTTACTTTTCAGATTTATGGAGAACAGAAGAGCTTATGATGAAACAAGAGTTAGAAAACATTATCAAATGCAAAAGGGATAAATTTGGTTACATTTAAAGAAAAGCATTTGCACAAAGTTAATGTAACCAACATTAGAAAGGAAACAGAAAGCTGGGGGGGGGGGGCGGGAATTTTACAACCAGAATCTCTGAAAAAGGCCTCATATCTAAAATATATAAAAAACTGAGTCTAATTTATAAGAATACATATCATTTCCCAGTTGATAAATGGTCAAAGGATAGGCAGATTTCAGGTGAAGGTATTAAAGCTATTTATAGTCAAATGAAAAAATAATCTAAATCACTATTAATTAGAGAGAAGCAAACCAAAACAGCTCTGAGGTACTACACCTATCAGATTGGCTAACATGAAAAAGCAGGAAAATGATAAATGCTGGAGATGTGGAGTTGTTAACTGATCCCACCATTCTGGAGAGCAACTTGAAACTACGCCCAAAGGGTTATAAAACTTTGCATAACTTTTGGCCCAGCAATACCACGTCTAGATATGTACCTGAAAGAGACAATAAAAATAAGAAAATTACTGACATGTACAAAAATATTTATATCAGTTATTTTTGTGGTGGCCAAGAATTGGAAAATAAGGGACAGTCCATCAACTGGGGGATGTCTGAACATGGTGTGCCATATGAATGTAATGAAATGCTACTTTTCCATTAGAAATGATAAACAGAATGACTTCAGAGAGTCCTGGAAGGACTGATGCTGAGTGAAAGGAGAAGAACCAGGAGAACTTTGTACAGAGCAACAATCAGAGTGTATGTGGAATTTTTCTGTTAGACTTAGTCCTTCACTTCCAGGCAAGGACCTAAAAAATTTCTAATGGACACTTGAGGCAAAATGTCATCCACATCCAGAGAAAGAGCTATGGAATTGGATTGCAGAATGAAGCAGACTATTTTCTCTTGTATTTTGTTTTCTTTTGGTATGTTTTCTCTCATGGTTTCTCTCATTCATTTTAATTTTTCCATGCAACATGACTAAGGTGAAAATGTATTTAGTAATTCTGTATGTGTAGAGCCCATATAAGATGGCATGCCGTCTCAGGGATGGAGAGGGATGAAGAGGGAAGAGAAGGGGAGAAAATCTAAGATTTATGAAAATGATTGTAGAAAACTGAAGATAAATTAATTAAATAATTACAAAGCAGGAATGATGAGTGGGTGTACTTCATGAAGGACTTACGTGAACTGATGCTGAGTGAAGTGAGCAGAATCAGGAGAACGTTGTACACAGTCACAACAACATTGTGTGATGACTGACCATGACAGACTTCCTCTTCTCAGTAATACAAGGTTGATAGACAACTCAAAAATACTCATGGGGGAAAATATGTACTCAGTTTTGGTGGGTAGGTGATTCTTGGCTGTAATACCAGCTCCTTTGCCCTCCAGAATATCATATTTCAAGTCCTCCTTTCCTTTCCTTCCTGTCCTGTCCCCTGTCCTCTCCCAAAACCATAAACCTACTATACTCTGAAACTAACCTCATTAAAGGGGCCATGCCTTGGCTACTTCTTAAACAGGCCTATTCAATGAATGGGCATTGTCTCACCCTAAGTGAGTATCTGCAAAGACTTTGGCTTAAAAGGCCCAAGGTCTCCCAGTGCATCCTGGGTCATCTCCAGTCATCCTGAGGAATATCAGGTCACTGGATTCAGATGGCTCTGGAGGAGAAGTGAGGCTGGTGACCTGCACAGCCCTCACTTACTCAGAACAAAGTCAAGTGTAAGTCATGTCATCATTTCTCTGATGGCATGGTCTTCCTCGACAACAAAGGACGAACACAACTCATGGAGGAAAAGGCTAGCCACATCCAGAAAAAAAGCTAAGGAGTCTGAATGCAAAACAAAGCAGACTATGTACTCTCTTTTTTTGTTGTTGTTTCTTCTTTTTCACGGTTCCTCCTGTTGGTTCTAATTCTTATTTACGACATGACAAATGTAATAATATGTTTAATGTGAATGTATATGTGAGCCTATATCAGATTGCAAGCCATCTTAGAGAACTTAGAACTCAAAATCTTATGAAAGTGAATGTCTAAACTATAAATAAATAAATGAATATAAAAGACAAAAGAATATTTTCTTCATCCACTGCCATGAGAGGGTCACTCTATTGGCAAGATTCAAACATTCTATAGGAGGAAAAAATCTTTAAAGTCATTTGCAATGGCAATACAATTTAAACGCAAAACACTTTAGGCCTGTTGGAGTCAGAATATTTCAAAGACAACGTTGAGAAAATTTGGTTTCACATGTTTAACATTGATTCCTGCATTGCTGTCTCAATTCTTTACTATTGCTTGAGTAGAAAGAGGTTCCTGATAGAGTTATAATAATATGGAACAGAAAAAACAAAACAAAACAAAACTAGTTATAGTGGTAAAGCAGCAGGGAGAAGTACAGGCAAATTCACCCTCACTCCTCCCAATTGCACCATAAAGACATAGAAAATGCACAACCCTTAGTAGTACCTGGGAAGTAAAAAGAGATTCACAGTGAGTCATTTTCCAGCTCAGGTAAGAATAGGTCAGAGCAGCCTGAGAGGTCTGGGAACAATGGGGAGAAACTCTAGCTACTATTAAATTATGTGGAACTTTGTATCATGGGGGCTCAGTGAGAACCTTTGCATAACTCTGCACCAGAATTAGGAAAAAATTTATCAGGCCTACATAGAGGGCCTGACCTTATGCAGATGGAAGTAGGGTCTCACTGGAGACTGTGCTGCTTGCTACTCAAGGTTGGGTCATGTTCCTAGTGAGAGACTGAGGCAGGGCCCTATGGTTAAGAGTAGCAGTCTAAGCAACATTCTGAAGAATGTTTGTGGACCCTAGACTCTGTTCTCATCAAGGAGTATGTACAGAAATGAGCAGAAAGTGTGAGACTCTGACCCCAGTGGCAAATCTGGTAGAGCTCCAGTGCCCACCCCTTCCCAGACACTGTCATTGAAAACCCAAAGGAAGAAAGCTGGACCAAAGGGAAACCTACAGTTATGTCACTTTGCAGCTGTAGTTTTTCCAGCTACCTGATATTAGGTTGAGTCCAGTAAGGAATAAGATTGAAACCTGAAGTCAAGATCAGTGAATTTTAGACTTCAGACCAGCAGTGCATTTCTCAGAATTACCTAGATCAAACATATATTTACAGGTTCTATTCCTGATGTCCTTGAAAAATATATTACTCAATACCCAATGAAAGCCACAACAGGACTTGTGAGGACACAAATTTGCCCCAGACATCTCTCCACAAATCCAGAGAGCCAGAAATTAATAAAAAGTTCAAAATCCAGAAGCTTACCCTGAAGAATGAGGAAACAAATAAGTGGAGCAAGGAAGGCAGTGTCAAGGCAGGGGCTCACCTGAACTCTCTCCCAAACTCTTCAACTACCTTTAAATAATGATTGTAAACAAATTCTTGAGTGGCACAACCCACAGGAACAGAGAGGAGAGAAACAATTTTCCATTCCAAGATAACTTAGAATGTCAGCAGAAAAGTTCTGTTGAACTAGGCTGAAGGCAGAGCACAGTCCAGGGCAGATCTGCACCCTGAAAACCAGGAGCATGCTTCAGGGAAACTGAATCAGTGACAGCAACAGCAGTTTCCAAACCTCTTAATCCATACACAGTAATGGCATCAGAAAAAATTTCAGAAGATTTATAAGAGTACCTTTGCTGGCACCAGGAGTAGGACTCGGTTGCGTATGTGAGTCACAGTTCTGAGTCTTAGTCCCGGTACTGGGAGGAACACCAGTAGAGCAGATCTTGTGGGCACAAGGGAGGAAAGATCCTGGTCACAGGTCCAAGATTGAAAAGAGTGCTTGTGGTCACTCACAAACCAGTGCACAGTACAGGCGAGTAGTAAACACACCACTCCCTAGATCATACCACTTTACAAGAGCCAAACACTTACAAAAATTCCCCAGAATTACCTCTAAAAATAGTTCCACAAAAACCTGAAGACTGGGACAGTGATCCCTCCAGTTGAGAAGTAGAGCATAGTGTTCAAATTCAAGACATAGATTTGGAAAATGAACAAACAACAGAAAAAAATTTCTGACCTTAAAAAGTTATTATGGTGACAAGGAAGATCAAAAGACACACTCAGAAACAGAAAATACATTCAAAATTCCTGCATCCAAAGCCTTAAAGAAAACATGAATTGGTCTCAGGATATGGAAGAGTTCAAAATGGATTTAAAACAATAAATAGGAGAGGTAGAAGTAAAATTGAAAAATGAGAATGATGGAAGAAAATCCTGAAAAATGTCAACAGGTTGGTACATGAGACATAAAAAAAAATTAGTGAAGGAAATATCAGCTTAAAAACATAATAGTTCATATAGCAAAAGAGGCACAAAAGTCCTATGAAGGCCAGGATGCCTTGAAAAGCAGAATAGGCCAAATGGAAGAAGACATTCAACAATTCACTGAAAAGTACTCCATAAAAGGTAGAATTGGCCAAATGGAAAAGTAGGTACAAATGTTCATTGAAGAAAACAATTTCTTAAAAGTTAGAATTCATAAGTGGAGGCTTATGACATTATGAGACATCCACAAATAAAGACAATCAAAAGATTAAAAAAAAATAGAAGAAAATGTGAAATGTCTCATTGGAACAAGAAATAACATTGAAAATAGATCCAGGAGAGAAAATTTAAGAATTGGTGGACTACTTTAAAGTCATAATAAAAAAAGAGCCTGGATATCAACTTTCAAGAAATTATCAATGGAAACTGCTCTGACATTCTGGAACCAGACAGTAAAACATAAATTGAAAAAAATCCATTAATCATGTCCTGAAAGGGACCACAAAATAAAAATTCCCAGGAATATTATAGATAAATTCCATATGTATTTGATCAAGGAGGAAATATTGCAAGTAGCTAAAAAAAAAATTCAAATGTGAGGGCAGAGTCAGGATAACAGAAAATTTAGAAACTACTGCATTAAACGATCAGAGGGCTTAGAATGATATTCTAGAGGCCAAAAAACATAGGAGTGCAACTAAGAATTGATGAGGTTGAGGGGTGCTGTGGACCCCAAAATACAGACAGTCTGGGTCCTGCTCCAATGAATTCAAGCCAAGCCTTCTTAAAGCCAAAGAAAACAAAGTTTATTAAAGATTCGTCATCTTGGATTGGCTCTTAAGGAGCCTAAGCGTTTGTAATGTTTGTATTCACAAGCAGACCAGATAGAATCCCAGCTAGACACAGTCTGAGCTGGATTGAATCTGAGTGCCTTCATGGAGGGGAGATGGAACTAAATACAGAAAAGACTATAAGAAGGATCTGGGGGTGATCTGATAGTCTACAGTGATGGGAGGAGGGGTTTAGGGAGGGTCTTGAGGAGTCAAGACCAAGCATTGGAACAGCTGGAGGCAATGAGGAGATATCAGACAATGGAGGGTTTGGGTGGGAAGCAGGTGGGCAATCAAGAGGTAACAGATAATGGTCATAGATTTGAGTATGAAAAACCAGGTTAAGTGGGGAGATTCAAAGAGAATTCAAGGAAGTTCCCGGAGTCTGAACCCCATCAGAATGACCTACCCAGCAAAACTGAGTATAATGCTTCAGGGAGAAAAAACAGACATTTAGTCACATAGAGGGTTGTCTAAGATTCCTGTTAAAGATATGAAGGCAAATAAAGCAGGATCTTTTGTTGTGTTTTTATTTCTACCAAGAAGTGTAATGCCTCTGGATAATATGATTAAGGAGCATCTTTCCCACCCATTTTTGGGCCTGGGAAGATTTGGAGTAAGATAAGTAACCTTTGGTTAATGAGTCCCTGGTTCTCAAGGAATGTGATGCTTTCTGGTTCTGAAAAGTGTATAAAGACTCTCAGGTGGGGCTTTACTTTGGGGCTTAGTTTGTGGAAGAAGGTTTGCATGCCAGATGGGACTCTGTGAAGTCAGTAAGCAGTCCCCTGGCTTTGAAAACCCAGATGTTTGTGCTACCCTCTCTGGGAACTGTGGTCAGACAGTTGGACCTATTTGTTGATTTGTGATATATATATTTTGATTATGTTCAGACAGAGGAAGCCATGTCTGTTGATCTTTTATTTCTCTGTCTTTTCTTTGAAGTTCAGGGTGCTGACTCCACCAAACCAGGTGAATGATATATATGCTTGATTAAAGGAATGATGCATGTGCTTGATTAAACTGATTGTTAACCCTTCAAAAGTTGCCTTTCCTTTTAGAGAAGTAGATCAACTAACCCATGATAGCAGGTCCCCATGATTATGTGGAGGTGCTTACTGATAGAAAAGACCAGAACTGAATAGAAAATTTGACTTTCAAATACAAGATACAAAAAAAGCATAAAAAGGTAAACAGGAAAGAGAAATCATAAGGGATTCTTTAAGGTTACACTGTTTATATTCCTACATGAAAAAATGATGTTTATAACTCTTAAAGACTTTTTCATTATTAAGGCAGTTAGAAGCAGTATACACAGAAAGCGGAGGTATGAGCTGAATTTGATGGTATGGTTATGGGGAAAGCAGGGGGGAACACACAAACTTTCTCCCATTAAAATTGGCTCAAAGAGGGAACAATAGGCACACTGATCTGGGTGTAGAAATCTGTCTTACCATATGGGAATATAAAAAGTGGATAAGAGAGGGTGGGGGGACCACACAGATGAGGAGGCAGTTTTCAGGAGCTATAAGTCAGAAAGAAAACACTTTAGAGAATGAACAGGGTAAAAGGAGAAAATGAATACAATAAAGGAGGGAAATAGGAGGTAGAGAAATACATAGCTGATAATCATTAATGTGAAAAAATGTTTACAGTTTCTCTGATAAAGACTTTGTTCTCAAATGCAGAGAAAACAGTGACAAATTTATAGAAATAAGAGCCATTCTTCATTTGATAAATGGCCAAAACATATGAACAGGAAATTTTCAGACAAAGTAATTAAAACTATCTCTAATAATATTAAGAAAATACTCTAAATTACTATTGATGAGAGAAATGTAAATTAAAACTCAGCTACTATATCACAGCTGTCAGATAGGTAAATATGACAGAAAAGAAAAATGACAAGTGTTGAAGGGGTTATGGCAAAATAGTGTGCTACTAATGAAGTTGTATCCTGATCCACTCATTTTGGAGAGGAATCTAGAGCTGTAACCAGAAGGATATAAAACTGTACATACTCTTTGACCAAGCAATACCACTACTAAGTTTGTATCCCAAAGAGATAAAGAACAAAAAGGAAAAGGATCTGTGTGAACAAAAAATCTTTATCGCAGTCCTTTTAGTGATGCCAAAGAATTGGAAATTGAGAGAATGTCCTCAGTTGGGGACTAGCTGAACAAGTTGTTGTATGTGATTGTGATGGAATACTCTTGTCCTTTTAATAAATGATGAACAGACAGATTTCAGAAAAAGCTGAAAATATTTACATGAACTGATGCTGAGTGAAGAGAGCAGAACCAGGAAAACATTATACACAATAAGAGCAACATTGTGCAATGAGCAACGTTGATAGACAAGTCTGTGCAGCAAGACAATGATATAAGACAATTCCAAAAGATTCATGATGGAAAATACTATCCACATCCAGAGAAAGTCTTATGGGGTCTGAATGCAGATCAAAGCATGTTTTCAACTTTTTGTTTTTGTTTTGTGTTTCTTTTGGTTTTCCCCTTTGGATCTGATTCTTTCAAAATATTACTAATGTGGAAATATGTTTAATATGATTGTACGTATATAGCTTATATCACATTGTTTGCCATCTTGGGGAGGGGGGAGGGAAGGGAGAGGGTCAGAAAAAAGTTTCGAACTCAAAATCTTATAAAAGTGAATGCTGAAAACTGTCTTTATATGCAATTGGAATAAAAATAAAATATTGTAAAAATAAAAAAGGAAACTGAGGCTCTAAAACATTAAATAAGTTCCTTAAAACACTAAAAACCAAAAAGCAATGATGAGCAGGATGCTCTCAGAAAAACCTGGAAAGATTTACATGACCTGAGGCTAAGTGGAATGAACAGAACCAGGAGAACATTTTACACAGTAGCAGCGATACTGTGTGAGTATCTACTATGACTAACTTTGCCATTCCCAGCAATCAATGATCCCAGACAAATCTGTAGGATTTATGATGAAAGGTGGTGTCCATTTCCAGAGAAAGAACCAGTAAAGCCTTAATGTAGATCAACGATCCTTTTTCTTTGGTTTTCTTGGGATATTTTTTTGGTCTGTGTTTTATATGGAAATGTGTTTTGCTCGACTACAACTGTATAACATATGCCCAATTGCTTGCCTTCTCAATGGGGCAGAGCAGGGGGTAGTGAGAGAGAACTTGGAACTCAAAAACCTTTAGAAAAAAAGATTGTTAAAATTGTATTTATATGTAATTGGGAAAAATAAATTATTGCACAAAAAGAATGAGGAAACAAAAAAGAATCTTACCACTAAAAGGTGTTAGAATCATAGGAATGCTCAAGCAACGAACTCAGAATAAGTGAATGAGTTCAAAACATCTATAAACAAAGCCTCAGAAGAATTTGTGGAGAAATTCAGCTAGACTTTGTGTTGTAATTTTGTCACTTTTTTCCAGTAGTGTCTTGATTCTTTTTGACCCCTTTTGTGGTTTTCTTGGCAAAGATACTGGAATGGTTTGATGTATTCCATCTCCAACTCCTGCAGATGATGAAACTATGGCAAACAGGGTTAATTACTTTGCCCAGGGCCACATAGCTACTAGCCTATGTACTGCACCACTTAGCTTCCCTCCCTAAAAGTTAAAATGATTGAAACAAGGTTATGGTTACGTGAGACAACAAATTTCATTAAAACAAAACACAAAAAAATCAAAAATAGATGGAAATTTAAGTTATCTCCCACCAAAAGCAGCTAACTTGAAAAACAGATCAAGAATAGAAAATATAAGAAAAAGACTATCTAGAAACTGTGACCAAAAATAGAATCAGATGTTTTATTTCAAAAAATCACATCTGGTCAGATATCTTAGAATCAGGATGCAAAATAGAAGTAAAAATAAACCACCAATCACCTTCTGAAAAAAACCTTAAAAGTAAAATTCCAGGAACATTGTTACCTAAATCCAGAGCTATCTAGTCAAATAAAATATAGTACCATCAGCCAGAAAGAAAGAATGTAAATGCCAAGCAGTTCATCAACATTAAACCCAATTTGATAATCACTATTATAAAAGTAGAGAATGTGGAGTATCATATCCCGCAAGGCAAAAAAAGACTTAAAACCAAGAATAACTTCCCCAGCAAAACGGTTTATAAGTATACAGAGTATGAAATCCAGAACTGATTAGTAGCTGAATTTTGTGTTCGTCCTTCATTGCCGAAGATAGAGAAATTAGAGAAATGATGACATGACTTACTCTTGACTTTGTTTTGAGTGAGACAGGGCTGTGCCAGTCCATTCAGAGACCTGATATTCCTCAGGATTACTGGAGATGACCCAGGATGCACTGGGAGACCTTGGGCCCTTTAGGCCAAAGTCTTTGAAGGTACTCACTTAGGGTCAGTCAATACCCATTCATTGAATAGGTCTGTTTAAGAATTAGCCAGGGAATGGCCCCTTTAATCAGGTCAAGAAAAAGAAAGATATTAGGATGGGTGGGAAACAGCTACAGTTACTGTTCATAATCACTGCCAAGCTAGGAGGGTCCAGAGGAGCCCTTCAGCAGGGCCTGAATGGAGTCCTAGTTTCAGTGTGCAGTAGAATTAAGGTTTTGGGAGCAGAGACGACAGGGGACAGGAGAGATAAGAGGAGAGGGGAGGGGAAGGGAGTGAAAGGGAGAGGGAAGGGGAGAGGGATGGAAAGGGGAGGGGAGGAGAGGAGAGGGAAATATAAAGGAGCCAGTAAAACCCAAGTCAACTGGGCATCTTTTGGCCATCCAAGTTTACCTTACTTTGGAGAGGAAAAGGAAGGGGAGGTGGAGGCATACAGAAGAGGAGGAACCATTCATAGCAATAATCACTGTAACCAGCTTCTAAAATCTTCATTTTAGAACTTGCCTTGGTGGCATGATACTTGATAGAAGAGTATGTGTGTAACTTTGAGTCTTATAATACTCGGTAGGAGAGTATGCATGTTCTGTGGAGCAAACGTGACTCTTGAAGGTGATAAAGAATTTGACTGGAGAACGATTTAACCTGGTCATGGGATATTATTCCCTGCACTGTGTTTCTGTACATGATGGTAGTGTGGGGTTGGGGACTTTCCAGGGATATTAATTAACTCTGTGACCCTGTTACCACTTTCTCTGGAGGATCACTTTTGCAAATAAGCATGATTATGTACCAATGACAGTCTTAGTTTTCTTAGCACCAGTTTACCTTATATAATAAATTTATAAAACCAGACTGTATAAAAGGGTGTTCTAATTGTATGAGTAGGTCTTTGACCTTTCTTACTGGTAATTGCTACTTTTACCAATAAATAGATTATGTTCAGACTTTTGTGCCTCTGCTTCACTTAATCACAGATGTAATGTGACCAGGGGGAGAGTGAAATACAAATTTCCAATAATTCCCAATGCAAAAGGCTGACCTGTATAGAAACTTGGAAATACAAAGACTGAAGTACAAAGAATATAAAAGTTAATATGAATGTGAAATTATGAGGATCTAAAGGAGAAGAAACTCTTTCCACTTCGATACATACGGTGATATATATAACTCTCCTTACTTCCACAGAACCCTGTCATCTTAAGAGGTCATTAAGGAAATCTAATGTCAGCATCTACAAATAGTTGTTGAAAATGTTTTAATTAAGTGTTTTTTGGTGTCATGTTTTTTACATGGTCATAGTTATCCTCAGTATCTGCTGCCTACTCCACCCAGAAAGTCATCTTCTATAGAATATAGTATTTATTTAAGACAAAAAAAAATTAAGAAGAAAACAATCAGCATAACTAATTAACCCACTGGAAAAAGCTAAATATTTGTGCAACGTGTATCAGCTGTGGATTTCAACTCTTCACAAATGGATGTCTTAAGGATGGACTCCAGCATATCTTAATTGGAATTGTATTTGATCTTTATACTTCTGTTAAATTGATTTAAAATTCTTAGTGTGTTTGATTGTTCTGTTCATATTGTTGTTGTCAATATTTATATTCTTTTCTTGGTTTGCCTTCGTTCACTCTGCATGAATTCATATAGATATTTTTCTCCTTCTTTCTTATCTTCACACATAATTTCTTACTGTAGAGTTATATTCCATTATGCTTGCCACAATTTGTTTAAGCATTCCCCAATCAATGGGCATCTACTTTGTTGTTTCCAATTCTTTGATATAACAAAAAATACAATATTTTAAGAGTACATAGGGATTTGATCATGGCTATCTTGGGGTATATGCCCCATAAGGGAAAAATCTGGTTCAAGTGATATGAAAATTTTATCCACTTAATCTGCATTATTCCAAATTACTTTCCAAAATGTTTATACCATCTCTTTGCTCCACCAACAAAGAATTAGTGTATCTATTAATTCAAAATGCCTACAGCATTTGCTGTTTAAATTTTTCTTGTCAGGTTCACTAATTTTCGGCATAAGAGGTAAATATTTGTGGTTTTTTGGTGTCTTTTTAATTTGAGTTTACTGGCTAGGTTTCTTACTCAAAGATCAAGCCTTAAGACAAATTGAGTCTGGAGCTCATAGACAGGAAAATAGGTCACTCCCTTCCTGGTACAGAGTTAATGTAAATGCTAAATATTAACTCTTTGTTTTTTGCCCTTGAACACTGAAGCTCGTCCCCAGCCAGTGTGAATTATTTTTATTAAAGGAGCCCTTGAATAACTACTTTAAAGAGGTCTATTCACTGAATGGGTAGATCTTTCTCAAAGTGAGAATTGGGAAAGACCTTAGCCTAAAATGTCCAGGGTCTCCCTCTACATCCTGGACCATCTTCAGTTTTAATGAATATCTGGCTGCTGGACCCAGATGACTCTGGAAGAGAAAGTAAGGATGGTGACCTTGCACAGCCCTCCCTCACTCAAATCAAAGTCAACTGCAAGTCATTTCATCCTCTCCCTGATGTCATGAGCTTCTTGGAGAGTAAAGGACAAACACAAGCAATAATGTAAAATGTGTTGCCACATTAGTTATGTGTTGAAAGAAGAAATAGAATAAAAAGAAAAAAAACCATGATCAGCATTCTGCCTCCATCAGTTCTTTCTCTGGATATGAATAGTATTTTCTATGATGAGTTTTTTGGAATTATCTTGGATCTTTGTATTGCTGAGAAGAGCTGAATTAATCATAGTTGAGCATCTCACATTCTTCCTGTTACTGTGTACAGTATTTTCCTGGTTCTGTTCACTTCACTCAGTATCAGTTTTTGTTAGTCTTTCTAGGTTTTTCTGGGCATTTTCCAACCTAGTTACTTAACTTTTGAATCCTTTGTGAAGAGGAAGGTATACTCAGGGGACCTGAAAGTTCTTGGTTCCTCCAAGGTGGCACAATCAAGAGACAGGAGTTGACTTCTCTCCTAGGTTGCACTCTTGTCTGGGAGCAACTACAAGCTTTTCTGCCAGCATCTGCAAATAGAATTCTCTATTCAGAGCCTCCACCAGCTCCACCACAGCAGTCATCCTCCTCAGTCCAGGACCACTACTCAGGGCTGAGACTCAGATCAGCAGCTCAATTCCCCCAGGGTCTTTAGGCCAAGGGCTCCAAAAATGGACTGCTACTTTCACCTCTTGGGACCAGGACTAGAGGAGGTCCCTGCTCCCTTCTCACCCAGGTGGAAGAACTTTCTCACTGATCTTCACAGCAGTCTTTGGCATTTGTGGGTTGAGGGATCCAGGAATCATAGCTACAGCCATGGTGCCATGAAGCCTACTCTGGTCCTGTCCCTACCATACTGTGTGGCCAAGGCCAGGCTATGCTCTGCTCCGAGCCTAGTACAATAGACCTTTCCTGTAAGCCTTCCAGCCTGCTTTGGACTGAAAATCTCTTTCACTCTATCATTATGTGGCTTCTGCTGCTCTATAATTTGCTTAGAGTCATTTTTTACAGGTATTTTATGGGCTGTGGAGGGAGAGCTTCTACAGGTCATCCTTCTACTCTGCCATCTTGACTCTGCCCCCCATTCCTGTATTCGTGGCCTAAATCCCACTTCATCATAATATATAATCCTTATATCCTTTCTGTGTTTTATAAGCTTGTAGAGATATACAATTTCCCCTCATTGCTTCTTTGGCTGCATCCCAGAAATTTTAGGGTGTTGTCTCATTATTGTCATTCTCTTTGATGGAATTATTGCTTGTTTCCATGACAGTGTTTGCCCTAATTATTATTCAGGATCATTTCATTTCCAAATCATTTTGAACATATCTTTCAATGGCCCTTTATTAAAGGTAATTTTTATTGCACCATGTTCTGAAAAGGATGCATTTAATATTTCTACCTTTCTCCATTTGATTATGACATTTTTCTGCATTAGCACATGGTCAATTTTTTGTAGGAGCCATATGTTGCTGGGAAAAAGGTATATTTCTTTCTATCCTTATTTAGTTTTCTACAGGAGCTTATCAAATCTATCTTTTCTAAAATTTTATTTATCTATATCCTTAACTTTTTTCTCCTTTATTTGTGATTAGGTTCAGCTACTTCTCATTTAGCTTCTCCTTAGAAATATGGATGCCACACCATTTAGTGCATGTGTGTTTAGTATTTATATTACCTCATTGTCTGTGGTACCTTTTAGCAAGACATCATTTCTTTAGTTGTGTCTTTTAATTAGATTTAATTTTGCTTTTGCTTTGTCTGAGATCATGATTGCTACCCTTCCTTTTTTTTTTTTTTACTTCATCTGAAGCATAATATATTCTGCTCTAGGCTTTTACCTTTGCTCTGTGCATGTTTCTCCTTTTCAGATGTATTTCTTGTAAATAAAAAGTTTTATGATTCTGTTTTTTAATCCACTTTGCTATCTGCTTCCATTTTATGGGGGAATCCATCCCATTCACATTCACAGTTATGATTAGTAACTGTGTATTTCCCTCCATTCTATTTTTCTGGTTTATACTTTCTCTCTCTCTCTCTCTCTCTCTCTCTCTCTCTCTCTCTCTCTCTCTCTCTCCTTTTACCCTGATGCTCCTCCTGCTGTTTCCTTTCAGACCACCACTTCAGTCAATCTACCCTCACTTCTGTCAGTCTCATAATTTTTCTTTGCCCCTTCCCCTCGTACTTTATTCTAGGACAAAATAGGTATGTATAGGGTAAAAGTGTTTATGTTATTCCCTCTTCATCTAAACCTGATGAGAGTAAGGTTCAAGCAATGCTCAGTGTACTACCTTTTTATCTCTACTGTGATAGGTATTTCACACCTCCGTGTGATATAGCTTACCCCATGTGGCCTCCCCATTTTCTCTTCAACCAATACAATCCTTTTTTTTGAACCTAATATATTATATCATTTCATCAAATCAACTTACAACCATTCCCTCTGTCTATATATACTATTTTCAATTGCCCTAATAGAGGTACAAATCTTAGGAGTTACGAGTGTCCTCTTCCCATCTAGGGAATGTAAACTGTTTAGCCTTATTGAATTACATATTGTTTTTTCTTTCTTCTTTACCTTTTTAACTTCTCTTGAGTATTTTGTTTGAAAGTCAAATTTTTTGCTCACTTCTGGTCTTCTCCCCAGATTTAAGTTGTCTGAAGGATCTTCATCTCACTTCTTCCTGAGTAGGGACAAGTAACCTTTTAAAGAACCTATTTCTCACAGGTGATAATCACTGCATCATCCTCATCTCCCTGCATCAAATATCTCCCTTTACTTGTAGGATCGTTCAATGATAGAACCTCTTCCAACAAGTAAAACAAAATCTCCTTCTTTTTCATTCCTTTTCAGTCTTTACCTTCTGCTCCTCACCCTTTCCCTTGCAGGCTGTTCTCTTCCTGAAAGACCACAAAGATGAACTTCCTCTTCTTGTAAATCTTCAATTTGACTTGTGTATACCACACATTCTACTCTTTGCTTCTATGCACCCCTTTTCCTTCCATGCGTACTCATATTTTGCAGTGTAAACTCACCAAAGCGTTTATTCACCTGTAGGTAAAGTGTTGTGAGGTTCTGTACATAACATATCAAGCCCAACTCTTGAAATTAGATCCACCTGTTTTGTGCCTTCACCCTTCTCTCCTTGTATACATTGATAAAGAATTCTCTTACTGTCCCCTTTATCTCACTGCCGTGTTGATATATTTTGTTTTCATTCACTCTTCCTACATTTCAATTATCTGTGATATTCAAGCAGCAAGTAATGTCTTTGGGTCTCATTTTCTTTCTGTGACTGTTTCATGTACCTCTTTATTGTTGAATGTCAATCTTTCCTCATTTGTGGTTAAACTCAGACTTTTAAGGTAGTTCACTCTTGACTGCATTCCCACTTCCGTTGTTTTCCTTAAATACTTCATTCCATGATAGGCATGTGTCATTTGGATTTCCTTTCATTTAGATTTCCTGGTCTTTTTCTTGGTCACTTGGAGATTCTGTTATTTCTCATTTGAATATTTAAATTTACCTGCTTTGTTTTTAGATTTTTGTAACCTTAGGTTTTGTTCTAGAGTTAATCTATAAATTATCATATTTGATATTTCAATTTCTATATCCAGAAGTTCTTGGCAGTTTCACTGTATATTGTTTCCCTTATAGCTTGTTTTAGGCTTTTCATTTTCTTTTGGGAGTCACATAATCCTTGTTTTCTCTACACATAGTACCTTCAAGATCAGCATGTTTTTTCTTAAAAAAGAGGGCATATTTTCTTTGATATTATTTCTTTTTTAGTTTTCTTCTTTGGTATTGTCCTTGACGTCTGTCTATTTGCTTTCCCATTCAATTGTATTTTGTTTCTGTGATGAGTATTTCCATCAAAGATTCAAGTTTTTCTATTTTACCAATTACTTTTGTCCCACAGTACATAAATTCAGATGTCAGAATTTTAATTTCTTGAAATCTCTCAGCACCAGTGTGTTGTGGTCCCATCTTTTCCACAAATTCTAGAGTCTCTGTCTCATCAAGTGTTGTCATTTTCCTTTCTTTTGCAGTATTTTTTCATGGAGGCATGAGCTTATTTGCTAGATCTAGAAGCATATAGCCTTTGGCTGTTTAAGTTTTCCCTGTTGATTTATCTTCTTACGTTTAAGGTCTTTCAATTTTCTTCCTCCTGAGGACTTCGGTAATTTCAATTTCTTATTCCCCTCATTTTTCTTTATTACTCAATTTCTGTCTTTGTTCACTATGATAATGAAGTCTCTGGTGGTTAGACCTCAAGACATCTCAGGTTCCTCCCTCACTAGGAATTGCCTTGAAACTCACTGGAAACAAAGCAATTAGAAAACAGAAATAATGGCTCTAACAGAGTATAATAAATATTAAAACTGTTAAAAGAATCCAGAACAATGGAAGAAAATGTAAGGCATTTCATATCAAAAGTAACTAACCTCAAAAAGACATCAAGCAGAGGGAATTTATGAATCATTGGGATACTTGAATGCCATAAACAAATAAAGAGCATACACACTGTATTCCAAGAAATCTTAGAAGAAAGTTGCTTTCATCTTTGAAAACAAGAGGAAAAAGTATAAATATAAAAACCTTCTGGAGACCTCTAGAAAGAAATAAAGAATTTGAATGGTTTTAATTTGGCTATAAAATTGAAGAGGCTTGCTGAAGTAATTAGAAATCAGAATCCAAGAGTATACTTTTTACAATATATACACTTGCAACAGAAAAATGTAAAATGCTAATATAAGATTTGAAGCAGAAACTATTTCGCTAACGCTCATATAAAAACAATGGTAAAGTTGGCAGTAAGGATGACACACAAAGAAAAAACAAAAGCAGACCAAAATAAATACTCTTACTAATTACATTTTGATGAAAATTATCACAGACTTGTGGTTCACATTAATTCATATAGAAAGTGAATTAATTTTATATATTAAACATGTATGCCCAAAATGGCATGCTATTTATTTTTTTAAAAGAAATAATGAGAGAACAGAAAAAAAAACTCAATTTACACCACTCCAAAATCCAGCAATTACTCAAAAAAGATAAAAAATTAAAACATCTTCACAGTTAGTATAAATAAAAAATTATTTTAAAATAAAGTGACTTTAAAACTAAGAAATCAAAATACTTTAATCTTAAAAAAGAATTTGTCTAAGAACAAATTAAATAAAAATTTCCTTAAGCAAAATGACAAAAATGGTAGAACAAGAAGTTTTTTGACTTGCAAATCTAGCAGCAGTTAGAGAAAAATTGTATTTCTATTTATTTACATCAGTTAAAGAAAAAAAAAAGCAGATCAGTGAAGGAGACATATACCTACAAAAAACTCTAAAAGCATCAGTTATTATATTTTATATACTATACATATTATATATTATTTCTTTGTTACATATATTATATATATAATATTACATATTGTATATACTTATTATATAATGTACATTATATATCATATATAACATATAATACATATTACATCATGTCAATATATCACATGATATCATACGATATTATATCATATTATGTTATATTCTATGATGTTATCTTTTAACATGTTATATTACATCATGTTATATCACATTACATTATTTAATTCTATATTCTATCATGTATATTATATGATGTTATACTATACTATACTGTACCAAACTATACCATACCATACCATACCATACCATACCACACCACACCACACCGCACCATACTACACCATATCATACCATATCACACCACACCACATCATACCACACCATGTTATGCTATATTATGTTGTGTTGTGTTATGTTATATTATATTGTATTGTATTATATAGTATCGCATCATATCATATCATATCACATCACATCATATCATATCACATTACATCACATCATATCACATGTTATATTATATTCCATTATATTATACTGTATCATATCATATTGTATTACATTGCATTACACTGCATTACGCTGCATTATGTTGTATTATATTGTATTGATATATCTCATTAGCCAACAAAACAGAAATCTTTAAAATGTGAGGTTAACAAAAGTGAAAGAAAAATATAACATTGTCTTAATAAATTTTAAAATGACTTTTTTTAAAAGACCAACAAAAGAGATAAATCATTAAGTAATGTGATTTTAAAAAGAAAACACCTACATCACTAGAACCAAATTTATTAAAATTGTGAATTCATTATTAAGAAATAACAAAGGAAAATACTAATTAAGAATCATTTCACCAAATCATATACTAATTAAACTGACAAACTGAAAAGATTATTTTTGAAACAGGAAACCTTGCAAATGTATAGAAGAAACAGAGGTGATAAACATGTTTTGAATATGAAGTTTAACAGGCCATAAATGAACACTCAAGAAAAAAATCCCTAGGACCAGATGGATTTGCCTGTTGATTGTATCAAAAATTTATATAACAATTTATTGCAATATGACATAAACTGGTAAGAAAAAGAGGAAAATAAAGCTTATACTCAATTTCTTCCTCTGTGTTCCCAATACATAAACCAGGGAGAGCAAATTATAGAAATAAATTTATAAATTAATATTCTTAAAGAATATTAATCTATAAATTAATATTCCTAATGAATATTCATGCAAAAATTAAATAATATATTAGCAAGTTGCTATAATAAATACTGTAAAAAGTAAATAATATTACAAGGCTTGACTTGGCTATATCATGAATGCAGAGACAGCTCAATATTGGGCAAACTATAACAATTATAACCCACATATTAAATAATGACAAATGTTTTTTAAAAAACTAGAAAGCATAGTTATGAAAATCTTTCCTTGACATGATAACTAGTATCTGTCAAAAATCAGGAAGCAGCATGATTTGTAAATAGAGTGAACTAGGGTGCATTCCAAAAAGATCTTGGAAAAAAGGAAAGATGTTCATTATCACCATTCTTGTACAATATAGTGCTAGAAATGACAGCTATGGCAAATAAAACAAGAACAGGAAATTGAGGAATCAACATAAGTAAAGAGGAAAAACAAAATGGCAGCTTTATGCGGTTTATGTCATCATTTACTAGAGAACTCTAGAAATACCTTAAAACCAATAAAAGCAATTAACAACTTTAGAAAGGTTGATTGACATAAAATAAACCCATAGTATTTCTCTATATTACTCAACAATCTAGCATAAAGTTATACAAAGATAAATTTCATTTAAAATGACGATAGAAAAAACAACATACTTGGGAATCACTCTTCTACAACACACAGAAACTATGTAAACAGCCTTATGAAACATACTTTAAAGAAATAGAGATCTCAATAATTAGAAAAAATGTCAATTTCTCTTTCTTAAGCTTAGCCAAAATAATAAAAATAACCAAAACTCCTTAATAAATATATTTATCTGGTGCTATATGGAAAATCAAAGGATTAGTTTCTAATGGATTAAAAAAAATTAGAGGAAATTAAATGTGGAGGAACAAAAGGTAATGCAAAACCTTTAAAGTACCAGATCTAAAACTGTGGAATAAAACTGTAATCATCAAAGCAATTTGGTACTAGGTAAGAAATAAAGATGCTGAGTAGTGGAATATATTAATTACACAAGATATAAAAGGAAATGGACACAGGGAACTAGTGTTGAAAAACATAGTGATAACAATTGTCCTAGGAATCTATGTCACTACATAAGTATCATATCATAATATTTATTCATGAAACATAAGATGCCTATTCAGTGGACCTGGAATGAATTCTTCACACATAGACGGTAGGCAAGACCCAGGAAACAGAATGATAAACATAGGTTATTATTGCTACTTTATTGAAGGTCAGTCTGAGATGCTGGAATTTGTTAACCTTGTAATTCATGGACCAAACACTCACTTAATGCATTCTCTATTTCCAGAACAACATTCAATTAATATATAAATCAATGTAAATAACAAGGAAGAGATTTAAATAGTAAGAGCATTGTTGGCAGACCTACACAGATGAGTGCTATTACCTATGCATTAGAGAAATTACAACATATTCCTCTATAATTCCTACTGATGCTCCAAGAAAGAAAAACTGGCTGCTACAAATTCAGAACTCATAGACCAACTTAAGGGTAAATTATTCAGTTTCTGGACCATCTGCTTCCTGGGACATTTTATTCAGTGGTGTAAAGGTAAATGTTTAGCAATGAACTCTCTGGGGAAATAATGTATCTATATTACAATTTTAAATTTACTCCCCACTAATAGCATTTTCTCCACTACTTCCTTAAATTTAGATATGCAACAAAATATGCCAAGGCCTGATTTATGACCCTAGCCAATTTCCAAAGTAGAGATTCTCACACTGAAAGTTTAAAAAGTTACACTGGTTCCATCACACTCCTGGTTTAATTGTTGTTATTGTTATTTTCCTGAGAGTCTCTCAAAGCAAGATAGAAATATTTCATCAATTATAGGGGAGGGGAGGCTAGCCAGTAAAACCAAAGTCAACTGGGAATTTTTCTCTTCCCTTCCCTTCCCTTCCCTTCCCTTCCCTTCCCTTCCCTTCCTTTCCTTTCCTTTCCCTTCCCTTCCCTTCCCTCAGTGCTTTCTTACCTAGGTGACAAGGGAGCAGAGTCCTCCACTAGTTCCAGTCCCAGATGGTGGTGGTGGCAGCTTCAGCAACAGTAGCAGCAGAGGCAGCAACAGCCTCCATTTGTGGAGCTCTGGGCCTAGAGCCCCTGTGGAAATTGAGAAGCTAATCTGAACCTCAGCCCTTACTGGTGGCCCTGCCCCCCCTAAAGCCCCTGGGAGAATTGAACAGCTGATCTGCATCTCAGCCCTGAGCCCTGCCCTGGGTCCTGGAGTGAAGGAGGAGGTTGTGGAGAGGGAATTCTACTACGCAGAGATTCTGTGCAGAAAAGCTTTGGTAGCTCCCAGACAAGTGGGCAGTCCCTTGATTGTACCACTGTGGAGGAACTGAGAACTGAGAGGTCCCCAGACTATACCCTCCTCCTAACAAAGTACTCAAATATTAAATAACTGACTGGGAAAATGCCCAAAAAAGGAAAACAATGAAAATATAGAATGTTATTTTCTGGTGAACAAGTATTTTCTTCCATCTTTTAACATGAGGAAGAACAATGCATACCTTCAGATGAAGTCAAGGCTTCTATAACCTCTAAAGTAAATATGTAATGGTCTCAGGTCATGGAAGAACTCAAAAATGATTTTGAAAATCAAGTAAGAGAGGTGGAGGAAAAGCTGGGAATAGAAATGAGAGTAATGCAAGAAAATGAAGAAAAAAGAGTCAACAGCTTGCTAAAGGAGACCCAAAAAAATGCTGAAGAAAATAACTCCTTTAAAAATAGCCTAAGTCAATTAGTAAAGGAGGTCCAAAAGCCAATGAGGAAAAGAATCCTTTAAAAAGCAGAATTAGCCAAATGGAAAAGAAGGTTCAAAAGCTCACTGAAGAAAATAGTTCTTTAAAAATAAGAATGGAACAGATGGAAGCTAATGACTTTATGAGAAACCAAGAAATTACAAAATAAAAGCAGAATGAAAAAATGGAAGATAATGAGAAATATCTCATTGGAAAAACAACTCACCTGGAAAATAGATTCAGGGGAGACAATTTGAAAATTATGGGACTGCCTGAAAACCATGATCAAAAGAAGAGCCTAGACATCATCTTTCATGGAATTATCAAGGAAAACTGCTATGATATTCTAGAACCAGAGGGCAAAATAAGTATTCAGGGAATCCACAGATCACCTCCTGAAAGAGATCCAAAAAGAGAAACTCCTAGGAATATTCTGGCCAAATTCCAGAGTTCCCAGATGGAGGAGAAAATATTGCAAGCAGCTAGAAAGAAACAATTCAAGTACTGTAGAAATATAATCAAGATAACACAAGATCTAGCAACTTCTATATTAAGGGACTGAGGGGTGTGGAATATGATATTCCAGAAGTCAAAGGAACTAGAATTAAAACCAAGAATCACCTACCCAGCAAATGTGAGTATGATACTTCAGGGGAAAAATTGTCATTCAGTGAAATAGAGGACTTTCAAGCATTCTTAATGAAAAGACCAGAATTGAGTAGAAAATTTGACTTTCAAACACAAGAATGAAGAGAAGCATGAAAAGGTAAACAAGAAAGAGAAATTATGAGGGCTTACTTAAGTTGAACTCTTTACATTCCTACATGGAAAGATAGTATTTGTAACTCTTGAAACTTTTCTCAGTGTTTGGGTAGTTGGAGGGATTATACACGTACACACACACACACACACATATATAAATATGTACATACACACACATATATAGATGTATATATATAGATATATAGATGTATGCATATGTACAGACAGAAAGCACAGGGTGAGTTGAATAGCAAGGGATCATATCTAAAAAAAACAAAATTAAGGGGTGAGAGCATAATATATTGGGAAGAGAAAGGGAAAAATGGAATGGGGTAAACTATCTCTCATAAAAGAGAAAAGAAGGAGGAGCCAAAATGGCCAAGTAGAAAGATACATATACCCTAGCGCTTCCACCACAGCCCACAAAATACCTGTAAAAAATGACTCTCAGCAAATTCTAGAGCAGGAAAAGCCACAGAATGTCAGAGTGAAAGAGATTTCTAGCCGAAGGTAATCTGGAAGCTTGACAGCAAAGGTTTATCCCATGTGACACTGAGCTGAGCAGAACCCAGTCTTGGCTGCATGGCAGGGAGAAGAACAGGACCAGAACATTCTTCCAGGGCAGAATCCCCAGCAGAGAGGGTCCCAGATCCCTCAACCCACAAGCACAAAAGAAAGCTTTAAAGGTCAGTGTAGGAGAGCTTTACCAGCTGGGTGAGAGTGGAGTGGGGTCCTCCTAGCACTGGTAGCCTGGATCTGTTGTCTGAGTGGCTCAGCTTAAAGCCTCTGGGGGTGTTGAGTAGGAAATCTAAACCTCAGCCCTCACTGGTGTCCCCTCCCCCCTGCCTAAAGCCCATGGGGTAATTGAGCAGCTGATATGAATTTCAGCCTTGAGTATGGTTCTGGGGGGGAGGAGCACTAGAACACTCCTCTTGAGAAAGGATTCAAAAGTCAAGTAACTTGCTGAGAAAACGCCCAAGAATGGAAGAAAAACAAATAAGACCACAGAAAGTTATTTTCTTGGTGAACAGGTATCTCCTTCTGTCCTTTCGGATTAGGAAGAACAATGCATACTTTCAGAAGAAGTCAAGGCTTCTGCCTCCAGTACCTTCAAAATGAATATGAAATGGATTCAGGGCATAGAAGAGCTTGAAAAGCAAGTCAGCAGCTTGCTAAAGGAGATCCAAAAAAATGCTGAGGAAAATAACACCTTTAAAAATAGGCTAACTCAATTGGAAAAAGAGGTCCAAACAGCCAACGAGGAGGAGAAGGTTTTAAAAAGTAGAATTAGTCAAAGTGAAAAGGAGGTTCAAAAGCTCACTGAAAAAATATTTCTTTAAAAATGAGAATGGAGTTCAGGGAAGCTAGTGAATATATGATAAACCAAGAAGTTACAAAACAAAACCAAAAGACTGAAAAAAATAGAATATAATGTGAAATATCTCATTGGAAAAACAACAGACCTGGAAAATAGATCCAGGAGAGACAATTTAAAAATTATGGGACTACCTGAAAGCTATGACCAAAAATAGAGCCTAGACATTATCTTTCATGAAATTATCAAGGAAAACTGCACTGGTATTCTAGAACCAGAGGGTAAAATATATATTGAAAGAATCCACTGATCACCTCCTGAAAGAGAACAAAAAAGAGAAACTCATGGGAATATTGTGGCCAAATTTCAGAGTTCCTAGGTCAAGGAGAAAATATTGCAAACAGCTAGAAAGAAACAATTCGAGTATTGTGGAAATAAAATCAGATTAACACAGGATCCAGCAGCTTCTACATTAAGGGATCGAATGGCTTGGAATAGGATATTCCAGAAGTCAAAGGAACTGGGATTAAAACCAAGAATCACCTACCCAGCACAATTGAGAATAATACTTCAAGGGAAAAAATGGTCATTCAGTGATATACAGGACTTTCAAGCATTCATTATGAAAAGACCAGAACTGAATAGAAAATGACTTTCAAACACAAGAATCAAGAGAAGGATGAAAAGGTAAACAGGAAAGAGAGATTTATAAAGGACTTTCTAAAGTTGAACTGTTTACATTCCTACATTGAAAGATAATATTTGTAACTCTTGAGACTTTTCTCAGTATTTGGGTAGGTGGAGGGATTGTACACACACACACACACACACACACACACACACACACACACACACACACACACATAGACAGAGAGTACAGGTTGAGTTGAATCAGAAAGGATGATATCCATAAAAAAATAAAATTAAGGGTTGAGAGAGGAAAATATTGGGAGGAGAAAGCAAGAAATGGAATGGGGTAGACTATCATTTATAAAAGAAAAAAGAAAAATCTTTTTCAATGGAAGAGAAAAGAGAGGAGGTGAGAGGGGAAAAGGGAAACTTACTCTCCTCACATATGACTTAAAGATGGAATAACAAGCTCAGTTAATTTGGTATGAAAATCTATCTTACACTACAGGAAAGTAGGAGAGAATGGGACAAGAGGGGTGACGAGAATGATAGAAGGGAGGGCAAATAGGAGAAGACAGTAGCTATTAGCAAACAGTTTTGGAAAGGGACAAGGTCAAATGAGAGAACAGATAAAAGGGGGAACAGAGTAGGATGGAGGGCAATGTAGCTAGTCTTATACAACATGACTATCGTGGAGGTCTTTTGCAAAACGACACATATATAGCCTGTATTGAATTGCTTGCCTTCTCAGTGGGGATGGGTGGGGAGGGAGAAAGGGAGAGAAGTTGGAATTCAAAGTATTAGAAACAAATATTGAGAATTGTTATTGTATATAACTGGGAAATAGGAAACACAGGTAATGGGGTAGAGAAATTTATCTTGCCCTACAAGAGAGAAGATGGGAATAAGGTAAGGGTGGAGTGTGATAGAAGGGAGGGAACATTGAGGGAAGGGACAATCAGAATGCAAGGTGTTAAAGGGTGGGGAAAGGGAGAGATGGGGAGAAAAAATTGGAAATCAAAATTTTGTTGAAATGAACATCGAAATCTAAAAGTAAATAAATAAAACTATCAAAAAAATAAAAGAGACAAGAAAAAGCTTTTTCAATGGAGGGGAAAAGGGAGGAGGTGAGAGGGGAAAAAAGTGAAGTTTATTCTCATCACATGTGACTCAAGGAAAGAATAACGTGCCCACTCAATTTGGCATGAAAACTTATTTTACACTCAGGAAAGTAGAGGAGAAGGAGATAAGCAGCATGGGGAGATGATGGCAGGGAGAGTAAATAGGAAGAGGGAGAAACCAAAAGTAAACACACTGGGGAGGGGCAAAGTCAAAAGACAGAAAAGAAGAAATGGGGAGCAGGATAGGGTGAAGAGAAATATAGAACTGAAAATTACTGAAACAACTGAACAACAATAAAAACAGCAATCTCTTTATAAAACACTATTGGGAAGCAAAGGAACAAAAATTCACATGTAATACTGAATGAGTAAAACCTATAGCATCTTCTAAAGAATAAATCACTGATTTGTGTCCCTGTTTTGGCCCAATTTTAATTATTTCAGTGTCAAGTTCTTTAGTTATAACTTTTAGTTTGGTATGATTTTTTAAAATTGGATTAATGACAAATAGAATGGGTTTTATTAGGAGACATTTCTAAATGATTTATTTTTTTTATTTTAATGAGGAAATTGCTAAATGATAATTACAATCAATGTTTTGAATAGTGTCAAATGAGGAATTAAGGAATATGTTCCCACAACTTCCTAGCTAGTCCAAACATTCTTTGTGGCATGTTAGATCAGCACAATATTAATAAGATGAAACAAAGTTCAACCTGTAGTGGTGTTGTTATTCAGTCATATGTCATGTGTGATTCTTCTTGATCCCATTTGGGCTCTTTTTAGCAAAGATGCTGGAAAGATTTACCATTGCCTTCTCCCCTTCATTTCACATAAGGAAAATGAGGCAAGCAAAAATAAGTAACGTGAGAAGGAAGGATAAAAACAACTCTGAAAAACTTCTGAAAATTTAACAATCAGTACTTAGAAGCCTTTAGAAGCTGCCAACTGGTGAGATTGTCTTAATGACAATACGATATCAATTCCATAAACATGCTTCAGTTTTCAGATCCACCATGTTCTTGTTTTTATCGACTTTTGCTCTTGTGAACGTGGAATTAATGCTACCCAGAGCCAGGCCCTGTAGAGTGAAGCCTGCTTCATGTTTACTCCACTGCTCTTGTAACTTAAACTTTATCATATCACTTCTACCAAGATTAAGAGTGTAAAAGATAATTTGAACGGTGACAATCTGGTCTGAATTTCAGTTGCAATTGAAAGGTTTCATCATTTCATAAATCCAGAGTTTAATTTTTCTCCATTCTACCTTTCTAAACAGCAAGTGAGTTTTCACAAGTGCAAATATACAGTAAAAACCTGGTTTAAAAAAGGAGAAAATGTAATACTAGGGTTTGGACACGTGATGGCAGACTAAAATTGTAATGTCTGAAATGGCCACATGGCCCGGCAGCTGTGCCCGAAAGTTTGCCTCAGTAAACTGCAACATTACACTAGATGGCAACAAAGACCATTTTATCTAACTCAAAGTCAATTAATTGCTCAACAAACTTTTCTTAAGTGCCTGGTGTATTCTCTGAACTCCTCCAGGTGCTGAGGGGACACAAAACCAAGCAGGAGGATTTCGGTGGCATGAAAAACTTATACATATTTATACAAAACCTGAAGGAAAGGCAGGGTAATGGAGTGGAGGACTAATAGTTAGAGGGGACCATAACAGACCAAATGAGGCATTGATTAACTGCCTGCTATGTGTCAGGTACTGTGTAAAATGCTGTGGATGGAAAAACACAGTTAAAAAGTTTCCATGCCTCAACCAGCTCACAATGTAAGTGGAGACACAAAAAACAAACAAAATGAAGCTATGTAGGATAAAATGGAATCAGTTAGGGTTAGGGTGAGAATTGAGGCAGGTTAGGGTTAGGGTTAATATATATTATATTATATTAATATATTATATATATATATATATATATATATATATATATATATATGATTTAGAGAGGGAGCGTTATAGAATTGACAGGGTTTGGGATACTCTTGAAGTAAAAACTTAATTTCTGAGTGCAGCTTAAAAAATAAGAGCAGTAGTAAGCCAGTAGTGGGAATTAAGGTGGAAAATCCAGGACTGTTGGATAGGCAGAAAAAATAACTTTCAAGAGATGGAGTATCTTGTTAATGGAACATCAAGGAGGCCATTGTCACAAAATCAAAAAGTAAATGGAAGGGAGTAAAGTGTAAGAAAATAGGCAACGGATGTTTACAAGAGTTTTTATTTCCCTTCTTCCTTTCGAGGAGGAGGATTGTCAATGGAACCTTATAGAATGACACTAACTATTATTATCTTGTATAAAATTTGTAAAGGTAATTTTTCATCATTTTGTGTGTCAAATGTATTTTTAGCTGCATGGTTTTCAAGACTTTTGTGCTACCAAAACAGAGTTAAAAATAAGAGGATACTTAGACAGTGAAAAAAATAGTAAAGGTAGGCACTGACTAAATAGGAGGTTTGTTATTGAATGCCAAATATAGGATTTTGCACTTAATCTTTGAGGTGACATGGAGATGATGGAGTTTAGTGAGTAGGGCGATGACAAGAATAGACCCCTATGTTAGGAAAAATACTTTGATGGCTGAATTGAGGATGCCTCGGAGGAAGGAGAAAGGGGAAAGACAGACACAAGGAAAAGCTCTTGCATTGAAAGACCACTGGGTGTATGAGGTGATGAAAGCTTGCACCAGAGTGCAGGCACTGTTAGAGGAGAGAAAGGGGCATAGTGTAGAGACTTTTGAAAAGTGGAAACAAAAGGCTTTGGCCACATATTTGACATGTGGAGTGAGAGGTTGTAAGTATTCAGGTACAATACCTAGACTGACAGCTTGAGGGACTGAGAGGTGATGGTGGAGTCTATAGCAATATAGATGATGGTAGGGGATTTAGGAGGATAGATAAGTTTGATTGTAGTCATACTGAGTGGAAGATTTTTTGTGAACAACCCGTTCCAAACTCCTGAAAGACAGTTGAAGGTTCAAGGTAGGTAGAAATGAAGGTCAGTAGACAGCTTGGGGCAGGATAAGAAGAAATAAAGAAGAATTATAAATCATCAGAGGTGGTTGTTAACTCTGTAAGTGGATGAAATCAACAAGGGAAACAGTGTAAAGAGAAGAAAAGAGGGTCAAAGATGAAACTGTAAGGGACATTTATACTTAGGGAGCTGATCTGGATCAAGATCTAGTGAAGGAGAATGAGGAGTGGAACATCCTGTCTCTAGGGAGAGAAAAAAAAACTAAAAAAAAAACATCAAGTAGGAAAGATTGATCAACAGTGTCAAGCAGCAGAGAGGTTGAAGAGAAGAGGCACTTGGAATAGAATACTAGATATGTCAACTAACTGATCACTAGTAACTTTGAAGACACTATTATTAATGGAATAATAAGTTTGGAAGGCAAATTATAAGGGGTTTGAAGAGGACAAGCAAGTGGAAGTACCTGTTGTACAAAGCCTTTTCAAAGAGTTTAGCCACAAAAGGGAGAAGAGATGCAGATTGATAGTGGGGATGGAAGAAAAGAGCGATGGTTTGTTGAGGGTGGGGAAGATGAGCGTATTTGGAGTCAGTAGGGAAGAAGCCAGTAGAGAGGAGTAGATTCAAAGTAAATGACAGAATGAGAATGATAGAGAAAGCCACATGCTGGAGGAGATAGGGTGGGAAATGATTGCTTGAGCAGGTAGAGGACATGGTCTCGTTAATGTGTAAGGACAGGACACCTCATGATGTAAAACAGAGGTGAAAGACAAGATGCTGACAGAGGGCACCTGCTTGTTTTATGATGAAGGAGAAGGGAGGAAAATAACTTTTGGTGAATGGTCTTAATTGTTTTCTGTAAAAGATAAGGCAAGATCCTCAGCTGAAAGCTCGGGAATCATGAAGGTCTTGGAAAGGGATGAAAAGTTTTGGAAAAGAAGCTCTGGAGCGTGGGGATAGTGAGTTGATAAACGTTTTACAGTAGGATTTCTAAGAAGCAGTGAGGGTACAGTTGATTTGTAGTAGGCTCAGCAGGAATATTTCCATGATTTTCTCCACTTTCATTTAGCAGCACAATTGGAAGAGCAAAGGCAGGCAAATGGAATGAGATCCCAGTGTGAGACTTGGCAAAACATAACTAGTCAAATGATAAGGAGGCTAGGGATACAAGGGAAGAGAACTGTAGAATTTAGTTGGTTCCCCAAGGTAGCAAGATGGGGATAAAGGGTCTAATGTAGGGGAGATGGTTTAGGAAAAAAAAAAACTGAAAGGTAGAGGAATTGTACATCACAATAGGTATGAAGAACAAAGTTTGATAAAGGAAGTCAGAGGGAGAAGTAGGAACATAATAAATTAAGAGGATTTGGGGATTCTTGAAAACAGCGTTGGTATATTGGTGGAAGGTGGCAAAATCAAGCTTTGGCATTGTTGGGTGTGGGTAAAATGGGGTGCAACAGTAGGACACTGAAAAACAGTAGGTTGAGAAACTGAGTGATCAAGGATGATTAAGGGAAAGTCAACTTGTAAGTTGAAATCCATTTGTATGAGGCCAGGAGGTGAAGAGGGGAAAAAATGAGTCATTTATCAAACTCACTGAGAAAGGAAAGGAGAGTTACTCTCTTTTGTTACAAAGATCTGTAGACAACAGCTACCTAGATTCTGATTGTGTGTTAAATATGAAAGGCACGCACTCCAATGGAAGAGACGTTACTGAGGGAGAGATTCAGGAAGAAATAAACATTCCTCCTTCCCTTCATAGACATATTAACTGAGGAAGGTGTGTAAAAGGTATAGGTAAGACTAGAGAAGGTGGCCTGGGAGGTTATATCTTTAAGGGGGGAATCAGGTTTTAACTATAGCTAACAGATGGAAGGAATGGAAGAAAGAAAGCTTTAGAATGAAGGGAAGCTGGTTGTCTGTGGAAAAATCATTTCACAGGGTTTACTGTAAAGGGTAGGGGTGTTTGATTTGAACTTAGAGGGGGATAGGGATAAGGAATTAAATAATAAGGAACATCGTTAAGATAATTGCCTAAAGGGATTCCAAATCATTGGGATATATACAATATGTCCAAGTATGAGCATGTTGATCACTAATGGAAGTTGCCACTCTTTTCCCAAATAAGACTGGAGGTCTGATTGAAGAAAAAGTACACTACGTGATGGTCAGATTCCTCTCGTGATAGGAAGAGGTGACAAATTATCTGAGCTCTGAAGTAAACGAAGGATTCTAAAGAGGCAGAGGTGAAGAGGGCATGCATCTTAGGGATGGATGCTTGTTTTTGCAAAGGAATGTGGATGAAAAAGGAAGTGTCATGTGATGAGTAAGGGAAGGCCAGAATCTTTGGACCGTAAAGTATGTGAAGAGGAATAATATCTGTGATAGAAAATTAGAAAGTTAAAGTGTATCCAGGTTATGAATGTCTTTCAATGACAAAAGCAAAGATCCACATTTGATCCCGTAGGTCTTTGGGGGGTTCAGAGTTGATTGAACAGAGGATGACACGAATGCACTTGGGATGTGGAAAATTCTCTGGACCTGACCAGATAAAGGATTTCTGGCTAGTGAGATATTAGGTAGGTATATCAGTCAGAGGTTGTTCCAACTGACCAGACGATTGAAGATAGGATTGTTTTTGTCAGTGAGTCACTTCAGCATTCGTTAAACATGTAGTATATGTTAGGCATTCTTCAAAGCACTCAATATATATAAATGTAGGAAAAAGACAGTCCCTGTCTCAAGGATCTAACTTTACAATGAGAGAAGATAGCTCAGAAAAAGCCAAAAATATGTATCGAGGCTTGGCATGGTAGAGAAAGTCTGGAAGGCTGTGGGGAGAAGAATGATACATGACTGGCATGGGCCCTGAGAGTAGGCATTCAATCTGGTGGAGAGGCTTCAGAGGTGGAAGTACTTCCAAAGTGTGAATTCAAGACCTAGAATCAAACTTCAAGATGAAAAAATGGAGCAAGGAAGAAGAAGTTCAGAGTGAGGAGAAGTTGAAACAGGTGGGAAATGAGAGAGAAACTACTTGGATATAATGAGGACCATAAAGTCAATACTCATCAACAAACATTTATTAAGTGCCTACTGTGTTCCTTTTATTGTGCTAAGTGTTTAGAATAATAGAAGGAGGAGGAGGAGAAGGAACACAGTTTCCACCCTCACTGAGCTAACAATGTGATTAGGGAATAAAACTCAGAAAAGGAATTTGAACTGTAAATTAGGTATAAACTACAGAGGCATGAAAGAAAAGTCTGAGAAGTCCCAAAGTAGAGGCACATATAGATAGATGTGATATCTGCCCTTAGTCATCTCCTTAAATGGAGGTTTCAAAGTTCCTGGCTCTGCTCACCAATCAAGGTGGAGGGAAGGTGGTGAAGAAGTAAGAATACCATTAATATCATTTGATAAACAGATGGATAGAGATGAATATTTATTAAGTGCCTTCGAAGGGCCAAGTATTGTGCTAATGGCTGAATCTAAAAACATAAGCAAGCAAGGAGATCTCTTCCTTCAATGAGCTTACATTAGAGTAGAGAAAAAGGTCACACGAAGAGGACCTGGAAGTGGTGGAGCAGGGCATGGTTTAAAGTTTGTAGTCTTTACCTCACTGAGAATAATGAAAAGGTGCATAAAATATTAAGGTATCAATTTGGAAAAGCATACAAAATAACTATGTTTAATTACAAAGTTTCCCCCAAAGAAACAAAGAACAACTTTAATTACCAGAAAGACAGTGCTCATGGATACATCATGCCAATGTATCAAAAATATCAATGCTCTCTAGAGTAATTTACTAGATGAATGATATCGCAATGATGCAATCAAATAGATACTTTACACAACAGTTAAATAATAACAAAAACATTTGGGAGTAGAAGACCTAGAATATCAATGGAAATGACCCCCAAATATTTAAGAATGAAAGGGATTAATCACATGTTCAGAATTCAAAGTATACTATAAATTAGTAGTCATCAAAAAAAAAAAAATTGGAGTGGTTAAAAAAAATAGAGAAGCAGATCAGTGGAACAAACTAAAAAAGGAGAACCAGCAGCAATGGAACTTCATATCCCATGTTTGCCAACCTGAAAACATAAATGACTCAGGATTGAAGTTCCAGGCTTTTCTGAGACCATCCTGCTCATCATCCCCTTTTTATTGGTTTAGTTTTCAAAACTTTTTAGATGATTTAGAGCCTCAGTTTCCTTGGTTTTTTTTTATAATATTTTAATTTTTTCTAACTGCATGTAAAGCAAGTTTCCAACATTCACTTTTATAAGATTTTGAGTTCTAAACTTTTTTCTGACCTTCTCCCTTCCCTTCTCCTTCTCTAAGATGGCAAACAATCTGATATAGGCTATACATGTTCGATCATATTAACATATTTCATATGTTGTTTAAGGTATTTCCGCATTGGTTGGTAGTTGTCCTTCGTCTTCAAAGAGGAACAAAATGACATCACCATGATAAAATGAATTTTCAGTGTGTCGGACTGTGACTGATAAGACCACTATGAGCTCGGAATGCTCTACCACAGGTTGGGCACAGATAGTCTGTTTGAATATTTGGGGTGGATATTCTAAATTTGCTCATCCTGCGTTTACTTTGTGCTGTCTCAATTCGGCTTTGCTCGAAGAGCACAGAACCCTTTCTGATGTGGGCATGCCATGCTGAACGGTCCTATGCCAGTGTCTCCCATGTTCCACAGTCAAATCCACAGCTCAGATAACTTGTCACCTCTTCATATCTCAAGAGGAATCTGACTCTGTGCCTCCTATCACATAGTGTACTTTGTCTTCAATCAAATCTCCAGTCTTATTTGGGAAAAGAGTGGCATCTTCCACTAGTGATCAACATTCTCATACTTTGTCATGTTGTACATATCCCCATGATTAGGAATCCCTTTAGGCAATTATCCAAACGATATTACTCATTATTTAGCTCCTTATCCCTATGCCCCTCAAAGTTAAAATCAAACACCCCCCCCTTTTCCAGTTTGCTCTGTGAAATGTTTCTTCCACAGACAACCAACTCTCTTCATTCTAAATCTTTTCCTCTTCCACTCCTTCCATCTGTTAGCTATAGTTCAAACCTGATCCCTCCCTTAAAGATATAGCCTCCCTGGCCACCTTCTCTAGTCCTATCTATACCTTTAACACACCTCCCTCAGTTAATATGTCTATGAAGAAGAGTGGAAATCTTCATTTCTTCCTGTATTTCTCCGTCAGTAACGTCTCTTTCTTTGGGGCCTCTTCCTTTCATATCTAGGACCCAATCAGAATCTTGGTAGCTATTGTGTACAGACCTTTGTTACTCCCCCTTCCTTTCACAGTGAGTTTGAAAAATGGCTCATATATTTTTTTTCCTCTCCACCTCCCGGACTCATAGAAATGGATTTCAACTTACAAGCTGACTTTCTCTCAGTCATCCTTGATCACTCTGTTCCTCAGCCTACTCGTTTCCCATGTCCTAAATGTTACACCTCACTTTACCCCCACAATGATGCCAAAGCCATGATTTTGCCACCTTCCACCAATATATCTCATCTGTTTTCAAGAATCCCCCAACCCTCTTGATCTATTATGTTCCTACTCCTCCCTCTGACTTCCTTTATCAAACCTTATTCTTCATACCTAATGTGATGTACAATTCCTCTACCCTTCACTTTTTTTCCTAAACCATCTCCCCTACATTAGACCCTTTATCCCCATCTTGCTACCTTGGGGAACCAATTAAATTCTACACTTCTCTTCCCTTGTATCCCTAGCTTCCTCATCATTTCACTAGTTATGTTTTGCCAAGTCTCCCACTGGGATCTCATTCCATTTGCCCACCTTTGCTCTTCCAATTGTGTTGCTAAATGAAGGTGGAGAAAATCATGGAACTATTCCTGCTGGGTCTACTACAAATCAACTGTACCCTCACTGCTTCTTAGAAATCCTACTATACTACTCTTGTCAACTCAAAATCCCCACTTTCCAGAGCTTCTCTTCCAAACCTTTTCATGCCTTTTCAAACCCTTCATGGCCCCTGAGCTCTCAGCTGATAATCTAGCCTCATCTTTTACAGAAAACAATTGAGACCATTCACCCAGAGTTATTTTCTTCCCTTCTCCCTCGTGATAAAGCAAGCATGTGCCTCTCTCAGTGTCTCCTCTTTCACCTGTATTTTACTTCATGAGGTCTCCATACACATTAACGAGAACATGTCCTCTACCTGCTCAAGCAATTTTTTCCCACCTTGTCTCTTCCAGCATATTGCTTCTTCTATCATGCTCATTCTGTCATTTACTTTGAATCTGCTCCTGTCTACTGGCTCATTCCCTACTGCTTCCAAATATGCTCACGTATCCCCCACCCTCAACAAACTATCACTCTTTTCATCCATCCCCACTATCAGTCTGCATCTCTTCTCCTCTTTGGGTTAAACTCTTTGAAAAGGCTTTCTACAATAGGTACATCCACCTGCCTGTCCTTCGTTTCAAACCCCTAACAATTAGCCTTCCAAACTTATTATTCCATCAATAATAGTATCTTCAAAGTTACTAGTGATCTCTTAGTTGCCACATCCAGTATTCTATTCTAAGTCCTTCTTCTCTTCAACCTCTCTGGAGCTTGAGACACTGTTGATCAATCTTTCCTCCTTGATGATTTCTTTCTAGGCTTTTTTCCCTCCCTAGAGACAGCACTCTCCACTCCTTCTCATCCTCCTTCACTAGATCTTCATCCAGATGAGCCCCCTAACTAGAGGTGTCCCTTACGTTTTCATCTTTGACCTTCTTTTTTTCTCTTTACACTGTTTCCCTTGTTGATTTCATCCACTTAGCTCTGATGATTTTTAATTCTTCTTATCCTGCCCCAAGCTCTCTACTCACCTTCATTTCTACCTACCTTGAACCTTCAACTGTCTTTCAGTAATTTGGAAAGAGATGTTCATTAAAAATCTTCAACTCAGTATGTCTAAAATCAAACTTATCTTCCTGGATCCTCTACCATCATCTATATTACTCTAGACTCCACCCTCACCTGTCAGTCCCTCAAGCTATCATTCTAGGTGTTATACCTTAATACAACCTCTCACTTCACATGTCAGATCTGAGTCCAAAGCCTTTTACTTCCACTTTTCACAAGTCTCTACAGTATTCCCCTTTCTCTCCTCTAACAGTGCCACTACTCTGGTGCAACCTTTCATCATCTAATAAACCCTCTGTTCTTTAATGCAAGAGCTTTTGCTTCTGTCTGTCTGTCCCCAACTCTCCCCTTCCTCCAATCCATCCTCCATTCAGCCATCAAAGTGGTTTTACTAAAATATGGGTCTATCCTTGCCATTGCCTACTCACTAAACTCCAACATCTTCATGTCACCTCAAAGATTAAACACAAAATTCTACGACTGACATTCAATGACAAGCGTCTTAGCTATTCCCTTCCTACCTTTCCTATTTTCTTGTTTTTCACTCTTTAATTACCCTTTTATTTTTAACTCTGTTTGCTAAACATACGTTTGACACCCAAAATGATGAAAAATTACTTTTTCAAATTTTACACAAGATAACAATAGTTACTGTCATGCTATAAGTTTGCATTGTTAATTCCTCCCCCTTGAACGGAAGAAGGGAAATATAAACTCTTGTAAACATCCATTGCCTATTTCCTTACACTTTACTCCCTTCCACTTATGTTTTGATCTTCTGACAATGGCCTCCTTGATGTTTCAAAACCAAGATACTCCATCTCTTAAAAGTTATTTTTTCTGCTTATCCAACAGTCCTGGATTTTCCACCTTAATTCTCACTACTGGCTTACTACTGCTTTTATTTTTTAAGTTGCACTCAGAAATTAAGTTTTTACTTCAAGAGTATCCCAAACCCTCTCAATTCTAGAACACTCCCTCTCTAAATCATATATATATGTATATATATATATATATAAACATATGCACCCACATATATATACACATATATTTATTTGTCCTTTATATAGCTTCATTTTGTTTATTTTTTGGTTCTCCAATTAGATTGTGAGCTAGTTAAGGCATGGAATTTTTTTTAGCTCTTTTTATTTCAATCCACAGCACTGAGCACAGTATCTGACACGTAGCAAGCACTTAATCTATGTTTCATTTGGCCTTTTATGGTCCCCTCTAACTATTAAACATCCACTCCATTACCTTGCTTTTCCTTCAGGTTTTATATAAACATGTATAAGCTTTTCATGTCACCGAGTGGCTCCTGCTTGCCTTTGTGTCCCCTCAGCACCTGGAGCAGCCCAGAGAATACAGTAGGTGCTTAAGAAATGTTTGTTGAGTAATTAATTGACTTTGAGTTAGATAAAACGGTCTTTCGTTGCCATCTGGTGTCCAAAAAGAATGTTGCAGTTTATTGAAGCAATCTTTCAGGCACAGCTGCCGCCATGTGGCCATTTCAGATATTACAGTTTTGGTCTGCCATCGCGTGTACAAACCCTAGTATTACATTTTGTCCTTTTTAAAGCCAGGTTTTTACTGTATATTTGCACTTCTGAAAACTCACTTGCTGTTTAGAAATGTAGAATGGAGACAAATGAAACCGTGGTTTTGTGAATTATGTAGAAAATGAATCCTCTCAGTTATCATAGAAATTCCCACCAGATTTTCGCCACTGAAATTGCGTTTTACACTCTTAATCTTGTCAGAAGTGATATGATAAAGGTTAAGTTACAAGAGCAGTGGAGTGAACATGGAGTAGGCTTCACTCTACATGACCTGGCTCTGGGTAGCATTAATTCCACATTCACAAGAGCAAAAGTCGGAAAAACAAGAACATGGTGGATCTGAATACGGAAACATGTTTATGAAACTAATATCAGAGTGTCATTAAGACAATCTTACCAGTTGCCATCAGCTTCTAAAGGCTTCCAAGAACTGATCATTACATTTTCAGAGGTTTTTCAGATTTATTGTTGTTCTGCCTTCTCACGTTACTTAATTTTGCTTTCCTCAGTCTCCTTATCTGTAAAATGAAGTGGAGAAGGCAATGGCAAATCTTTCCAGTATCTTTGCTAAGAGGAGCCCAAACAGCATCAAGAAGAATCACACGTGACATAGGATTGAATAACAACACTACTGCAAGTTGAACTTTGTTGCATGTTGTTCATATTGTGCTGATCTGAAATGTTGCAAAGAATGTTTGTTCTAGATAGGAAGTTGTGAGAAGATATTCCTATATTCCTCATTTTCCACTATTGAAATCATTGATTGCAATTAATATTTAGCAATATCATCACTAAAATAAAAAATAATCATTGAAAAATGTTTCCTAATGAAACATTTATCTAATTAATCTATTTATCATTTATCTAATTTTAAAAAAAAATCAAACCAAACAAAATCTTGTAACTTAAAGTACTTGATAATTAAATAATCAATATTAGACCAGAACAGGGAGAGAAATTAGTGATTTATTCTTCAGGAGATGTTACTACTATAGATTATACTCATTCAGTACTATGTACGAATTTTTGCTCCTTCGTTTCCCAATAGTGTTTTACAAAGAGATTGTTGTTTTTATCGTTGTTCAACTGTTTCAGTCATTTTCAATTCTTTGTGACCCCATTTCGGGTTTTCTTGAGAAAGATACTGCAATGGATTGCCATGGTCTTCTCCAGTTCATTTTATAGATGAGGAAAATGAGGCAAAAGGGTTAAGTGACTTATTCAAGTTCACAAACTTGTAAATATCAGAGGCCAAATTTTAACTCAAGTCTTCCTGGTTGAAGGCCTGAGATGAACCAAGATTAATTTCCTGGAAAGTTTTCTTTTTAGTGATTTATATTCATAACAACTTTCATTAAATTCAATTACATTGTAGTCACCAGCTATTAACATTCAGAAAGAACAAAAATATATCATACACAGTTTGGAAAACTTAAAGAATGTTGCTGGAAAACATGAATCTCAGATTTAAGTCAGACAAATATTAATGTACTTCATTTAATAAAACCATACATTTAATGCTCTTCCTAGGAGTATGCTCCTGGAAAATATAATTCAACAGATGAACTTACATCTTTTCTCAGACAGAAGGAATGATGAAATCATTTTTAGCTATTTTGATTTATTAGAATTCTTTAATTGGTCTTATGAAGAGGTTACTTCATTAGGGATAGATAGTGGAAATGGAATGATTTAAATGAACTGTAAAACACATGAGTAGTTTAAATGATTTTCTGCATATTTGTAGATAATAACGTAGAATTAAATAGTGTTCCACTATCTACAACTATATACTAGGATAAAAAAAAAAACTACCACTATGACATTCTCTCAGCCAGAGATGAAAGACTATTCATTTTAATGAATAATTTTTGTGCTGGGGAGAAATAGATTAAGAATAGGTCATACAGATGATAGAATGACACCAAATTTGTTGGGAAAAGGGTCAGCCAGTTGAGAGTCAACTTTTTTTGTAAAATCCCATTTGAATTTCAACCACAGGTTGGCTACAGATAAAAGACCTAAGCAAAATTTATGAAAGGCATTCTGTGAGAATCTTTCAGCTAAATGTTATTCATAGTCAAGGGTAATGTCTATACTATCATTATTATTTTCAAATTGTGTGTTAGTATCCTTCATTTCAAAAAAATGAATGAAATTATATATTTCTACATATGTATGCATATTATTTTTAAATAGAAATACTATTGTGAAAAATTTTCACCAGAATACCGTTGAACTGAGAATTTAGAAGGCTATAAAAACACTCATACATACACACACACACAAACACACACCCAAACTTTCAGTATACAAATTTAAAATATACTTTAAAGATACAGCCATAATCATTTTTTATTATATTGCAAGTGTAAGTGGAATTCAAATATGACTCCTCTACCTACAGCAAATCCATATATACACACACACACACACACACATATATATATATATATATATATATATATATATATATATATATATATATATATATATATATATATATTCATGAACTCAGGGACAACATTTTGACATAATTTTCCAAAAGCCCTCACAACTAACAGTATCAAAGACCTTGGTCAGATCTACGAACATTGTGTACAGACCTCTGTTCTGATCCTGTCATTTCTCCTGAAGTTAGTGGGCAGAAAACACCATATTGACTATTCCTTGGCCCTTTCTGAAGCCACACTGGCTATCAGGTATATGACCACATTCCAGTTGAAGGATCAGTCTTTTTAGGAGGGCTATAGTAAGAGTTTTGCCAGCAAAGTTTAAGAGAGAGATCCCCTTGTGATTGTCGCAGGACAATCTATTCCCTTTACCTTTATAGAGATGGAGAATGGAGGCATACGTGCACTCCTGGGGGGATAACCTCCTTTTGCCATATAACCTGAAAAATTTCGTGATAGCATGTTTACCTGGGTTCTGGATAATAGACAATGTTTTCGTGCCTACCCAGTCAACGATGGAGTGAACAGGGCCGTGTGTTTGCTTCCATGCTTTTTAGCATGATGTTTTCAGCCATGTTGACAAATGCCCTCAATGAGGATGAACATGGCACCAATGCCAACTACCATAATGATGGTAACTTCTCCAATCTGAAAAGCCTGCAACCCAAGATCAAGGTATAGTGAGTGTTGGTGCATGGTTTTCTGCTTGCAGATTATTGTGGACTCAGTGCAACCTCTGAAGGTGTGATGCAACAAGGTATGGATCAATTCTCTGCTGCCTGTGCTAATTTTGGCCTAATAATTAACACCAAGAAAACACAGGTGCTTCATCAGCCACCCCCATACCATCCATATATGGAAATATCAGTTACAATAAATGGAGAAGTTTTGAATGCTGTGAATAAGCTCACCTACCATGGCAGTATACTTTCCAGGGATGTACACATTGACAATGAGGTTGATGCACATATTGCCAGAACTAATTCAGTGTTTGGGAGGCTCCGAAGAAAAGTTTGAGAGAGTAGAGGTATTAGACTGACTACCATACTGAAGGTCTGCAGAGTCGTTTTGTTGACCTCATTGTTTTATGCCTGTGAAACATGGACAGTCTACGAACACCATGACAGGAACCTGAATCGCTTCCATTTCAACTGTCTTAGGAAGATTCTGAGGATCACCTGGCAGGACTAGTTACCAGACGCTGAAGTCGTTGCTTAAGTTGAATTGCAAATAAAGAGTGAATCAGACATAATTTTCAATAGGACGACACCAGGATTAAGGGGAAATGGGAAATGTTACTTTGCATAAGGTGGTATTTTAGGGGCTACTTGATGGAATCCAGGGAAGTCTGGAAGGAAAGATGTGGATGCAGAGGATGCCAGGCATAGAGGACAACCAGAGAAAATGGACAAATGAGAGAGATAAAGTTTCTTGTTCATGAAACAGGAAGGAAACCCATTTTAGTGAATCAATTAGTGCTGGGAGTGGGGGGAGGAGGACAAGGGTTTTAAGGTTTAAGAAGACTGGAAAGGGGAGGCAGATCACTGAGATCTTTGAAGATCAAAGAATTTTCTGGCGTTTTATAGTGGATCCTGGAAGTGATATGGAGGCTCGGGAGTTCATGGATTGTGTGTTTGGTGAGGGAGGGTGAAGCAAAGTCACATAATGAGATCTGTACTTTAGGAAATTTGGATTGTGAGCTGAGTGGAGAATGGACTGCAGTACACAGAGGTTACACACACACAAGCACACACACACATGCACACACACACGCACACACACATATATATATATATATATATATATATATATACACAGACAAATATAATAAAAAATTGGAGAATTTGAAAGTATATATGTGTTTATGTATATACACATATATGTCAATACTGACATATGTATGTGCATGTGTGTGTATATATGTGCTTTCAATGTCTCCAAATTTTTTCTTAGATTTGTTTCTGATTTTTATTCATTTTGCACTTAAATACAAATTTTGAAAAAAGAACATTTGCATGGACAAAGCAGAACATAAGAACAGACTCAATATAAAACTATAAAATCATAAATTTGCCTTTTGTAAAATCTGTGTAATAAAACCTAGGCATTGTTTGAAAGGCTTTTCTATGTTTCATTTTACATTTTCTTATGTTCTCATCTGCACACTTTTTATTCCTTTTGTCTCCCTCCAACACCCTACTCCAGCCCTAGGGAAGGCTACAATTAAATGTGAGTGTCTATACATACATATAGACATATAGTTGCACGGGTAGGCACATGTTGTTCTGCAGGTGCGCAGTTGTGGTTGCGTTGGTGTAAACTTCTTGTCGTGGAGATTGTGTGGATGTGCACTTGTTGAGCAGGTGTACACTTATGGTTGCATATGTGTTCACTTGTGTTTCTGTGCACTTGTGGATTTTGCATGTTTACGCACTTGTGCTTGCACAGATGTGCACTTGTAGTTGGTAGGTGTGCATTTGTGGTTGCGATATACATTTCTCATAGTGGTGGTTGTGTGTGTGTGCACTTGTGGTTGTACGAGTGTGCACTTGTGGTTTTGTGGTGTGCCCTTGTGGTTATGTGGCTCTGCACTTGTTGATAGATATAAACATTATCTATCTATCTGTCTGTCTGTCTGTCTGTCTGCCTGTCTATGTATCTATCTATATACACACAGTTCATGTATGTAAGACCATACTATGCATATTTCTGTCAGTTTTTACTCTGGAGGTACGTAGCCTCTTCCTTCAAAGGTCCAAGTCTTTCCTTAGTTTTCTAAATCATCCATTTCTCTGTTTCTTAAATCACAGCAGTATTCCATCACAATCATATACCACAAATTCTTAGCCATTCCCAAATGAAGAGCATCTATCATTCTAGCCAGTCTGACAGATGTAAGAAGATAACTCAAAGTAATTTTAGTAGTCATTTGTCTAATAAATATTGCTTAATAAACATTGCTTAATAATGTTTGCTTAATAAATAATGTTTCCCCCTAATTTTTTGCTTTCCTTCTAATATTGGCTTCATTGGTTTTATTTATATAAGAACATTTTAGTAATTGAAATTATCCATTTTACACCTCAGCAAGTCTGTCTATCTCTTGTTTGTTCAGTTATATCCTATCCATGAGTGTGATATGTAAAATGTCAGGATGGAATCCTAATAAAGCTGCCCTCAGGCCCAACATTCTAACTTCCTTATGGACCCCACAGAACAGGAGACGTATCCTGATTTAACCACACAATCTGGCTTTAACCACACCTCAGGCCTCCAGCCTCAGTACAGCCACTAACACTAGTTAGCCACTGCTTCCAGATCAAATTCACACATTTTAACAGGTGTGTTCTTGTACTCAACCTAATCACATCATCCATTTAGTCAGGAGAGAACCACAATACCTAACTACCCATCTTGACCAGGCAGGAGCATAGTAGCTAGGCAGTCGGATGTAGCATGACCAGGAGATTTGACAAGCAAACCATAGGAGATATCTCTCCCATATTATCTAATCAAAATTGAACGCATTATAATATATTTTTTAAAAAGTCTCCGTGTATTGCAGTCAATTCTCCACTCAACTAACAAGGTAATTTTCATAAAGTACAGAGTTGAGCATGTCAACTCCCTTCACACTATCTCACCACATACCCTCAATAAACTTCAATGGCTCACTATCACCTCCAGGATCAAATATAAAATCCTTCAGTGTTCAAAGATTTCAATGATTTGCATCCCCTTTCCAGTCTTCCTAAACCTTGAAGCCCTTGTCCTCCTACCCCCACTCGCAGTAATACTTGATTCAGCAACATTGACCACTTTGCTGTTTCATGAACAAGAACAGAGTATTAACTTTAGGCAAGTAACATTAATATTTAACCCTGGGACCAGGTACGCTGTAGTGTTATGCCTGCTCAGTATTATCTCTACTGCTATTATGTCCTAACCTAGATCATATATCCTGTGAGAGAGTCGAAATTCCAATTTGTAGTAATGAAATTCATTATTGGCTTTACATCACAAATTATCAATTTCAATTCAGTCTCTTTTGGGTACCTGAACAGCTAGTGAGCAGTCAAATGTGCTAAAAGTCTAGTCAAAATAGTGTTTGGAAAGGGATAAAATGTAGTACTACTTATAATGTGTAAAGTGATCGTAAGAGGTGGGGGATCCAAAAAATTTTCAGTGAGGTGCAATGTTCTTGTTGGACACATGATGTCAAGAGAGTCTGCGTTATATACCAAAATGCTCCTTATTCAGTAAACGTTTCTTAAGCCACTACTAGATTCCAAGTATTATTCTATGTGTTACAGATGAAGAAGGAAAAACAAATCAGCACTTGTCCTAGAAAAAATTTGACTCCCTGGGAAGACACCAATTCTTTTCAAGTAAAAAATAACATTACCTGTGCAGGAACTAATTCTACCTCTTTGCCAATCATGTTGATGAAGACCAGGTAAGAAATGAGACAAAGAATGGCCTCTTTTACCTAGAGAAAAAAATCAGTCAAGGAGGGGAAGACCCTCAGAGTTTCTGACCAAAACTCGTTTCTTACTTGGTCTTAATGACTGAATGGGTGATGCCTCAGTCAAACTGAGACCTAGGGAAAGAACTTAGTTTAAAAAGTCTGAGATTTCCCACTGCATCCTGGGCTATCTCTTGCAGTCCTCATTTATATCTTGCTTCTGGAGCCAGATGACTCAGCAGAATAGAGTGACTATGTTGCTGAACTTTAGTGAGTTCAAAATTCTTTCCATCTCTCCCAGCCCTCCCAATTACAAGGAAGCATATTGATATAGATCATACTGTGTAATAATACAAAGATATTTCCATGTGACTCACTCTGTAAAATAAAAAGATCAAAACCCCCTAAAAATAATAAAATAATAAATAAATAATTTGAATAAACAATGTTTAAAAAGGTGTGCTTCAATCTGTGTTCAGAGTCCATCAGCTGTTTCCTCTGGGAATGCAGAACACTTTTCATCTGAAGTCCTTCAGATTTATCTTGGATCATTATTTTGCTGACAATAACTAAGCCTTTCACAGTTGATCATCTTAACAATGTTGCTGTTACCGTGTACAATATTCTCCTGGTTCTACTCATTTCACTTTACTTCAAGTCATGTAAGTCTTTGCAGGTTTTTCTGAGAGCATCCTGCTCATTATTTCTTGTAGCATAATAGTATTCCATCACAATCATATACTATAGTTTTGTTTTTTTTTCTCCAGATATTGCACAATAGATGGGCATCTTCTCAATCTCCAGTTCTTTGCCACCAGGAAAACCTTAAAGCCCTTGTCCTCCTCCCATTCCCAGCACTAATTGATTTACTAAGATGGGTCTCCTTCCTGTTTAATTAACAAGAAACTTCATCTCTCTCATCTGTCCATTTTCTCTGGTTGTCCTCCATGCCTGGGATCCTGTGTCTCCTCATCTCTGCCTCCAGGCTTCCCTAGATTCCATCAAGTAGCACCTAAAATACCACCTCATACAAAGTAGCATTTCACATTTTCCCTTAATCTTAGTGCCTTCCTACTGAAGTGTATGTCTGATTCATACTTTATGTATCTTGTTGGAACTGAGATTTTTTTTTTAACTTTACCTCCTCTAATACAATGCAGGACCAATCTTATGCCTTTCTTTGTTCCCCGAGGAATTAGTACGGTGTTTGGCACATAGTACCATGATTAATAGTATCATCAATAGTAACCAGAGTATCATGATTAAAAAATATATGGTTGGTTGTTGTCTTTTCTCTTCGAAGGGGACCAAAATCACATCGCCATGGTAAAGTGAAATTTCAGTGTTTCTGGCTGTGGCTGATCAGACCAATATGAGCTTGTAATGCTGTACCACAGTTTGGACACAGATATTCCGTGTGAATATTTGGGGTGGATAACCCAAATTCGCGCATCCTGCATGTACTTTGTACTGTCTCAATTTTGCTTTGCTCAAAGAGCATAGCACCCTTTCTGATGTGAGCATGCCATGCTGAGTAGTCCTGGGACAGTGTCTCCTATGCTGCACAGTCAAATGCAAAGTTCTTGAGAGACACCTTGAGAGTGTCCTTATATAGTTTCTTCCGGCCACCATACGATCGCCTGCCCCATGCGAGTTCTCCACAAAATAGCCTTTTTGGCAAGCTTGCATTTTGCATTCGAACAACGTAGCCAGCCCATCGGAGTTGCGCTCTCTAAAGCATTGTTTGAATACTTGGCAGTTCAGGTTGAGCAACGACTTCAGCGTCTGGTAACTTGTCCTGCCAGGTGATCCTCAGAATATTCTTAAGACAGTTGAAATGGAAGCAATTCAGGTTCCTGTCATGGTGTTCGTAGACTGTCCATGTTTCACAGGCATAAAACAATGAGGGGAACACAACAACTCTGTAGACCTTCAGTTTGGTAGTCAGTCTAATAACTCTATGCTCCCAAACTTTTCTTCGGAGCCTCCTAAACACTGAGATAGTTCCGGTAATACGTGCATCAACCTCATTGTCAATGTGCACATCCCTGGAAAGTACACGACCAAGGTAAGTGAACATATCCACAGCATTCAAAACTTATCCATTTGTTGTAACCGATATTTCCATATATGGATGCTATGGGGGTGGCTGATGGAGTACCTGTGTTTTCTTGGTGTTAATTATTAGGCCACAATTAAGACAGGCAGCAGAGAATTGATCTCACCTTTATCTCAACTTCAGAGGGTGCACTGAGTGCACAATCATCTGCAACAGAAAATCATGCACCAACACTCACTACACCTTAGTCTTGGATTGTAGCCTTTTCAAAATGAAGAAGTTACCATCAGTGTGGTAATTGACCCTGATGCCTTGATGCCATATCCCCAATGAAATCATTTGTCAACATGGCTGAAAACAGCATGCTAAAAATTATGGGAGCAATCACACAGCCCTGTTTCACTCCACTTTTGACTAGGAATGCACGAGAGCATTGTCCATTATACAGAACCCAGGTAAACATGCCATCATGAAATTTTCCAGGTTATATGGCAAGAGGAGGTTATTCCCCCAGGAGTGCATGTATGCCTCCATTCTCCATCTCTATAAACTTAAAGGGAATAGATTGTCCTGCGACAATCACAGGCAGATCTCTCTCTTAGTCATTGCTGGCAAAATTCTTGCCAGAGTCCTACTTACTAGACTGATCCTTCATCTGGAAGATGGTCATATACCTGACAGCCAGTGTGGCTTCAGAAAGGGCATGGGAACAGTCAGTATGGTGTTTGCTGCCCAACAACTCCAGGAGAAATGCCAGGAGCAGAACAGAGGTTTGTAAGCAATGTTTGTAGATCTGACCAAGGTCTTTGACGCTGTTAGTTGTGAGGGCGTATGGAAAATTATGTCAAAATTTGGTTGCCGGGAGAAGTTCATCAATAAATATATATGAATTTGCTGGAGGTAGATGAGTCATATTTGAATTCCAACTACATTACTCAAAAGTGATTACAACAGTAACTTTAAAGAACATTTATATTTGTATACTGCAAGATTTTGTGTGTGTGTGTGTGTGTGTGTGTGTGTATGAGTGTTTTCATAGCCTTGTAAATTCTTAGTTCAATGGTATTCTGGTAAAAATATTTGACAATAGCCTATCTTTTTAAAAATAATATGCATACATATGTGGAAACATATAGCTTTATTAAATTATTTTGAAATAAAGGATAATGACCCACAATTTGAAAATAATAATGATAATATAGATATTACCCTTAACTATGAATTCCGTTTACCCAAAAGATTCTCTCAGAATGCATTTTGTAAAGTTTACTTAGCTCTTGTATCTGTAGCCAACCTACTGTTGACATTTAAATGGCATTTTACAAAAAATGTTGCCTCTCAACTGGTTGACCCTTTTCCCAATAAATTTAGTGTCATTGTATCAGCTATATGATCTGTTCTTAATCCATTTCTTCCCAGTTAATAAATTATTCATTAAACTGAAATTCTTTCGCCTCTGGCTAAGAGAATGCCATAGTGGTGATTTTTTTTATCCTAGTATATACTTGTAGATAGTGGACCACTGTTTAATTCTACATTATTATCTACAAATATGAGGAAAATCATTTAAATCACTATTGTGGTGTACAGTTCATTTAAATCATTCAATTTCCAATATCTATCCATAACAAAGTAACTTCTTCATAAGAGCAATTACAGGATTCTAATAAATTAAAATATCTAAAAATGATTTCCTCATTCCTTCTGTTTGAGAAAAGATGTAAGTTCATCTGCTGAATTATATTTTCTAGCAACATACTCCTAAGAAGAGCATTAAATATATGGTTTTATTAAATGAAATATATTAATACCTATCCAACTTAAATCTGAGATTCATGCTTTCCAGCAACAATCTTTAAGTTTTCCAAAGTGTGTATGATGTACTGATTAATTTTTGTTCTTTCTGAATGTTAGTAGATGGTGACTCCAATGTAACTGAATTTAATGAAAGTTTTTATGAATATAAATCACTAAAGAAAAACTTTCCAAGAAATTAATGTTGGTTTTTCTCAGACCTTCAACCAGGAAGACCCGAGCTAAAATTTTGCCTCTGATATTTACAAGTTTGTGAACTTGAGTAAGTCACTTAAGCATGTTGGCCTCATTTTTCTCATTTATAAAAGGAGCTGGAGAAGACCAATGCAAAGCATTTCAGTATCTTTGCCAAGAAAACCCTAAATGGAGTCACAAATAATTGAAAATGACTGAAACAGCTGAACAACAATAAAAACAACCATCTCTTTATAAAACACTATTGGGAAATAAAGGAGCAAAAATTCCTATGTAATACTGGATGTGTGTAACCTATAGTAGCAACATCACCTAGAGAATAAATCATTGATTTCTCTCTCTGTTCTGGATTAATTTTAATTATTTAAGTGTCAAGTTCTTTATTTACAGCTCTTAATTTGGATTGATTTTTTAAAATTAGGTTAATGATAAATAGAATGGGTTTTGTTAGGAAATATTTTTAAATGAGTAATTTTTTTTTTATTTTTGTGAAGAAACTGTTAAATGTTAATTACAATCAATGATTAGAGTAGCAGAAAATCAGGAATTTAGGAATATCTTCTCACAATTTCCTAGCTACTCCAAATATTCTTTGCAGCATTTTAGATCAGCACAATATGAACAAGATGAAACAAAGTTCAACTTGTAGTAGTGTTGTTGTTCCGTCATATGTCACGTGTGATTCATCTTGATCCCGTTTGAGTTCCTCTTAGCAAGATACTGGAAAGATTTGCCATTGCCTTCTCCACTTCACTTTACAGGTAAGAAAACTGAGGTAAGCAAATTTAAGTAACTTGAGAAGGACAACATCTCCAAAAAATTTCTGAAAATTTAACAATCAGTTCTTGGAAGCCTTTAGAAGCTGATGCCAGCTGGTAAGATTGTCTCAATGACGTTCTGATATTAATTTTATAAACATGCTTCAGTGTTCGGATCCACCATGTTCTGGTTTTTACCGACTTTTGCTCTTGTGAATGTGGAATTAATGCTACCCAGAGCCAGGTCATGTAGAGTGAAGCCTACTCCATGTTCACTCCACTGCTCTTGTAACTTAACCTTTATCATATCAGTTCTGACAAGATTAAGAGTGTAAAATGCAATTTCAGTGGTGAAAATCTGGTGGGAATTTCTATGATAACTGAAAGGATTCATTTTCTACATCAGTTCACAAAACCACGGTTTCATTTGCCTCCATTCTACATTTCTAAACAGCAAGTGAGTTTCAGAGGTGCAAATATACAGTATATATGTAACATAGGGAGAGGGTTACTAGGATTTGAGAGGCTTTGGGATAACCTTCGAGTCGGAAAGGAATTTTTGACTGCAACTTAAAAAAACAAAACAAAACATGGGAGTCAATAGTGAGAATTAAGGGGGAAAATCATTCCTGGACTGTTGGATAGGCAGAGAAAATAACTGTATTCAAGAGATGGAGTATCTTGCTTATGGAATATCAGGGAGGCCATTGCCACAAGATCAAAAAGTAAGTGGAAGGGAGTGACGTGTAGGAAAATAGGAAAGGTAGGGGGTGACTAGGTAGGAGCTTTGATATTGAATGCCAAACATAGGATTTTGTATTTAATCTTTGAGGTGACATGAAGGCGTTGGAGTTTTGTAAGTAGAGTCATGACAAGGATAGACCCCTATTTTAGGAAAACCACTTTGGTGGCTGAATGGAGGATGGATTGGAGTGAAGAGAGACTTGGGGAAAGACAGACACAAGAAAAAGCTCTTCCATTGAAAGACCAGTGGGTGTATGAGGTGATGAAAGCTTGCACCAGAGCGGTGGCACTGTTAGAGGAGAGAAAGGGGCATAGTGTAGAGACTTTTGAAAAGTGGAAACAAACGACTTTGGCCACATATTTGACATATGGAGTGAGAGGTTGTACATAGTCAGGTGTAACACCTAGGATGATAGCTTCAGGAACTGAGAGGTGAAGGTGGAGTCTATAGTAATATAGATGATGGTAGAGAATTTAGGAGAATAGATCAGTTTGGTTTTAGACATACTGAGTTGAAGATTTCTAATGAAAATCCTGTTCCAATACCTGAAAGACAGGTGAAGGTTCAAGGGAGGTAGAAATGAAGGTCGGTACACAGCTTGGGGCAAGATAAGAAGAAATAAAGAAGAATTAAAAATCATCAGAGGTGGTTATTAACTCTGTAAGTGGATGAAATCAACAAGGGAAACAGTGTAAAGAGAAGAAAAGAGGGTCAATGATGAAACTGTAGAGGACACCTTTAGTCATGGGGCTCATCTGGATGAAGATCTAGTGAAGGAGAATGAGAAGGCTAAGGTGAGAAACAGTGGAGGGTGATGCGGCTAGGGAGAAAAATAACCTAGAGAAAAAACATCAAGGAGCAAAGATTGATCAACAGTGACACAAGTTGTAGAGAGGTTGAACAGAAGGGAGACTTAGAAGAGAGCACTGGATCTGACAACTAAGAGATCATTAATAACTTTGAATACACTACTATTGATGGAATAATAAGTTTGGAAGGCAAATTACAAGGGGTGTGAAGAGAAGGATAAGCAAGTGGAAGTACCTATTGTAGAGAGCCTTTAGAAAAAGTTTAACCACAAAAGGGAGAAGAGTAGCAGATTGACAGTGGGGATGGAAGAAAAGAGTGATGGTTTGTTGAGGGTGGGGAAGACATGAGCACATTTGGAGGCAGTAGGGAAGGAGCCAGGAGACAGGAATAGATTCAACAAAAATGACAGAATGAGGATGACAGAGGAGACTGGAGGTCTCATACTGGAGGAGACAGGGTGGGAAAGGATTACTTGAGCAGGTAGAGGACTTGGTCTCGTTAATGTGTAAAGACTCTTCACGAAGTAAAACAGTAATGAAAGAGGAGAGACTGAGAGAGGGCACATATTTGTTTTCTGATGAGGGAGAAGGGAGGAAAATAAATCTGGGTGAATGGTCTCAATTGTTTTCTGTAAAAGATGAGGCAAGATTCTCAGCTGAGAGCTCAGGGGCCATGAAGGGTTTGAAAAGGGATGAAATGGTTTGGAAGAGAAAGTCTGGAGAGCAGGGACAGTGAGTTGATAAGAGGGTATAGTAGGATTTCTAAGAAGCAGTGAGGGTGGAGTTGATTTGTAGTATATCCAGCAGGAATAGTTCCATGATTTTCTCCATATTCATTTAGCAGCACAATTGGAAGAGCAAAGGTGGGCAAAAGGAATGAGATCCCAGCGGGAGACTTGGCAAAATATAACTACTGAAATAATAAGGAGGCTAGGGATACAAGGGAAGAGAAGTGGAGAATTTAATTGGTTCCCCAAGGTAGCAAGATGGGGATGAAGGGTCTAATGTAGGGGGGATGGCTTAGGAAAAAAGTGAAAGGTAGAAGAATTGTACATCACATTAGGTATGAAGAAGAAGGTTTGGTAAAGGAAGTCAGAGGGAGAAGTAGAAACATAATAGATTAAGGAGATTTGGGGATTATTAAACATAGGGATGATGTATTGGTGTAAGATGGCAAAATCAAGGCTTTGGCACTGTTGGGTCTGGGCAAAGTGGGGTGCAAGACTGGGACATGGGAAACGAGTAGGCTGAGGACTGAGTGATCAAGAATGATTGAGGAAAAGTCAACTTGTACTTTGTAGTCTATTTCTATGAAGCTAGGAGGTACAGAGGGGGAAAAATGAGCCGTTTATCAAACTCACAGAGAAAGGAAAGGAAAGTAACAAAGTTCTGTAGACAACAGCTAACAAGATTCTGATCGGGAGGTAGACATGAAAGGCAAGCACCCCAAAGGAGGAGATGTTACTGTGGTAGAGATTCAGGAAGAAATGAACATTCCCACTCCCCATCATAAACATATTAATTGAGAAAGGTGTGTTAAAGGAATAGATAGGACTAGAGAAAGTGGCCACTGAGGCTATATCTTTAAGGGGGGGGGGTACCAGGTTTGTACTATAGCTAAAGGATGTAAGGAGTGGAAGAAGGAAAGATTTAGAATGAATGGAAGTTGGTTGTCTGTGGAAGAAACATTTCACAGGGTACGCTGGAAAGGATGGGGGTGTTTCATTGGAAATTTGAGGGGTATAGGTATAAGGAATTAAATAGCAAAAAAATAGCTTTTGGATAATTGCCTAAAGGGATTAAAAATCATTGCAATATGTACAATATAACAAAGTATCAGAATGTTGATCACTAATGTAAGGTGCCACACTTTTCCCAAAGGAGATTGGAGATCTGATTGAAAACAAGATACAGTATGTGACAGGAGGCACATGATCAGATTCCTCTTGAAATAGGAAGAGGTGACAAGTTATCTGAACTCTGAAGTAAATGAAGGATTCTAAAAAAGCAGAGGTGAAGAGGGCGTGCATCTAAGATATGGATGATTGCTTTTGCCAAGGAATGTAGATGAGAAAGCAAGTATCATGTGAGAATAAAGAGAAGACCAGGAACTTTGGACCTTAAAGTAGATGAAGAGGAATAATATCTGTGATAGAAAATTAGAAAGCTAGAGCGTAGCCAGGTCCAATTACAAAAGCAAAGGTCCACATGTGATCCTTTAGTTGTTTGGGGGTTCAGAGTTGATTGAACAGAGGATGACATGAATACATGTGGGGTGTGAAAAATTCTCTGGATCTGAGCAGGTGAAGGATTACTGACTAGTGAGATACTACTCAGGTACATCAATCAGAGTTTGTTCCAATTGAGCAGATGATAAAAGATGAGATTGCTTGTGTTGGTGAGTCAATTCAGCATTCATACACATGTATCATTTGTTACGCACTCTGGAAAGCACTCAGAATATAAATAAAAGTAGAATAAAAGACACTCCCAGTCTCAAGGATCTAACTTTACAATAGGAGAAGACAGCACAGAAAAAGCCAAAAAGCTGTTGTGAGTTGGGGCTTTGCATGGTAGAGAAAATCTGGAAGGCTGCCTGGGGAAGAATGATACAGGGCTGGCCTGCTCCCTGGGAGAAGGCATTTAATCGGGTGGAGAGGCTTCCGAGGTAGAAGGTACTTCCAAAGTGTGAATTCAAGACCTAGAGTCAAACTTCAAGATGAAAAGATGGAGCAAGGAAGAGGAAATTCAGAGTGAGGACAAGTGGAAACAGGTGGGGAATTAGAGGGAAACTAGTTGGATATAGGAACAGAGAGATAGTGAGGACCATAAAGTCAATTCTCATCAACAAACATTTATTAAGTGCCTACAGTGTTCCAGTTTTTGTGCTAAGTGTTTAGAATAATAGGAGGAGGAGGAAAAGGAAAACAATTCCCATCCTCATGCACTTACAATTTAATCAGGAGCTAAAACACAGAAAAGGAATTTGAAGTGTAGGTTAGGTACGTAATGCAGGCGTATGAAGGAAAAGCCTGAGAAGTCCCAAAGTAGAGGCACATATAGATAGATGTGATATCTGCCCTTAGTCGTCTCCTTAAATGGAGGTTTCAAAGTTCCTGGCTCTGCTCACCAATCAAGGTGGAGGGAAGGTGGGGAAGAAGTAAGAATACATTTAGTATCATTTGATAGACAAATGAATAGAGATGAACATTTGTTAAGTGCCTTCGAAGGGTCAAGTACTGTGCTAATGGCTTAATCTAAAAACATAAGCAAGTAAGGAGATCTCTTCCTTCAATGAGCTGACATCACAGCATTGAAAAAGTTCACACTAAGAGGACCTGGAAGTGGTGGGGTAGGACATGGTTTAAAGTTTGTAGTCCTTACCCAGCTGAGAATACTAAAGAGGTGAATAAAGTGTTAAGGTATCAGTTTGGAAAAGCATACAAGATAACTATGTTTATTGACAAAGTTGCCCCTAAGGAAACAAAGAACAGCTTTAATTGCCAGAAAGACAATGCCCATGGATACATCAACCCAATGTAACAAAAAAATCAATGCTATCTAGAGTCACTTATTAGATGAATACTATAGCAATGATGCAATCAAATAAACAGTTTACACAATTAGTTGAATAATACCAAAATATTTGGGGGTAGAAGACCTAAAATATCAGTGAAAATGACCTCCCAAATATTGAAGAGTCAAAGGGGTTAATCACGTGTTCAGAATTCAAAGTATACTATAAATGAATAGTCATCAAAAAAAATTGAAATGGTTTAAAAAATAGAGAAGTAGATCAGTGGAACAAACTAAAAAAAGGAGAAGCAGAAGCAATGGAACTTCATATCCCCTGTTTGCCAAACCTGAAAACATGAATGACTCCGGAATGAAGTCCTCATTTGATAATAACTGTTGGGATAAGTAACAAACAATGAGGGAGAAGTTAAAGTTAGATTAATAGCATACACCATATTGGACACTAAAGTTTAAATGGATTTATTCCTGACTAATTATCATATCACACAAAATTAGAGAAAATAGAACATTTGCTTTAATCAGTTGTAAGTAAAAGATACCTTCTCACGATATTCTGCATATTTCAGGACATTGTTTCTCCTGTCATACAATTCTTTGCCTGGCCAGGATCTCTTCAAGGCACGGATTATCAGTTTCAGAGTTAAATGAAAACTTTTGGTCTAAGGAGACAACCTTTCCTGACTCTAGTGCAAATGACAATGCTTGAACAACAGCCATTCCTGACACAAATAGGGAAGTGAGTGTCCTATTAGAATCACTGTATTACATTTGTGCCATGATCTTGAAAGCTCGCTCTTGTCAGGGCCAAGGAGTTTGCCTTCTCTGCCACTGTAACGAATGTAATTGTGGGATCCAACCAGGCTAGACCAAACATTCCTACTTTTCTCTTTGGCATCATTCAAGTTAAAATATTGGAGGAAATCACGTTCATAGTAGACATCAAGTGGCCCTAACGCCTTCTGGAAGCTGTGGAAAGATTCATTCTTAGGACTGCAGACTCCTACTCTGTTGGATTGAACTGAGGGATAGATTTTACTAATCAGTTTACCTAAGATTGTGGGTCTACATTTTTCAAACATATTCTTATTACCTTTTCTCTAGATGAAAATGAAACTATAGATCTGCCACTCTTTTGGGAGATACTTATATTTATGAGAAGTTTTTAAAAAGTTAGGAAAATGTACCCTGAATTACATTTTCTCATATCCAGCACCCAATTCCATCTGGTCCAGAATCTGTATCATTGCAAAGCAATTTTTTTTCAAATGAAGAAAGGAGAAATGGAAGGAGGAAGGGAAGAAATAAAAAAGGAAGGTAGAAAGTATGGAAGAAAGAACATAGGAAAGAAAGAGAGAAAATAAAAGAAAGAGAGAAAGAAATTTAAAGGTAATACGATTCAATCTGAACTCTGAATCCATCAATTCATTATCTGAAGCTAGGTAGTATGCTACATCACGAGTCTTCTGGAATAGTGGTTGGTTATTATGTTGGTGACAGATGTGAAATCTTCCAAATTTGATTAGCTTTAAAATATTGCAGTTATTGTACAAAGAATTCTTCTGATGCTCATTTCATTTTGTATCATTTCATACAAATCTTCCCATATTTTTCTGAAATCATTCCCTTTGCCATTTCTTTCTTCACAAAAGTAGTTCATCATATTCATATACCATAAGTATTTCAGGTATTCCTCAGGTGATGGGCATCCCCTCATTTTCAAATTCTTTGCCACCACAAAATAAATGTGTATAAATATCTTTATGTATAAAAGTTCTCTTCTTCCTTCTTTGAACTTTTTGATAATCTAACTAGTAGTGGTATCCCTAATTAAAAGAATATACTCAGTGGAATAACTCTTTGGGTCTAATTCCAAATTGCTTTCCAGAATGTTTGGACCAATGCACAGATGTACCATGTTTTCTAGATTTTTTTTAAACAGGAATGAGGTGGTATTGTTTCTTATAAAAAGCCTTCTCTGCATTTATTGACAAAATGAGATGATTTTTTTCATTCCCGTTATTTATGTGGATAATTATTTTCATAGCAGTCCTAAAGTTTAACCATCAATGAGAAACACTGCAAGGAATGTGGGAAAATTGAGACACTAATGAACTGTTGGTGGAGTTGTGAACTGATTTAAGCATTATGTAAAAACAATTTGTAACTGCCCAAGGGGCTACAAAATTATGCTCAATCACTGACTGGGCAATATCACTACTAAATCTGTATCACAAAAGAGATAAAAAAAAAAAAAAGGAAAAGGACCTACCTGTACAAAAATATTTATAGCAGCTCTTTTCTGGTGGCAAAGAATTGGAGATTGAGGGAATGCCCATCAAATGTGGAATGTCTGAAGAACCTATAGTGTATGATTGTGATGGAATACTATTATGCTACAAGAAATAATGAGCAGGATGCTCTCAGAAAAACCTGCAAAGACTTACATGACTTGTAGTAAAGTCAAATGAGTACGACAAAGGGAATATCGTACACAGTAACAGCAATATTGTTAACATGATCAACTGTGAACGAGTTATTGTCAGCAAAATAATTATCCAAGACAAATCTAAAGGACTTAAGATAAAAAGTACTATCCACCTCCAGAGAAAGAACTGACGGACTCTGACTGCAGATCGAAGCACACCTTTTTAAACTTTATTTATTCGTTATATTTATTTATTTATTATTTTCTAGTGGGTTTTGATAGTTTGTTTTTTTTTACAGCTTGAGTCATATGGAAATATATTTTGCATTACGACACAGTATAATCTATATCAAAATGTTTGCCTTCCAATTGGGAGAGCAGGGAGAGGAGAGAATTTGGAACTCAAAACTTTCAAAACAAATGTTAAAAAAAAGTTTTTACATGTATTTGGGGAAAAAAATTAAATACTAATTTTTTAAGAGAGTCCCCAGAATAGATCAAGTCCAACCTATAGCTCAAAAAGATTGTTCTCAACAAAATATATGACAAGATATAATTTACAACCTCTGCTTATATATATATATATATTTTTAAATGTGCATTTAAATAATCGACTTGATAATAAAAATAAACTTAATCATGAGATCATAATAATAGTAATGATAAAAACCATGGTTTCATATGGAAAAAAAGACTTCTTAGGCATCTTCTAAATGAGATAACCAAATCATTTTCAATTTTTTAAGCACCATATGAAAAAGTTTCAGTAATTAGCCAGGTATTAGTGGACAAAGATATTGCATACAGATGTAAAAATTTACAAATACTTAATCTAACCTTTGCAACTCCATAATGCAATGAAATAGCCATAAGTTCCGGGCTTATAAGCAAAAAATACCTAATAACCAAATGGAGACTTAATAATGAAACCTTACAAAAATGAATTTGTCAAATAAAAAGAATAGATTGATAATTATGTAAAAGAAAATGATAATGATGATGAAATCAAAATTTCTGGGATACTGTTGTCCTGAGAGGAATGTTCACATATCTAGAAAGAGCCATTCATAAAACAGAAATAGAGAAAGATAAAGAGCAGAATATGCAAGTAAAAAAAAGCCAGGGAACAAACAACATAATCTCATGGGAATATATTTAAAATTAGAGGAGAAATAGATAAATTGGACAACAATATGAGCAATAAAAGAAACTTATAGTTGTTTCATTGAAAAAACAAATAAAACTGATAAACCATTAACTAATCTGATTTTTTTAAAAAATGGTAGAAATTTAAACCAAGAAAATACCAAACGAGTAAGCTGAAATCTCTACAAAACTAAATAAAAAGAGAATAATTACAGTATATACGTAGTTCTGTGATGTGACTGAGAACACAAAAGAAATAGAGGAATATATTAAAGAATATGAAATACCCAAACTATCAGAAGGTCAAACCGAAAGCTTCAATAACCCAATTTCAGAAAACAAAATAGATCTAGCCTATAAAGGAACTGCCAGAAAAGAATTCCTGGTCCTGATGAATGCAAAGGAGAATTCTACCAAGCTTTTAAAGAACAATTCATACCAAACCTTCCCAAACTATTCTCCAAAATCAAGAAAGAATGTCCCCTACTAGAATCCTTTTATGAGACAAATATAGTCCTAATACTGAAACTTTAGAAAGATAAAACACAGACTAAAAGCTATAGGCCAAAACCATTAATGAATATGGACACAAAAAATTTAAATAATACTCTGTACACACAATTTAACCAAGAAATTAATTGTTATATATAAGAGGGATTTATACTGGGATGCAAAGATAGTCCAATATTAAGAAAATCATCAGTATAATTATCACATTAAAACCAAAACACCTCAAACCAAACGATTATGTCAATAAATGAAGAACAACTCTGACAAATGTCAACACCATTTTCTGTTAAAAATAATACAACATATAGGCACAACAAGACGTTTTTACACATCATAGAAAGCATCTATCTAAAAGTAAAAACAAGTGTCATATACTATGGGGATACACTAGAAACTTTCTCAAGAAATTCTGTTGTAAAATAAGAATGTTGAGTCATCACTGTATTATTTGATAGAATTCTAGAAATGCTAGAAAAGGCAATAAGAAGAGAGAAAGAAGTCAAAGGCATAAAGAAAGTTAAAGAGAATATAAAATTTTCCCTATGTGCTCATGATTTGTTGATCTACTTGAAAAATCTTAGGAAACCAACAAAGATACTAATCAAGAAAGAAGAGTTGAAGATTATAAAATTGTCTCAAAAAAGAATTGTACATAAGCGCAATGATAAAAATATACAAAAAGCTGTAATAGAAAAGGAAATATCATTGCAAGTAACTTCAACATACACAGAATATTTAGGGATCAATCTATCAGAGCCAACAAATATTTATATAAATTCAGTTACAAGGGGCTCCTTAAATAAATAAAGAAAAACTAAAATAGCAAGATTAATATTCAGAGGTCAAAGCCAGGCCATTCCAATAAAATAAATGTGACAATATTACCAAAGATAATTTAAAAATTTTATGCTATACCAATCAAGTTGCCAAGGTAATACTTAAAAGAACTTGTTAAGAAATAACAAAAATAGGCCTTTGTTTAGCTTCTTGCTAAAACTCAGGCCCTCTTCTTTTGCATCAATAAAGTTCTTAATGGCTACAGAGAAGAAGTCTTGATTCGCATTCATTCGAGCAGGACCCAGCGTGTTGGTATTTCGGGGTCCCTGATTGGTAATAACTGATAATCTCAAGTTCTTCTGCAAAGACTGGAAGGAGGGCCCCAGCATGTCAACCTTGTCTTTTCCCAGACTGACTCCAGCTGAGATTGTGATTCATGTCCAGAATTCTCTTCTGACAGGAGCTGATGGCAAAACCCTTTCCAAGAATGATATTTTTCCAAATCCAAAGCCTGAAGTCGTTTGCAAGATTTTCATGTGAATCCTACAAATTGTATACGGGATTCTACTGGACGCTTTTCACATGATGCCAGTGAACGCTGAAGTCATGTACCCACAGTTAATGGAAGGCTTCTTACCATTATTTAACTTGTTTATTTACATGGACCCTTTTCTTTGCATTTGCCGGGTGAATGATTTCGAGTTTGCTAATATTCTGTACCCAAAAGGAAAATGTACATGTCGATTTTTAAGTGCCATCATCAACTTTATTCACTTCAGAGAATCACATAGAGAAATATACACGAAAACTTTATGGGAAGATAAATCCTCCATGGACAAGATGCAGCAGCTTCAAGTAGCACAACAGGAGGCATTGATGAAACTGGAGCAGCTTTACTCTGTCCCACTTGAAGAGCAAGCTGAATGCAAGCAACTCTTAGAAGACTTCCACGAGCTGCAGCAAACACTAAACGGATTTCATCAAAAAACAGTAACTATACAGGAAGGAATTTCCCTGAAGAAGTTAGACCTTTCTAAGACTACTAAACATCTGAATGAATTAAAGTTGTCACTAGTTATGTTGAAAGAACAAAAGAGTTTGAACACAAAAATTGTGGACTCTCCAGAGAAATTAAAGAATGATATTGAGAAAATGAAAGAGATAGTGCAGAAACTCATAACTTCAAAGCTCGAAGTGACTGAGAAATATGAAGCCTATCGAGACGCGACTGAGGTTATGCCTTCATTCCAGATGGAGCTACAGTTATATCAAAAGAAAATGCAAGAAGTTGCAGAGAGCTCAGACAAAGTAATGAGGATCTTGAAAGAGAACCAGTCCCTGGAGGACCAGATTGAAAGTGCTCAGACAGAATTAAAGAAAAACTGAAGACCGAGGAAACCTCGTTGAAAAGAGCAGTCATTGTGGAGAAAGAGAAGCTTGCCAAAACCCACCTGAAGATAAGTGAGAAACGTGAGGATGTCAAACAATGTAAACGCTTAGTACTTCAGCGTAATAAACTTCAGGAGAAGAGAGGAGCCATTTGTGAACAGGTGATAGCAATTAATTGTGAGGCCGAAAAAGTGAGACGTGAAATACAGCAGCTCCAAGATGTCACTGAAAGTGGGAAGTTAAAGTTCCAGGAAATCTTCCTCACCTTGAAAAGTGCTGTGGAGAAATAGCATGAAGCTATGGAAAAGGCCACAGAGGAGGGCAAAGCTAGAATAAGCGACAAAGCTGCCGAGCTAAAGAGAGAGTTTATCATTTAGACGGCGTCAAATCACCTCGTTTTGTTCCTTCAGAATTTAAATGAGCAGGTGAAGGTTCATAATTTTGAGACAGGGACTAATCCAGTGATACCATCTGAGTGTTAGGATGGTAGACTGGGGCTCTCTGGATGAAAATTAAAACGTTCTTTGACACGGAATGATTTGCTAAAATAACATGCTTTAATACTCCTTTTAAAGAAATCTCTTGCCAACAAAGTGATTTTAATCAGGAAAAAAACAGCAAAAATAATTAAGGAAACCAAAGGATCTCAAATATCAAATGAAGTGATGTAAAGAATCAGGGATAAAAGGACAATAGAACTTCGAGATCTTTCACTATATGTTAAGGTAGCAATAACCAAAACCATCTGGTGTTTATTTTCTTTTTAAATAGAGAGATCCATCAAAGGAACATATTAGACAAGAGACAATCAGAAAAAAATGGAACTCCATGAACCAGTGTCTGATAATTGCGAAAACATAATTTACCTAGGAATAAACTGCTGGGAAAGTGAATACCTTCAAAATGGAAACATGATCTTCATATTAATGATCATATTAAAATGATTAGAAGAGACAGATTATATACTCACCCCAGTTATAGCTAAGAGAACATAACTTAACAGAACAAAACATAGAGACATCTATTTAAAAATGAAATCTTCATTACATCACACCGAAAAGCTTCTTCACAAATAAAATGAATATACTTTGGATGAGAAAAAAAGGGATTAAATGGGAAACAATCTTTTAATTAAATTTCTCTACTAAGGATTTGATATCCAAGATACAGAAACAACATACATATATGTATAATACATGTGATTAATAGCCATTCCACAATGAAAAAGTGGTCAAAACATATGAAGAGTTTTGAAAAGAATTTCAGAATATTCACAACCAGAAGAACGAATGCTCTTAATCACTAATACGTGAAAGACAGATCAAAACAGTCCTGAAGATTTCTTTCATACTCTGCAAATTAGCAAAGATGACAAAGAATGACAAGACAACATTCAATGGACAGAGACAGTGGAATCATAAGCTCATTAACGCATTGTTGGTGAAACAAAGGGATGATATAAGCATTTTGTAGAATAATTTGGAATAATGTAAATTAAGTGATTAAAATATCCATATCACTGGAACCAGAGACTGCATTACTTCACATGTATCCCCTCCGCAAAATTCTTTGATCAATAGAAATGACAATATACACCAAAATACTACACTTTTTGTGATAGCAAAGAATTGGAAACAAAGTAGCTGCCCATAGATTGGGGAATGCTTAAACAAGCTGTGGTACATAAGTGTAATGCAACGTAACTTGCTGTAAGAAATTATGTATGTGATGACTAGAAAGCAGCATGGAAAGATCTATGTGAATTGATGCAGAGTGAAGTAAAAGGAGCTAAGAAAACAATATAAACGACGACTACAATAATGTAAATGGAAAGGACAACTGCACAAAAAAATTAAAGTGAGTACTATAGAAGTATGAATATCAAACAAGTATGAATATCAAAAAAATAGCATCCAAAGGAAAAAAAAACATGCAAGAGAGCACCCTTAAGACCCCAGTTTATGTAGGTATGAGATTTATAATTGTTACACATTACACGAATGTTTAGACTTTTCTAATGTATTAACTAGTTCTGCTGATTTTTTTTTGGTCTTAAAGAAATACTGTTTGATATAGGAGATCGATATCTAGGTGAAGAAGGTGAGGATATTGGGAATAAGTATGATAATGTAAAAACACATAAGACACAAATAAACACTTATTTTGGAATTTGTGAAAATCATTCTCAGACTCTGACTTATTAGATTCCCTCTATGACTTCTTGATATAATAAGGTCAAAATGGATACATGACCTAGATATAAAGAGATATTTTCCAAAAAACTTGAAAGAATACAGAACATATTAATTATCAGACTTGTCAATAGATGAACAATTTATAAATAAAAAGGAGAAAGGCCAAAGTTAGGTATAAAATGGATAATCTCAATTACATTAGATTAAAAGGTTTTTGTACAATTAAAGCAAATGTAACCAAAATCAGAAGGAAAACAGAAATTTGGGGGGGAGATTTATAGTTTATGGGATAAATATCTCAAGAATTTGGCAAATCTATAAGAATATGAGTCTTTCCCCAAATGATAAATGGCCAAAGTATATGAACAGACAATTTTCTTATGAAGAAATCAAAACAGTTTGTAGTCATATGAAAAAATGCTATAAATATTGATGTGAGAAATTCAATTTAAAACAACTTTCAGATATCATTTTATACCTACCAGATTGGCTGAAATGATTGAAGGGAAAAATTATTAATGTTGGAGATGTGGAAAAATTTGGATACTAACTCGTTGGTAGAATTGTGAACTGATCCAACCATTTTGGAGAGTAATTTGAAATTATGCCCAAAGAGTTATAAAACTGTCTATACCTTTTGACCCAGCAAAAACACTATTTGGCCTGCTTCTAAAGATAATTAGGGGAAAAGGAAAAGAACCTATATGTTTTAAAATGTTAAATAATAATGTTAATGTTAAATGTAAATGTTAAATAAAATGTTAATAGCACCTCTCTTTGTGATAGCAAAGAACTGGAAAATGAAAGGATGCCCATGAATTGAGGAATGACGAAACAGATTGTGGTATATTATTGAGATGGAATGCTATTGTGCTATAAGAAATTATGAGCTCAGTGGTTTTGGAAAAAAGCATGGGAGAGGCTCCTGAGAAGATGGAAGAGAAGTTCAGAAAATTCCCGTCTCTCAAGATTTTCTCCCATAAAAGAGATGAAATAACACCTCAGGAAAAATATTGAGCAGGTGAAAATAAATAAGAGTAGGGGCAGAGCAGCAGTCTTCCTGGGACAATCTGAGAAGATCATAAGGAAATCTGAGCACTAGATTTGGTCCCTGTGAAGAGTAAACACCTCTAGGCTACATTCTAGTTACCCTTATACAACAAGCAGCAAGCTCTGGGGCTATCTCAGTTGGAAGGCTGCCTTGACCTCAAATCAGGAACTTTTACTTCAGGACAGTGACGGTTGTTGGGGCATCTGAGCCAGGAAGATAAAGGGAACATCTGCTGACAAGGAACACTAGACCCAGTTGTGTTGCAGAGATGCAGCTTGGTGTGAGAAGGAACCAGGACCTGTTTGATGTGTGCAGAAGCAGTGGGTTGGGACATGGCTAACTGTGAGCACGTACAGGAGGTTGGAAGTCTTGGTTCCAGTTCCAAGCTAGGGAGAGAACTGAAGGAGTATCTGAGGCCAGAGACACTTTCCCCCATACTCCGGGAATAGAGGTGATTATAAAAACTGAAATACTGCCAATAAAAAAAATGCACAGGCAAAGGAGAAAAAATTCAACTGTAGAGAGTTACATGGAAATGGAGAAAACTGTGGATCCTCTTCAGAGGAGGACACTGAAGCAAAGAAACCCTCTTGTATCCCAAAGAGCAGTGTAAAATGTTTACCTGCTGAAAAAGAATTCATAGAAGAACTATAAGAAAAAGGCTTTTAAAATCAAATGAGAGAGACTGAGGAAAACTTTAAAAAATAAATAAGAGCAATCCAAGAGAAAGAAGATAATGATTAAAAAAATCAACCAATTCAAAAAGGAGATGCAGAATCTTAAGGAAGAAAGCAAATCCTTGAAAATCAGAATTTTGCAAGGGGAAGCCAGCAAAGTTGCAAGAGATTGAGAAATAATCATAGGTAATTTTTTAAAAAATGAAACAATAGTAGAGAATGTGAAACATCTCATAAGAAAAACAACTGATTTGGAGAACATATCAAGAAGTGAAAATGTAAGAATAATCAACGTCCCTAGAAGCTAAGGTAAAAAAACAAATCTTGATGTAATAATACAAGGAATAATTAAGGAAAATCATCCGGAAGCAATTGAAGAAGAGTGGAAAGTAGAAATAGAAAAAAAAAATCATTGATCACAACCTGAAAGAGATCCTATGAGGAAAACCTGTAGAAATGTTATCGTCAAATTCTGAACCCACAGCTGAAGGATAAAATATTGTGAGGAACAAGAAAAAAAAAAAACAATTTCAATACAACAGTGTCACAATTAGAATCACAGAAGACCTAGCTGTGGTGACACTAAAATATTTCAGGTTTTGGAATACTATGTATCAGAGAGCAAAAGAATTGGGGTTCTGGCAAAAATATCATACCCAGAAAAGCTAAGCATAATCCTGAATGAAAGCAAATGGACATTTAAAAAACTGTCAGTCTCTCAGGACTTTGTTAAAAAAAACAAACAATCTGAACTCAATAGAAGATTTGTCATACAAGAGAAATATAAGGTACATAACAACGACTAATTACAAGGGACTCAATGAAGAAGACTGTTTACCTTTTATGAAAACAAAATGCAAAGCTTATGCCTAAGATTGTTATTAGTAATTGGGTAGTTAATAAGAAAAAAAATGAGTTAAATGAGGTATGAGAAGAACTGACACAGAGAAAATAAATGATAGAGGAAGGCTGTTAGTTCTGGAAACCTACTTTCATCAGGAATGGGTTCAAGAGTGAGCAATATATACGTATCTAGAAGAGTATTAAAAAGTTAAATTCAGAAAGAATGGGATAGAGAGGGGCAGAGTATAAGAGAGAAATCTCTAGAGGGAAGGATAAAGGAATAGATTAAAGGCAGGTATAGAAGGGTGTTTAGATTAATGAGAATAGGGGGATAAGGGAGGAATCCTTGGAGGGGTCTAGGTTAAGTAATATTAGGGTAAGGAAGAGGGTAGAAGTGAAGTAGAGGAGTTAGGAGGGATAGGAAATAAGAGATGCACACAAATATAAAAACAAAGATCAGAAGCAGAATGTGTTAGGGAAAGCATATGTCTATATGTGTACGCATGTATATATGCATGTATGTATATATAAGTATATTTGTATCTATAAGAAAGGAAAGGAAAATGAAATAGATACAAAAAAGAAAGGAAAAGAATCTAGCCAGTACAACCCAAGTTAATTGGGCATCTTGTGGCCATCCAAATTTGCCTTCCTTTGGAGTGGAGAAGGAAGGTGAGGGATAGACAGCCAGCAGAGGAAGATCTGAGTTACCCAGCAAGCTGTGTTCCCATTCAGGCAACTGTGTCTACCTACAGATGCTGTGTTTGGCGTTCATTGCAGAAGAAGACCATGCCATCAAAGAAATGATGACATGACTTGCACTTGATTTCGTTTTGAGTGAGAGAGGGCTCTTCAAGGTCACCAGCCTCACTGTTCCTCCAGAGCCATCTGAATCCAGTGACCAGATGTTCAGCAGGATGACTGGAGATGACCCAGGATGCAATAAGTGACCTTGGCGCCTTTAGGCCAAGGTCTATTCAGGAACTCACTTAGGGTGATGTAACGCCTATTCAGTGAATAATAAGTAGCCAGGGGATGGTCCCTTTAGTGAAGCATGAAAAAAAAAATGACTTCAGGCTGGGAGGGAAACAGCTGCAGTTACTATAGATAATCTGTCTTAAGCCAGGAGGGTCCAGAAACCAGTCCATAGGCAGTGGATTTTGGAAAGGAAGGGAAAGGAGGGGAAGGAAGGGAAGGAATTCATATATAAATATAAAATATATAAATTTATATATTAATATATCAGAGCTTAGTTGTAACCTTTACAGGGATGAGGGAGAAATGTGAAAAAAGAACAAAACAAAAGTGTACACAGCAGAGAACAAAAGAAACTTAATGAGGAAGCAAAGAAAAGATGGACAGTTCTTAACATAACATAGTACTTATTATATACACTTTTCTGCAATGGAAATTCATAAACATATATATATACATACATATATATATAATCCTTTCATATTCTGCTATACACTTGTTTTTTTCTTTTCTTATAACTTATTTAAGTTTATAATTTTTTCATTTTGTTGTGCATTTAACTTTTAGTAATAAAAAAGAAACATAAAAATTTGGACGAAATAATGAAGAGTAAAATGAACCAAATCAAGAGAACATTGTATATATTAACAGCAATATTGCTTTTAGAATGACTTTGAACAAATAAGTTCTTGTTGATCATTATAAATGCCCAAATGAACTAAGAGGGACATATGAAGAAAGTCACCATTTACATTCAGAGAAAGAACTGATCAATAGAAGTATGCATTGAATAATTTTCCATATATACCTAGTTATGTCTATAATGGTAACCATCTCTAGGATGGGAAGGAGACTGAAGAAAAAAAGAAATTTAAATGATAATGTTGTGGTATATTTGAAAGGAATAGCAAGTTTTGCATAGCATATTTGCAGTTTCATGCGAAATCATCTTTTCCATTGTACTCATATAAATGCTAGTTTCATTAAATAAAGTTTTAAAAAAAGAAAAAAATTAAGGTAATAGGGTTTTGTGGTGGTGGTGGGGAACGTATATCCATCATCAAATGTATTAGAAGGAAAAGAGTTTATTCTTCTTTAGATCACCATAATTTCTCATTCATATTTACCTTTATATTTTTCTCTCCATTGTAGTCTTTTTATTTCAAAGTTTTTGCACAGCCTGCACAGCTCTGGCCTTCACATGATGAATTTTTGGAAGTTCTCTATCTCATTAATAATCCATTCTTCACATCCCACCTCCAAATCCACTGTATGTTTATTCACAGTTTTGCTGGGCATGATTCTTGGTTGTAAGCCTATAGATACATATAAACAAACATACATAAACACATATACATACACACTCATACATGCATACACACATACATATACATTAGCCTTCTTGGGTATGATACTCCCTACGTTCTCCATCCTTTTTATAATAGTGGCTATTAAATCTTGTGTAATGCTGATTGGCTTCTTGGCATTTTGATTCCTTCTTTCTGACAGCTTGCAGTATTTTTTATTTGACTAGGAAGGTGCAGATTTAGGCAAAAATGTTCCTGGAAATTTGATTTTGAGGTGAGAAGGTGATTGGTGGATTATTTTCTTTCTATTTTGCATCCTGATTTTAAGACATCTGATCAAATATAAGATTACTGGAAATGTCATATCTGGCTATTATTGGTCACGGTTTTTATATAGTCCATTTGTCCTTCTATTACCACTTCTTGATCTGTTTTCTAGGTCAGGTCAGTTGCTTTTGCTATGAGATACATTACAGAAAATACATATAATTTTTCAACATGTTGCTTTTGCTTTAATATTTTTTTGCTGGCTCATGGAGCCATTATCTTCTTATTTAGACCATTCTAATATTTAGAGAGGGCAGGTAAGTGGCACAATATAAAGAGTGCCAGGCATGGAGTCAAGAAGACCTGAATTCAAATCTGGTCTCCGAAATTTACTAGTTGTGTGATCCTATGTAAGTCACGTAAGCCTGTTTGTCTCAGTTTCCTCATTTGTAAAATGATCTGAAGAAGGAAATGGAAAACCAGTCCAGCATCTTTGCCAAGAAAATTCCATATGGGGTCATAAAGAGTCAGACATGACTGAAACAACTGAACAACATCATTGTTTAGGGATTCTGGGGCTTGGCTAACATTTGATTTTTTTTTTAATTTTTAAAATATTTTTTTCAAGTACATGTTAAAATTTTGAAAATACATTTTAAAATTTTTGAATTCGAGGTTCTCTCCCTCCCTTTTTCCCCCATGTTGACTTGGCAAACAAACTTACATACATTATCTATGAGCTGTCATGAAAAACACATTTCCATATTAGACATGTTATAAAAGAAAGCACAGACCAAATCAAAAAACCCCAAGAAAAATAAAGTTTGAAAAAAGCATGCTTTTGTCTGCATGCAGACTCCATGAGTTCTTTCTCTCGAGGTGAATAACATTTTTCGTCATTAGTCCTTTGGAATTTTCTTGGTTTATTGTGTTGGTAAGTATAGCTAACTTATTCATAGCTGATGGTACAATATTGTTGTTACTGTATACAAAATTCTCCTGATTGAAATTCTTTTTCTAAGCTGTTAGTTATCTTTCCTTAACTTCCTTCCAGAGTTCTCTTTCTTTGTGTGTTTGTTTTTGTTTTTTTTTTTAGCATTTTCATTTCATTTATGAAATTATTTTAATTAATTGTGAAAACTCTTTTGTCCTCTCTTTTCAGAAGTTTACAGACAAGCTAGGTGATACAGTAGATACAGTGCAGGGCCTGGAGTTAGGGAGACCTGAGTTTACATCTAATCTCAGACACTTACTAGCCCTGTGACCCTAGGCTACTCACTTAACCCTATTTACCTCAGTTTCCCCATATGAAAAATGAGCCCAAGGAAAATCATATCAAACCACTCTAGTGCCATTGTCAAGAAAATCCCCAGAGGGGGTTACAAAGAGTCAGACACAACTGAAAAATAATTAAACAACAAAGGGAAGTCTAGTTGATTTTCTCCTTAAATTGTGGGATTTTTTTGAGGCTGTGTTTATAGATATTTTAAAGTCATTCACTTATTCTGAGTTTGTTGCTTGAGGATCCCTCTCAGTCTAATAGATCTTCATTTAACACCTTTTTTCCATTCATTCTTCAGGTCTTTCTTCTGGATTTTGAACTTTTTGTCAGTACTTGGCACTCTGGACTTCTGGAGAGAATGTCTGGAACATGTTTGTGTCCTCTTAAGTCCTACTGTTGCTTTCTTGGGGTACTGAGTGGTGTTTTGTTTCAGGATATCAGGGAGATCCCCTGCAAACTTTCCTTATTCCTAAATGTCTGTCTGTTCTGGGTCATTCTGAGTCATGCAATGCCAGTCTGAGCTATGAAATTTACTTATTTTGGATTTGGGTATCAATAAAATTCAAGTCCTACTGGACTCAACCAACTATCAAGAAGGTGAAACAATCTACAGGTTCAGTGACAGAACTTTAGGGATCCCTTTAGGTCTGGTTTTCTTGCTTTAATTATTCAATGGCATCCTCTAGTAATAATTGGTCACTGAATTTCTAAACCAGATCTGCTGCTGTGGACAAGGCATCACAGGTGCTGCTTGCTTCAATTCATGTTCCTCAATGAGGACAAAGGCTAGGGTCCATGAAGATTCCTTGGCTTGGACTGCTACTCCAAAGCACAGGTTCATGCCTGGGTCTGTGACACAACCCTGATTAGGAAGCAGGACACATACCAGTGGAACCATGATACTTCTATCTGAACAAGAGCAGGCTCTCTGTGTAGACCTGAGAAGCATCTCTTCTTACCCTGGTGTACAGCTCTGCCCAGGGCCTTATTGAGCCCCTGTGATAGAAAGTTCTGCATAGTTCATTAACTGCTAGAGCTTCTCCCTATTGTCCCCAGATATTTCTTTCTGACCTTACCTATTCTGACCTGAGCTGACAAATGATTTACTGTGAATTTGTTCTTGTATATCCCACTTAGAACTCAGGCTGGCGCATTTTTTATGTCTTTGTGGTACGGTTGGGGTGTGGGGGTGGCAGGGGTTGAGCTGCTTGTCCTTCTCCCTGCTCCCTTGCTATCTTCGTTGGTGTCTCCTGTTCAGATTATTATAACTCTATCAGGAGACTCCTTTCTATATTTGGCAATAGTAGAATTGGGAAAGCAATGCTGCAATGAATGTGAATCATCTAAAAAAAACCATATCCTCATATTTGGCTTTGAGACACAGAGTTCATCAGGCTTAAAGTGTTTTGTATTTAAATTCTGTTGGGAATTACAGGGGACTTTAAGGGCTCTTTCCTCCTAAGTAATTGTTTGGATCTTTCCAAAAGAGATACACTCAAACTTAGAAGTAGATTAACATGGTAATCTTGTAGATGTGCTTGATGTCCTCATGGCCCCAGGCTTACACATAGACTAGTCACTAGCAAGAAAAAGTTACTGAAGCCCAATATATGAAGCTCCTTCCAGGAGGTAAGAGCAAAGGTGGAATTAGGAGTAGGAGGGGCCTGAGACTTGTAGGAGGGTGGCCTGACTTCATATATGCCAACATCAAACTCAGTCTGTGGACATCTTTTGTACATGAATAGATATATTCAATCCCCACTTATTTCAGATAAAAACATGATGGTTGTGTACTTACTTACTACCTACTTACTTCATATCTTTATAGTCTTCCCACTCCCCCTGCTTATGTGAAATAGTAAGTTCCTCCTCCTTCATCGCTGTTTCTTCCCTAGGCTATTTCTTTCTCTTTCCTTAATCTTTTGTTTTAATACAGTCAAAGTATAATCAAACTCTCCCTATTATCTATTTTCTCTTGTATCTTTGAAGGCAGAAGACTTCTGAGGGGAGATATCTTTTCCCCTTTATTAGAGTATGAATACATTGTCAAATAATCCTATCCATGTGTTCAAAAGCATATGATGTCATGGTTCTCTTCGAGAATGCAGGACAAACCACAATCACACTGCACAGAGCAGGCACTGAAATCCGTACTCCATTCCATTCATTAAAGCTATATTTGTCCCTCATCCCTCCAATACTATACTCTGTTATACTAGTTAAGTTATAATGAGTTGTTTTGCTTTAGCTTCTATCTTCTGGAATACTATCTTCTAACCTTTCTCATCCTTTGCAGTGGTAGCTGTTAGATCTTGATTGATCCTGAACATGGAACATTGATATAGGTACACTTCCTCCCTTTCTTTTTGTAGTTCTTTTATGAATTGGAGGCTCTGAATTTTAGTTAAGAAATTTTTTTGGAGATTGCAATATGAGGTTTCTGTGAGAAGGTGATAATTGTTTTTTTTTTTTTCTGTTTTAATTTCACACTTGGGTTCATATAGATGATATCTTGAAATATGGTATCCAGGATAATGAATGTAAGGTTATTTAGTAGAACAGTGAGATTTAAATCATGTCTCCCTGCCACGTCTTCTGGCTTCCGGGTGTTGCTTTGAGACAAGACATAGCTAAGGTTTTAGGATCTATTTCTGTCTCTTGATTTTGTTCTGTGTTTGGGCTGTCTCCTGGAGATATCGGTCTGTCTGGTCTTATCTACTTTGCAAATATGTTGTTATGTGAGCGTGTTTTTGCACCTAACGTCTTTAATCTCTACCCAATTTTTTCTTCTACAGGAGTTTCATTCCCATTCTGTCCTCTAGAAATGACTGTTTATATGCTCACTTTTAGAACTCTTTTTGCATAACCTCAAGGAATTAAAACAGAGATTAAGAAAAATCTGTGGTTTCATTTGAGACCTCCTCTAGGGTTACGTAGCCTTCTCCCTTGAAAGACAAATATTTGGGGTTGAGGACTGTGGGAGAAGTATCACTGTCAGGTCCTACAGATGAACAAAGAGTCCCAGTAACACCAGGTGCAGTAGAGTGACTTTAGAAACTGGGGTAAAGGTATCTTGTACTCTGACTTTGTGTAGAGCAGAAAGTTTGGAGGTAGATAGGTGGTTTTTCTTGGATTGCTGTTCCAGTTTACTGCTCCCAAGTACCTAATATCTTGTCTGAGATCAAGGCCTCTAGAAAACAAAACTACTAGAGCTGGAAGAGACTTAAGGACATTGAATGTCAGAGTTCAAAGGGATATGAAACACTGATGTCAAATGATCCTTAGATCATAGAATATCAAACTGGGAGGAATCTCATGGAAGTAATGGTAGAGCTGCATTCATTTTCCTACCCACTTAAATGAATTACCTTTTTTAAGGAATAACACTTTTTGATAGAATTAAAAAATAATAAGCAATTGCGAACAAGGACCTCTTTGCTTTTTGGAATCCAATTTTGTTGTCAGATCTACTTTCCACCACTCCTCTGCCATCCTCAAATGCACCACATACCTCTTCCCATTCACTGAGAAATAATGAAAAGCAAAACAGTTAGAAGCCAGTGGAGTAAGCAAAACAAGTTTCTCTATTAGCCATGTCCAAAAAATTATGCCTCAATCGGTGTTCTGAATTTCTCACTGTTAGCTCTTCAGATACAGATACTATGATTCATCATGAGTCCTTCAGGAATTGTGGTTGGTCACTTCTTTGAACATATTTTCTAAGTCTTCCACAGTTGACCATTTTTAATAATATCATTTTCTGTATAAATTATTCTCCAATTCTATTCATTTTACTCTGTCAAGATCATACATATTGTCAAGTTTTCACAAAACAATTTAGTTTATCAACTCATAAAGAATAAATAATACAAGAATTGGAAGTGCCCCAATACATTTATACACCTTATATTGTTCAGTCATTACCCAACTAATAGGTAACTTATCATATTCTGATTTATTGCCAACATAAAAAGGCTAGAATTATATTTTCTGCATGTTAGTCTTTTCTCTCTTTCTTTGATATTTTGGGCAAATTATGAAGCTATTTTCATTCATTCTCTTACCCAGGATAGAATTTAGACAAGGGAGTTTTGGTGGTTTCTGCTGAGTAAAACCACTCTTTCTTATGTTGCTGGAAGGCTGCTCATCCATAGAATAGTGGCAAAAACCAGAAGAATACATTCCTATCCAAGCCAACTCAATGAGTTAACAAAGATTTATTAAGCACCTATCTGACCAGGCAATTTCCTAGGCTTGGAGGGGGAGTAATAAATATAATGAAGGAAGCAAACCTTAATCACAAAAATCTATATATATTACTTAAATGCCTTAGGGAGGTGATATGTCTCACTTCTGTTTTTGAAAATTCATGACCACAAGTGTGCCATTGGTCTAAAGCAGGGGCTGCCATGGCAAGTGGGGATGGCTCAGTGCAGCCCATCCCCACAAAGATCCACAAGCTCCCACAAGGCAGAGACCATGTTCCCCTCCAGTACTGGAAGAATCTTATCTATTCCCTAGCCTGCTGTGTTCATTTCTGTAGCCTGCTTGGGAGAAGAGACAATAGACAAACAATTTCCTGAAAAACTCAATACTTTGACACTGGAGGGATGCTGACATAGGAAACTGTGAATACTGTCCAGAAAGAAGACTTCCAGATGATGTGGGCAGAATAGGGAACTTCTTAGAAAGTGTGATCTGACCAGCACCCAAAATGATCACTTCCCCATCTCCAAATCTCTCTATCACGGACCTGTAATCTCCACTCATTCACAGTGATATAACAGGGGAAAGACCTCTGGTTTGGGGTTGAGACAAACAGGCCTGACTCCCTGCCCAATTCCTCCCCTGGTTCTCCTTTCCTTCTGTGTTTGGGCTCAATCAGCATCTGTCACACTTTGCAGGATTGGGAAAAGTGTGGGAGGTAACTTGAGCGGAGTTTCTAAAAATTTGGGGCTTACTAACCTAGGGCTGACACCAGGGAGAAGGCAGGACACTTTCATGACCACTTTCTTTCTCCAACTCTCTTCGAAAATACCTGGAAACAGAGGGGCAGAGCCAAGATGGTGGAATGAGAGCAATAACACCTACGCTCTTAAACAAACTCCTTCAGATTCTTGTAAGGAGAGAATCTGACCAAACTTTGGAGGTGCAGAATCCAATTGGAGACAGACTGTGGCTATTCACAGCTCAAGACAAACTAGAAAGTCGATGTGAAATAAGAAATGATGAACAAGAAGACTTCAGAGAGGCCTGGAAGGACTTATATGACCTGATGCTGAGTGAAAGGAGCAGAACCAGGAGAACTTTGTGCACAGCAATGACCACAGTGTGCGACAGTTTTTTCTGGTAGACTTGGAATTTTGTAATAAAGCAAAAACTTCTTATTAAAAAAAAAATCCCAAAGGTGGTTCTCAAGGCAAAATACCTTCCACACTCAGAGAAAGAAATATGGAAGTCATTCACAAAATGTAGCAGATCATGTTTGTGTATGTGTATATGTTTGTGTATCATGTTTTGATTTGTTATATGATTTCTTTCATTTATTTTAGTGTGACTACATAGCATGACTATAGTGAAAATATACTCAATAGGAAAGTATATGTATAACCTATACAGAATTGTATGCAGTCGTGGGGAGGGAGGGGGGTAGTGGGGGGTAGGTGTGGAGGGGATAAAATCTCAATTGTATGGCAGTGATTGTTAAACATTAAAAAATAATAATAATAATAATAAAAAAGAAAGTCGATGTGAAGAATCTGTCCCGCAGAGTTGAGCCCACAGGGCCCAGTGCAGTGCAAACTATTGAGGAGAGGAAGGGAGATGGAAGTACTAAAAGCACAAACAGTGGGAAAGAGGATGGAGGGAAATACACAGATTGTAATCAGAACTGTGAATGTGAATAGAATGAATTCTCCCATAAAACGGAGGCAAATAGCAGAATGGATTAAAAGACATACTCCAATAATATATTGTTTACAAGAAACACACTTGAAAAGAAGGGATACCCCCAGATTAAAAGTAAAAGGTTGGAGCAGAATATATTGTGCTTCAGTTGATGTAAGAAAAACAGGGGTAGCAATCCTAATCTCAGACAAAGCAAAAGTAGAAATAAACCTAATCAAAAGAAATAAGGAAGAAAACTATATCCTGTTAAAGGGTACCATAGACAATGAAGCAATATCATTACTAAATATGAATACTCTAAGTGATACAGCACCCAAATTCTTAGAGGAGAGATTGAGGGAGTTGAAGGAAGAAATAGAGAGCAAAACTATATTAGTGTGGGACCTCAATCTACCCCTCTCTGAACTTGATAAATCTAACCTCAAAATAAAGAAGAAAGAGGTTAAGGAGGTAAATAAAACTCTGGATAAGGTAGATAAGACAGATGTCTGGAGAAAACTGAATGGAAATAGAAGGGAATATGCTTTTTTCTAAGCGACATGGCACATACACAAAAATTGACCATGTACTAGGACACAAAAACCTCACAATCCACTGCACAAAGAGAGAGATAGTCAAGGAATCCTTCTCAGAACATAATGCAATAAAAATTATATGTAATAAAAGGCCATGGAAAGGTAAACCAAAAATCAATTGGAAACTAAATGATCTAATTCTAAAGAAGGAGTGGGTTAAACAACAAATCATAGAAACAATCAACAACTTTATTCAAGAGAATGATAACAATGAGACAACCTACCAAATCATATGGGACAGTGCAAGAGCAGTTTGTAGGGGACGTTTTAAATCTTTGAATGCCTACATAAATGAAATAGAGAAAAAGGAGATCAATGACTTCAGCATGCAGCTGAAAAAGCTAAAAAAAAGAACAAATTGAAAATTCCCAAGTAAATACCAAATTAGAAATACTGAGAATCAAAGGAGAGATAACTAAAATTGAAATTAAGAAAACTATTGAATTAATAAATAAAACCAATAGTTGGTTTTATAAAAAAACTAACAAAATTGATAAACGTTTGATTAATTTGAATTAAAAAAAAGAAAGAAGAAAATCACATTAGTAATATCAAAAATGAAAGTGGTGAACTCACCTCCAATGAAGAGGAAATTAAAACAATGATTAGAAATTACTTTGCCCAACTTTATGCTCCCAAATTCGACAATCTAAATGAGATGGATCAATATTTTAAAAAAATACAAATTGCCCAGATTACTGGAAGAGGAAGTTGAATACTTAAACAACCTCATCTCAGAAAAAAAAATTGAACATGCCATCAATGAATTCCCTAAGAAAAAATCTCCATGGACATATGGATTTACAGGTGAATTCTACTGCACATATAAAGAACAGTTAATTCCAATACTATATAGACTATTTTTGAATATTGGGGAAGAAGGAGTCCTCCCAAATTCTTTTTATGATACACATATGTGTTTTATACCTAAACCAGGAAGAGACAAAACAGAGAAAGAAAAATATAGACCAATTTATCTAATGAATGTAGATGCTCATTCAGTATTTGGAAAACTATTGGCATTATTGAACACATCCACAAGAAAACTAACAGAAACCACATGATTATCTCAATAGATGCAGAAAAAGTTTTTGACAAAGTACACCACCCATTCCTATTAAAAATGCTGGAGAACATAGGAATCAAGGGAACTCTTCATAAAATAATAAGCAGTATGTACCTAAAACCTTCAGCAAGCATTATATGCAATGGAGATAAGCTAGATGCATTTCCAATAAAATAAGGAGTGAAACAAAGATACCCATTGTCAAAATTATTATTCAGTATGGTACTTGAAAAGTTAGCTGTTGCAATTACACAAGATAAAGAAATTGAAGGAATAAGAATAGGCGAAGAAAAAATTAAATTATCATTCTTTGCAGATGATATGATGATATACTTAGGGAATCCCAGAGATTCAAGTAAAAAAAAAACTACTTGAAATAATAAACAATTTTGGCAAATTTTCAGGTTACAAAATAAATCCGCAAAAATCTTCTGCATTCCTACATACTAGTAACAAAGTCCAACAGCAAGCGATAGTAAGAGAAATCCCATTTAAAGCTAAGGTAGACACTATAAAATATATGGGAGTTTACCTGCCAAAAGAAACCCAGGGATTATATGAACACAATTACAAGACACTTTTTGCACAAATAAAGTCAGATCTAGGAAAAACATCAGTTGCTCATGCGTAGGCCAAGCAAATATAATAAAAATGACAATTCTACCTAAATTTATTTGCTTATTTAGTGCTATATCAACTACGCTATCAGATAATTATTTTCTAGAGCTGGATAAAATAATATCAAAATTCATCTGGAAGAATAAAACTCCAGAATATCAAAGGAACTAATGAAAAGAAATGCTGAGGAAGGTGGCCTAGCTCTACCAAATCTCAAATTATGTTATAAAGCTGCAATTATCAAAAACACTTGGTACTGGCTAGGAAACAGATGGGTAGACAAAAGACCTCATTTCTAGAAAATATAGAGAACTGAGTCAAATGCACAACAATACACGTCATTCCCCAACTGAAAAATGGTCAAATGATATGAACAAGCAATTCTCAGAAGAAGAAATTAAAGGTATCTATAATCATATGAAAAAATGCTCTAAATCACTTTTGATTTGAGAGATGCAAGTCAAAACACCTCTGTGGTACCACATCACACCTATCAGATTGGCAAACATGACAGAAAAGGAAGATGATAAATGTTGGATAGGATATGGGAGAGTTGGAACATTAATCCATTGTTGGTGGAGCTATGAGCTCATCCAATCATTCGGGAGAGCAATTTGGATCTATGCCCAAAAGGATACAAAAATGTGCATACCTTTTGACCCAGCAATATTGCTTCTAGGATTGTACCCCCAAGATATTATAAAATTGGGAAAGGGTCCCACATATACAAAAATATTTATAGCAGCACTCTTTTTAGTGGCCAAAAACTGGAAATCAATAGGATTCCCATCAATTGGGGAATTGCTGAATAAATTATGGTATATGAATGTAATGGAATACTATTGCACTATAAGAAATTATGAACAAGAAGACTTCAGAGAGGCCTGGAAAGACTTTTATGATCTGATGCTGAGCGAATGGAGCAGAACCAGGAGAACTTTGTGCACAGCAACGACCACTGTGTGCGAGAGTTTTTTTCTGGTAGACTTGGAACTTTATAGCAATGTAAGGACTTAAAGAAAAAAGAATTCCCAATGGTCTTCTAAGGGAAAATGACTTCCACATCCAGAGAAAGAACTATGGAATTCAATCGCAGAATGTAGCAGATCACTGTGTGTGTGTGTGTGTGTGTGTGTGTGTGTGTGTGTGTGTGTGTGTGCGCGTGTGTGTGTGTGTGTGTGTGTGTGTGTGTATTATGTTTTGGTTTGTTATATGATTTTTCCCATTCATTTTAGTTCTTCTACACAGTATGACTATAGTGAAAATACATTCAATCAGAATGTATGTGTAGACCTTCTATAGAATTGTATGCCATCTCGGGGAGGGAGGGGGGAAGTGGGAGGTAGGTAGGGAAGAAAAGATCTAAGTTTTGTGGTAGTGACTGTAGAACACGAAAAGTAAATAAAATTAATATATAAAAATAAAATAAAATAACTGGAAACAATTCGTATCTGAAGCTTATTGAAAGAGGGGAGGGGAGAAGGAATGCTAACAGAGCCTCTGAGACAGGTTCTGATATTGACTTCAGGAAGGAATTCAGAGGTCAATTTGTACATCTCTTCTAGGAATGTGGAGGCAGAAGGATAGGGGTGCTGAAATAGCCCATTAAGGATTACTGTGCTCCTACTGTGAAAATTCATCTGAATTCAGCCTTTTCTCTTTTAATTTAAAAGTAGGATAATACTGGCAAACGTTGTGGAGCAGGAAAAGTTTTCAATATGGTCCTCAGGAAGGAGCCCATCCCTTTAGACTTCCTCTGTTGAGGAATTATTCGGTGTCTGGGAAGGCAGCATCACCTGAGCCTAATCATCAGCTGCCATGGAGAGTGGTCTGTTTCCAAGGAAATCCCAAATCCTGAACAGCTAGCTTTTATACTTCATAGATCAATATGAGACTCCTATTTTATCCCCTTAGTGTACAGGAGAAGTGGCCATCTACCTTACAAAATTTTGGTGGGAGGTTTTAACTATCTATCTATGTATATATCTGTCTGTCTGTCTATCTACGTATTTCCAAATCCATCACCATATTAAATGTGTACGTGTGTGGGTCTTTCACTGTCGAAGAAGACCATGCCATCAGAGAAATGATAACATGACTTGCACTTGACTTTATTTTTTTTTGAGTGAGGGAAGGCTGTGCGGGTCACCAGCCTCACTATTCCTCCAGAGCCATCTGAATCCAGTGACCAGATATTCACCAGTATGAGTGAAGATGACCCAGGATGATGCAACCAAGGTAAACTGACTTGCCCAAAGTCACACAGCTAGTGATTATCAAGTGTCTGAGGTGAGATTTGAACTCAGGTCCTCCTGACTCCTCCACTGGGGTTCTATCCACTGCACCGCTTAGCTCCCTTAATGACACGTGTGTCACGGAATGATTTATTTAAGGAAAACAACAAAAGTCAGAATGTAGTCAAGAGTAAACTACCTTACCAGTCTGAGTTTAACCATGAAGGAAGAAAGATTGACAAGCAGCAACAAAGAGGTTGTTGAAATAGTCAGAGAAAGAAAACTAGACCTGATGACATTTGCTGCTAGAATATATCAGAAAATTTAAAAGTAGGAGGAATGAATAAAACAAAAGGTATCACCAAGGCAGTGAGACAACGGGGACCAGTAAGAGAATTCTTTCACAATGCATGCAAGGAGAGAAGGGTGAAAGTGGAAATCATGTGGATGTAATTTCAAGAGGTGCGTTTGATATATTATGTACAGAATCTCACAACACTTTACCAACAAGTGAATAAATGCTTCGGTGGATTTACATTAAAATATATGAGGATGCATGGAAGGGAGAAGGGAACATAGAAGGAAAGAGTAGATTGTGTGGTATAGAAAAGTCAAATTGAAGGTTAACAAGAAGGGGAAGCTGATCTTTGTGGTCTTTCAGGAAGAGAAGAGCCTTCAAGGGAGAGGGTGGGGAGCAGAAAGAAAAGACTGAAAAGCAATGTAAAAGAGGGAGATCTTGTTTTAGTTGTTCGAAGAGGTTCCATCATTGAATGACACTACGAGTAAAGAGAGATATTTGGTGCAGGGAGATAAGGACTATGTACTGATTATTGTGTGTGAGCAATAGGTACTTGAAAAGATTAGTTGTCCCTTCTCAGGAAGAAATGAGTTGGAGATCTTTGATACAACTGCAGCCTAGGGGAAAAGACCAGACCTCAGAAGAAAATTTGACTTTCAAACAAAGAACTCAAGAGAAGTAAAAAAAAGGTAAACAAGAAAGGAAAAAAAGAATGTAATTCAATAAGGCTAAACAGTTTATTTCCCCAGATGGGAAGATGATATTCTTAACTCTTCAGGTTTGTGTCTCTATTAAGGCAGTTAAAAAGAGTATACATAGACAGAGGGAATGGTTATATGTTGATTTGATGAAATGATATAAAATACTAAGCAATGTAAAAAAAGGATTGTACAAGGAGAAGAGGAAAGGGGGAGGCAGCATTGGGTAAACTATATCGCACGGAGGCATGAATACCTATGACAGAAGAGACAAAGAAAGGAGTACCCTGAGCATTCTTTGAACTTTACTCTCATCAGATTTAGATCAAGAGGGGAAAACATAAATACTTTTAGAGGATACATACCTATTTTGTCATATAAGAAAGTAGGAGGGGAAAGGGTGAAAAAGTTATGGGGATGTGCGGGAAGATAGACTAAAGTGGTGATTAGAAAAAAAAAAACAAAACAACAAAACACCAGTGAGGAACATCAGCGTGAAAGAGAGAGAGAGAGAGAGAGAGAGAGAGAGAGAGAGAGAGAGAGAGAGAGAGAGAGAGAGAGAGAGAGAGAGAGAGAGAGAGATGAGCGACAGAGAGAGAGACAGAGAGAGAGAGAGAATGACAATATAATAGAGGGGATGTTGTGGGTCTTTTGTTCTTGAAGAGGACCATGACATCAGGGAGGTGATGCCATGACATGCAAGTGGATTGGATTTAAGTGAGGGAGGGCTGTGCAAAGTCACCAGCCTCACTTTCTCTTCCTGAGCCATATGGATCCAGAGGTGAGATATACATCAGAATAGCTGGAGTTGTCCCTGTGATACAGGAGAAGGCAGGAAAGGAAGAGACCAAGTGTGCAAATAGAGGGTTTTGCCTTGACAAAGAAAAGTGTCACCTATTCATGTGAGATAGGAGTGAAGAAGGAGATAGCCAGGGAAGATATCTGAGTGAAATTCAATAAGGAAAAGAGAGCAAGGATTTCTCAGAAAATGACTTCACATTTTTAGTGAAATACATCAAATATATAAGCGTTTATTAAGTACCTGATACATACCAGGCAGTATACTAAATACTAAGGATACAAATAAATGCAAACCACTCCCCAAAAACCCAAATAACAAAACAACCGAACAGACCTTTCTCTCAAGGAGCTCACAGTCTAATGGGGAAGAAGACTTGCAAACCACTATGTACAAACAAGATCTATATAGGATCAATTGGAATAATCTGAGGAAGAAAGCAGTAAGATTAAGGAGGACTGGTAAAAGCTTCTTGCAGAAGATGAAGGTTTACCTGAGGCTAGAGGCAGCCCAGAGGCATAGAGGAATGTCTTGTGTGAAAAACAACAAGGAGGTTAGCGTCAAGGTCCTAAGCTGAGAGGATGGGAAGAGAGGTGTGCCATAGGAGGGTTAAGGAGGGACAATATGGTCTGGAATACCTGCTGAGATGAGTGGGATTTGGGATCAATTAAGCAGGTTTAAGAGGATTACCTTGCTGCACAGAGATCTCGATAGAGATTGCATAACAAAAATTTTAAGTGGACCCAGTCAGCATGGTTTTCTGATTTCTTCCATCCACATTCATTAGTTGGTTGGTTAGTTGTTGTCCTTCCTCTTCAAACAGGAACAAAATGACATCACCATGATAAAGTGAAATTTCTGTGTGTCTGACTGTGGCTGATCAGATGAATATGAGCTCGAAATGCTCTAAAACAGGTTGGACACAGATAGTTCCTGTGAATATGTGGGATGGATATCCCAAATTTGCACATCCTATGTTTACTTTGTGCTGTTTCAATTCTGCTTTGTTCAAAGAGCACAGTACCCTTTCTGATGCAAGCACATCATGTTGAGTGGTCCTGTACCATTGTCTCCCATGTTTCACAGTCAAATCCAAAGTTCTTGAGAGAGACCTTGAGAGTATCCTTGTATTGGTTCTTCTGGTCACCATGTGATCACTTGCCCCATGTAAGTTCTCCATAAAATAGTCTTTTGGGCAAGCATACATCTTGCATTTGAACAACATGGCCAGCCCATTGGAGTTGCACTCCCTGACATATAAATAGAAGAAAGAAGATAGGAGTAAGCCAAGGGTTGGTAAAGTTTGATGAGCAAATGGAAAAGGGGAGAAAGGACTTAAGTATAGAGAACAGGAGAGAACAGAACAGATTCAACATGAAACTGAGACAAGAAAGGGAGGACAGTGTAGCCAGCACAGGGCCTTTGAAAGTACTAAGTGGTGGAGGCATTGAGGCCACAACGAGTACAAAGATCAGGTTTAATTGGAGGGAAAGAGTAAGAAAAACATTTAAAATGACAGCAAGATTGTTAATAATGGAACAGGTATTTTAGAGAGCACACCAGAAGGGGTAGATAAATATGGAGGGGCCGTTGGTATGGGGGGGTAGAGTTGAGGTACGTGACCATAAAGGTAGCAGACATGAGAGGGTAGGGTTTGTATAATGATAGCTTGGAATTCTGAGAAGGGGTCTTTAGGCTTCTCCACGTTGCCAAAGGACAGAATGGGTATAAGACACTAAATCTAACCCAATTTCCTTGTTTTACAAAAGATAAAATCAAGAGCCAGAGAAATTGAGTGATTTACCTAATCACCCAGGTAGTTGTCAGAGGTGGGACTTCAACTCGAATAGTCCTGACTATAAGTCTAGCATTCTTTCCATTTAAAGAAGAAATGAGGTTAGTGGTAGAGCACTAGATGTAGAATGAGGAAATGGGTTCAAACCTCACCTCAGACATTTATTAGTCATGTGAATGGAGGCAGGTTATTTAAAGTCTCTATGCTTTGGTTTCCTCATCTTCTTTGGGAGAGGGGGTAGACTAGCTACCCTCCAAGGTCCCTTCCAGCTCTCAATCAGCGGTTCTGTGAAATGAAGATGAATTGCCCACTCAAAAGTTGACTTGATGGGTGGAAGATAAATGGTAGCTGAAATGTGTCAAAATGAATGTGTAGAATGCTAAAGAGCTATGACCTTGTATCAGATGAGTTCTAAATCAGATGAGTAAACAAATTACTCATTTTCAAAAACTGTTCATCTCAAAGAATGAAAAGAACTTTAATCCCAAGTATGTCTTGTTAAAAGGAACAAGCAAATAATGTTCCTTTGGTTTGTCATAGTTTAGGATCAACTGAACAGTTTCTGTTATCATTCTTGCCTAAATAAGCAAAGTAAGATGTTGATAGCCCAGTAGGACAGTCCATTCTAGTATGTAATTTATTGTACATCTTCTCACCAGTTGCTGTATTGGCTAAAGATAACATTCCATTTTTTCCAGCCACAAGTCATTCATTCTTCCTTTCTAATACAATGCACCTTCATTTAGCAGCACAAGTCTCAGGTATCCCATGAACATCACATTTGGGAAAAGCCATAGTTACATCTATTTTTCATGGAATTGTTCTTTTCTAAAATTCAAATGTTAATTTTTAATACCAAAGTAATAGATTTTATTAACTTCCAGGGCCTAGAACTACAGCCCAGGTTCAATTCTGAGATTCTTGTCATCCAATTGATCTTTTTGCATACATGAGGAGTCTCTTTCTTATAACAGTGCTTTGAGCATTCAATACCCTAGTTTATGAAAAATAATTTTTTTCTCAGAATGGAAGACCTCCACTTTTAGAGTCATAAAATAAATGACTTTATCTTATGATGTTTGGAAAGTTCCCAACTGGTGGAATGGTTGACTCTGGATGGCCTCTTTCATCCTTAGGTGACAGTTGGGAATTGAGCCAGCCATGGATACATTGCCCACACAGAGATTTGAAAATAGTTTTTTTTTTCCATTATTTTGGTGGTTCCTGATGCTTGGCATAGGTTGTTGCAGTGAATTGTCCCAAAGGCTCTTCTTGGATACAATCTGAAACATCAGCAGGTGTGCAGTGGATCTGGCTTGCCTTCCTAAGACAAGAGTACATTGTGTCTAGGCACTCTCTCCATGGGCCATTATTGTCAGGGTTCATTTCAACCAGTACGATTTTTTATGACCTTACTGAGAATTGGATCTCTGTTCAGGCAGTTCCATGGATCAGTCTTGTCTATGTCACCAAAATATCCAGATAAACTGTTAAAATATTCCATCAGTCATCTAAATGTTTCATTTCCAGGATACTAAACAAATATTTCCAAAGACCTAGATGTTTGGCAGTGCGTCTACACAGATGTTGACTTGAAATTGGGTAGGTGGGTGAAGCAGGCACCTTTTTCCTGATCTATGCCATTTTTTGCCCTAGATCCTCAGGTATCCTGGCATCATTGCCCTCTGGCTCTCCCAGCAAGGTCTTTGTTGGAAAGCCATGGCAGGCAGTAAATGCTGTGAATAATTGTCACAGGTGTTTCATTTTCATGAAAGACCCTAGGGGACATGGTTAAACCTGATCACAAACGATATGAGCAGTAAAAATCAGAGGCCCTACTTGCTCTGTAAAATGGCTCTAAAAGAAAGGGCATACCTCCTGGAGCTCTCGTGAGTAGCACAGTAAGGCAGTGGGATCTAATTTCAGGGTGCCAGCTGAATTGTGTCTAAGGGGATATTCTGCAGCTGGCACAAGAATATATAATTACCTGGCATCCTCCTTTTGGAAGAATAAGTATGAAAACATGAACACCAAATATGAGAAAAAGTGGTTGGGCCTTATGGCATTTCCCATCTTTTAAGAACAGAGAGATTTCTTCCTACATGGACGTGGAAGTCATACCAATTTTGTACCCTTGGACAAACTATATCAAATTTGGGTCTGTTCTTTCAAGTGTATTCAGATCAAATATATCAGCACCCTCATCAGCTTAACCAAGTAAATGAATTAATAATCATGCAAGAATCACAAACTCTAGTAGACTCTATCCATAATGGCGCAGTGGAGAAGGATTTAAAATTTAATAAACTCCACTGACCGTGTCTCATTTTTGCTGCTGTAAATATTTTAATATTAATAAGGAAATCATATATAATGTGTTATTTGCAATGTAGCTATAGATCTTAGAGATTAATGCACTATTGGAATATTGTCACAAATATTTTCTTTTAGCCTCTTACTCAATGAATAATCATACTAATTTATAAATATACTTTATCCTGTTCTGTTACTTAGTTGGCAACCATTAGTTGAAGTACTATATGTATTATAATCTCCTCTCTCTAACCTTTTATAACACTATCATTTAAAAAGTTTAAAAAGTAAGATTTAGTTGGTTAATTATTTACTTCCCACTCTGTACAACATCTGACTGATCCCAGTGCCCAAAGCAAAGTCCTTTTTTTAATTGACTGTAAAGCCACGTCTCCTTTTTTAATTAAGTCCAGCTTCTTATGCATCAAGCCTCTAGATGAAACCACTTGGTGATAAAGGAGACCAAAGTGTCATGTCACAGTTTGTGGTTCCTGGGTTTCTTTCAGGACCCCGTCTAGCACTTCATTATGAAAGAACCTTTGTATTCAAGGTAGAAGTTCAGTGGAGAACTGATGAGCTCCAGGTTCTGACTCCTGCTTTTTGTGACCTGAATTCACATAAAAGTCTGTGCCCCTGCAGCTTCAGCCTTGGAAGCTGCTTTTGAACATGACTCTGGTGTCAGAGGCTGGATCCTCACCTAGCCAAGGAAATTGACAACAATATACTAATTATGCCTGGGATTGAATCCCATCCCATGACTCCCAAGGAGGAAAAAAAAAGTTCTAAACTTTACAGTTCATTATGATTTGTGGAGATGTGTTAACAGCACAAGGGGCTTTGTAACAAGGCTGCATCTGCCTGGGAAATCTACCCTTTGTGATCAGCAGCCATCACTCGATGTAAACTTGGTACACCTTTCTTTGGGTGATGGGAAGTCGGAGACTTAAGAGATGGAGGAGAACTTAGGACGTGTCTTTCACTTTACAGAGAAGGAAACTGAGGCCTAGAGAGATGAAGTAACTTGTCCAAAGTCACACATCAAGTTAGTGACTGAGCAGGAGCTAAGGCCCAGGTCTGTAGATACACAGGCTGAGTTTCTTCCCAGTTCACCATGTGTTTCCATAAAGGCAAAAACAAACAAGATCCAATCCAAACATGGTAGTGCTATTTAGTTGTCTAAAATTCATGACTGTTATTCACTTCATAAATAGAACACCTGGAAATTGGGTTTCTTCTTTGTAAGTAAAGGCTGATGAAGCCATAGAGCTGGAAGGCAACATCAAGATGTTCTAGTCAAACACCTTTGTTTTCTGACTTACCCTGGCATGCTGCTGCAGGGGGAGGGAAGAACAGTTCCATGGGACAAGATGTACTTCCTCTCGGTGACTATCACTGGATCAGCCATCGAGTGCCAGGCTAAGTTCTGCCACCTCCAGGAAGTCTTCTAGGATTGATTATTCCAGTTCATGTTCAACTACTGAGCTAAACCCATTGGCTTGGGGCTGGCAGAAACCGTAGAGGCCATCTGGTCCAAGTGTCCTTTATATAGATAAGGAAACTGAGGCCTAGGGAGGATGACTCAGTGTCACACAGGTAGTGATCAATAAGATGACATTTGTTAAACACTTACTACAGTGGGTGGCACACAATAAGTGCCTGTTCCCTTCTCTTCCCCTAGTAAGGGACTGAGTTGGGATTTGAACTCAGGGCCTCTGACTCTGAATTTAGTGCTTTTTCTAATGCTGATTTGCATTGATTCCTCTCCGTTTCCTTGGTCTTGTATTGCAAAGGAAATTGGAAACTTCTTAAGAGCAGGGACTGTGTTTTAAACCTCTGGTCTATATCTCCTGATTTTGAACCCCATTCAGAGCCCCAGTACCACTACCACGACCACCAAGTAACTTCAGAGGTAGTGAGTTGCCACTGACTTGAATAGAAAAGGAAGAAATATAAGGAGGTAAAATCCCTTCAACAACCACATTAGCCATGGGTGGTTTTGTACCCTGATGCACTGCAACTTTGGAAGGAGAAAGAATTACAAGAGGATGGGCACAAGCTGGGATCTTTCAGAAAGTCATGAATAGAAGTGCAAAGAGTTATTTCCAAGTTGGTTATCAAGATACATATTCCATTTCTAGCTGGAAAGACTCACTGGGGAAGTGGCAATGTACAATGTGTGTTTCAAGTCACGGCATGTCTGAGCTAGGAGGGGCCTTGGTGGTAACTAACAGAGAATCCCTTGGATAATAACCATATTGAGGGATCATCCAGCCTTTGCTCAAGGACCTCCAGTGAAGAGAAATCCACTACTTACCTGGGGAATTGGGATCACTTATAGACAGCTCTGCTTTTTTTTTGTTGTTTTTTTTCTAGAAATAACCCTCCTCCAAAATCAACTCTAAATCTGGTTCTTTTCAGATTCTACCCCATGCTACTGGTTTGACTCAACAGGAGCTAGAAGGGATCTCAGAGGCTATCTACTCTAACCCTGTCCTTTCACAGATAAGGAAACTGAGGCTGAGCTAAAGTGGCTTGCTTTCCCAAGGGTAGATAGGTAGGTAAGTAGGCATCGTGGTCTTTTCCCAGAATTCTTCAAACATTTGCTGCTTGACCATCACTTCTCTTCTGCCTTTTCTGGTTACTTGCTTTTCCTCATTAAGTTGTTCCTTGATGTTATCACTATGTTCAGAAACGCTAATGTAGCACTAATATAGACATTTAACGTGTATGGCCTGCATTGGTTTAGACAGTCATTCATCATGAACTAATTAAAACTCTCTTTTTTTCTGTTTAATTATCAGTCTCTGATGATATTAGATGAAGACAATGTATTTTTTCCAAAAAAAAAATGACAACCACATAGTGTCTGGCAGCAGTGATAGGTGTCATACAATTGGTGGTTTCAGTTTTCTTTTAAAATTATGCTGGAGAAAGCATTTCTGAAATACCTAGAGAAAAATAAAATACAAAAAAATAACAAAACATCCTCAACCCAAGGAACATCTGCTGATGTTGATTCTGGGGGTCTGAAACTTCATGGAACTATAGAGAAGATGTACTTGACGAGCGATTTTTGGAACATTTTCAGACTTTAGGCAAACAATATCTGTTAATACTGATTGAGGGTGGGGGAGATACTGAAACTTTCCAAAGAATCCCAGTTAGCAGGTGACTGAGAAGTGAGTCGTGTTTCCACAGACATTTGAAAATCCAATAGAATCAAATTCGCCTATAATGGTCCTAAATGGGGAACTAGTGAGGAAATCTACACAACTTTAGCTGTGAATTTTGCGGGGAGAAAAAGGCACTATGAAAACTGCTTTGGAATAATCAACATTTTGGAAAACAATGATTTTTTCTATAGAGATAGAATATTGTCATAATTCTCTAATGAAAGTTGTGGTTTTCAGGCAAATTAATTGGCCTTCTTTTGTAATATCCTTTAAATGGATTATATTAATAATAGCTCTTCTGTATGTATCACATTGGAATCTTCAATGTACTTTCCATGCATTATTTTACTTTATCCTTCACCCTATGAAGTGCTAAGGTTAGTCCCATTTGACTGGTAAGGAAACTGAGTCTGAGCAACATTCAAACCCAGATCCTCCAGATGCCAAGTGCAGTATTCCCCTTCCCACTTCCATTCCTGAAAAATGAAAACCTGGGCCAGTGGTCTTGAAGCTTTTTTTGATGACACAACCCATAAGCACTTTTTTTTTTAAATTCACATGCTCTCTCTCCCCCCCACACACACATACGCGCGCACGCTCACGTGCACACACACACACACACACACACACTATTGTAATAGTCCAGATGAGGGGGGATGAGGGTCTGAATGAAGAACTAAGGAGGGGCCTGTGAGAGTAGACAGAAGGGAGTGGATGCAAGAGACCTAGTAGAGGCAGAAATGCCAAGGTTCAGCTATTTGTTGGACACATAGAGTGACAGTGCGGGGACTGGGGATGCCACAGAAGGGGCACCCTCAGTGGAGCGCCCTATGGGCACTGGGACCCTTTGTTCATCCCTCACCCTTCCTTGCCCCCCAACCAAAGAACTGAAATAACATCAGTAACATTTCTATTAAATTTTCTGAACCAAACCTGGTGCAGTTTGGACATGTCATTAATCTCTTTGTATCTCTTTGCATTTGATTTGAAAGAACAACAAATTATGGCCAAAATCCAGGTCAAATTCAATTAATCATTCAACTGAGCACTTATCAAACACCTAGTATGTTCTGTGGTTGGGGATACTAGTCCAAAGAGCATACTAATCCATTCTCACAAAGGGGACACATTGTAGCGTAGGAGACAAGGACATATACAAGTATATTCTGAATAATTATACAGTGAACAGAGATGATGCAGTGTGTGTGTGTTTGTCCTTTGTTGCCGAAGAAGACCATGCCATCAGAGAAATAATGACATGACTTGCACTTGACTTTATTTTGAGTGAGGGAGGGCTGTGCAGGTCACCAGCCTCACTTCTCTTCCAGAGCCATCTGAATCCAGTGACCAGATATTCATCAGGATGACTAGAGATGACCCAGAATGAGGCAATTGGGGTTAAGTGACTTGCCCAAGGTCACACAGCTAGTGAGTGTCAGGTATCTGAGGTGAGATTTGAACTCAGGTCCTCCTGACTCCTGTACTGGTGCTCTATCCATTGTATCACCTAGCTGCCCCAAAGGTGATGCAGTGCATACTGCTGTGTGACTCTAGTCAAGTCACTTAATTCAAATTCATTCGAATCCCAAGATTATTCAGCCTCTGTGGAAGGTACAGTAAAGGAAGAACTTTAAATCAACACAGCTCATTTGGGCCTTGGAGCCACGCTGGGAAAGCATGAGTCTGCCTGGGCTGCAGTCCTCTGCTGGAGTAGTAGAAAGTGGTGAGGTGGATCTGTGGAGCCCTCCCGCTCTCCCAGAATCTACCATCACCTGAGTTGTGGCAGTGAACAAAATGAAGTGGTCAAGCCACATCACACTCTGAGCATAGCAAAGCAGAGCAGGGACCAGAGTAATACCTTAGAAATCATGTGGTCCAATCTTTCAATTGGCAGGTGAGGAAACTGAGGCCTAGAGAAATCAAGTGACCTATCCAAGGTCACAAATGTATATGGCAGAGGCTGAACTTAAATCTTGATTCTTGTATGCAAAATCCAATGTTTTTTCAAATAACATACAGCCAAAATAACAAACAGTTCCTTCTCCACAGTACTGTATATGGGTGACAGGTTCAAGAAAGGAGAAAAGGACAAAGAATTTAATTTTCCAATTGTTTGGAGGAGGGGAAACAACAATCCCAATCCTTGGGAAGTAAGTCTCAACAAATCCAACAAGGAATAAACAGGGAATAAACATACACATTGACAGTAGGCACAGGGAGACAAAGACAAATCCCAGCTCTACTGTTTGCTTCCTACATAAGCTATGTCACCTCCCTGGGCTCCAGTGTACTCATCTGAAAACTGAGGAGGACTTGGTCTCTTCTGGGGTCCCTTCCAGCTAGAGATAGGTGATTCTATGATCCTATGAAATTAACTGTGCTTCCCAGAGCTTGTTGCCTCACAGCTTTTATGGGTCAACGAGGTGGTCTTCACACTGACCTTTCCTGTGGGTTAAAAACCATCTTGCTCCCATCATGCAGATTCAACACTTCTCCATGGGGGGCACGCTTAAAGTTTGAATACTATCACTTGGATGACTAATATTCCCTCTGTCCTGTTTTAGTTTTGTATTGCTTCTTAGCCCTTACTAGTGGACTCCTGGTGTGGAAACTCCCTCCAAAGATTTTGGTCTGTTTCTCTCTATTCGTTCACTGATGCTGCCAAAACTAAAAGTTGTTTAGTACTACTTTGCAAATAGCTTTCCCCAGTTCTAGAGGTTATGCTTCCATCCTATTCCCAAGTATACATAAAAACTTCACAAAAATGTAATAAGGACAGTCAGATGAAGTTTATTCTTTTCAGTCTCCATTCACATGGATACATGGTAATTTGCATGACTGAATTCACATCTAACTCTAGAAAGAATCTTCTTACTCCAGTAACCTAAGAAGAGGACAGACTATACTCCCTCGGCCAGGGGAAAAGTCTGGCAACAGCTAAAACCCAGAAAGGTACTTCTGTTGAATTGAAAATCATTATTAGAGCTTTAATCAAAACCTGATTTCCCACAGAATTCTGTATCCACCCAATTACTCCAGAGCTTGCTACAGTTCAACTGGAAAGGAGATAGCCGGCCCAGGAGAAAGAGACTGCGCTCTTTGGTTTGGCTGTGCACGAGGTAGGTTATCTGCCAGATGTATGGCACAGAGCAAAATACGGAGTTGGAAAATGAATTACCAGTCAGAAAGTTGGGGACTTGAGGTTCAGGCTAGAGACTTTTTCCTGCCCTGAAGTATCATTCCAAGCCCTGATATTTATTCAAGAAACCAGCAGCTGCTCCTTGGGGAAACTTAGATGTGAAGACAGAATTCATGATTTTGACCCATTGTAACATTTCATATTTTTCACATGTTATTAACACACTGCTCCATAACCTCTATGGTGGAGTTAGTTCTTCTCTTGTGCTTTGAACTCTAAGAGAAGAATTCTCAGCACATAGAAAAGGTGGAATTCCAGTTTGAGAAGTAAACATTTTCCCTATCTGTTTTTGTTACAAGTAATACTGTTTTTAATGGAAATAAAAAGAGCTTAACAAAGACAATTCCTTTCTAATTAATCTTTGCCTTGTGTTGACAACTTTTGACTGGATGGTTGTATTTGGAAAACGTGCACTATTATATTTAACTGATGTGAGATACAATTTAATAGCAATAACTGATAGTAAGAGATATACACATTAGAACAACTCGGAGGCTTCATCTCACACCATGACAGATGTCCAAAATGGAAACAATCAACCCTGGAAGGACTGTGGAAAGATAGGCACACCAGTACTCTGTTGGCAGAGCTGTGAAATAGTCTGACTACTCTAGATTTTGAATTGCAGTAATACATGAACAATGATAGAGTATTTATACACTTTGAGCCAGAGATCCTACTACCCCAAAGGAAATCAAAGACAGATCAAAGGTCTAGCACATACCAACCCATTCACAGTAGCACCCTTTGTGCCAACAAAAAACTGGAAACAAAGTGAGCATCCATTTGTTGGTGAAGAAGGGATATATGAAAGTAATGGAACATTATTATACAGCAAAAAAATCACAAGGATTCCAAAGAACATAGGAAGATTTGAATGAATTGATGCAGTGAAATAAATTGAAGAATGTACACAATCATTCTAACAATATAAGTGAAAATATCATTCTGAGGAATTTAAAAAAAAAAGTAGTAGTAAGAAACCGTACTACTTGTCAAAATGTTGAGCCTAACCTATCACTATCCACAAAATCTTAAGGCCCACCCACCTTATGATATAATTTGTCCCACTCATCAAGATTTCCCACCACTCACATCACTGGCTTACCTCTTAAGACTTGCCTACCCTGTGACAGCATAAGCCCTGCTTCAAGATGACATGGATATCCAGTTATCCAATTAGCCAATTCCACTGGCCCACTGATCTACCTCCTCATCTCTTCCTCCTGGCTTCCTTCAAATCCCAACTAAAATCTCATCTTCTACAACCTTTCCCTCTCCCCTTTTTATTCTAATGCCTTATCTCGTTTAATTATTTCTTGTTTATCCTGTATATAGCTTGTGTGTACGTATTTTTGCTTCTTGTCTCTCTCACTAAATTGTGAGCTCCTCAAGGGTAGGGACTGTCTTTCGTTTCTTTTTGTAACCCCAGCACTTAGCATGGTGTGTGGAACAAAGTAGGTGCTCAATAAATGCTGATTGATGGATTTTTTTTGTTTTGTTAATTCCTTTTGTTTCTTATATCACAGTAATTTCTGAATACATTCCTCCCCCTCCCCAGCATACCTTCTGTTGTAACAAAGATTTTTCAAAATATCAATTCAGCAAAAGTAGCCGATGTACCTCAACAAGTCTGATGGCATATGTAACATTGAATACCATGGTACACCAAGCTCCAAAGAAGAAAGAGAAGTGCATTTTATCAACACTTCTGAGGGCTACGTTTGTTCTTAGACATCACACAAGGTTCTGTTTCATTAAACTGACCTTACCATTTCCTTTGTCATCACTATTACGTGCCAGGTTTCGGGGTTCTGCCCATTTCCCCATAGCAGTTCTTAGTTTCTCTGAGGTCATCATATTGTGTGCTGATTACATCAAAGGAATGGCGAATTCCATTCTGGGAGGACAACTGGCTCAGCCATTGCCCAATGAGTGGGTCAAATCCACCCACTCTCCCCCAATCAGTTTGGTCCTTCCTCTGGCCTCTCTGCCTGGTTCATTTTGACCCTTAAGACTTTCTGCAGGACACTTGCAAAGGATATGTGTAGCTTTTTCTTAGGCCATTTGCAGGTGAATTTGGGTTTGAAGGTGAAAGGAAGTGGGGGCGGCCTCCCCCTTCCAGGTTCATTGCTCCTCGCCTCAACCGAAGCTTCCGGGTTGGAGGAGGAGCAATTTGGTCCAGTCACCTATCCTGCAGCTGTCTGGGAAACTGGCATGGAAGGTAGGGTGGGTGGCAGCTTTCCCCAAGTGTGGGGGTGAAATAGGAGAGGGAGTCAGTGGACATGGATGATAAGTAGCCTGCAATACCTCCCCAGGGTGAGGCATTGGTGGGTGAGGCATTGGTGGCTGAGGCTTTGGTAGGTGAGGCTAGTGGAGTCCACCATGGAGTAACTATTAGGGTACCAGGTAGGCAGGGCAGGAGTTGAAGAAGGAGAGGAAAATCTGACAAAGCGCACCTCCTTTTCAGGGGGGCTAGAGTAGAGCTTGTTTAGGTTTTCCTGTGGGCAAGGGACCACACTAAGTGCTGGAGATATTTGTTAGAGCAAACTAGGCAGTCCTGGAGAAACTCACATTCTAATGGGGTAAGAAGACCCCTAATCCTCAGGAGGGGAAGCACGTTGGGGACACAGCAGGAGTGTGGCCCAGAAATGCCACTTAGAGGAACTGGCGAGGGGCCTACATCTCCATCCAATCAAGCCTCCACACAGCTGTTAAACTGATGTTCCTAAAGCACAGGTGATAGTTATTCAGATAAGCCTTGTGTAGTCTGCCTTGCAAAGGTGGACGCTACTTCTCAGGAAGCTTCAGTGGCTCCTGACTTCCCCTCAGATCCAATGCAGACTCCTCCCTAGGGTGGCTGAAAGCCTTCCTGATGTTACTGGTCATGACCTCCCCCACCATTCCTGCCATGCTGTCCCCCCAATGTCTGGCTTCTTGGATCTCAATTAGCACTCAGCTCTAAGGCCATCTCCCAGGAAAGCTTTTTTTTTTTTTTGGCACCCTTCCTCCCTCCTCCAGGTGGTGGTGATTTCACCCCCAACTTACTTTTCACATGTTTAGTGAACATATTTCACATATTTAACTTGGTAGCCTCAGCCTCTGGCGCAGAAGTAGAGGCTCAATCAATAGAGTACAATCTATTAAAATATTTGGATGGTTTGTTGGGATGGGCATGGGAAAGAGGGGTTGGAAATGGAGGGAGAAACCAGACTCCTCTTTCTCCCATCCAAAGTAAAGCTGGTAATGCCTCTGTGTCCCATGGAAGAGAAACTGCCCCATCAGTGGTAATTTTCTTGCCTGTCCTAAGTCAGCAGTTGCATTGAGGGCCCAGAGCAGGCTAATTATCTAATAATGACCACAGTACTCTGTCCTTTCCTCTCCTGTTCTCACTTTCTTAGTAGGCTGTAAACTCATGTTGACACCAATGCTCTTTGGACTCCTTCCTGTCTACACTTTTGCCATCTGTCACTGAAACCCAAAGAAATGAAATCTGCCCATTGAGAGTGTCATATTCATTTCCTCTACCAATATCCTAATTCAGAGACGTATAACCTTTTTGTATGGACATTAGAAAGAAGACCATAGTATTTTATTGCTTTTTGGTTTTGTGTCTCTATCATTTCTGCATATCCCTACTCTTCTCTGCCTTCCCCTTAGCCATCAAGCTTTCACTTGTAACAAAGAAAGATGGTTAAAGAAGACTATTGGACGCAACTCTATCTGAGAGGCAATGTCATATGCAGTATCCTGCACTCTTAGTCTCCTCCCTCTGGGAGGAAAGCAAGGTGGTTCTAATTGGTCTCCTTGTCTCCATTCTCTTTGTCCTCTTCTTTGTCTTGCCCTCTGCTTTCCTCGAGTAATACTCATGGTCCAAAACTGTCAATAGCTCCATATGGCCTATAGGGGAAAGCCCAAATTCAGGACATGTCTTTTAAAGCCTCCACCTACTCTTTGAATCCTCTCTGTCCTGGGTCCTCTTGAGGAATGCAGCCAAACCATTCCCCAACCAAAGAACACATTCCTGCTTCCATTATCTTTGAACCCTGTTCTTCTCACTGGGCCTGACCAATGCTTCTTCCTCTTTTCTGCTTCTCTGAATTCTACTTCAGGACCAAAGTCAATTCTTATCTGGCCAAGCAGCTTTGCTTAATGCCCCTGACTCCCAGAGATTTCTTCTTTCCAGAGCACGTAATAATAGTAACCATAATAATAGCTTGTATTTATGTATCACTTAAAGGTTCGCCAAATACATTACAGATGTTATCCCATTGCACCCTCACACCAGCTCTCTGAGAAACGTGCTATTATTATCTCTGTTGTTGTTGTGTTGCTTCAGTTGTGTCCAACTCTCTGTGATGCCATTTGTGGTTTTATTGGCAAGGATACTGGAGTGGTTTGCCATTTCCTTCTCCAAATAAGAAACTGAGGCAAACAAGGTTAAAAGTGACTTGCCCAGGGTCACATGGCTAATGTCTGAGGTCAGAATTGAACTCATGAAGATGAGTCTTCCTGACTTTAGGTCCAGTTTTTTATCTACTGTGCCCCCTAGCTCCCATTTTTCAGGAGAGGAAACTGAAATGGCAAGGGTACTGGAGTAGTTTGTCACTTCCTTCTTCAGATGAGAAACTGAGGCAAACAAGGTTAAGTGACTTGGTCAGGGTCACACAGCTTGAAAGCATCTGAGGCTGGGTTAAAAGTTTGTCTTATGACTCCAGGCCCAGAGCACCACATGCCTGCCGCCACATGTGTTCTGGCCAGCAGATTTGTCACTTAGTATAGACAGTCTTACGTTGTTACTTATCTGTTGGTATGTCCTTTGCTAATGTGGCATCATAGCCTGGAAATAACCTTGGGTTCTCAGACACAAGTGAGGAGGGTCTTACCATGCTGAAAAGTTGTCATTCAGAACTGGCCCAGAAACCAACCAACTATTGTCTATGGACCCATATAGACAATGCAGGAGAGATTCATCACTAACAGGTTGGCCACCAGGGTATGAAATTTGGAGCTCCAACTCCTGGGAACAGTCTGTGGAGCAATGGAGGATGAACAGACACCCGTAGGGAGAGGAGCTATCACACTGATGAAAACATAGACCTTTGAGGTATATTAAATCTCCCCAGCTACATGGGTACTTTGCACATAGTAGGGGCTGCATGGAGACTGATTGCCTAATGGCTACCTGACTTAGCTATGCCTTCAATTCAGGAAACAGTTGTCTAACACAGGTAGCTCCCAGTTACTGCTTCCTTCTGCTGTAGACATCTCTTTCACCAAGAGGTCCTTGTTTGGATTTGCCCAACTACCTGCAGTTTCAAAACAAGAGCTGTATTTCTGGCTTCCTATGTTTTCACAGGTGTGAATTCAATAAGGGCTTTGCTCCTGTAGTCAGAACCCTCAGAAAGTGGGCATGTGGCCAGGGTACAGTGTGTTTGACATAGTGTAGAATGCCCCCAGAGCCTCAGATGGTGAGTATTGCTACAGAGGGTTAGCTATGCATTCACCAAAATCATTACTTACTACACAAATAACAGGAAGAATTTTTAGAAATGTACTTCTACCTACTAATGGATTCAAAAATGCATTTGGAATTTATGCATCCAACTGCAACCCAAACAGTGATTTATGTGGTTTATTAAATTTTCATTTGAAAGAGAGATCACTCTTTGGCTCCTCGAATCTACTCCTGAACACGTCCCTCCATTTCAGGCTGTTTCCAAGTGAGCACACAGAAAGAAGATATAGTTATTGTCAGGGATTTCAAAGGTGTCCCATGGCTAAAGAGGATTTCAGAGGACAGTCCTCAGGGTACTGTGACCCCCAAGACTCTGACCAGAAAACCAGTCATCATTTTGTAAAAACAAGATCTCTCCTCACTGTCAGTGAAAGCGCCAGGAGCTAATGATTTAGGCTGATGTTTGCAAGGAGAGACTTTTGGCACTGTCTGACTCAGGGGTTTCTGCTCCCACACCCAGGTGTGTGATTTCCAGTAAGAGCCTGTGGTAGAGAACAGTGTAAGTACAGAAATAGCGTGATGTGTCTGTCCAGTCATACATGACTGAAGGCTTTGAGATATATGTAGCTGCTTTGAGGGCCTCGTTGGGAAGATTGCTTCATTTGGATTGGATATCCAAATCTAAACATTCAGGACAGTATTTGTCTCAGTCATAAACATTCATCTATAGATGTGGCTATAACCTCTGGGATCAAAGATTTAGAGTTAAGGCCGACCTTAAAGGCCATCTAGGAGAATCTTTCTCCTTTTACAGAGAAGGAACCTGAGTGCCAGAGGGGTTGAATAACTTGCCTCAGGTTATACAGGCAGAAAGTGGCAGAGTTGTGGTTTGAACATAGAGAGTGCACTAGGGAGTTAGGTTTAATGTAGACATGAGCCTAAGCATGAGTAGAAAGCTTGTCTCTGAGTCAGGAAGACCTGGGTTCAAATCCTGCTTCTGCCACTTATTGCTCCATAATGCTAGGCAAGTCACTTAACCTCTCAGTGCCAAAGACTAGAAGTGACAGATGAGTGGCTGATCTTCATCTTTCGAGAGTGCTTCCATAACAGAAGCTCCCTGAAACCTTGAAAACATAGTCCCCAGCAAACTATGAGCAACATCAATGAAAAAAGAATATATTTTATTTATATATTTATGGTATAATAATAATTTAATATAATATTTACCACCAAAGGCCAGAAAGGTAGTGACTTGCCCAAGGTCACATGCCTAAGAAATGGCAGCAAGGTGGTATAATGGGTAGGGTATTAGATTTGGAGTTGAGATCCTGCCTCAGACTTGGTGTTTGACCCTTGACGTATCACCTGTCTCAGCCTCAGTTCCCTCATGTTCATTAAACATAATGACCTTCATGGTCCCTTACTGCTCGAAGTCTGTGGTCTTGTAAAGTGCAGCTTAGAACACCCTTACTCTTACTCCTGGCCTCCAGGGCTTTTTCTGTCATATTCCATGTTAACAAATAAATAAATAACACCCCCCCCCCAAAAAAAAACAACTTGAATGTTGGAAAGGAATTCAGAGTTTGGTTATCTAGTCCACACCACTCTTCTAGGCTGGCAGAATCAATGCTCCCTGGGGGATAGGACACTTTTTCATTGTCACATTCCATCTCCCATGAGTTGGGTGCCATGCCTTGAAAGCACACTGTCCTTCCCTCTTTGTAGCTTAAAATCCCCACCTTCCATCCAATCTCTGATCAGACTCTATATATTTCACAAAGCCCTTTCTCATTCTCTGACTGCCTTTGATCTCTGTCTTGTCAAGTTCTCTTGTATTTACTGATCTGTTCTTATAGTATAAGCCTTCCTTCCCACTTGAATGTAATTTAGTTGAGGGCCAGCTGTTTTTTTCTTCTTTTTGTCCTTCACACAGTAGATGCTTAATTATTTTCCCTTCAATTGAATTAAATCTCCATGTGAAACATCTCTAAGGAGTAATCAATCATCCAGCCTTCATCTGAACATGTCCAGTGACAGGGAGCTGACTTCTTGCCATAGCTCATTCCAACATTCCTATGGCTAATAGTTTTAGTAACTGAAGCTTTCTCATAACTAGAGTCTAGTTGTTAGGAAGTTCAACCTTGTTTTAAGCAACAATCAGCATTTCTGAGAGCTAGTGATGTCAGTCATGTCTGACTCTTTGTGACCCCTTGAACCACAGCACGCCAGGCCCTTCACTGTCTCTTAAAGTCTGTCCAAGTTGATTTTTAACATTCAACTTTCTGTGATGCCTTTTGGGGTTTTCTTTGCACAAATTTTCACCAGAGTGGTTTGTCATTTCCTTCTCCAGCTCATTTTGCAGTTGAGGAAACTGAGGCAAACAGGACTAAGTGATTTGCTCAGGGTGACACAGCTAGTAAGTGTCTGAGGCCAGATTTGAACTTGGGTTTTCCTGACTCCTGGCCTAGCTCTCTAGCCACTGCAGCTCCACCTAACTGCCCTAGATAGTGATGTACGTAGGGAATAGATTTTTGGTTGTTCAGGAAAACCTTTCATTCACATTCCTTCCAATATTTACTAGCTCAATGACCAGTGAGAAACCCCTTAATCTCTGAGTCTCAAGTAACTTTCTAAGGCTTCTTCAAGAGACAGCTAAGTAGCTAAGTGGATAGAGCACTGGGCCTGCAGTCAGGAAGATGTGAGTTCCAATCCAGCCTTAGTCACTTACTAGCTATGTGAGCCTAGACAAGTCACTTAACCTGTGTCGGTCTTGGTTTCCTCAACTAGAAAATGGGGATAATACTAGCACCTGCCTCCTAGGGTGATGGTGAAGATCAAATGAGATATTTGTAAGTCATTCAGCACAATGACTGACACAAAGTAGGTGTTTAATCACACATTCATTTCCTTCCTTCCTTCCTTCCTTCCTTCCTTCCTTCCTTCCTTCCTTCCTTCCTTCCTTCCTTCCTTCCTTCCTTCAATGTCCAACCTAAGTGGAAGGAGTGCCCACATCAGTGAATTCCCAAAGAATTGCAGCTCCCTGGAATTTTTCTTCATCTGGACCCTACCAGAATGAATCTAATTACAACCAAAATAGCAATATCTGTTCCCCCTTTCATTGTGATATTGTCTTGAAATATCTGAAGATGAGTTCTATGTTCCCCCCTGACCCATGCCTCCTCTTCTCTAGGCTACGCATGTCTATACCAAGCAGTCCTCTTGGAGCATACTTCTTAGTCTCCCTCCTTGAGTATGGTATCTAGACCTGCCCCCGGTCTTCTTCACATGGCTGATACGGGCAGTGAACAGTGGCCTTGCCATCTCTCAGGCTCTGGTTACCGTTTCTATTGCTGCAGATCAGGATTTCCTTGGTAAATGAAAGGGATGTGTAAATTTGAGCATTAAGGGGAGATAAGATGAGAAGGAAATTCAAGACCGATATTAACTACTTTACATGAAAGGGGCTCCATGTTCTTTAAGTCTCTGCAAAAGGGAAGTTGGATGTTTCTACTTTTTATGACAATCAACGCATTCATATAAGACATAATTACGTTTTCATTCCTTTTTTTCTTACCTTTCATCTTCAGTTTAATCACTCCTGGGAAGAGTTTTATGCTCTCAAGCCTCCTATTGCTCTTTTTTGTCATCCTAAATCTCTGCAAGAATATGTTCATGCAGAATTGCTAGTCTGTTTCCCCAGGTCTCTTTGGTCCCATCATGTGATGGGGGAGCTCACGTTACTGCCATTATGCATCGTTCGGATGAGAATTGTCTTAACGATGCTGTGCATTTCCAAATTCAGCATTCCTGCTCCTTCCCTCCATATTCGTTTAAAGTGCCAAAATCAGGTTTTCCCCTTGATTTCAGAGATTTTTCGAAATTGTTTTCTTGATAACATTGGTCAACTCACTCATCTAGTTGTCATTCAAGTGTGATTTGGAAGCCCAGCAAGGTTGGCTTATGCCAGCAGACAGAGATGCTCTCCTCTTATTAGCTCTCATGTCTGATTGCAGTTCAGTGAGCTGACCAGGGAGCCATCACTTAGCAATTCATTAAACCACTCCTTGGCTGCCAACCATTATGTCCATGGAGGAGAGAAATTGATTGGATGAGGGCTACACTGCACAATTCCTGGAAAATCCTGTTATCTTCCTCTTGGTGGGAGGAGGTGTGGTACAAGCCCTTTGTTTAAACATTTACTCCTGTAGGACTCAGGGGTGACTAAGGGCTATCAACAGACAGACTCTAATTCATATTTGTCCATATTCTTAGATGACCTGCTCCATTGGAGGGAGTACCTACAGTCTTGAGATCATGTATCCATCAAAGTGAATAGCTTTTCCTGGTCACTCTTCACAATTAAGACTAGCTTTCATGTACATTAAGACTGTAAAGTTTTTAAAAATATATTTTCATTTATTTCATTAAATATTTCCCAATCACATATAAAAAAAATTAACATCCTTTTAAAAAAATTTTGAGTCAAAAATTTTCTCCATCCCACCTGTCCCTTGAGGAAGCAAGTAATATGATACTGATTATACATATGAAGTCACACAAAATACATTTCCAGATTAGCCATATTGCAAAAGAATACACACAGAAAGACAAGAAAAATAGTATGCCATAGTGTGTACTCAGAGTTTGTCAGTTCTCTCTCTGGAGGTGGATAGCATTTTTTATCCTGGATCCTTCGGAATTATAAGACTACAAAAATTGTTGAGTGCCCACCATAAAGTAGTTAAACATGTTTGGTAATTGAATAGAAGCTCTTTGAGGGAAGGGGTTGTTTTATTTTTATCTTTGTATCCCCAGTGCCTACTTTGAGACTGGGTACAGAGCAAGAGCTCACTAAATGCTTGTTGAATTGAATTGAGATACCTTGGCCCTCTTTTCCATAGCCTGGTCTCTGAGTTGCCACTCTACCTATTGCTGAGGGTTCTTGATCTTGGGTGATCGCACATTTTAAGAATACCTCTGAGAGAGCAGGATCAAAGCCAGATGGGAAGGTACCCATCTGCTTCTCAATCCATTAAGAGAGCTGGATACAATTTTTAGGGCAGTGAGGAGCTGTACTGTTTGGACTAGGAAAGAAGTGAAAAAATTTCCCAGGAGGAGCCACAACAGCAATGACTTTGACCAGAGCATCTGGAGTCTTAGCTCATGGATGCTTGGAACCTTACCCACAGCAGGCCAGTTCCCTGAAGACTACCTTCCCTATCTCTCTCCATGCACACACCTTTCTAACTTGAGCTCCAAGTGGGTTGGAAGCACAGAAGGGCCTCCTAGAAGAGAATAGATTCCTTCCCCTTGCCCTTTGCACAGAAGCCTCTGCTGCCACCACCGTGATGCTTCCAGGCACCACCACTGGAGATCTTTAAGAAAATGTACAGGCAATGACAGATATCATTCTCATTGCCACTCTCCCCTTCCCCCCCTATCATTAAGGAAGCCTGGACCAGCTAACCAAGATCTCCCTAGTAGAACTTGGCTCCATCAAGAACTCTATTAGGAACATGTACAGGGTGAGTTTGGTTATCCCCAATGAGAATGATATGACTTGCCCAAGGTCACACACCTAGCAAGTATCTGAGGCACATTTTGAACTCCAGGACTTCTGATTGTAGTTTTAACCTACCATCCACTACATCAGCTGCCTCTCATGAAAAAGAGGCTGGTGACTAGGTAAGTGGGATCATATGAAAACACAAGCTTCAGCAAGAGGAAGCAAAGGGGTAAATGAATAGGAGAGGAGAGGAAGAATTTCTGGAGGTCCCAATTTTCCTGGCACTTTATGGAAGTACAGTGGAGCCACATTTTTCCCCTCTGGGTTTCCTACCAGCTGCAAATATCATTATCAATTGGAATGGGTCCAAAGCTTTCTTATTTCACATCAGAATTTTGCCTTCTGATTATTCAGACCATCAGTCTACTATTCAAAGCAGACAGACAGAGGAGGATGAATGACTGCCAATTGAAAACCACAATAATTGCCCTTGAAAGGTATCCCACCATACCTAGTGTTTAAACCTTTCCTTTACAGTGAATCATTGAAGTAGCTTGTTTTTAAAATGGAGAGGGGAATCACCTGTTATTCCTGCTTCCCCTTGTATCAGCTAAGTTACATCCCCAATTTGTTAGTATTTAACCTGACTTTAAAACAAGTCTTTGTTTTACTGGAAAACCTTCCTCTTCCCAAGGAACACTGTTACAATGCACTCAGTGCCAATCTTGGCTGAAGTTGCCCATGTACCAGCGAGCATTAGTTTCACACAGAAACTGAGCTATGCCAGGTCGTCAGGTATTCAGATGATACCAAAACCGGAGAAAGACAAAAGCATCAAATCAATAGGCGTATTTATTTGGAACACACAAATGACCTTCAGAAACATATCCCAAATAGAACCTTCCCACTCACCTTCTGTATACATTTCTGTGAACTGATGCAAAGCAGTTCTATGAAGTGAGGCAAAGTTAGAGGGACCAAACTTGGTCCTGGAGGAGAGGATGAAAAACTGTCACTGTCCCTCCCAAGGAGAGATGGGGGTCTATGGTTGTGGAATAGTACACATATTGTTAAACACAGTTAATTTGTTGGTTGGTTTTGTTGAACTGCTTTTTTTTTTCTTTTTAAAATTCTTTTTTACAAGATGGAGCATGGTGGGTAGATCGGGGTAGGGGGGTTGATCCTTTCGGAAATGAATATGATATGGAAACAACCTGGCACCTTTTCTTTCCAGTCTTTTTCTATATGCTCTATCTTTTAGCCATACCAGTTTTCTTCCCTGGGCTTATACAGGACTCTCCAGCTCTTACTCCCACCCCTTTGACCTCCTAGCTCCCATGACTAACTGGAATGCCTTCCTTCCTCAGCTCCTCCTGTCAGTACCCCTAGCTTTCCTTTAAAGTCAGCTCAAGTGCCAAAGCCTCAAGGAGACCTATCCCAGCCTGACTAGCTGCTACTGTCTTTTTTTCTAAGTCAGCCTTCTCATATACTCTGTATATGTCTTATCTAGACCTATTTATTCACCTGTTTGTCTTGGACATTAAACTTCAAAGTCCTGGAGAGTGGGGACTGTTTTTGCTTTTACTTTGTGCTTACCAAAGTGCCTGGCACATAGTTGGCACTTAATAAATGCTTGTTAATTGCTTTTAATGAAGGACTTTGCTTAGTACAATCCCATGTCTTTGGAATCTCTACCTAGGTATCAAATGTAACTGAATTTGTTAAAAATTATAGTTCAGCAGAGAGGTCTAGTAGAATGAACACTGACTTTGTTTTTTTGAATTACTTATTGTGCTTTAAATACATTCCCTTATTCAGTGTTCCCAACAATTCTAAGAGCTAGGTCCTCCATGGATTATTATTCCCATCTTACAGGTGCAGAAACTAAGACTGACAGGTTAAATGACTTGCCCAAGGTCACACAGCTGAGTAAAATTCTCAGGCAGGATGTGAATTGCAGTCTTCCTCCAGATCACAAAGCCAGCTCAGGTCAGACTCAGGACTAGATCAAGAACCAGGTAAGCCACTGGAAGAATCCTTGTAGGACATGCCTGTCCCTTGTGCTCCTGGCTTAGCATTCATGATCTGATAGAGCCCTCTACATGCCCTAAGCTATTGGAGTAGGAATTTGGGGATTGGAATTAATGCAGATTGGATTTAAACACAGAGGCAGAGACACCCTTGGCTGCTGACTGTGATGAGAGATCACCTCTGCAGTGTGATCTGAGGGTCCCAGGTAAGCTCTCCTCATCTCCTCATTCCTCTGTGTTAAGCATTCTCTTCTCCAGATCTCTTAAAAAATGTCAATGATATACTTTATGTGTGTGTATACAATAAAATATGTGTATACAGATATGTTCTGCATTACACATCTATTATACATATATATTATATAGTATGTGATATAAAAGTATGTGTATATAAAAAGCTATATTGCATATTATGCATGTATGATACAATACATACCTTATATGTGTATGTATATACTAATTACACAGATACATATGTGTGTATATACACATGTGAGAGACAGTGCTAGCATAAGAGCACATTCCATGCCTTGAAATACCTGCTGAAATTCCCTCTAGTTTAAGCTATTTACACCTTCTTTCTTCTTATTTAGATGTTTCTCCTCCATTAATTAGACTGAACTCCTTGCTTTTTCTTTGTATTGCTAGTGTCCTAGTGCTTAGCAAAGTGCCTGGCACCTTAATGGGTACTTAATAATTGATGGTTGACTTGACTTATGTCTCTTTCATATTAATAGATATTCAGGAGCCAGAGGGCCTTCCCTTTCAAGAAAAAATAAGAAAGGGAACAAGACTAGGCAAAACTAACCCATTTACTTCATCTGACAGTATTTGAAGTGTTCTACGTCTAGAACCTCCCACTTCTGCAAAGGAATGCGTATACGTGTGTGTGTGTGTGTGTGTGTGTGTGTGTGTGTGTGTGCTTTCATGCCTTCTTTGGTACCAAGCTTGGTCATTATGCTCACACTGTGTTTAGTGTGCATTTATTCATATAATTATTTGCTTATTCGTCTATTTATTTGCTTACTTCTTTATTTTGCTACTGTCCTTTATTCTTTCCATTTCCATTGTGATAGGCATTGTGTATATTCTTTTCTTGATGTTGCTTTATTTGTTTTGTATCCATTCTCCCAAGCCTGCCCATGCTTTTCCAAATACTTCATTTCTTATAGCCCATGGTAACAGTCTGTTCATTTTTTTAGTGCCTCCACTCCCACTCCATGCATGGCATTCATTTTTGTTTCTAGTTTGTTTTTTTTCTGTCGTACTATAAAATATGCTGTGGATATATGTTGAGCACTAGAATCTCCTGCGGGATTTGGATAGACAAGATCTGGGTTCACATTCAAAGTCTGCTACTTGCTACCTTGTGCTCTCTTGTGCAAGCCATACCTCTCTGGTTCTCAGTTTCCTCGTTCATTAAATGGGTCTTAGAGGTGGGGAACCTTTTGACTGAATCCAAATAGTAAAATCGGTGTAGAGGCTGCACTTGAGAATCTTGAAGGCCATGTGTGACCTCAGGGATGAAGTTCCCCACCCCTGAAATTAACTCTGAGGGCCCTCCTACCTCTGGATCCTTTCACATGTGCCTTCAAATATAGAACAAAGTAACTTCTCTTGGGCACCATTCCATTTCACATGGGAAATTATGAATATGAATAATTCAGAGAAAAATGACAGAATTAGTATGAACTGATATTGAAGGAAATAAACCAAATGAGGAGAAAAACTACATATGATGACTATCAGAGTACAAATGGAAAGATGGAAGCTAATTGAAAAGCCAAAACTGACCTGAAGAACAACCAAGCATCTCTACCTCTTTTCTCTCGGTGGAAGGATGGGGGACCACTGGAGCAGAATATTAGAGACATTGGCAGATGTGTGACTCTATCTGTTGGTTTTCTTGACCTCTTTCTTTCTGTTTTAAGAGGGGTGGTGCAAATCTGCGGTCTGGCTATATCCAGGAATGATACCAATATAAATGTGAAACATACTTCAGTTCTCATCAGCTGCAGTCTCTGGGTTCTATTCCACTATCATTATGTTTCCCTAGGAAAAGCTCATCACCAGGAAACTCACTGTTACAGAAATCTTTCAGCTTTGGGACTCCCACCTTATGAGAACCCTCAGTTGTCTCTGCCTCTCTGATTGGAGGACTGGAGGTCAGAACACAAAAGTTTCTTTCTAAAGAGGAGGCTGAAGTCTAGCAGACTCTTCATTTCTCACCAGTTGCACTCCTTGGATCCCACTCCCACATCACCATGACCCCATACCGGTACCTTCCCACACCGTCCCTGTATACCTCCCCCACCCTGGGCTTTTTAGCTTCCTTTTTTATGTTTTCTTCCCCCATTCACTTATAAGCTCCTTGAGGGCAGGAGCCGATTTTCCTTTTCTTAATTGTATCCCCACACGTTGTAGGCACTGAAATTTTTGTCTATTTTTAAAAAGTTGTGTACAGAATGACAAATTCTGCTTGTAATTTATGATACCCATAAGTGGATCGTGCTTTGTCACCTCTCAGAAATTAGCCTCAAGCAGGTAGATGTGAAATGCCCAGGATGCATTGTCTTTACCTCTTTTAGTTAACTGTTCATTAAATGTTTTCTAATTGCCATGGTGATATGTGGCAAGACTTTTTTTTTTCATCTTTTCCTCTTCATACTAAAACCAGTAAATGTTTATTAAGTTCTTACTATGTGCTCGGTGCTAGGGATATACAGAAATGGAACAGCCCCTGCCCTCAAAAAGCTTACCTTCTATAGGGGGAAATAGCACATATGCAAAGAAGTAAATAAAATCATATACAGAATTCATACAAAATTATTTTTGTTGTTGACAGAGAGAACTAACAATGGGAGAATCAGGACAAACGAGCCACCAAGTATTTCTGTGAGAGGCAGCATGGGATAGCAGTTAGAAACCCCACCTCTTCAACCTCTTAGTATTAGAGGCAACTGGTTAGGACTGAGTTGCAGAGAAGGTGCTGATTTGCATGGGAGGAAGGGTGATTTTTCACCCAGGTGTCTCCTGTACTACTGAAATCATAGGTCCAGGCCCTATGTAGTAGGTGCTGAAGATACAAAGACAAATGAAACCATCATAACATGAGATGCTTCCTCCATTAAGAGGTCACCATTCCCCTTGCTTCCATCATCTATGGAGCTCCACCCCTGGCATAAAAATGGGCCAGTGCAAGTCCCTGCTGGAGGCATACATATTGGCAGAGGGATGCAATCTTTGGCAAGTTTCCTTATTAGAGGTCTAGTGTTGGGATGCCAGGACTTTCACATTGTGCAAAATGTTGACTGCCACCTTCTTGGTCCTCTTTTTTCTCCTTTAGTTTTTATTTTGCTGCCTGAGTACTTTTCCTCTGAAGCAGGGAAAAGACATTCACATGTACTCTCTGCAAATCTTTTCAGTTTAATTACTTTCATCTGGGGACTTGTTATTGTAAGATTTAATAGACTTTGGGGTGTTAAGTGTTGAGACTTTAAATGTGCTTGGGGCCTAAGAGCTCTCTTTCTGCTCTATCAAGATTACAGAGAAAAATGGAACTTAGAAGAAAAAAAGTCAGTGATCCAATGATTAAAGAAAATCATGCTGCTGCTTAGGAGCATCTGTAGCCAGTGGTTTCCCAAATTATTGGTTACTGGACCCATTTGAATTCTTAAAAGGAAAATGTCGAGACAGTAGGAACCTGAGCATCCATCCTCCCCATGATATCTTTAGACTCTGTGCTGCCACCTTATTTGCATATCAAAAAGAAACCTTTCACCTGCTGGAAAGTCTAAAGATGAGATGAAAGAAGGACAGCAGAGAATCCAAATATTCTCCTATTAGTATGATTACTCTTTTAGTTCAGTAGAGCAATAGTATTTGAACACATCAGTCTTCCTGGGAGGCAGTGGTTTCCCATATGCTCAGTGTACCAAATGCTCTGGTGAGGTGGCTGGATTTGGCTTTCTCCACTTCTGCTACTAGAGGCATGGCAGCTAGTAGGACAGAGGGCTGAAGAAGACAGAAATGACTGGACCACCAACTTGGTCGTTAAACTTCGACATCTTAACTATGCAGGTTTTGTCTTAGGCTACCTTCTCTCTCTAAACCCTCCCCTTTGGTGATCCCATTCATTTTCATGGTTTTAGTTATAATCTTTATGCTGGTGACTCCCACATGTATACAGCCATCTCTAACCTCTCTCCTGAGCTCCAGGACTGTGCCTTGTGGATGTTTAGTCATTTCAATCATGACTCCATTTTGGGTTTTCTTAGCCAAAATACTGGAGTGATTTGCCGTTTCCTTCTCTATCTTATTTTAAAGATGAGGAAACTGAGGCAAACAGGGTCGTGACTGCTTATTCCATGTGATAATAATACTAATGACAATTAGCATTTCTATGGAACTTTAATGCTTACATAGCCTTTTACAAATATCTCATTTGATTTTTACAGCACAATAATAATAGGTAAACTTTTAAAAAAAATACTTACTATGTGCCAGACACCATACTATGGGCTGTACAATTATTATCTCACTTGAGCTTCACAACCCTGGGAAGTAGGTGTTATAATTATCCTCATTTTACAGATGAGGAAACTGAAGCCTGGTGAGGTTAATTGGCTTGGCCCAAGGTCTTACAGCTAGTAAGTGCCTGAAACTGAATTTGAACTCAGGTCTTACTGCCTTTAAGTCCTGTGCTCTATCTTTAGTAGTGTTCCCTCTAGGCATGTCATATCTACCTTCTGAATTTCTCTTATTTCTGGTTTGGGCACCACCATCTCTCTAGTTGCTCTGATTTTTATCCTCAGAATCCCCCTTGCTTCTTGCCTTTTTCTCATTCCTTCTATCCAGTCAATTGCCAAGACTTGCAGCTTCTACCTCTGCATCACCTCTCCCATTTGTGCCCTTTGGACCACTCCCATAGCCCTCCCGCCTGGTTTTTGGCCTCCTTACCTGTAACTTGAGCTGTTGCAGTAACTTCCTATTTGGTCTTCCTGCTTTCTAGTCTCTTACCTCTCCAACCATCTTCCACAGAGGTGTCAAAGTAATTGTTCCAAGGAAAAGGTTGACTGCACCACTCCTCAGATGAAAAACCTTCAAGATTTCTCACTATTGGCCATAGAATGAAATCTAAATCCCCCAGCTTGGCATTTAGAACCCAGTCACCATCAGGCTTCAATTAATCTTTCCCAACTTCATGTTTCTTCCATTTGCCTGCTCACCATGCTATAGCTAAAGTGACCACCTTCTTGTTTGTCTGGCTCTGTTTTCCCACTCTTGCTTCCGTATTTGTACAGGACACACCCCATGCCTACAATGCGCTGACTCCTCATTTTTTTTCAGCCTTCAAACTCTAGCTTCAGTCATAACTCCTATAGAAACCCTTCTCTAATCCTCATAGTTGGGTTGCTCTCTCCCTCCTCGTTTTATTTCATTTAATTATCTATTTGTATACATTTTTCCAGAAGAATATCAATTCTGTGGGGGCAGGAAGAGTTTTCATTCTGATCACTTTGTATTGCTAGTGCCTACCTAAGTGCCTGACAGTAGTTTGTATTTAATGAAGCTTGGTGAATGGAATTAAAAGTGGAGGAAATAAATGTTCACAGGCCCATCGAATCATTCCATGATCAGCGGAAAAGTTTGGCCAATCAGTCACCTACACGTGCGTCTTTTCTTTTCCAGGCCTTGGCCACTCAATTTCTCTCATCAAGAGAGGAGTCAGGGTGCAGACCAAGCTTTCAAGACTCTCAGCTCCCTACTGTAAAGGGAGTGCTGATGGCTCAGTTCTGCCCTCACATGGTGTGACCTGAGATGAAGTCCAGTTTTCAGATAAGGAATCATTACTCCTCTTAACTGGGGCTGTCAAGGCAACCACTGTCCTTCTCCATGGCACTTATTGAACACCTGAGGCAAGCAGGCTACTTGTGGTTGTGTAGACCAAAGAAAAGACACAAAAATACAAATTGTTTGACCAAATTCTCTCATTTCTTACCTTCCAGCTGTGCTCAATTTGTACACATTGCTGAGAGAAATGATCCTACAAATGTTCAGATTAAATTTTAAATTGGACATTTTTTTAGAATACTGAAATTAAATCAATCTTCCTTTAAATATTAATTTTTGCATCTGTTTTAGGAGGAAAAATAACTTGTTTCAAAGTTTTTTTTTTTTTCATGATTGTTACCCAAAGGATATGAAGTTATAGAAAAAAAGCATTCTCTTGGTACTTGAGAAATAAGCTGGAATGTGGTTGAAGCTGGCCCTGATTTCCCTGGCTGTCTCCTTCTTCCAGATAGAAACCAAGCCCTGGGGCTTTTGAGCCTTTCACCTCTAGGGCTTCGCCCTAAGGGCTCTCTTTTCCTAATTGGCTGTGACTTCTCCTGGTGCTCTACTTTAGGCCATCCCCAGCAATGCTTTAGGTTGCCTATGACTCCTTAGCCATCTTCTTGAAGCAGGGGGGCACCCTTGCCTTCCCCTCTTCCATTTCCAAACCATGATCCAATCAACTCTGTCCTTGTTCCATGAAGGAATGTGTTGGTCTGCTCCTCTTTACTCCACTTCCCAACCCTGGCCCCTGCTCCCCTATCAGAGTGCCAGCTCAGTATTTGTATCCTTAGCATTTAGAATAGTACTTAAAACATTTAATTTATACATAATTTAATTGAATTAGCATATAATATGTGCTTAGCAATTTTTTTCATTAATTCATTTACCTCTTACTATAAATTTTGTGAAGATAATCCCAGAGAAAAAGCCTAACCTTTAATTTTTCCCTGCTTTCTAAGTTTAGGAGGAAGAGTGCTAGATGTGCACCCAAGAATACTTAGGTTTAAATTGTTGTTCAGACATTTAGACTCTGGGACTCCATTTGAGGTTTTCTTGGCAAACAATGTTAAGTGACTTGCCCAGGGTCACACAGTTAGGAAGTGTCTGAGGTCAGATTTGAATTCCAGAAGATGAGTCTTCCTGCCTCCAGGGCCAGTGCTCTATGCACTGAGCCACTTAACTACCCTAGTTACCACTTCCAATACATAGCAACTGTGTGACCATACACAGTTGTCTTGCCCTCTTTGTACCCCAATTTCCTTATCTATAAAAGAAACATGATAACACATGTGGTACCTGTAATCACAGGGCTATTGTGAGGCAGAAATGAGGTGATGTTTGTAATGTGCTTCGGAAATTTCTATATAAATATTATTATCATTGATTTTCTATTACTATTTCATTACAAATATAATGTAACATATTCAGCCATCATTTGGACAGGAGTAACCATAAGGTACTACATCTAAACCACTCCAATAGCCTGTTTGCGGGTCTGTTTCTCAGAAGTATTCATTTTACCCCCAGTGAATTGGAGCTCCATACATAGAGAGAACCCAGGGACCCCTGCTTACATCTGAGACTGCAACTAAATTATGTTTGACATCATTCAAGTGAAAATGTGTTCTGTTTGACTTTTTGGAGTACAACTGAATTCCACTCAAAATATCAAGCGCAGTTGAGTTACAATCCAAGAAGCTGAGTATAATCCAATTGCTTCCCAAATTGAATGCTTGCAGTCTCAAAATGAGAGACAGCTGGACAAATGAAGGCACAAGGCTGTTGCCCCAAGAAATTTGCATGGAGAATTTCTCCAGGCAATTCAACTGTGTGTAGGGAAAAGGGCTCTGATTTGGCCTTTGAACAATCAAGTTTGATGCCCGAGTGGAATGTAAACCATGGATGTTGCTGGAGTAGAGTATGGAGAAATAAATGCCCAAGATGAACTCTGATTGTCTGCACTTCCTCCCCCCAGGGGCTACGTAAATGCTTTTGCTCAGCGTAGGGCCACTTAAGAACCCTTCAGTTTAGTGGATAAATGTTTTGGAGTTATCAAGACCTGCGTTCAGTAGTTACCTCTAACATCAAGCTATGGGACTTCGGGTAGGACATTTAACTAGTCAGAGAATGCCAAGGCAAGTCTCTAAGAGGATAAGTTTCAGGTAAATTACAAATGTGCATCAGTGAAAACCTGAAGGAATTAGTAATCCAGACCTCCTCCCAATTCCATTTGGAAAAAGCCATTTCTGTTGCTGAATTTCACTATTTTGTAAAAATCCTTCATTTCTTTCCTGTTCACTGTTATATTTTCTTTTCTTTGTTCTGCTGTTTGGATGGATGTACTTAGTATGGTCAAAAGATTTTTTGCAAATGGTCTTTCATTCTAGTCATTTTGATTTCTGCACTGGAAAGAACTCAGACGACTTGGGTTTGAATCCCAGCTCTGACGCTCGCTGCCTCTGGAACCTTGGAAAAATTCCTTCTCTCAAATCTCAATTTCCTTATATGTAAAAGAAGAGGCCTAGATTAGAGGACAAGAGCTTTTACAGCTGAAAAATCTATTCTTCTGTCATGGTGGGAGGGGGGGGTTTGAGAACTGGCCCTCTGGAGGGAAAAATGTTTGAATTTTAATTCATATTATTAACATTTTCTCCATCACTTTAAGTTGAGACAATCAGCAGAATAAATCAACCATGATTTGTAGCATTTGCTGATTTCCAAGGTGTAAATTCTTGCCCTGGAGGATTTTCCAAAACTTTCAGGGGGCCATGGTGTTCTTGTCCTCATCAGGGAAGGAATGATGCCCTCTCATAAATATACTGATCTATTTAGAAGCAGAATTATTTCTGAATTACAGGAATTACCAAGTGGAGGTAGAATGCTGCAATATAGCTTTGTGTCAAGCAACAATAAGTTGGACAATTGATTCAAACAATAGAGACAAACATGCTTCAGTGGCCTGGGAACTTGGCTGATTTTAACTTTATTGAAAAACTATGAGCTCTAAGGGCAACTAAATGGCACTTCAGTGGATGCAGTGCCATCTCAGGAGTCAGGATGGCCTGAGTTCAAATTTGACCTCAGATATGTCCTAGCTGTGTGACTCTGGGCAAGTCACTTTTCCCTTTTTGCCTCAGTCTCCTCCTCTGTAAAATGAGCTGAAGAAGGAAATGGCAAAACCACTCTAATATCTTTGCAAGAATACCCCCAAACAGGGTCATGGAGAATCAGACACGACTGAAAATGACTGAACAACAAATGGGTTCTAATCAAGACTAGACTTGGGAAAATGAACTATTCATCAGAGGTATACTCAACATCCAACATAGTCAAAGTACGATTTCAGGAGGAAGCATTAAGAAGATGTCAAAATCTTTTGAAACAAGAGATTGTAGAATAAAGGAAGCCTACAACACATATGCACACACACATAACTTGTTTGGATTATTGTGTCATTGAATTGTCTGTCACAAATTAACTTTGTCACAATTCATTTGCACACTATTGTAAGTCTTGATCTGATCCTCAAAACAGTTGGATCCTTTGAAATCAAGATGTGGTCTCTCATTTATGCTTGGCAAAGGTGAGGGCTGGTAAAAGGCTTTTGATGTTGTGAGCCAGTGACTTTGGAATGAGTTTTCCAGGTAGATGTTAGAGTCATACAGTTGCTCCTTTGCTCCAGCTAATTAGCATGTGCTGAAATGCCAGTCATCTGATTTCTTATGATTCAGCTAGAGTCTCAGGCAACATACAGACACAACCTGAACAAGTTTTCATCTTACAGCTGCTATTTTGGTGAATAGGAACTCTCTAGCTAACAAGCCTTTTGAAGCTTCTGTGGGTCTGAAGGGGACTAGCTGTTCTTTATTCCTAGCACTGACCAAACAAGGAGAAATGGGATTAAATTTCAATAGGAGTGATTTACCCTAGACACTTGCAGTTTTGAAAAATTCTGATGGTCTACTTTGTAAGGCATTGAAATTCAGCCAGCATACATTAGGAGGTAACTAAGGAATGGTTCTCTCTGAAAGTGGTCATTACAGGCTGCCTGGGAGGTGAACTCTGTGTCTCTGAGATGCCCTGAGTGTCTATCAGCTTATGTTGTCTAGAATTTCCAAATTTTTACTGAAGTCAGTTTCATTGCCACCACTCGAGGATGTGATCACAGTGTGACATTGTTCTGTTGCATATCTCACCAGAGGGTTCTTTATGGAGGTTTGAAAGCAAATCAGCCATTGGAGACTTTGTACAGTCCTCATGTATCAAGGGACGTTAGTAACTTGCTTGTTTCTGAGTCCATAGAGTAGAAGATATTGGTTGCACCCTTATATAAAGTAACAAAGATTCGACTTCTGGCAGATTAGGAACTGTTTCAGGGAAATGCAAGTCTTAGTCTCCCCCATCTTTGGTGAATCTTTCTATTAGCCATATCCCCCACCAACCAAGTTCAACCCACTGTTCTCCCATCCAATTCCTACTTCTCCCAACTGAGATAGAGGGGAAGAATACAATTGTTTCTGTGACAGATTAAGAGATGAAGGGTGAAGCCATTCCCATTGGCACCCTTCCCTGCCCACTCCTCACACACACTATAGGATCTACCCTGTCTCTCAAGGTTCAAGTTAAGCAGCTCTGTGCTGCCAGCATGGAAGAGCAACAATGGCCCAGCAAGGGGAGCAAGAGTCAAAGATTTTTCTATTTACAAAAATCTCTTGAAAGGATCCGTAGAAATGACAATACACTGAAAGGTGTTTTCTGCACCCCCTCTGGAGAGACAGCGTTCCGATGGTATAATACAAATAAGACTGGTTTCTAAATGTAAACATCTGGCTTTGAATCCCATTTCTGTGCTATGGTGTAATGTCAGGTAGGTAATTTAGGCCCAAATATTTAGAACTCAAAAGGGACCTTTTGGGTCATCGTTTTAGATTGCTGTGTTTTACAGAGTAGGAAGTTGAGGTCTAGAAAATTTAAGTGATTTGCTTAGGATCACACAACTGGTAAATGGTAGAGTGGGGATGGGACTCTTGATCTAGTCTTCTTTTCGTTGTCCCAGATTGCCACTGAGGCTCAAGCTCCCTCCTCCAGAAAATGGGGAGGATTTATCAGATGACTTCTAAGTGCCATTCCAGCTCCAGAGCCGAGATGCACCAGGTATAAAATGACACCCCTCTGGAATAGGCCTAGTGCTAGCATAAGGCAACAGTCTGGAGGATTCTATTCTGGAAAATCTTAGCTTCTCAAGAGTGTTCCCTTCCTCTGGTACGTAGTGTGTTTTTAGGTGGTTTCAACAGAGCTTCAATGTATTATTTAAGTGACTAAACAAGAATGCTTCATGAGGATCACCGATCAAAGCTTAACGTATTCTCCATACCAATTCTAATTTTATCAGTACGATTATTGTGTATTTGACTTGAATTAAAAAAAAAACTTACTAAAGTCAAATTTTTAATATTAATTTCTTTCCTGAGCCAATTTACTTCATGAAGATAGATTTCAAAGAGTAATCTGTCCTCTCTCTTTCTTGCTCTGCAAACACCAATATTATTAGGACACAGGACCCTTGGGTTTGCATTACTTTTTTATATCAAATGTCCATTGGCATCATTGCTGATATATAAATATTTCATATATAATATTTTTTAGAAAATTCATAGTAAAATCTTCCACAGAAGTAAAACCTGGGAAAACTTTTCATCAACTACTTTTTTAAATCATCTTATTCTGCTTCAAATCACTTCCTGAAAGAAAGAGAACCCCAGATCTTTCTAAATTATCATTTTAAAATAACCATTTTTCCACATCTGGTATACCTTTTTAATAAAAACAATCTATTTTACAAACACAGGATTTATAAGACAGACTGGGCAAACAATCACCACTTATAAAAGCTACATATGGTCATCAGATTCCGACTTTTAACAAGATCCTGGAGAATTTGTTAACTTCCCCCCCAAATATCTCAGATGATGAGGACAGACTCACTTTCTAAACTTCTGAGTGTACATTAGCTACCTTGTTTGAATCTCGAGTAAATCTCTCAAGGATTTAACAGTGCCATTTTCTTAGAACCTCATGTAAAGTACAAATCTTCCTGAGAGGGGTAGCTGATTGTCACTCCCACCTTGGTTGTCAATTACTTTCTCACAAAAAAGAAACCCTGAAAGACACAGGAGTACTGGAGAGGAGGCTGGGTGTTTGGGGTGGAGCAGAAGGGCAAAAAAAAGTATAGGACCCAGTACCAAAACATGGAGTGATGGGAGAAGGGAATAGAAAGGACAGAATAAAAAGGGGGAAGGATGATGATGTTGAAGACCAAGATGGAGTGTGCTGCAAAGGTGTTCAGTATTTAATCACTGCTTCCATTATGGAAGCATGTCAGTATATGTAGAAAAGTATTTTTTTCTCCCCCTCTTCCTCCTTCCATTTTTTCCTCCTATTTTTTCCTCCTCCCACTTTTTCCTCCTCTCATATTTTCCTCCTCCCATTTTTCCTCCACCTATTTTTCTTCCTCTTCCCTTTCTTTATCCTCCTCCTCCTCTTTCTCTTCCTCCATTTTTTCCTTCCCCTCCAGTGCCATGCTTCCCTTCAGCCTGACTTCTTCCTCTTGCTTATGTCCTGCCTCTTCTTTAGCTCCCGCTTAAGCTTCTGTACTCTTTTCCTTCTGTGCACAGTATTCCCCTGCTCTAGTACTGTTCTTCAACTCAAGTTCTTCCCATGTTCCAGTATTCTGTTCTTCAGTTGTCTTTCTTCTTATGCAGCAGGAATTTTCTGCTTCAGCTCAAATTATTCTCCAGTTCCAGTGTCTTCCTTCATCGCAGGATCTTCTGCGTTAATATGCTTATCTTTTAGCTTTAATTTATGACAACTCTAATTGTTAGGAATTTCACCCCACCCCCACACCACACCCCAGATATCAGGCCTAAATTAGTTTCTTTGCAGTTTCCGCTCAGCTCCAGATTCTACCCTCTGGGTCCAAACAGAATAAAGCCAATCTATCTGTCTTGTCCATCAAAGCTTTTCAAATAGCTGAACACCTACTCTTTTGTCCCCTAACCCTCCCCCTGCTTCCCTAGTCTAAGGTAAGCTTGCCTAGTTCCTTCAGCTGGACCTCATACTACAGAGACTCCAGGGAATTTGTCATCCTAATTGTCCCATTTGGATCCTTGCCAGGTTAAAAATGTTCTTACTCTGGTGCCTTGGGCTGAACACGTTGTTACAGATGAGGTTGGACAAGGGCAGAACAGAGTGAGAATTCAGCTTTAATGAGATGCAGGTGGGATTAGCTCATGTGGCTATGATGTGACTTTGCAGGCTCATATTGATCTAGCATCTATTAAAGCTTGAAATCTCTAAGAACAACTGCTATCTAACCTTATTGCCTCACTCATTCCATACTGGTGAAGTTCAAATTTTGTTGAATTTCATCAAGAGTGTGGGACCTCCCTGGGCCACATTTTACTTGTTTTGAATGCCCAGTGAGGCCTTTCTAGTTCTACATCTAAGATCACATGAAATCTAAAAAGTGGCTGTTTGGTCATTTAGAGTGAGTAGGATGTAGAAAAAATAGGAGATCATTGTACTTCCATCTTAATATGGTTCCAGGATCTCCTGAGTGTATATATGCTGTACATTGACAACCTTTTCTCTCCTTTTCTTATCTAGTCCCATTTCAAGGTTCAGCTAAGATCTCCAGTTTCTTTGAGAGTTGCCTTAATCCCTGTCCCCTCCTCCCTGTCCCTTGTCAGATTTTCCAAGAGCTCTTTGTCACATCTTGCTCTTACTTCCTTCATTCCTTACTTTGTGCTATACTTTTTCTTCCCCAAACGAGCCTGTGATTTATTTCTATTGTTTTTTTGTTTTTGTTTTTGTTTTTTGCTATTACACATAATGAACCAAATAGATGTGGGGCACATGCAGGATTTTACATGTCATTGACATTCTTGAGTCACAAACTCAGAAATAGAATTCCTAAGTCAAAATATATGAGCAGTTTATGTACTATATGTTTTCATATACAAAGTTTACCACTCTCCCACCTCCTCACCTTCCCTTACCTCAATGGAAACTGTGAGGGCAAAGATTGTCAACTTGATTCTTGGTGTTTGTAGCACATACCAGAATACCACGTACGGCTTTCACTTTAATCTATGCCTCATTATTCTATCTAACTCTACTCTGTATGCTATAGTAATCTCCCATTAGGATTCTTGTCCAATTCACTACCTCCCTTTCTGTGGGTTTTGAAGCAATTCATAGGTATCAGTATAAAATCCTTCTGTAACATACTTTGAAGATGAACATATCCTCTGAAACCATGCTTTTTAGGGCAGTAGCACCACTCTACTTGGCAAGGAGATCACTGATTTTCAGCCTAATGATGTTTTCTAGGCTTCTTTGACCTCCATCTTGTGGCAACTGCTCTGCATCCTTAAAGCACCTCTGAGAAGTGGTGCTAATTCCACACAATAGCTTTGCTTTTACTCATTCGCCATTTTCCAGCGTCAGCAGTTGGTTTCAAGTCCAGTCAGACAGTGCAATTATAGGCAGTGTTGGTCTTGTCCTTTCTGCAGATTTTGTGTCAACTTTGGCCTTTGCTCTTATTCATCTTTTGTCTTGGCTGACCAGGTACAATGACTTTGTGTTTCTAACCAGGCATGGCTCTCTGGTCATGTTCAGTAAATCACATTTGGAGTACCAGTATTCACAGCCTCCTTCAGTTCAGTACTTTTCAACTCTCTTCTTGAAAAAAGTATTCATTTCCTGCAGGCACAGAAGCTCCTTGGGTTCAAAAATCATTTCCTTTTTGTCTCTTTATCCCCATAGTCCACACAGTCTAAAGAAGATACTTAATAAATGCTTCTTAATTGAAGCTAAGTCTAGAAGTGAATTGATGGCCTGGCCTGGAGTCAGGAAAACACCTATTCCTGAGTTGAAATCTGGCCTCAGATACTTACTAGCATGACTGAACAACAGTTGATTTCTGATTAATAAGAATTCTGAATCACCTAGGTATCTCTGCTATCTCTTGTCTCTTATTTGTGCACCTTGCTTTATAACATTCTAACTCTTTTCTCCTATAACTCACCTTTGCATCAAAACAGCCAATTCTTGTGTTCTGTGTTCATTTTGTTTATAGAAGCAAAATTCTTCCAAGGTCATCTCCACCTCTTGGATCCTCCACAACAAATGTGGACACATATGTGATGATTTTCTTTCTAATGGTCTTTTGATTTCTGCTCAAGAATTCTGCCACTGGGGGAGGGGGGGCATAGCCAAGATGGTGGAGTAGAAAGACACACATACTCTAACTCTTCTCCCACAGCCTATAAAATACCTGTAAAGAAAGACTCTCAAAAAATTCTAGAGCAGCAAAAGCCCCATAACGTCAGAGTGGAGGAGATTTCCAGCCCAGAGTGACTTGGAAGGCCAACAGGAAAGGTCTGTCACACCAGATGCGGAGTAGAGCACAACCCAGCCTGGGCCATCTGGCTTCAGGAGGAATAGGCCTCAGGGGCAGAATCCCCAGCAGCAGTGAAGGTTTGCAAATCCCTCAACCTACAGGCGACAAAGACACTTCAAAGGTGAGTCAGAGAGCTTTTTCACCTCTGTGAGAAGGGAGCAGGGTCCTCCCCTAGTACCAGCCCCAGGTGGTGGTGGTGGCAGCAGCCAGCTTCCATTGTTGAAGTCTCAGCTTAAAGCCCCTGGGGGAAGTGAGCAGTTGATCTGAATCTGAATGGAACAGATGGAAGCTAATGACTTTATGAGAAACCAAGAAATTACAAAACAAAACCAAAGCAATGAAAAATGGAAGATAATGTGAAACATCTCATTTGAAAAGCAAGTGACCTGGAAAACAGATCCAGGAGAGACAATTTAAAGGTTATGGGACTACCTGAAAGCCATGATGAACAAAAGAGCCTAGACATCATCTTTCATGCAATTATCAAGGAATACTGCCCTGATATTCTAGAACCAGAGGGCAAAATGAATGTTAAAAGAATTCACTGATCACCTCCTGAAAGCAATCTGAAAAGAGAAACTCCTAGGAATATCGTAGCCAAATTCCACATTTCCCAGTTCAAGGAGATATTACTGCAAGCAACTAGAAAGAAACAATTCTAGTATTGTGGAAATTCAATCAAGATAACACAACATCTAGCACCTTCTATATTAAGGGATTGAAGGACTTGGATTATGATATTCCAGAAGTCAAAGGAAGTAGGATTAAAATCAAGAATCGTCTATCCAGCAAAACTGAGTATAATACATTAGGTGAAATATGGTCATTCAATTAAATAGGGGACTTTCAAACATTCTTGATGAAAAGCCCAGAGCTGAATAGAAAATTTGACTTTCAAACACAAGAATCAAGAGAAGCATGAAAAGGTAAACAGGAAAGAGAAATCACAAGGGACTTACTAAAGTTGAACTCTTTGCATTCCTACAGGGAAAGATAATATTTGTAACTCTTGAAACTTTTCTCAGTATCTGGGTAGTTGGATAATTATACACACACGCGCACACACACGCACATGCACACACACACAGAGGGGGAGAGAGGGAGGAAGAGGGAGAGAGAGAGAAAGAGAGAGACAGAGAGAGTGAGAGACAGAGAGAGAGAGAGAGAGAGAGAGAGAGAGAGAGAGAGAGAGAGAGAGAGAGAGAGAGAGAGCGAGCGCACAGGGTGAGTTGAATAGGAAGGAATCATATCCAAAAAAATAAAATTAAGGGGTAAGAGAGGAACATATTGGGAGGAGAAAGGAAGAAATGGAATGGCACAAATTATTTCTCATAGAAGAGGCAAGGAAAAGCTTTTCCAATGGAGGGGAAAAGGGAGGAGGTGAGAAGGGAAAAGTGAAGCTTACTCTCATCACATTTGGTTCAAGTAAGGAATAACATGCACACTCAATTTGGTATAAACATCCATCTTACACTACAAGAAAGTATGGGAGAAGGGAATAAGCAGGGTGGGGGGGTGATAAAAGGGAAGGCAAATGGTAGGAGGGAGCAATTAGAAGTAAACACTTTTGGGGAGGGACAAGGTCAAAAGAGAGAATAGAATAAATGGGGGGCAGGATAGGATGGAGGGAAATATAGTCTGTCTTACACTACATGACTATTATGCAAGTCATTTGCAAAACTACACATATATAGCCTATATTGAATTGCTTATCTTCTTAGTGTGGATGTGTGGGGAGGGGGTAAGGAAGAAAAGTTGGAACTCAAAATTTTAGGAACAAATGTTGAGAATTGTTTTTGTGTACAACTGGGGAATAAGAAATACAGGTAATAGAGTATAGAAATTTATCGTGTCCTACAGGACAAGAGAGAAGATGGGGATATGGGAAGGGAGGTGTCTTAGAAGGGGGAGCACATTGGTGGAAGGGGTAATCAGAATGCATGGCATTTTGGGGGGAGGGGAGAGAAGGGGAGAAAATTTGGAACTCAAAATTTTGTGGAAATGAATGTTGAAAACTTAAATAAATTAATTAAAAGAAAAAAGAATTCTGCCACTAAGATGCCATGGTCCAATAACTAACATTGATAGGTCCCTTGAAGCTTTTTCACATACAGAATATCCTAGAAGTCTTGGTGCAATTTTAAGCCACCAGAGCTGAAAATTGTGCTAAGGTTTTTGTGACACCTTGTGCTATCTCATTTAATTCTCATGACAACCTTGGAAAGTAACCACCGCACTTATTGTTATCCCCATCGTATAGATGATGAAACAAACTGAGAGATATAATATAACTTACCCAGAATCACACAGGTTAGTTTGAGTGTCTAAGTTGGGTTTGAACTCAAGTCTTCTTGATTCCAGGTCCAGCAATTTATCTATTACTCCACTGAGGTTTGCTGAGTATCCTATGGAACATTATTTCATACTACTGTGGTTATTGTAATAAAACCAACATAGCCTACTCCTTCCTGAACCCCTCCCAGGAGAGCCTGGGAGCTGTCTTTCTATTTAGCCGTGATTTCCTTTTTGTCATCTGCTTTCATTTCCAATGAGAATGTTCATACATTTTTAGAGCCTTGTTGTTGGATCAAGATCTCACACTTCAAGCAATATTCTAAGTGGGTATTCTAAAGATGATGTGATTCTCATTACCTTCTGCCTGTTTTTCTACCATTCCACTATCATCATTTGGGAATTCAAAGGAAACCACCCAGGACTGAGGCTCATTTGCTAGTGCCTTCTTTTTATGGTTTACAGTGGCCAACAAATTCATTTTCTGGTAGCCATACTGCTGGTGGCAGCTTTTTGTCCTTGGTCTGGTGGGGTCTCCTAGAGCTTTGTATTCTGTTGAGGTTGTCTTTGAGAATGCAGATTCACCTCCATGTCATGATGAGGGACCCCAATAGGCCACTTCATTTTATGATTAGAAAAGGCGCTTAACGTGCATGCACTTTCCAGTTTTGGTGAGGAGTTTACTCTGTCTCCTGAGTAGAATGAATATCTTGTTCCCTTCTGCATCAGGAACCAGATTTGCCTGTTCTTGGTGCTCTCCCAGTATTGCAGAACAGCAGATGCAAGCAAGTACTTCCAAATCTGTGCTGGCAAAAGTAGACCACTGATATATGGACCCATCTTTGTGTTTGGTTGTAGTTGTGTGCAATCCGGTAAAAGCTCTAATGGATTCTTGTTTCATTTCACAAAAAAAAAAATTACAGGATTGAACAGTTGGCAGTAGTTTTTCTGCATTCTGAACCTTTTTTTTATTAAAAAGAAGCCATTTCAGAGGCTCCATCTACCAATCTTAAAAGTTTACCTGGGTGGGGATGGGGAAGCAATGTTGCAGAGTGGGGTTTAGTGGCTGGAGTTGTATATGACACAAGGCATAGGATGAGAGTGTAGACTGTGTTGTGAATTCTGCTTAAGCAAAACCAGTCTCTTTACTAAAATTACATACTTACTAGGGTTTGCTTTTTCTATAAATGCGTTTTCATCTATTTGGGGAGAAAATGTAACTCAGATGCACTTCTCACTTTGGATTTTGAGTGAGAAAATGTAGTAGGTGGTCTCATTTGCAATGAATCTACTTTTAAGACATTCCAGGATTACAAATGATTTGATTGTAAAAGACAAGTTGATTAACATTTACATCATGAGAAAATTGAAAAATGAGGAAAACCTGGTATTTCTTTCCATTTATGTTTGCTTGCAAAGAATTTGAGATATGTATACACACATATGCACATCTGAGCAACCCTCATAATTATTTATGTATGTGTGTTTATATAATGATCTATGGATGTTCTAAATTTACTCAGTGTATGGGGTAAGATTTTGAAGAAGTAAGAGTCTTTTTCCTCTTTTAATTTACTGAAATCAATTGATAAAACCCATGTCGAGCATATGCATGTTTTCTTTTCTGAGGTAGCGTTTGGTATTTTAAAAAAAATGATGTTGTTTCTACAAAGAAAAATTGGATCTTCTCTCTGTATGCTTTCTTCTAGCCAGGCTACTGTTAGAGACTGTGTGGGGATGGTGGGCTGTGTTGGAGACATCTTGCAGTGTAAGACAAGCTTCCTGCAAAGATGCTGAAAAGCAGAACACCTCATCACTGTCCTACAATGGAAAGGGGGAACAGAATACAAGGTTCTACTATATTTAGTGCTGGTTATTAAAAAGCAAAAAGGAAAAGACACTTGACTTGATAGAGCAAATGCAAGCTTCACCAGTCTTCACCTAATGGGTGTCTTCCATGACTGTGAACATTATACAGAAAAGGAAGTGCTGATCAGAATGAGCAGACATGGTTTGATTAAGAGCAGGTCAGGACAGGCTGACCACATGGCCTTTTTGGGATAGTGTTTCTGAACCACCAGCCAAGAGAATGTAGAAAATGAGACTTACTTAAATTCTAGCAAACTACTTGGCAAAATCTTTCAGTTACCTCTATTAAATTACTGTATACCTGTAAACAGTTACTACTGTTTGCTTTTTAGGAATATGTGTCCTAAGTCTAAGGGTATGAAATGTTTATTCATATTTCTCACATAATTCTGAATTGCTATGAAAAACAAATTGCTTCACAAATCCACCAATAGCATATTTTGTCTACTTTCCCACAGTTCCTCCAGTATTAGCTGTTGCCGTTTTATTGTCTTTAACCATTAATTTACATAGTGTGATATGAAATCTTGAAATTATTTTCATTTTAATTCTGAAACATTTCCCTATCCTTTGACCACATGTATTTGAGTCAATTCCTTGTATATTTTGATTATTAGATTTTCTTATGCAAATATGTTCCCACTTTATTGCTTCTTTTCCAACTCTACCTTCATTGACTTTATTTGTGCAAAAGTTTTAAAAATATATGCAGTCAAAAGATTTTCTTTTGTCTTTTATGGTCTCTTCTGTCCATTGTCCGGTTAAGAGTTTACCCCCTAGACAAGTTGTGAAACGTACCTCCTCATTCGGATGTGATATAACTATTTCAACTTAGAATGTGTTTCCACTTTGTGATTATTGTAGTGGACGGTATATATATGGTAAATATGATTTCTACCCAACAGGCAATTAATAGCAAATGACACCTGAAAAGGAGTTATGTACTTACTAAAGGTACTTGCTGCCCTCCTGAAAGATACTCTGTGCAGTGTTCAAATGGACAAGGAATTCCCTTTAGATAAGGAAATCCTTCCTATTTGGCCTCTATTTTACCCTAAAGCAGAACCTCATGAGGACTGTTGCACTAGCTCCCTACTGGTACTTTCTGCTGCCATCCCTTCACCTCTTCAATCTAGCCTCCACACAACTGTCAAGCTAATCCGCTTAAAATACCTGTCTAACTATGTTGCTTTCTTATATAAGAAACATGATGGAATCCTTATAGCCATTTGGATAAAATATTTTTCAACTTGGTATTTAAAGAAAAATGTGAGAAATGAAAATACTTTCACATTTATAAGGATGAGTGGCAGTATGGTGTGGTGCATAGAGGGCTGGCCTCAGAGCCAAGGATATCCAGGTTCAAAGCCATCTCTGCCACATGCTGGTTTTCTGACCCTGGGCAAATCACTTGACCTCCCAGTGCTCTGGAGTGAAAAACCAATTTTGTTTCACAAAAGTGTTCTAGCCACCTTCCAGAATTTCAGCAAAAAGAATATCTCGGAGGCAAACAGGAGGAAGCAATTTACATACTAAAAATTCAAATTTAACAGGACTATTCATCAGTGACAAGAAATAAAAGAAAAGGCCTTGGTGTGTAATGCCAAAAAGCACTTCCTCATCATGAAAACAAGTGGTTCTTCCAACAGATTCCATCCTTAGATTCATAGCATGCAGAACTGGGCAAGGCCTTTGAAATAGAAACTTGCTGAACCATAGAAAGGTAAGAAATTTAAGACGATCTTAAAATAAGAGATAAAGAAGTGCAGATTCAATGTAAAAAGTAGGTAACGATTTTGTGACTTGGAAATTCCAACTTGTTTCAGTGTCATTGAGAAACCAGAGATGTAGGAGATCAGAACTAAGGTGCAGAGATGTGAGGGATTAAAATAGCCAAGTTACAGAGGAAGGAATGAAGGGGTGAGGGTTAGAGAAAACACTTGGTATTATTTCATGAAGTTGGGGCACCACAACTGAAGATCATTTAAACAAAGAAGTAGGAGAGGGAAAGAAGGAGGCTTCCTTGAGCATACTCTTATCAGAGGTAGGAAATGAAAACTTGAAAAAGAAAATAGCTGAAATAGATGGATGAGTTGCTAGGTGTGTGCTTTAGGGCAGAGACTGGAATCAGCTAGCTTCAAGTGAAAGATTTTGGATGTACTTTGTACTCTTCTTTTTAAGGTGATGGAGGGAAAGTCAAAATTCACACTATAATCTTTGATAGTAATAGCCTGAATCACCCAGACTTAAGAATTGCTGATTGAATTAAAAAACAAAACCTGATAAAATACTTTAAAACATAGGGAAGGAAGTGTTTTATTTGATAAAGTAAAATGACTTTAAAGCCTGCCACCCAACAAGGTGTCTCATTTATGTGTTAAAATCTTATGAGATTAATTGATACAGCAGCAGAGTTAACTTTGCTGAAGGGCCCTCTGATTAAGTATATCAAGGAAGGCATAAAACAGGGAGACATATAATCATCACATGTTTTTGCCACTGTCAGAGTAGATGTCCAACCAACCCAGAGTACAATTACAAGAGCAGTTTCTTATAGTTAGTGAAGTCCTTCAGATGCTCCTGCTTGCAGGTAGTGCGGGGCTGTTTTTCTTTAAGCAGATCTCTAATCACTCAAAAGAGTTTATGTTAACTATCCACATAGGAAAAAACAAAAGAATGAAGAATATATATTGTCCAGACTGTGGTATACCACTAGATGGGCAACTTGTACTCGGTTTGTCTCTACAGGTATCTTGAACAGACACCAAAGATGGACATATAAGTGGACTTAGAAATAAATGAGAGGGACTAGATTGTAGTTGGGCAATTATGTAGTGCATTTACAGGATCCAAGTTTCTTTGTGATAGAAAGGTCCATCTTTTTTAGCATCACTATTTTCCCAGTAATGCCCCTTGATTACAAATTATAAATTAGCTCTTCTCCAAAGAATTAAAATTTCAGGTCACTGGAAGGGCAACGCAAAGTTGTGGTGGAAGTGACTTGACTGCATAATAGTATTCAATGAAGCATTGTATAAAGGTCATTGAAAACACGTCATCAAAAAGGTGTACTATTAGAAAGGAAGGTGGATGAGTCGGGCAGTAAGGGATAACAGATGGAAGTCCTGTGTCTTCCATTGATTCCTATGTAATGGCAAGAAATCTTGAGACAGAGCCCCAGCTCATTGGATGGACCACTGGGAGAGGTTTTATGGAAGGACCTAAACAAGAGTCACATGGGATGAATAGGTATGAATGGGATACAGTCTAATCTATACCATTGGAGAGAATGTTCACGTCAGTCACATCACTGATTCACTAAGATATGGAATAAAAACTCATATTAGTCAATGCAAATGTGAATGTTGGCCCTTTGTTTACAAAAGATCTTTATTAGTTTCTAATTCATTTTACTAGACATTCTCATTCAAACTTTTAGAATTTATAATGCAGTCTCCATTAAAGATGTCTAATATTATGGGCTTCATTAGAAGATCTTCAGTTCCCTATTTATTTGAGCTGTTCAGACTAGATGACCACCTGTCTGGTATATCATACTGGGAATGCCTCATTAGGTATGGGTTAGACTAGATGACCTCAGAGGTCCTTTCTAATTTTGTTCTGAATGGGCAGAAGGAGTCTAAAGAAGGTTTTCACTCCATTCTCTCCTTTCCATACGCAGGAATCACTTAACAATTTTAGGTTTCAGCATTCAAATAGTAATTCTAAGTAACTTATGTAACAATCCTACAACATCATAGAAGATAGCCAAATTGTTGAGCTTTAACTTTTTTTAACAGACAAAGGTGAAAATACCTGGTTTTCTAAATGGCAATTACAAAACAGAGTTAGCAGGACTGATAAAGAAACATAACTGATGTTATGCAATTTTCCCAACATCTTTTAGTTTCAACAAAATTCAGATTACAAATTGCTTTGTCTAACATCATTTCTGGATTACAGTGGTCACTCAGTTTTCACAATCTAAGAGAAATTCAGAAATACAATCTTAGAAATAACACAACAGTAAATTCAGATGATATTTTCATTTTCAGAAATTAGTGATCTTATTACTTTTAGTAGTTAAAACCACTTCGAAGTTAACAATTACATTAGAGAGAGATAATGATGATATATGTAACATATAGTAGTAAGTATGTTAAGCATTTTACAATCATTTTATCCTTTTGATCCCATAACAACGACCATAATTATTTTTACTTTTACAAATCAGAAAATGGATCAAATAGAGATAAAATACATTTTGGTTTTTTTTGCAACTGAAACAGAGAAGTGAAGCTTACCAACAGCAGAGAAACTGATGTCCCAGCGGTGGTGATTTCTGTAGGCAGAACTTAGAGAATGTTTGCTACAGGCCTGATTCCTTCATGTTTCCCAGCCACCACCCCCCCCCCCCCACCCCTCCCACAGCAGCAGAATTTAGTGAGCTTAAGGAGGTAGGCACCTGCTAGGAGAGGATGGGTGGAATGTCTCGGACCTAGGTGGCATTTCCAAGCTTTACCTAGAAAGGTGGGCTACCCACAATTTTAGGAGTTATTTCAAATGATCGGTTTCCAAAATTTTTTATGATTAATCTCACAACATACAAATCTGCTAAAATGATTTTACCTCAGATGATCTCACTTTCCATTGTAATTCCAGGTTGGCCAGACTGGAAGGACAAGGAAAAGTGTTAAAACTTTGCTTGTTTATTTCCCTAGCTGTAGCCCTTGAAATCTGGCTGCTTGCATTTAAATCTTATTAGATAACAGACGTTCACAGCACACAAGTTACGGACAGGGACATGTACAGACAGACAAATTGACAACAGGACAAATACAAAGGGAGCTCACAAAAAACAACCCAGAGAGAGAAGGCGATTAGAAGCTTGTTAGAAATCCCCATCATAAACTGGCTATTATTATTCTGAGAAAAGGGGGCTGCAAGAATTGAAGGTCTGGCAATTAAGGTGGATCCTGCAGGTTTTTCTCAGAGCATCCCTGTGGTCATTGGAGGGGTGGGGAGCCTTGGTGCCTTAAAGTTTTCTGACTAACTATCTTAAAGAAATAGACCGCATGGGAATAGGTCCAAGCCTGTAGTTATTAGGTGGATTTTAATTGTCCTCTTCAAGACCAGAGTCCTTAAAGGAAAGCAGGGAGGAAGAATGGGGAGGAGGGAGGCAGCAGAGGCTTGAACAGAGACTGCCTTCCTCAGGGCTAAGGCAGGTAAGGGGAAGGCAAGGGGGAAAGATTGCATCTAGGTGTCTTCAGTTTTCCCAGATCAGAGGCCTTCAAGGGGAGTGGGAGAGAGTGAGGAAGAGCATAGAGGGAGTGAAGGGAAGGACAGACTGGAGCCCTTAAAGAATCAAGGATTCTTGCTAGGACACGGCTAGGTGCTGAAGCAGCTCCCAGCCTTCAAGAGGCTTGTCTTTTGTTCTCACTCAGTCACGTCAGCAAGCCCAAACTGAAATATTCCCTCTGCTGGCTAGATGTTTTGTTGGCCTCTAAGCTTAATTTGGCTTTAAGGTAAAGTAACTTTGAACGGTCCAAAAGAGCCCTGTGGTGGCCAACATAATTTAGGGCTATCTTTACTTGATTGACGCTAGTGCTAGCAATACTTGTAGTAATTTTCCTGAGATCAATCACCAGAGGAGACCTAACACACAGCGATTTAACGCGACTTGGTCTCTGGTCCCCGGAGTTTCCTTTAAAGGGAATTTAAAGTGAGAGTTCTTTGGAAGCTGGGAAATAGAACGACTTACCGTGACCACTCGATAAAGAGAAGGAGTTATACTTTAGATCAAAGTTTTCTAAAGTCCTTTGGGGAAAAGTTGTTCTTGCCTCTGTGAACTCAGTGGAAAATTCCCACAAAGGCTTTATCCTAAGCAGCTTTTCTAGTGTTTCAGTTCCCCAGCAAGAGAAGTTCCGTGGGTGTTCGATTGAGATGTTACACCAGGAAGCATGGTATGCTTTTAATCTTCTTAATGATGTGAGGTGCTGCTTTTTCATTTCTGTCTATTGATGTTTAATGACCCAGACACCCTTCCCCCCTTTCTGTTATACTGGGCTAGCAGTATTGATAATTATCATTCAGTTAGGTGGTTGTTAAAGGCAAAGCAAGCCTGAGCAACAACCCACCTGGGGAGTAAGGAGTTGTTTACATGATCAGAATGGACAAGAGCAGACAAGGGACAAAAACGCAACAACAAAAACTTCAGCTTCTCTAAAGCAGTATATTTTGCATGGTGAGGTGATTCTTTCTAAGGCTAATTCTAAGACTGAGAAACAAGATAGAGGGAAGCCCAAACACCTTTGTCCTCCTTGCTAATCAGTGATAGTGATGAAAATGGTAAGCCCAGGTAAGCCTAGGTCAGCAAAATGATCAGCCATTTTGCATACTTTTCATTCTCTTTAAGTAACCAAGAAAATCTTCAGGGCTATGTTGATGGGTAGGGATTTAGCCACTTGGCTCTCATTAGCACCAATGGGGACCAAGTATCAAAGTCTCCTTATTAAGTGGATTAATTCCATCTCCCTTGACCCCAAAAGCCTTTAGCCTTGCATTTGTGTAAATAACATTTTACTGCTGTCATGTTTAAGCATCTTTGAATGCTTCGAAAAACAAAATCGGCAGCTGGGACTGATGAGGCTCAGACTCTGGGAGCCTCCTTGAACTCCCCTGGAATCTTCCCACTTAATCTGGCCTTTCTTACTCAATCTAATCTTCCCATTTGTTCTGGCAGTCTCAGGAAGCCCATGGACTTTTCATTATCATTCTCCTCAGGTCTCTGTTGCACCCCCACCCCATTCCCCAGGCTGCCTATCACTCCCATCAAGATCTGTATCCATTCCCATACTGCCCCTATCAAGATCTCTGGATTGCCCCACCTGCTTCCTACCCAAACCCTCCATTGTCTGATCTCCTGATAGCCTCCAGCTGTTTCCAGCCTTTGACCCTCCTTGGATTCCCTCCTTGGTCTTCTCCTCAAGACCCTTCCTAAACCCCTCCTCCCATCACCCTGGACTACCAGACCACTCTCTCTCCCCCCCACCCAGATCCTTTCTATACTCTTTTCTGTATTTCAGTCCCACCTTGCCTCCATGAAGGCGCTCAGATGCAATCCAGCGCAGACTCTGTCTAGCTGGGATTGTGTCTGGCCTGCTTGTCAATACAAGCGTTACAAAAGCTTAGGCTCCTTAAGAGGCAACCCAGTTAGGCGAATCCTTAATAAACTTTGTTTTCTTTGGCTTTAAGAAGGCTTGAGTCAAATTAATTCAGCACGACCCGGACTGTCGGTATTTTGGGGTCCTCGATCACCCCTTAACCTTGTCATTTATGGTTCCCTGATCCAGATAGCTGCTAATCTCAAGTTCTTCTGCTCAAACTGGAAGGTATGTAAGCATCCCCCTCTCTCTATTCGCTACTTGCTCTTGTTGACCTGAAAACTTTGTTAAGAAAAGGCAATAGGCCAAATGCATACATTTTATGATTTAATTAATTAATCAATTCCCTATTAAAGACAACGGTAACATAACGCATTATGGAGCCAGAAATGTTCTGGCTACCCAGTGCAGAAATCTTCTGGCTTACATACATTTTGCTGTGAGAAAGGAACTCTCCTAATTGAGCAAATCGTAAATTCAGTAAGACAGGACAATTAACAAAGCAGTGTTGGTCAGGCCTTGCGATTCCAGGCTGGATAAACATATGTCTCGGTGATAAGGAAATCCCACCACTAGTGAGTGGCAGGCTTCCTGCCCTAAACAGATAACTGGCATAGGAAAGGGTAAACAAAGTTCAATAGAAATTACGACCTAAGATGTCTGTGTTTTCTTTACCACTAATATGCCATAACATAGTATATGTCTAAAAATATTAAGATATGGAAAATGTCCCATTATTCAAGATAGTGTCTTAGGTTAAAGGTCTCTTAAGGAATGTAGAGTCAGCCTTGGCTGGCTTTGTTGACATAGGAAGAGGCACCCTCTGAGTTTGCTTCAGAGAGAACAAAGAGATTATTCTAAAATTTTATATTAAACATTATCACTCTCAAGCACCTTGGAAGTGGATTTTCGGACCTGGCTTCAGGTCCCAGTATCAGGCAAAGTCTCTGAACTTTCTGGGCACTAGAGAGTTACAGACTCAGGTTGTCTGTCCATTGCTTAGGCAGTGGACCTGGGAATTCTCTGGATTTCTTGGGTGCAAGGAAATTGGGGAAAACTCGGTTAATTTTCTTGTGTGTGCCTAAGTCTCTGAACTTTCTGGGCGATAGAGAGTTAGAGAATCAGGTTATTGGTCCAGAGGCTGTGTTTGAGGTCATGGACCTGGGCATACCCTCCAAAGCACAATTCTCTGAACTTTCTGGGCGCTAGAAGGTTAGAGAAACGTCAGTTAAGGGGGTGCCTAATTCTCTGGATTTCCTGGGTGCAAGGAAATCAGGGAAAGCTCGGTTATTTTTTGTCCTCTTGTTTTTTGTTTTGTTTTTTCTCAAGGCTTACTTCCACGTCCTCCTTTAAGGGGGGGGGGGACTTCCAGTCCCAAAGAAAAAAAAAATGGGTCAAAATTCATCAATTCCAAGGAATTTGCCTTTGGGCTGTCTTTTACAAAACTGGAAAAAATTTAACTTCTCTAAAGACCTTAAAAAGAAAAAGTTGGTATTCTCTTGCAACACACTTTGGCCTCAGTATCACCTGGAGGACAACGAAGTGTGGCCCATATTGGGGACTTTACAATGTAATACCCTTTTACAATTACAATTATATTGCCTCCAAAAGGGAAAATGGATAGAAATACCCTACATAAGGGCCTTTGTCGAACTTTCTCAGGACCCCGTTCTCAGAACAGATTGTAAGATGCTTGTAGCTAGAGCCGCCCCACAAAAGGGAAATGGGGGTGAATTGGATGTTTTGGATGACCCCCTGTTTATGGCTCCTAGGGTCTCGGCCTCACTTCCTCCCCTATCTCCGTTCCCAATCCCCGCTCAGTTCCCAGCCACGGGGCTTGCTGAGGTGCCTCCCTCTGCAGCCCCTCTCACTGGGGCAACACTCATTCAGACCTCAGGCCCCACCCCCATGGCAGTCTCTACAGTATCACTGCCTGTAACCCACCCCTCCTTGGGGACTCTACCTCAGTCCCCAACTATGGGTCTTGCTGGGGTGCCTCTCTTTGCAGCCCCTCTCACTGGGGCAATATTCACTCAGGCCTTAGGCCCCGCTCCCGAGGCATTCTCTGGGACATCTCCCCCTTTGATCCCTATTCTTCCTCAGGTACCAGCGGATCTTTCCCCTTGCCAGTCAGATCCCCTGGCCCTGCAGCCTAATCCAGTTCATCAGGCATTCCCCAGCCCCTCCCTCACAAGAACTGGGACTTCCTATCTTCCTCCACAAGCCCCTGTCTCCACTGAGCCGTCAGGGCTGTTTCCCTTGAGAGAAGTACCTACCCCACCCAGTGGGAAAAGCAGGATGCGTGTTCCATTCTCTCTTTCGGATCTCACCCAGATTAAAGAGATACTGGGGAGATACTTGGAAGACCCCACTACGTTCACTGAGGGTTTTAGGGACATATCCCTACAATTTGAACTTTCTTGGAAGGATCTGCATATTCTTTTCTCTGTCTGTTGTACAGTGGAGGAGAAGGGGAGAATGTGGGAACACGCCAAAAGGTTGGGGATCATTGGCTAGCAATAATCCCATAAAATACCCCCCAGGAACAGCTGCTGTTCCTGTGAGTGACCCCAGATGGGACTATCAAAAGAGTGAGGAGAGGGAAAAGAGAGACTTTATGGTAATTTGCCTGTTAGAAGGCCTTAAAACTGCATTTCAAAAACAAGTAAATTTTCAAAAAATTAGGGGAATTACTCAGGGAGAAAAGGAAAACCCAGCCCTGTTTCAAAACCGGCTAGTAAAAGCTATTAAAAAGCATACAAATTTGGATCCTGACTCCATAGAAGGGACAGCAATCCTTAGCATGTATTTTAGTAATCAGTCTGCCCCAGATATTAGGAGGAAACTGCAGAAATTGGCAATGGGACCCCAAACACCTCAGGCCCAGTTACTGGAGATGGCCTTTGGAGTCTTTAACAACAGAGACTTCGTTGCAGCAGAGGAAAGAGAAGGAAGAAGGGCCAGGGCCAGGGAGCATGCTCAATTCCTGGCTGCTGCCTTGGCCAGGAAGAGACCCAGGGAGCACCCCTCCAGGGCACCCCCTTGGAGGAAGGCTTGCTATTTGGACAGTGGGGAAACCTGCTTTCGTTGCCACAAGGATGGTCACTGGTCCAAGGAGTGCCCCTCCGGGAGCCCCAGGAACCAACGCCTGTGGAACCGTGCCCATGTGACCAGAAGGGACATTGGAGGAAGGATTGTCCCCAAGGTTGGAAAGGTGGTGGAGCCGCCCCCCAGTACCCTGTCCTCCAGTCTTCTCAAGACTTGGAACATCAGGAAAGCCTGGGTGCTGGCAGTGCTCCCACTTTCTCCACCTCTCTCACCAAGCCCTGGGCAAAAACGAAGACTGAAGGTAAGGTTACCCACTTTAACATGGCTAAATTCTCTGCTTTAACCAGTCACTCTGGCCCTACCCATCCCTTGACCCCTTGGGTCATAGGCATTGAAGGGGAAACTAAGGAATGTCTCCAGACAAACCTCTTCCCCAGCCTACTTGAGAATCTGTTGTTTAAACACTCCTTCCTTATGCCCTCCTCTGACCCTGCCCCCTTGTTGGGAAAGGACCTGATGGTGAAATTGGGAAGTCAATTTTCTCTAGTTAAACCTCCCATCTCCCTTTTGTCGCTGTTTACTATATCTTCCTGGGTTTGCTTGAGAGTGTGGGAGACAGTCAGGCCAAATATTTGGGACCCTGGAATTCCAGAGAGAGCTACTTCTGCCACCCCAGCCATTGTTAGTCTCTCAGACCCTACAGTGCTCCCCCATCTCAGCCAGTATCTGATTAAGCCTGAGACCTGGGAAGGACTACAACCTTTAATTGAAAAATTCCCTAAGTATAGAATCTTTGTCCCTTGTTCATCTCCTTGCAACACTGCAATTCTTCCCACAAAAAAGCCTAATGGAGAATACTCACAAGTTATTTTTGCTTTTGAATGTACTTTTCCTGGGGAATCAAGTCCATATCAGCTAACACGGAGTCTTGCCCCAAACCTTTCGAGATAACCCTCATTTATCTGGCCAGGCTTTGGGAAGGGATTTAAAGCACCTGAAACTAGCAGGCAGTAGCTTAATTCAGCATGTGGATGATATTCTTATTTGTAGCCCCACCCAGGCGGGTTCTTTGGCTGCTGCCACAGAAGCCCTTAATTTCTTAGACATTCGAGGCAATAGGGTCTCTTTGAACAAAGTCCAGATAGCATGCCAGTCCATAAGGTATCTGGGCCATGAACTCAAACCCACCTCTCTCTCCTTAACCTCCGAGAGAAAAAGGACAATCCTGTTTATCCCTGTTCCAGCCACTAAGAAACAAGTTCAAGTGTTTTTGGAAATGACTGCATTTTGTAGACTCTGGATTCCTAATTTTGGTTTTATTGCTAAATCCCTTTATGACCCTACTCAGGACATTGACTCAGACCAGGCTAAAGTTTGTGAGACTCTGAAAACTAATTTGATCACCACCCCATCACTAGACCTACCCAATCTGGGAAAACCTTTCACTCTGTACATTGATGAAAGGAGAGGACAGGCTTTGGGAGTCTTGACCCATTCCTTAGGACCTGACCCCAGGCCAGTTGATGTTTTTATTTACTCAAAATATGCTTTCCTTGCTCTACATGCCCATGGAGCAATCTGGAAAGAAAGGGAATATCTGACAGCAAAAAATCCCCTATCAAACATTCCCTTCTATATTTTGGCCTTGCCACGGTCATCTTTAATTCTCTCCAGAGAAATTATCTTTTATGCCAGGGAAATTGTCTTTTCTTTATACTCCTTTTGTACCGTGTGTGTGTGTGTGTGTGTGTGTGTTTGTGCGCGCCTGTGCCTGTGCCTGTGCCTAACCTCTTTGCCAGGTTTATCTTTTCCAGGGTGCAAGCCATCAACTTCCAGATGACAGCCTAGGCTATATACCAACCTGTGCCTGAATCCTAAGTCTCCAGCCAACTAGACCTGGCACCACCCAGATTCTGAAGTCTGACCCCTTGAACAGGACCTATCGAGGCAGGGACAGCTCTACGCCCCTTGCCAGCAAGAAGAAGTTTCAGAAACTGAAACCTTCGCCCCTTACCCCAAAAGAATTTGGGTTCAATCTGTTTGAGGGGGGGAATGATGAGGTTCACACTGTGGGAGCCTCCTTGAGCTCCCCTTGAATCTTCCCACTTAATCTGGCCTTTCTTACTCAAATCTAATCTTCCCATTTGTTCTGGCAGTCTCAGGAAGCCCATGGACTTTTCATTATCATTCTCCTCAGGTCTCTGTTGCACCCCCATCCCATTCCCCAGGCTGCCTATCACTCCCATCAAGATCTGTATCCATTCCCATACTGCCCCTATCAAGATCTCTGGATTGCCCCACCTGCTTCCTACCCAAACCTTCCATTGTCTGATCTCCTGATAGCCTCCAGCTGTTTCCAGCCTTTGACCCTCCTTGGATTCCCTCCTTGGTCTTCTCCTCAAGACCCTTCCTAAACCCCTCCTCCCATCACCCTGGACTACCAGACCACTCTCTCTCCCCGCCACCCAGATCCTTTCTATACCCTTTTCTGTATTTCAGTCCCACCTTGCCTCCATGAAGGCGCTCAGATGCAATTCAGCGCAGACTCTGTCTAGCTGGGATTGTGTCTGGCCCGCTTGCACAAAAGCTTAGGCTTCTTAAGAGGCAACCCAATTAGGCGAATCCTTAATAAACTTTGTTTTCTTTGGCTTTAAGAAGGCTTGAGTCGAATTCATTCTAGCATGACCCAGACCATCGGTATTTTGGGGACCCTGATCACCCCTCAACCTCTTCAGGATCTCATTGAGATTACCTACTAAAAATATGTGTGTTCTCTGGATGGCAACTCCAGAGTGCATCTGTTAATGTTCCTTTAGATTACAGGGGAAATTTTCACCATAGGGTAAAGATATAAGCCTCCTACTGTGAAGATGTGGAAGAAGCCTTTCAGAAACCATACTTATCCTTTGGACTCTTAGCTTCAGTCCTACCTTTTCTTTGTAATCTCCTTTCTCTGGGCAATCCAGGCCCCAAACAATCTCCCCTTCCTCTGAACTTGACTGGTTTTTCCTCTCAGTAATTTTTTTTTGGCACTCAGTTGTATATGCTCTCATTTTGTTAGTTACGATTGATTTCCTTTCTGTTCAGTGTTTGAGAGCAGGCAGTCAGAAGGGCCTCCCCCAGCCCACCAACCTGTGAACTTTTGTCTTAATTCTCCAATAGCAGAGCCATAGTGAAACTGGGCCAACCATGGTTTTGACAATTGCACAGAACTATTCAAGCTCGCATTCTTTAAGCAAGGAGAAACATCTGACCTTAGCATCCAGTTAGCAAGAATGATTAATTAAAATAGGCAGCTGTCAGATGTTGTGCCCAGCTTGGCCACACCCTAGGTAAGGTCTCCCTAGTAGGATTTGAGGATACATTTAAAACACAAATAAGTTCTACTGATACCTTTTCTCTTCACAACATGGAGCAGATATTGTCCTCAGTTGTATTCAGAGAAAATACTTAAGCAGTAACAATTGATACGCTAACTGCATCCAACAGTATTTTCAACATTCAAGGTGTATAGTCTGCTACCTACCTCATCCCTTCTCCAGGGCCAAGATTGGTCATTATATTTATTGAAGGTACCTTTTATGCCACTTGCCCCAAGTGTCTATTTCACTATTTACTGTAGGTGGGAAATTGCTAGCTCCACTTCTGTCCCAAATATTCTAAGGTCATGAAGGGCCCAGAGCAGACCTTCTGCCTTTCTAGGCACCTGAATATCTGAGGCATTGTTGTGTGCTTAGTTAGCTTACTGTCATGTACATAGCGTTTAGATTCTTTTGGTAGGTTGATGTGATTTCAGTGCAATTGAGCTTAACCCCAAATTATACTTTCCGAGAGCTTTCTTAGGTTGCTATGATATCAACCATTATGAAATGCTCATTTCTTATTGACCTTTCATGGCATCCACTTTCCTTAATACAGTTACACCTTGATGAGCTAGAGTCCAAGTAACCAGAAACTTCAATTAAACATAACTTATTTTCTGTCTTCGATTTTAAGAGAAAGAAGCAAATGAAAATTAAGCTGATAATACTGAGAATTTATTCAATTTGCAGGGTACGTCTAGGCATAAAAATCCACATACTGACTTTGGAAGTTTATTGATGTGGACTATTAGCATTTTTCAAACCTAGATTTTTGTTTACAACTTGAAACAAATATTCTTTCTCATTCCAATTGAATCAAAGAAAATAAGCATCTGCCTTTTGTTGATCTGCTAGGCTCAAGAGAGGTTAATTTTTCTCTCCTCAGAGGGAGATAATATAGAAAGAACTGTAATTAAGGTTGGCTAACCTGCCTTTTATCCCTCAGCTCTGAACTTAGAGCATCCTGAAAGTACTTGAAACTTTTCAGCAGCATAGAAACCACCCAAGTTAGCACCTGGTTAGTAAGAATTAGTTAAGAGAGAAGATGCCAGGGTGCCTCCATCCTTTCCCTGGCAACAACTGTATCCTAGTGGAGCAATTTCCTGTCCTTCACCCCCAACAATGTGGGGCCAACAGAATTGATTTCCCCAAGGCCATATTCCCCTCCTCCCCCACTCCTTGCCTACCCCAGACAGTTCAGTCATTAGGTATATAACTTCTTACATGTGTTATTGTTTTTGTTGATGTACATGTGTCTTCCCCAACCACTTTTGATGCTCTGCATCTTCTGTACCTCCTGCATCTCCCACAGTCATGAACACATGCTAATTGCTTAATAAATACTTACTCATTGATATAGGGGTCATCATATATTCCCCTTTCCCTCATATATGAGATATCATAGGCTGCTGGCACCATCTTCTATGGCAGTCCTTTGTTTCAGCGAGATAGTTCACAGAGAATTTGTGCAAAGGTGTGGATAAGAATTCAATAAGCCTGAGCAACCATGGAAGATTTTCTATCTGTACTACTTGAGGGATAATTACTGCTGCTGCTGATACTAACCACAAAAATAGGCAGTCCAGTTATCCTCTAATTTCTCTTTATGACTTGTGTCCTGGAAAGCTCCTGCAGTAGAGGGTTAGCTCCTACAGGCTCTCTGATACTGGAGAGCATTCCATTGAAGCCTTGATAGCAGATTGTTTTCTGAGACCCAACCTAAGCTAAGTATGGAAAGGCATATCGCTAGTAGTCTAGCCGTGCAATGATGAAAATTGTTTTGCTATGACAATACATGAAACAACAATTTTTTAGAAATACCACCCTCTTCTGTTTCTTCAGTGCGTGGGAAAGAATGGCAGGGAAGGCAGCAGAGAATGCAAAGAATCCCTATTTTTAGACCATCAGCAAACATCAGTCTGAGTATTGATAAGTGTTAGCTCTTGGCCAGTAGCTGATGAGCTACTTAATTTCTTAATCACGTTAATATTTTCTCTCCTTTTTAAATTTCTCCCCTTAAAAATTCTGTACTTAAATCCCAAAACGAGAGCATTTGAATCTACATAGGAAAACACCAGAAAATATTGTATATAAAACTGGGAATCTTTATCATACTACTAGCTTACCACAAAAACAAATAAAAGGAATGTATGAACTTATGCACATTTCTAATGAAAATATCAGAGTTGAATAGGAACTTTGAAATAGACACATCAGAGTCAAGAAAAACTTAGATCAATTTCTTTAAGCAAATGGGAGGGTTTGTATGATGATATTAAGTTAACATTCTAGTAGAGGGAGAAGAAACAAGTGTCCCTTCGGAACCTCTTTGTCTTCAAACAGTATTTGACAGACCTAAAGAGTAAAAAAAAAATTCTGAGGGTAGATTGGTTCTATTGTAAGAGTTTTAAGAGGGGAAAGAAAATGGGAGATCGAAGGAAGATAGTAGTGTAGAAAGTAAGAAAAGAGTGGAAAGATTTTTAATAATTGGGTTATGTGAGAAGCAGAGGATTCAGGAGGGAGGAAGGGGAGAGGGGTATTAGAGGAACTTAATTTTTACATGAAATGCACAAAAGAGAGTTGAACACACACACATTAGTGTAGAAATACATCAAACTCAACGGGGAAAGAAGTAGAAATTGGAAGTTGAGGAGCATAGAAGTTGAGAGGAAGGATCACACCAGGGAGGGAATAACTCTAAGCAAAGCAATCTTCTTGACACTGAAGGGAGGAATTAAAAGGAGAAATGAGAAGTTAGCTAGCATCCATGAGTGTGTACATCAAATAGAAAATGCCTAAAAATGTATAGTATATGCATATAATGAAATAATATTATACCATAAGAAATGATAAAAGAGATGATTGCAAAGAATCCTGGAAATTTAGAATTGATGAAAAGTGAAGTGAACAGTAGAACAATTTATACAGGAACAACATTGAAAAACAGAAGAATTCTGTTCAGTGCAATAAATGTCTCCAAAGGACCTTTTTTGAAGCGTTTCACCTATCTCAGAGTGGTGATCGACTCAAGTTGTAAAAAGTGTTGTACATTTTTAGACACGGCCACTGTGTTGTTGTTGGTTTTTCTTTATTATCCTTATTTTTTACATTTTTTTCTTTAATTGTGACGGGAATTGGGGAAGGGGGATTGTTGATGTCCCCCAACCCTCAGTGACCCACAGGAGAGTTCAAAAACAAGTTTAGAAGGAAATGTAGGTGAGCAGTTTTGAATTGTGGAATTTATTATATACATTTTAAAGAGAGCAAGCAGCATAAAATGTTGATTTACAGTTTTATATACAATCTTCTCTTTGTACTCTGCTGTGTATACAGAAAAGATATGTTTTTGGTACTTAGATTCAGAATAAAATAATGAAAAAATGAGAGAGATAAAAAGTAAGCAAAGTTTTCCTAAGGATTTTCACGGGTGAAGAAGGAAGGAGAACTAAAACAGTAGAAAAATGGAAATGATTTGCAAAAACCATTTTTTCCAACTCTTTTTTCAATCAAGGAGAGTAGAAGTATCATACTTGGACCATTACATCACAGTCTTGTATGTATTTGTTAAGGAGGTAAAAAGGGCACCAGAGAACAGAGATGGGAAAAGCAGATGCATTGGACAAAGTGTATATGAAGGAGTTCCATACTGGAAACAGTAAAATTGATTGGACTATTTGGTATTTGAAGGAAAGGAAGAGAAGTCATGGGAAAAAAATCTCAGACTTTGTTAATACAGAGGAAAAGGTAACTGAGGGGGCATCAATTAATACTGATCATTATGCCTACCATTATTTGCATAAAGTTCTTATACTCTGCACAAATCAAGAACATCCTTGGTGATAGGTATTAGTAGGAAACAAGCAAGAGTTCCCAATGGACCACATCATTACCATTTCACCATTACTTTGAAGATGTAGAAAATTTAAGATCCCATCATACTTATTGTTGATTATGATAAAGCACTTGATTTGGTAGAATAAAACTCTGTTTTATCAGCTGTTTCATAACAAGTTGTCTCTCATCCATTTGTCAAGGTTGTTTTGAATTCCTTGGAAGACAGAACAACAGAAATAATTCAGTGACCCCTGATAAGAAACATCAGATGAAGCATAAGATGTGGAGATGTATCCTTAGCAAAATGATTTTCCATTGTGATGGAAGAGATCCAGTACAGAATTCAGGGATGATGGGTAGGTTCTCCAGCTGTTCCTCTTTGTAGATTGCATTGTATTTGCATCAAGCCCCAAGATATTTTAGAACTTCCTCTTTGAAGAGACTGTGAGGAGTATGGCCTGGCCATCCACACAGGAGAGATGAAGTGGAATAAGGGATGCTATCAAGTGAATTGTAGGATAGGATAAGGAAATGAACTGGTCACGTGGCAAAAGTGAGAGATAAGAAATGGCTAGAAATGGCTGATTCATGTTGTTGTTGTTCAGTTGTGTCCAACTCCACATAATCCCATTTGGGGTTTCCTTGATGAAGATGCTGGGGTGGTTTGCCATTTCCTACTCCAGCTCATTTTACTGATGAAAAAACTGAGGCAAACAGGGGTAAGTGGTTTGCTCAAGGTCATCTAGCTAGTCGGTGTCTAGGGCTAAATTTGAACTAAGGATGATGAGTCTTCTCAACTTAAAGCACAGTGCTCTATCCATTGCACCACGTAGCTGCCATCATACTCTTGTGATTTTGAGAGACATTGATGAAGGCCTCTAGTGGGCTGGGTGGACCCCCATGTTGAATTTCAATGAAGAGATGAGCAAGAATGGCACAGAATGGGCATGTATGGATGACATATGATCTACTTTGTTTGCAGGAGCATCCAAACCAAGACATCCCTGATCCATTGGAATATCTGACTAACAGCAACAGTAATATTAGCTGATGTTTATTTATGCAGCAATTTTTGGTTTACAAAGTGTTTGACATATTTAATTTGAACCTCTCATCATCCCCATGGGGTAGACATGGCAGCAGGCATTAATGTCTTCATTTCCCAGAGAACACTGCCCACACTGGTGCAATCGTGGAGCCAGGTCAGGTCAGTTCAGCAGGAACTTGTTCAGTGCCCACCATGTGTCAGGTATGAGTTGTTGAAGACATACAAATAAATCAAAAACTTTGCCTTCCCCTCAAGGAATCTATACTCTGTTGCATGGGGAAGCAGCATGTGCAAAGATGAGTAAGTAGAAATATGTCCCAAAGAATTTCCGAGCAGGATGGTGGTAAGAAGAACATTAAAAACTGAGTCAGTAAAGTCTTCATCCAAGAGGCAGCATGATGGGGGCTGAGGCTTTCAAAAGAGAGAGGTAAAAGGGTTAGGATATTGTCTAGAAGGGTTGGAAATGCCCATTGGACTCCAATATTCTTTCAGAGGACAATGACTGCATAGCTCCTAGGGCAGAAATGAAATGAGTACCTGTGTAGACTTAGGCACCTCCTATCCCTGCAGGGGCATGGCCAGTGCAAGAATTTCTCTTGCAAATTGGAATTCTTCCTCCCAGACTTAGTTATACCCTTCCCCTCCCCTTCCCCCACCCCCACTCTCCTTACCCAAGATGGGAGGGGGCGGGGTGGGAAGAATTGTTGCTGTCCATTCTGACATAGAGGACAATAGGCAGCCAACCTGAATAAGGAAGCAGCCATCCTGTGCCTGCAACAAACAGTTACACACAGGAGCCCAGCCCACATGAATTTCACTCGCATTATTGTTTAAATGAACAAAAGAAAGCAGGCTGATATTGACCAGAAATGAGTCCTGCTTCAGACTTTGATATTTGCCCTTAGATGTGATTTAAAGAGAAAATATATATTGTTTTCAATGGCTTGAAAGAAGAAATTGTCCTTATGTGAAATTTTAGGTATATAAATGAATATGGAAATAAGAACAGAATAGCAAAATAGCCACACACTAATATCAACATAGCTTTAGTGGAGGCCTAAAATTTTCTAAGGACTCCGCAGCATGACATTGTACTAGATGGTTTCCAGAGTTCTGGTACAATCAAATTCCCTTGTAAAATGTTAATGTCCCAGTCTCCTCAGCTCACTTGGGTGGCAGGCAGCAGCTCTCACTTTGGTATGCATTGTACACATGCAGTTCAGAGACACATTAGTCTTTCTCTTGTTAAGTCTCTGCTAGCGCATTTCCTGGCTCCAAAACTCAATTTGCTTAAATTCCAATCAAGAACCTCATTGTAGGAAAATGATATTTTCTCAATTAAAGAATAAACACCACTGACTAAGACATGCTTAATGTTTGTTTGGTGGGTTTTTGTTTTGTTTTTAGAAAAAAAATCAATGTATAATTTGGTTTTATTCTAGTCTCCCCCTCAAAAAAATTAGATTATTAAAGAAGACTTGAATCATCACTTGGGTGAATGATATAAAGAGGAGTTGATCCAGGGAGTTTAATTCCCTCCCCCTCATCAGTTTAATGAGTTTACACAGAAGGAAGCTTGAACATTTTCAGTTATCCATACCACTCTTCTTGTGGAATGTGGACATAACCACTGACACCTTGTGGAGAGGCCAAGGGATATCAGTTTAAATTTCAATGATTTGTACTTCCCCCAAGAAGGCCCCATGGCCTGAGGAATAGTTTTTCAGCCCTAAAAAAACCTCTTTTATTTACCATATCCAGCTTATTGAAACTCCCTTTACCTACTGATAGACTCACATCACTTTGGTAGTTTGGTAGAGCATGGGGGTTAAATGCTAAAGAGCCTTATCATTGTGACAGTGACAAAGCTTTGATATAGCTTATGGGGGAGTGGGTCCTAATGAAGTGCAGGGGAGGGATGTTGGCAAGGGGAAATCTCTACGTCTGTGGGTTGATGAAGCTGTTACCTCCCACTGACTGCTATTTCTTGGATCTGCTTGATGTTGGTCACAGTGTTTTCTCTACTAGTCAGCTTTTGGTAAGAGCTATAACCACAGGACCAGGTCATGTCATTGGCTCCCCAAATGTGTGACAAAAAAAATCTAGACAAAGACCTTAAAGATCATGTGTTTCAGCCTGGGCCTAACTAAGCAAGGAACTGTTGAGGCAACAAGAGGTCCTCCAAGCTTTACTGTGAACATTTGCCAGGCTTTGGGGGCAACTCAGGATGTTAAGGTGTTTTTATTTACATCCATCCCGAATTTGCCTCTCTGCATCTCCTAAGGGTGGTTCCTAGTTCTTTTCCCCTTTGGGGCCGAGCAGATGGAGCCTCTTTCCCATGGTACCTGTTCCCCCACCATAATATTAGCCAGCCTTCTTTCTCATCAGCAGTCAGGCAGCTTATTTCCCTCAGTGGACAACTCTTGGTTATATTTGAGACCCTTAAGGTCTATACCATGTTCATGTCCATATTCAGAGGTAGAATGGCGGGAGGGGCTGTTATTCATCATCTCAGGCATGTTCAGAGATATTTGCCTTCCTAAGGCATGGCTCATCACAGAAGTCACCACATCCTTTTATTCACTGTTTCTTTTAACTTATCAGTATTCAAACCACTCAGTTGTTTGTTACCTATTTCAATCCAATCCAGTCCAGCAGGTATTTATTCAGTGCTTCCTTTGTTAACGACATTTTGGTTAAGACTACGACATAAAGACAAAATGAATAGTCCTTGCCCTCCATTTGTTGCTTTCCTTTTAAAATGTCACTGTGTGTGTGTGTGTGTGTGTGTGTGTGCGCTTTGTACTCCAAAATGCAATCAATAAGGTGTAAGTTTTTGGAATGTTGTTAGACATAAAGCCTCTGGCCCTTCTAGGCTCAGACCTCAAAGCAGGGGGCACACTAATTAGGGCAGAGGAGAGCAGTTCTGGGGCCCTGCTGGTAACACATGAGACATGATTAGAAAGTATGGAGACTGATTTACCTTTGTGGCTTTTCAACCAAATTAGTTCTTTCAGACAAACCCAGTATGTGGGTGGGGAATAGGTAATCCAGAACTGGGTAATGTCAATATTAGCTAGCTACTCTCTGATGTTAATAAGCCAGATTGTCTGAGGACTCAAAACTCTACTATAATTTCAGTGGAAAGAATCTGTTCCTAACCTTTAGTGACGCCAAACACCCATGATATCATTATAGGGACATCAGATGTCCAAGGACTTAAAGCCACCCATCAGGGAGAACAAAGAGATCTCTGCTTCTAACTTTAGCTAGCTAGTTTCTGTGTCCTCTGTGGTTCAATCATTGGCTAGACCTTCTAGAGTAATAGTCATTGTCCAACCCATTTTTCATGTTCACAGAAAAATCAGTGTTTTGAAGGAGTTAGGACTCTAGAGTGGCAAATACCAATTCCATGTGATATACAATAATTTCTGCTTCTTGACAGCACTCTCTGAAAATGGTAAAGAAAAAGAGAGAACAGCCCAAAGCAGGCCCAGGGTTGCTGGCAAAGTCCTGATGCTACTTGAGAATATATGTACTTGATGTGCATAAGAATGGGAGCTTAAACTCTAGCTTAGGGTTAGAAGTAGCTATTTTTCTCCTGTGGTCAGAGCTCAATTCTTAGCCACTGTCCACATGACTCAGTGTTAATTTACAGGCATCTTTTCCTGCCCCTGCATGCTCCCCTTCCTACACATGGCAGCCTTTACTATGCTTAGCAAACCTATATGGTTCTCTGATAGACCTTGCTACAGTCTCTCTAATCTGGTTAAATGAGCATTCTAATGTTTCTCCTACCTCTACATATGATGGTATTGGGATATCTGAGGCCCTTTCCATCTCTCCCATGCTGTGATTCATACATGTTTCTTCTTTTTAGGAGCTAAGGCTTTTGCCTTAAAGCAAATATACTCCATTTATTCTGAGTTGGTGTAGATAAGCTATAGGTACCCCCAAATGCACCCTTCCTACATATTTTTTGAGTAAAATCTTGGTTACTTTCTGGAATCTCTTGTGTTCCTGGGAAACTTCATAAAATTTGCAATGGCTAAAATGCTGTCATTATTTTATGACTGAGAAAAGTATGTGACTGGAAGTTGACAAGGAAAGAAAACCAAGCAAACAAAATGTTTATTGAAGAGATGGGCATCCAGCACAGGCTCACATCAGATAAAAGAATATTTTGGATGGGCATGAAATATGTACAAGGCACAGAATAAATCTTTTTTCCTGTAGCATACTTTCTTTAAGAAACATATTTGGAATGCATTTTACGTAAGACATGTCAGAGTAATGGTGCACTGATGTGAATTCAGCACATAAAAGGGTTCTGTTAGCAATCTGCATGGGAGGAGGGACAAACCAAGATTTTGCCAGTGAGGTTTTTATTATCAGTCATATTTGTTTTACTCCATAAGCCTGTTCTAAATCCATAAAATTTGCATAAGACTGACTACATTATTAATTTCAGTTGCTAAGATACTTAAACAATGTTGCCAAATCTTAATTAACGATTCATTCTTTAGAAGACCAGATTCTCCCCCTACTCAGTGGAGTGGTTTGGCCTAAGTTTGCGCAAGGATACTTTCTTTACAACTCCTCTTGCCCCTTTTCAGGGTGGCAGGACCTAGGACCCCATGGCTCTAGGTCCCTATGGCAGCAAATGTTCCAGGCACTTGAAGCCAGCAAAACAGAGATTTGGTCGAAACTTTCCCTATTCTGCCCAGATCTCAATGAGTAAAGAGGTTGTGGGGTTGAGCTGACTCTGTGTGTCTTTCTTGGAGACAGCATCTCTTATGGAATGGCCGTCAGAGTTATTGTGACACTTGGAACTTAGGGCAAGTTCCTTGACCTCTTTAAATCTCATTTTTCTCCTTTGTAAAACACAGGAGTTGGTAAAGATGATGTCTGTGGTCCCCTCCAACTTTAAGTCTAAGATTCTGTTGGGCCTCCAAAACGTTCTTGCTTTGCTGGGTTTTCCTCCATGTAGGACAGAATTGAATAAGGAAAACAAACCAGTGGTTAAGGATGAAGACTATTATAGACTTGAAAATTCTTGCCACTTGTAGACATAGTCTAAATTTGATCAGGATGTTTTCTGTGAGAAAGAGTCAAGAAGGACTGATGAAATGGTGACTAGGGAATGCACCATCTATTTTTCTTAACCTAAATAGGAAAATGCATCTATAAATGATCAACCATGTTGAGTCACATATAGAAAATCGATACCAAAAGGTTTCAATTACCCTCCATCTATCTAGTAAGCACTAATCTTTTCCATCATGAGAAATTTATTTGAAAGACAAACAATGAAACACCTTGAGTGTAATAAAGCTGGGCTAATTCCTGTCCCATTCCTTCACAACTCCATTTCTCTCTTCTAGCTGGAGCTAGTTGTAGTCTCACTTACATCCTCCTCTTTCTCTTCCATTGCTTCTGGCAATCTCATCTTCAGCCTAAAGGTGGGAACCATTGTCAAAACCCCCAAAGCAAGCCCTCTCGGGTGATTTCCTCATTTCCTTGCCTGCAGTTCTGGTGAGTCTTTCAGGAGGTTGTTGAGTTTTGTGGAAACGAGTGGGCACTGTGATTCCTATGACAGCGCTGAGAAGTTCGGGGGATCAGGATGAAAGCTGAGGACTGAGAGGAACTGAGTACGTGGGGCAATCGTTACCATGTCCTCACCAGTAGCAATAATTCCTCAGGCAATAGCTAGAAATATTTCAGTCATACACAACATCATAGAAAACTTTGACCTAAATGCTTTTGGCATATTTTTAAAGTACAAAATGTTGAACTAGATCCTGTGGCAAGAGAGTACTAGAGTAAAATCTATACTTGCAGATAACTCACACAGGCTATTGTGTTCTTTTCCAGCTGAGACCTTGCCTGCATTCCACTTCATTGGAAAATAGCTGGGGAGAGGGGGGCATCCAGTGTCCAGATGTACATCAGAATTGGGTTGTCATTTGAGTAATTCTCTTATGAAGAACTGTCCATGCTTCATTAAACCAAGCCCTTTATAAATCTTCAGAACATCCCAAGTTTACATAAATGACAAGAGGCCAAAACCATTCCTAGAGTTGCTAACATGAAAGCTTAAGATGAATGACAAATCATTGAGTTGTTCTGTTAAAGGCTGAGATGTCCATAAGGGGTGAGCATCCATAACTCTGGAGCTATCAATCACTGGAATTTAGCTAGATGTGCTTGGGACTGGCATTGCAGTACCACTCCCAGGGGTCCATGATCACTCATGCAAACTCCAGCTGATGGTCAGATGATCTATATTTAGTATCTGTATTTAATCTCCTCTTTTTTAGAAGTGGTCTGGCAAACAGAACACACGCAGAATTACCCTTCCCCCAGCCCTCACTTTTGCTCTCTTGTCTCACTGCAGGATGCATTTGAAAACCCACCTCAGTCATTAGGAATTTGCTAAGCAATTTATAGTTGTTGTTCTTCACCTTTTTTGTGTCCTGAGCCCCCTTAGCAGTGTGTGGTGAGACATATGGATAGACCTTTTCTCAGAATCATGTTTTTAAATGTATAAAATCAGATATATAACATGATAAAGGAAGCCACTTATGTTGAAATATGGTTGTCAAAAGATCCTTGATCTATATATTATGTACATTGTTGTTGTTCAGTTGTTTCTGACTCCTTGTGACACTGTGAGTCATATCGTCCTTGGGATTTCCTTGGCTACGTTAGTGAAGTGATTTACCATTTCCTTCTCCAGTTGATTAAGGCAAGCAGACTTGCTCAAGGGTCACACAGCTAGTAAATGTCTGAGGCTGAATTTGAACTAAGTTCTTCCTGACTCCAGGCCCAGCACGCTATCCATTGTAGCGCCACTTGGCTATCTATACACTATGTTATGTAAATTATTTCCCTTATTGTCATAGCCATCATCCCAAGCCCATTGCCCCTTCCTTGTTACAGAAAAGAATAACAACACACACACACACACACACACACACACACACACGCGCGCACATATACACCAGGCACAATTAACCAAATATTTAATCAAAGCCAGTTGAGACAGGACTCATTTTGGACAGTGTTGACGACACACTCTACACCTCTCACCCTTTCTCTCTCCTGGAATATCTTTGTACCTGGTTTCCCTGACTCAGGTTGCTTTTCTCTCCATTTCCTCCTCCATACAGCTGCCATTTTGTTGTACTGTGTGTCAGATCATGTCAGTTCTCCATACACACACACACACACACATATCAGTGACTCCCTGTTCAGTCTCTCTCTCTCTCTCTCTCTCTCTCTCTCTCGCTCTCTCTCTCTCTATATATACATATATATATATGTATACATGTATATATACACATATACACATATATCAGTGACTCCCTGTTCCCTGGATTCAAATCAAAAGCCTCAGTTTGAACAACTTTGGAGGGACTGTTTCTTTTCTTCAAAAAACAGTTTATTAATTTTCAGCTTCAAAACAGTTGCACTGTTGGTTCCTTTTTATCCAGATTGACTCCCAAATAAACCACACTAAAGGAGAATACATTTCAAGTCAGCAAGTTTCACAGTGCAGAACTAACACAGACTGCACAGAAACCTCACCAAATTTTTTTTTAAAGGAATTAAAAAAGATTAGCACACTGCCAACCTCTAGACTGCAGACAGGGAGTACTCACAGCTGGACAAAGGGCAAGGGGTGGGGTGAGATTCCATGGGTGCTCCCTACCCTGGAGAAAGAAAGCTCCAAACATAACATCTATAAATTAAAAACAAGTTTTGTACACAAGCTATTCAGGATTTCTCCAGCACCGAGTAATACAAAGCACAGTGAGATGGCACTTTTAGAGACAGCAGCTTCATTCCCTAGAATTCGTAAGGAGATGAAATTGACTTGGCTAATGAGTGTGTATGTGTATATGTATACACATATGTGTGCATACACACATGTATATTTTATATATGTATATAAATATATATATGTATATTTTTCAAAGAAAGTGGAGTGGAGTTAGGAGTAGGCACCCCAACTTCTGTGGCACATTATCCATTCTGTGAGTGGGAGAGGAAAGGGAACACAATTTGGTCTCAGAGAGGTCTTGTCTCTGTAATTTGCTTGGTTGCTAATGATGCAAGTGTGAAAAAAAAAAAGGAGACACACAAGATTCCTTAAAGCTGAAGACCTGAACAGCACCCATTTTTGGCAAACTCCTGAAAGGACCCTTCTGGTTTGGCTGATGCTTTGTATGGAACATTTGAGGTTTCCCACGGTGGAGTCCTTTATTGGATATGTTTAGCTCTTTGTAAGACAGGCTAACACTTCATTCACTGTTCTATAAAGAAGGGACACTGTTTAGGCAGAAAGATTTCCAATCCAGTATGAAGAAAAGTGATTAGATGCAGCCTAGGAGCTGGAAATTATCTGAAATGGTTTACAAATGGTTGCTATGACAACCAAAAAGGTAATTACAAAATACCTAGATCCTACAACATGCTTTAAAGACATTATTGCTTTGTGCTCAGATTCCCTTAAATGCTGGTCCCCAAAGTAATCGTTTCTTAGGCCACCTGGGATCTCTAGGGGAGAGTTGCAGAGACAGCTTTGTGAAATTGACATGGGCAGTTGAGTCTAGAGGTGGGTGGGTGGGGAGGAGAATGCAGCCTTCAGGCTAAAGATGAGCTCTCAGATGACTGGGCAGGCTGACCTCCAGAGGAGTCGGAGTGAGTGGAAGGAGCAGTGACAGGGTTGGGCTCGTGGAAGAGGCAGAGTCAGGTCCAGCATACTTGTGTGTAGGGGTGCTTCTCATCAGTGCATTTCAGTTTGTCTTCTAAGTCATCAGTTGTCTTTTCCAACTTGGCTCCGGGTCTCTCAGCAATTTTGGCAGGGAACTCTGCCTTCTTGAGTTTATCAGTAAGAATTGTTATCTCCTTATATTTGTTTTGTTTCTGAGAATTTTTTCTTCAGCAACATTCAGACACTTGAGGTTCTGTTCCATCAGTCTCATCTCCTCATACTTCTTCCTCCAATGAGCAAAGTGCCCCTCAATGATCACCAGCTTGGGGGACATCTCCTCACTTTCTGTCTGCTTCCTCAACAATACACTTGGGCTCTTCCAGCTCGATTTCTTACAGTTTCATCTTCTCTTCATTTTTAGGGGCCTGATTTTCAGTCACCTTCTCAGCTGTCTTCTCTGCCTCTTCTGCCTTCTTCAGTGGGGCAGCCAGGCGCTCCTGAGCCTGGTACAAGTCCTCCTCGATCAGCTGGATGTGACAATGCAAGGAAGTGACCTCAGCCTCAACCTATTCCCAGGCCAGCTTCTCCTTGTGCCCCTCCCACTGGGGGTGCTTGGCCCTCTCCTTAGCAGCATTTGCCTGCTGCTGCAGAGCCTGAATCCTGCCCTTCACTGACGCGGTCTTGATGCTGCTGATCTTGGTGCCCAGCATGTTCCAGTTCCCTCTCTGACTGCTGCTTGCTCTGTTCTGAACTGTGCTGCTTCTCACTGTTTGTCTTTTAAAGTCCTTCACAGCCTACTCCCAGCCTCCTTTTACACCTTATTCCTCTCCATGTACATTCCTGTCTAGCTGGACTGGCCTTTCTGTTCTCCCACAGCACTCCATCTCTCATCTTGGTGCCTTTGCAACTGACTGTCCTCCATATCTGGAATGCCTTCTTTCCTCATCTCTGCCTTTTTAGATGCCCTAGTTAAGTTCCTTCAAGACTCAACCCCAGTCCTACCTTCTACACAATGGAGCCTTTGCTGAATGGTGTCATTCACAGCTGCTATTATGTATGTGCCTGTATTTGCACATGCTTGGTTCCATCTCGCTAGATTTCACCTCCACAATAGCAGCCACTGCTTGTTTCCCTTTTGCCTTTCCATGGCCAGTGCCTAGTGTGGGACCAGCTCACAGTGATTTTTGAATAAGTGGTTGTTGATTGATTGAGAGGAAGAAGTCATATTTGCATCTCACATTTCTGGGTTTGAGGTGCACATGAAACATTTATGAAAGCTTGTTGAATTCTGTTTTCTGATAGTGCAATCTGATTGGTGACATTTTTGGAGAAGAAGGGAATGAAATAGCTCTGTAGGTAGTCTCCTTGGAAGGTCCCCTTCACATAAAATTTCTGAACTGCAAAGTAAAAGTCTTCTGAAATTTTCCTACACCAATAGAGTTTGTGCTCCCCTCCAACTCACATGCCTGATTCAGGGAGACTGCCAGCTGGTTCAGTTCAGTATTTCTGTTTTTAAAAACAGCTTTCATAATTGATGGATATGCCGTATGTGAACTAAAATGCCATATTAATGTCTTCAACTACTCAGAAGAGCTGTCATGTGGAAGAGGTATCAGACTTTTTCTGCTTGGCCCCTGAGAGCAAAATGAGGAACAGTGGAGAGACAAAATAAGGTGGGATGGCATTGTACGCTTACCACCAATTCTGAAGGCTCTCCTTCCTCACTTGTGTGCCCAGGGAGCCTCTGGCTCCTTTCAAGCCTCAGCTAATGCATCATGTCCTACAAGAATATTAAGGACCCTAAATACTTCCCCCTCCCCCAGTCACTTTGAATTTACTATAGAAATAGATCGACAGAGAGGGAGGGTTGTATGGATCAGTGGATATATGGATGAACAGATAGGCTCTCCTTATTTGCATCTGTATTTTTCTCCCAGGAGATTGTAAAATATAAGCTCCTTAAGAGCAAGGGATAGTTTTGTTTTTCTCTTTGTTCCCTCAATTCCTGGCACCCTGCTTGCCATGTAGTAATTGCTTATCGAATTGAATTAACAGTCAGTGCTCTCTACTTGTGCAATGGACTGCCTTGTGAGGTTCCACTCACTGGATGTTTTCACTGAAAGACTGGGTCTGGTCATTGATTAGGTTTGGTAGAGTAGAGCTTTTCCTTTAGGTATGGCCTGTGAGCTCCTTTTCAACCCTGAGATTCTGGATGAAATATGCCATAATTTCAAAGTTTCAAAAATTAATAAGGACCATGATTCACTCTGATATCATTCTGTTGTATTTATATGGGAGACCTAGAAATTCCATATTTAGACCCAAAATAACAAAACATGGGCTTTGGGAGGAAATAGTCACCGCTGGGATATTGCCCAGATCATAACAATGTACTCACCAATTTTGGCCAGTGGAGAAGACTTTCCAACAATCTTCCTCTTATGCTCCCCTCTGGTTCTTTACCAGGGTTATTGCTGATGGAGGGAGGAGTGTGCACTCAATATTGTGAGGTTTCTAAACCATCAAAGGGGTTAGAAAAATGCCTATCATGGAACTTAGCTACTACTATGGGAATATGACTGGGCAGGAGAAGCTGCCATTGCTGCCATGAAAACAGGGTCAGCTGGGGAAGATGTGTGCTCTCAGATGATATAGGGGCCCTCTAAATTTCTTCTCACTGTGACAAAGTTATTTTCACCAGCCTAGGTCCCTCTCAGAGCAACCTTAAAACAATTCTCTCTGCTTTATTCATTTTGTCACCTGGATGCAAACAGTGGCTTTGGCCCAATCATCCATGACGTAAGTGAACAGTGCAGTTTAGGAGGTGACTTCTACCTAATTATTTCTCAGGAGAGGTAGATAGCAGTTGACATAGAAACAGATCAGTAAAGATGCTGGCATTTTGTCATTCCATCTCTGGAATAATGACCTCATTATTGTGCAAAGAGACTTGTCAAAGGAATACAGCTTTCAAAACTGTACCTTCACCATCAATGCAGCAACTTTGATTTGTATTTTGCTTTCTTTTTTGTATTTTACTTTCGTCTCTATTTCTGTTGGCCTTTTTGGAGCCTAACATAATAGCCAGCATGGCACATAATAATAAAAGAAGAAAGGACATCCCCTTAATGACCAAAGACTGATAAATCGGTTCTATGTTTCATATTTAAGACAGTAAAATTTATGGAAGCACCAACAGGAAATGGTAGATATGTAAGGAACCTTTCCAAATATTCTGATGATTCTAATTTTAAAAGCTGCCATAAAATAATTATGGATAATGAAAGCATGTCTTGTTAGATAACTGATACTTTCAAGCTGTAGAGTGTGGTGGGCCATTTATTAGAGAGGCAGTAAGGATTTTTGTAGGGGCCCTACACTGGAGTGTGCTAATGAGGTCAACTCACTCTACTCAAAAAGGAAACTGAGCAGTTGGGAGGTGTTCTTTTGAACCAAAAGCAAAATGTAGATCTCTAGAATTTCTGTCCCAAGGTTAAATGCCTGCCTCCATTGACTTGGAGTATAGTGACCTAGGGGCTTCCAGAGGCATGTCTGCTTAGTTGAGAAATGTTGTGAATGAACCTGGCACTAATGTGCCCCACCCCAGCCCCATCATACACTGTGTTTCTTTTGTTCATACCTCTGAATTCCTAGGGAGTAAATGTCCTCTTCTATGCTGATCAGCAACCCTTTTGCCAAGCAGTCTTAGAAAGTCATGTGAGAAATGAAGAACTTGGAACCAGACCTTTCTGACTGTGAGGTAAGCTTCCTATCCACTACATCCTGCTGCCTCTTGTCTTGCCCCCTTCCAGTTATTGCTCTGCATTGATTTTGGCTCAGGGACCCTTAACCTTTTGGGAAGTCTGGACTCCTTTGGCAGGCAATCTGATAAAGCCTAGGGACATCTGTTCAGAATCACATTTTTGAGTTCATAAAAGAAAATACGTAAGATTACAAAGGAAACCAATTCTCCTGAAATACAGATAATAAAAAAATCATGGACTTCAGGCTAAGAACTCATGACTTAGAGGTAAAAGGAGACCTTGGAGGCCACATAATCCACATACATCTTTTTATAGGTGAGGAAATTGAAGACCAGAGAGAAGGTACCTTTTCCCAAATCATGTATATGAGTAAGAAGTTGCATTGTGGGGGATTGAACCCAGGTCCTGTGACCTCAGGCTAGCTTACTTTTCATTGCTTAATATTGGTCTAAATGATTATTATCTCAGGGGGTTAAACCATTACTTTTCATATGCAGGGGTGGGGAAACAAAACAAAACAAAACAAAACAAAAAACCTAGCAGTGTACAAGAGTTCACCCACCCCAATGATGAATAGAGCAGGATGAGCCATAGGCTACATGCTCAGAGGAAGTTTGTTGAAAGCTCCCCAAGTCGAAGACTGGTTCGGGGCAAAAGGTTTTAGGGTTCTAACAGGAAAAGCCCTCTCCTCTTGCCCTGAACCCAGGGTCTGCTCTTGAAGTGGGATGCCGTGAGGGTTGTTAAATGGCCCTCTAAAACCAATCTATTTCCCCTGCTGACCTTGCCCTTCTTCACATGACTCTCTTAAGGCATTATGGGCTGATTCACTGAAGTTCAATTCTACAAGCATTTATTAATTTGCAAGTACTTTTTAGGAGGGGCCTAGGTATTACACCGAGTGTACATGCCAGGCAGGCACACAAGACAGCGCATATTACAAGGTAGCCCCCAGCCTTGAGGATCTGTGAGTCTGTTTAGGTATGGCAGTCTTGACACAGATCAATGCAGAGGACCAAGTTTGAAATCATAGATGCTGGGTTCAAATCATGCCTCTGTTACTTGAGTAAATCTCTTAATACCTTTGGACCTCAGTTTGAAGGAATGAAAAGTGTGTTAAGTCCTGATGTGCCAGATATAGAGAAATAAAAGCCAAACTCTTCCTCCCCTCAAGAAGCTTATATTTTAATGGGGGGATACAATGCATACAGGTCAGTGGTGCCCAGGGGAAAGAGTTGTGGTCTCGGGAGCCCTACGTGGGGCAATCAGTTACCATGTCCTCACCAGTAGCAATAATTCCTCAGGCAATAGCTAGAAAGGGATAAGGCATACCAGTGTTCAGGGAAGATGTCAAGGAGAGGGCCCTTTCACCTCTAAATATATGATTCTTTGGTCCTAAAAACTATAATTTGATTGGGGGTCAATGAAAGTGATGGTAAGGAAGAGAACACTAAAATATAAATGTTAGATGTTAGTATCCACGTATAACTTAACTTCTGGTTGATTCGTTCCAGTCACTTAGTGGGGGCCTCACAGGAAGAGCACAAAAGAAAGGGATATTCTGGGATGTGAAGAAAGAGGGTCCAGAAATGTCTGGAACACTGAGATGCCTGAGGATTCAAGAGAGGCCCAAGGATGAAGGTGCACTGTGCATGCATGTGTGTGTGTGTGTGTGTGTGCAAGGAGGTTTGGGGGACTGGGAACAGAGAGAGAAGGATGGGTCCTGGATGACTGCTCAAGGCATCCTGAATGAGAGGATGTGGCAAGGCCAAGGTCAGGCTTCTAGTGAGGGGAGTATAGAAGTCCAACTTAAAGGTGATGAGAAACCACTTGGTTTCCCTGCTCTATTGATAAAAAGGCAGCTCTTCTAAATGGGACTCTGGCTTCTGTTGTGAGTAGCACATCTGCTGGCAAAGGTTTTCATAGTTCCCCTGTCATGTTCCTCAGTGCCTTTTAGGCATGTATAGAATTAGTATGCTTCTGTAATCCAGGCACCCTTTGCCAGCATTCTGCCAGTATTCATTCACTTGTATTTTTCATCCATTCACTCTTTCAGAAAACTAGTCACACTCTTAAAGGCTTGGAGGCTTTCTTTTTAAGCGGAGTGGCCTAGACTCTCAGACCTTGCAGGTGTGCTTTCTCTGCCAACAACTGGTACCATTAAGTGTCCTCAGAGAATGAGCCCCATTTGGGCTGCTTTGTAAAGACACTTTCAAATCTCATTGTCCTAAGCTGCTGTGGTTATTTAATTGAACTCCCCCATACCAGGAAGAAATAGTATAGTAAGAAGAGAGTCATGTGAAAGCCCCCTTTAGTTGGCAGCTGTCAAGCATGTGCAGCATGATGAACACATTTTCCCTTATCCTGGGCACATTTCCAGTATACATACACCTCACCTTCAGGCTGTGTAAGCTCTAGAGTGGTGGGGAGTAGAAGGGAGGGAGTCATCAGTGTGAAGGAGATAGACTCAGGCAAGGACGGGGACATCCTATCTGCTGCTGTTGCTTAAGGCAGCAGAATAAAAGCAGGTATTGGGTTCTGGTTGACGCACAGCCCAGCGTGGATCAAACACGTGCACTCCTATTGAAAATACATTGTAGTATTCTGCATTCAGGGGCCTGTGCCTGCTTTGGTGGAGGAAGTGGCCTGCCTTGATGCGATCCCAGTGTCATCAAAGTATACATAAGATACACTCTGAGCCTTGAAGCTGGAAATGAAAGAAGTGTTTTTTAAATACCCAGGGATGATTTGTACAGACTAGTGACAGATGCTTGGAGTAATAGAAACATTATTTCATTTTTTTCCAGATTCTGAAAGTAAGATTTCCATGAAAATGATGGTCTATCTTGTGAAATAGATTGTTTCAAAATAGGCTTTCTCTTTCAATAAGCATGACTTATGTTTTTGGAGCACTTCGAGATCAGTGAAGTGCTCTATATATATCGTTTCATTTCAGCCTCAGAACCCCTGGCGGGAGGAAAACCAAGACACAGAGAGGTTAAGTCACTTGCTCAAGGTCATACAGCTAGTAGATTTCTGAGGTAGGATTTGAACTCAGGTCTTCCTGCCTCTAGACGCAGAGCTGTATCTCCTACACCACCTAGTTCCTTTTATCTACATAATTTCTGAACAAATGCCAGCTTTTAGATAATGTTCACTTCTTTTCTTCCAAATGGAATTATTCTCTTTCATTGTTCTGTATATAAGCATAAAAGAAACACATAGAAGTGCATCTTTGTCCAATTTTTGACCTTTCAAAGAATTTTGGGAACTGTTCCAGAAAAGAAAAATAAGTGGGGCTCAGTGGAAGGGGCAGAGAAACATGGCAAAACCCATGTAAGCTCCTTTTCTTCTTTTCTATTCACTTTGTTCTTGTATTCAGTGAGAATGAATGAATGAATGAATGAATGAATGAATGAATGAAAAAGCATTTATTAAACCATTTCTCAGTATCATACATTGTGCCAAGTGTTAAGGCTTCAAATACAAAGGGGACGACAAAGACTTCTTAGTCTCATAAGAGGAGATGCCACATTTTGAGTAGGAATAGCCAAGAAAGTGATGATCCAGGGTTGATCTGTGTGTGTTTGTCCTTCGTTGCCGAAGAAGGCAAGAAAAATAATGACATGACTTCCACTTTGTTTTTTGAGGGAGGGAGGGCTGTGCAGGTCACCAGCCTCACTTCTCCTCCAGAGCCATCTGAATCCAGTGACCAGATATTCATCAGGGTGACTGGAGATGACCCAGGATAAGGCAGTTGGGGTTAAGTGACTTGCCCAAGGTCACACAGCTACTGAGTATCAAGTGTCTGAGGTGAGATTTGAACTCAAGTCCTCCTGACTCCTGCTCTAGTGCTTTAATGCATTGCACCACCTAGCTGCCCCTACCAGGATAGATCTACCCTGAGGTCTGAGGATAGACCCTTGGAAATGAGGCAGCTGTGACCTTGAGGACCGATCACTGTTCTTTTCCAGCTCTCAAGTTTTATGATTCTGAAATGAGCTGTTTTATCGCACTGACTTGTCTATTCCATCAGAGTCATAGACTTGACTGTGCCTAAAGGGACAACCAAAGTATACTTTGTTTGACCCTGTTCCCTTTCGATTGCCTTCCTGGTGCAGAATGAAATGGGGTGATATCTTGAACCCACTGGTGACCTGGGCATCTTAGTAGTAATCCCCAATAGAAAGGAAATTTTCACTAATAATTAAGTATTCATTGGGATCATACTATGTGTCCAACGCTGTAAATGATTTAGTAATACTAACTTCAACTTTTTAAAGCCTTTTTTGTAATTAAAGAGACAGAATATTGAATGGAGATTAGTAATTCAGAGTTGTGTGCTGTGGGGGTGGGGTAGGAGAGAAAGGGGGGAGAAGGGAAGATGTGGAAGGGAAGGGGGAAGACAGTGTTGTATAGTAGGAAGAGCCCTGAATGTTAGGAGTCTGGAGATGAATGCCAATCCATGCTCTAACGGTAACTATCCATGTGGCCTTGGCCAAACTTTTTTTACCTTCCCTTGGCCTGATATTGATCATGGGTAAAATTCTAAAGATGGGCTAGTTTACATTCAAGGTGATCAGAGCCCTAACTACATTAAACTAGCCCTAAGTATACCTAGCACCAAATTCAGTTAAGGTATAGTGATGGCTGTACAAATTGCAGTCTAACCATCCCTGCAGTTCTGGGAAGGGGTTGCGTGACTCTCAGAGTCCTCAGTGTCCTCATCTCTTCCAGTTCTGGGTAAAGTGAGTTTCAAGAGAAGGATGCCATGGTAATGGGACCTTGAAGTAGCAGCTGGAGATAGTTATTCTATGACATGGCCAAGAACTGTACCAAGCTGCCCCCCTAAAAATGTTGGTACATCATTTTTTTTCTAGATATAGTACTGAAAGAGACTTTTAGCTTATGACTTCAGGCAGCTTGTTTCTGTGGGTAAATATCTGCATCTGCTTTGTTCCTTCCCTTCTCTCAAGCCTGGCTTTTTATAAGATCTGTCTCATTCTCTTACCCTCTCAACTTTTTCTTGTCTTCTTCTCAACCCTTAGAGATATTTCAAAGGGCATGCCTAGCAGCCATAAGTAGCTAAGGAAATCTGCCACACTGTAGTCTTTTCATTGGTCGTAAGATTACAGTTTTAATAAGTAGTAAATCGATCATCTCAGAAGTCTCCCCTAGGAAAATTAGTGAATCTAATTTTGTCATTAAGGTTTCTTAATAACTGGAATACCCATGGAATAATACAAGCATTACAACCGTCTTAACAAGCCAAACTAGATTTACCATGGGGTAGCCCAGTGGCTTAGCAATTGGGCATTCATTGTGTAAGTAGAAAACAGTGACTTTCATTCAGCAAGTGTAGTTCCTTGGGGTACTCCCCAGGTCACACAGTGGGTACCCTCAAACAAGACTAGCTTCAGGATACTCAGTTGATATGCATCCACTTAAAACCCACAGATCTGATTAGATTTTCTTGTCAGCCTGAGGACATAATTAGTTCAAAGTAAAGGCTTTCAGTTGATAGCATAGTTGAAAAAAGAGGTACTAATAAAATATTTCCATTCTAAATTTGGTTGTACTCAAATATGGAGTGTGTATGGACAGATAGATATACATAAAGAGAACTTGTTGTTCTCCCCTTGCCTGAAAGGCTGGCCCTTCTCACATCTTTCTTCAGGACTCAGCTCAAATCCCACCTTCTACAGAAGGCCTTTCCCAGAGTTTCCTACTCCTAGTGCCTTCCCCTTAAGATTACTTTCTATTTCCACTCTGGTTTTGTCATATGCATGTAGTTGTTTGAACATCATCTCGCTCGTTCAACTTTGAATGCTCCTTGAGGGAAAGACCTTGTCTTTGTCTCTGTATCCCAGTGTTTGGCATGGTGCCTGATATAACATTAGCACTTAATAAATACTTGTGGTCTGACTGTTGGCTCTTGCTTTATGCTGGTCTCACACTACTGGACAGGACCGTTTCCAAATTCTAACTCCTATAAGAATACTCAGTTGATTCATTGCTAATTTTCCATGGAATAAAGTGTGGGTGCACTTTTCCTTTAACACCCAGAGGCTTTCAGCTTTAACTCTTTTAGAAGGGAATAGAAGGGAAGAGTCTTCATACTCCTAGTCATTTGACTAAGGAGGAACCTTAGCAGTTTTTTCTCTCATAAGGAGGGTCGATTCTCAGAGCCCTGACAATGAAAGGCATTTTCCTCTCCAAAAGAAGATTCATTGTTCCAGGCACCAAGGTCTTTGGAATACGGAATAACGATGACTGGCTACTGCCGAGAGACACACCTGTTCACTAAGAGCAGTCTTTGTCAGAAATGTCTCCCCAACTTAGGATTAGAAATTTCTTATAACTATACAAGTCATTCCCCAATTAATAAATGCTCAAAGGATGTGAACACACAATTTTCAGAGGAAGAAATTAAAGATATCTATAATCATGTGAAAAAATGCTCTAAATCACTCTTGATTAGAGAGATGCAAATCAAAACAACTCTGAGGTACCACATCACACTTATAAGATTGGTAAATATGACAGAACAAGAAAATGATAAATGCTGGAGAGGATGTGGGAGAGTTAGAACACTAGTTCATTGTTGGTGGAGCTGTGAGCTCATCCAACCATTCTGGAGAGCAGTTTGGAACTATGCCCAAAGGGCTACGAAAATGTACATACCCTTTGATCCAGCAATATCGCTACTAGGACTGTACCCCCAAGAGATCATAAAAATAGGAAAGGGTCCCACATGTACAAAAATATTTACAGCAGCACTCTTTGTAGTTGCCAAAAACTGGAAGTCAAGGGGATGCCCATCAACTGAGGAATGGCTGAACAAATTATGGTATATGAATGTAATGGAGTACTATTTCACCATAAGAAATGATGAACAAGAAGACTTCAGGGAGGCCTGGAAGGACTTATATGATCTGATGCTGAGTGAAAGAAGCAGAACCAGGAGAAATTTGTGCACAGCAACGACCACAGTGTGCGACAGTTTTTTCTGGTAGACTTGGAACTTCATAATAACGCAAGAACTAAAAAAAAAAAATTCCCAATGTTTTTCCAAAGCAAAATGCCTTCCACACTCAGAGAAAGAACTACGGAATTCATTCTCAGAATGTAGCAGATCATGTTTGTGTGTGTGTGTATTTGTGTATTACGTTTTGATTTGTTATATGATTTCTTCTATTTGTTTTAGTTGGTCTACATAGCATGACTACAGTGAAAAGATATTCAATAGGAAAGCATATGTAGATCCTATACAGAATTGTATGCCATCTTGGGGAGGGAGGAGGAAGGAGGGGGGTAGGTGTGGGGGGTGAAAAGCTAAGTTTTATGATAGTGATTGTAGAACATTAAAAAAATAAATAAAATAATTTGTTTTAAATAAAGAAATTTCTTTGGCTCTCTGCTGAGTTTTGTCTTGCTAAACTGTACCTGATCCCCATCAGTGTAACCCTTCTGCCAACTGCTGAAGGCCAAGTCATTATGTACACTTAACAAGAAGCCGCCTTATGCAAGCACTTGCTAAAAAGCTGTTGTGCACCTTAGCCTTGTGTTTGATGATATAGGAGAAGTAGACTCAGAAGAACTAGACATGGAGAGTGAAGGTACTGGAAAAGACAATGGAGGATTAGGTGCCACGAGTAGTGCAGATGTGTTGGCAGAAATCAGCAGAAAACACAGAGGGCTCAAATATTGGGAAAGACCTCACTGAGAATAGGTGGAACTAAACCTAAGGTTGTATTGGGATAAGGTTGGGCTAGATGGAAGACAAGGGTCTTTCCAAATAGGGAGGTTAGGATTGACTTTCCATGCAGCTAGATTATACGACTACCTGTGTGATAAGATTTTAAATCGTTGATACTACCCCATTCTCCCCCTACAACAGTTCATTTAATAATAACTGAAGTTCTACTACTAACAGCTCCATCCTTGTAGGTTAAAGGCTGTTGTCCCATTAATAGAGGCTTTAGATTTTTCAGTTGTTTTCAGTAGCCTTGTAAATAGAGTGCTGGATTTGATTTCAGAAAAATGAGGGTTCGTAGTGGTCTTGGTGCTCCGCGTTGCCTCAGGGCCTTTTCTCCCTTCATCGCCTGTCCCTTAGCCCACTGGGTCTTCTCGGTTCTGCCAGCTTGCCCGCCGGGGTCCCTGGGGATCCAGAACCATGCCTTCAATAAAGTTGCAGAGTTGTGCTGGAGAGATATTTGAAGTTGTTGTTGAAATTGCAAAGCAGTCTGTAACTATCAAGACCATGTTGGAAGACCTGGGAATGGATGATGAAGGGGATGATGATCCAGTTCCTCTAGCAAATGTTAATGCAGAAATATTAGAAAAGGTAATTCAGTGGTGAGCCCACCACAAGGAAGAACCTCCTCCTCCTGAGGATGATGAGAACAAAGAAAAATGAACAGATGATATTCCTGTTTGGGACCAAAAATTCCTGAAAGTTGACCAAGGAACCCTTTTTGAATTTATTCTGGCTGGAAACTACTTAGACATTAAAGGTTTGCTTGATGTCACATGCAAGATTGTTGCAAACATGATCAAGGGAAAAACTCCAGAAGAGATTCGCAAAACATTCAATATCAAGAATGACTTTACTGCAGAGGAAGAAACCTAGGTATTCAAAGAGAACCAGTGGTGTGAAGAAAAGTGAAGTTTTGTGCCTGTTGACACTGTAACACTGTAAGGATCATTCCTAATAACTACTTCCACTGCTCTGTTTGTAATTGTTAATATTAGACAAATGCAGCAGCAAATCCATTGTATTAGCAGGATATCGATCATTCCCATTGCATGTGTAGTGTTTTTTGAGTCCAGAGTGTAATCCTATGGCTGTTTTAACCAGTATAATCAAAAGTCTTTTTACTTTGGTCTGAATAAACTGAAATTGTATGGCTTCTGTATGGAAAGTGGCATTTTTGGCTTTCCTTTTCTTATTTTGTAAAGCAGTTTGTCCAGTTATTATCCAGCTTTAAACTTTAGTTTTCTTGCTATCTGACTTGCCCTTTAAGAAATGTTGGCATTGTAAATAAAACCACTTGCAAAATTTTTCCACAATAGAATTAACAATTCATGAGCTTGAAACAGGCAAAAGGCCAACTGAGGTAAATGTTTTGAGTGGTTTTTCTTCACGGATGTTTTTTTTTTTCAGTTTCTCAGAGTGAAAAATTAGAGAACTACTGGTGTACATTAAGACTTAGCTCTGCAATATATAGCAAACAGGCCTCCTTAAATTGGATGTGTCTTTTTGAATGCTGTCCAACTTGAGTGTTTTATTCTCACTGGAGGCCCAGTTACTAACCAGCAAGCAGCTTGTGGTTATTTGGCAGAAATGTGAGCTAGATAAAAGTTGTTAAGCTTTTCATAATTAAACGAGACACTTAATACAAAAAAAAGAGAAAAAAGAAAAATGTGGGTTCACATCACTCTTTTGGCAACAAGTAGCAGTGTGATCTTATTTATATCACCTAACAATTCTTTGTGACTTGAGTAAATGGCCTTGGATCGATCTATTAAATCATCGATAGGTTTTGATCTCTGTGGATTGTAGACGTTTCCACCCTAGGAGTTCCTTCTGCCAACAAAAATTATAGATTCTTCCTGCTTTGATAGAAGGGAAAGGAGAAAGGCCAGGAAGGTGTTGGCAATCTAAAAGAGAGGGAAAAAAGCAAAGAAAATAGAAGCCCCAAAGAATATGCTTCTTGATTGGACCTTGGGCTGGTCTTGGGGTATTTCCAGAATGAGAGATTCTGGAAGGACAAAGATGTTGCTTCCCTTCATGGTACCCTCCTCTTTTGTGACTGAGCACTAGATAGAGTCCTAACTGCAGGCGCCATAGCTCCTAAGTCTCTCCATGCCCTCAATCCTCCAGATGCCAATTGATGACCTCAAATGGAAGGTGAGCAGGAAACCCTGAAGAAGTTGAGTCGATAGATTTCATGTGAATAATTGGTATTTCTTGAATTGCTACCTTGTTCTCAGTACATGACCTTCCTTAACCTGCCAGCAATATCAGAATCAGTAGCATACTTTGAAATGTATGGAATTCTGTATTGTGGAGGAAAAATCTCCACATATTTTATATGGAGACCATTTAATTGGATCGTATCAAATCCAATTTTGGTAGGGTAAATTGAGATGGATTAGAGATCTACTAAAGAGATATAGCTTTGAAATATCAGTGTATAATTATTTAGAACCTACTTTTCTTGAGTAACATCTTTCCTGCAGTAATAGACCCACCATGTAGTTACATGTGTCTAATCAAATAACTTTTTAAAATTCTCAAAAAAATTTAAAATCAGAGGAACCTTTCATTCTAATATGTGTTATAATGCATTTTCAATAATGGAATTGAAACTAACTCATTACTTATAGCATTATTAAAAGATTCTTTTTTTACTTATAGCTTGTGTTTATTTGGAGACACAAAGCCTCTTGAACTATTAGAATGTACCAGGCTATATTACACACATTCTAAAGGAACAAAAGCAGTGTGGAATGGTAGTTGGAGGGTTTACTTTAGAGTCACCAAAACCAGACTGCCTCTGTCCCCTATTAACTGAAAATAGGCACATGATTTAACCCTTCAGTGTGCTAGGTAATTCTTTTAAGACTATAGTAACACACAAATTTCCAACCTGCGTTGGAGGAGGGAGTTTCTGCCCTGGAATATCACAGTGTGAGTCACAGATCTGAACAACCACCACCACCAATACTACCAATAATAACAACGAATCGAAACTGAGGCATGTCATGGTCATTAACTTTTTAATATTTCCTGAGATAATTATGATTGTATTTGATACTGCACCTGGATTTGTATACTCTACTAACTTGGATTTCATCTCTTGGACTTTGTATTCTGTTGTTGCTGCTGATTCATCATCATCACCATCATCATCACCATCACCATCATCATCAGCATCACCATCATCGTTATCATCATCATCACCATAACTACTTTTATAGATTTAAGGTTCACAAAGCTCTTTAAAAATAATATCTCATTTGATCTTCATGACAACCTAGAGCAGTAAGTTCTATTATTATCCTCATTTTGCAGGTGAGGAAACTGAGGCAGAGGGAGGGAAAGTGACTTGCTCAGTATTGTATAGCTACTAAATGTCTGAGATGACTCTTTTCATCTGACCCTTCAACAGTTCTGAAATTAACCAACCAGCTAATTAGTTGTTGTCTAGCCTTCTTCTCTTCATCTCATCTATAAGTCTAGCACGACAGCCTAGCTCAGATACTTTGCTAAAGAAAAGGACAACTAGATATTGAGAATTTACCTGGTGTACCAGTCTAGTAATGCTGTTACCAAAGGAAATGAGGCTTCTCTGCTGTAACCAGTTCTTGATTTCTTGATGAGTCCATGCTTTCTCTTTCTGATACCCAAATAATTTTCCTTCTTTAATTTTTAATGAACTATAAAATCATCAAATATTAATATTTTCATATAAAGAGGACAGAAATAGAGGATTGCATATGAAACCGTGAATCTGTTCCACACAGCGTGTGTGTGTGTCTGTGTGTGTGTGTGTGTGTGTGTGTGTGTAAAATGGGGCTTGGAGCATGGCCAGATCATTTATGATGGAGGTGCTCTGCTTCTCTGCATTCCCCTACTATATGGGTGGGAGCAGTCACCTTCAGTTGTACAAGAAGCTGGAATAGGCTACGTTTTTAAAACTGACAGCCTGGGACAAGCTCTTTCTTTTCTACTGTGTCTCAAGGGTGAAGATCACTCACAGGTCACCCAGAGTGTGGGCATCATGAACTGAACCCTTAGGGGAAGGGCTTCTTTCCTTTCGTCTCCTTTTTATCCCTTGGCTTTCAGATATGGGCCTAGGATTTCTGTTTTTCTTCTCTGGTATTGGTCCTTCTTGGTTTCAGGTGCTAGTGACAATCCTTAAAGAACCTGTAGACTCAGTCACATATAGTCTCAGACCTTTACTAGCTGTATATAGATCTATATAGCTATTGTATATTATATCTGCAATATATAGCATTGTATATTATGTTGTTCAGTCATATCAGTTGTGTCTGACTCTTTGTGACCCCATTTGGGGTTTTCCTGGCAAAGATACTGGAGTGGTCTGTCAGTTCCTTCTCCATCTCATTTTATAGATGAGGGAACTGAGGCAAGCAGGGTTCAGTAACTTGCCTAGGGTCACACATTAGTAAGGTCAGATTTGAACTCAGCAATATGAGTCTTCCTGACTTAAGGCCTGGCTCTTTTTCCACTGCATGCCATATGTGTTTGTGTATATGGGTAGATATGTGTGTGCATCTTTTCCTTCTTAGGAGAATTTCATCCGTGGCCAGCAGCTGAACTTGAAGATTACTCCAAGGGCAGTGGAAAGGTGTGGTGGACATGAGAAAACTGTAGTACATTATAAATATCCAATTGCAGAAGAGAAATATTCAAGCTACATCATCAGTGAAATGTATGATAAAGAAAGACAGCCTAGTGTTCATGCGGCAAGTGGAAAAGATAACCGATCTTTGCATTGTCAAGGGAAACTGAGGAAGGCCCCCAGTATGTTGAGTAGACCCCTCTATCACAAATGCATGAGAGTATGGAAGTATCAAATTTGAAAACATCAAGCACTATATTCATAGGTATTCCTCATTTATTTCCTTTATAAAAAACATTAAAATCTTTATTTACATCACATTCATTTCAAGATAACCCTTCCTCCTCCCAGCTGCCTAAGCGCCCAATAATCCTTCTTTTACAGCAAATAATAACAGTTAAGTAAAATAAATTGAGGTAGCCACCATATCTGGTAGGGTATGCAACCTTGCACACCTGTTTTTTTCCACCTCTCCAAAGAAAAGGAGGAAGGCGCATTTCCTCCTTTCTTCTCACCTTTCAGTCATTTTCCACAAAAGCAGCTTATAAATTCCTTAAGAGCCAGCCTTTGATGTCTATTGCAAAAAGTACAATTTCCTTTACTTTGATGATGATGATGATGATGTGTGTGTGTGTGTGTGTGTGTGTGTGTGTGTTATGACCAAATCTGGGTAGTATCAAGCGAAACAATGCTGGAGGGAGCTCCAAAGCTAAATCAAGCATGACTAAAACTGTGGCATCCACTTTTTCTACCCCCTGCTGGGGAGGACAGTGCCTAGTGAAGGGGAATCCTGCTGGTCTTCTTCAGACTCCATGGGAAAGGAGAAGAATGGAAGAATGGAGTCTACACTTTTTAATGATTCCTGGCTATACGGGAGAGCCAGTGCACACATACCTCAGCATCACACACTTATTTCACCCTTCAGTTTTAAATAACAGAAAATGGTCCTTTGAGGGAAAAAAAGCAGAATTGCTAATGTTATAGAGCTCATCCTCTTGGTCCTACTTCTAAGAGAATTGTAAAAACTGAAGTGTTTTGGAGCTCCAAGGGGTCTGAGAAAGCATGGAGCCCACTGTGCTCATTTTACAGACGAGGAAACAGAAGTCCAGAGTGGAAAAACCAGTTGTTTTGAGATTGTGACAAATTAGAGTTGGTGCCTGGACAAGAATCAGTCAGTAATTACTTTAAATGGGATTATTTGTTCCCATTGAAGTTGATCTTCTCCTTTGTTCCCATGATTCTCCTCTTCCTCCTCCCAACCTCCCTCCCCCTAACCTCCCTCCCCCCACTGCCATCTGTCCCTTGTTAGACTGGTTTTTATCTTATCGGCATGAGATCAGTGAGTACAGGCAAATACTAGGAGCTTTCACTCTGTCACTGTCCAGGTCATTTATAAACATCCAAAATGTGAGCAGTTTAAGCATGGATCCCTGTGGGATGCTACTTTTTACATTTTGCCTAGGTGGTGGTCAAATCTTGTCCTCTGATCCCCCCACCACTGAGAAGCAGTTGCTTATCAAAACAGAGACAAGTTTTCCTTATGTCCTTGATGACTGCAATTATGACCCCTGGTGGCCTGCCTTTTTGTTATTTGCATGCCCTCACCCTCTTGACTTAAGTATAAGGTCCTCAGCCAGACATAGTTGTGCCTTAATAACCCCTTGTGTAGTGTTAGCTCTGGTTGAGGGGCTGAACATATACATGGGTGCTATACAAGAGAGTATTTAGAGCCAGATGCAAAAGTTAGAGAGGGGCAGAGACACTCCATACATGGGTTACCACAAGGACACAAATGAGAAAAAGTGTTTAGAATGACTGAAAAGGCCTATTGTGTGTCCAGCACTGGGCTAAGCACTGAGGGTACAAATAAAGTAGACACAGAACCTGACCTGAAGGAGCTTATGTCTCACATCACCAGCCATTTCCCTCAGGCTATCCCATAGGCATAGGTATTGCTGGTCCTCTGCCAACCCAATCTTCTTTTTCATGAGGTAACCCTGATCCTCCACGTCACTCTAGTTCCCTAACTGGGAGCCATCCTTGACTCTTCTCTCTCCATCATCTCCCCTCAGTTTCTAAGTCTCATCAGTTTGATCTCCAGAGCATCTCTCACATCTGTTCCCTTTCTTCGATCAAATGGACATCACTCTAGTTTAGGTTCTCATAACTTCTCACCTGGATTTATAAAAAAATATTTCCTTCATGTCTTTTGTTTTCACATCACATTCTTTTCTGAATATGTCCTTACCCTCCCCTCCCCAGTTGTAACAAATTCAAGGAAGATTTAAAACAGCAAGTTAGCCAAATCAACTAACACATTAAACTGACTGACAGTATATTCTATACCAATAGACCCATATGACTCTGCTCCTCCTCCAAGACATTATAGTTATAGTTACGTATACAGAGCTCAGCATATTTTCATTTACTTTCTCTTTACATGGTTGTAGTCATTGGATGTTGTTTTCTTGCTTTTCCTTCTTTCTGCCTCGGTTAAGGTCAATGACTTGTGTTTGTCTCATTTTTTTATTTTAATCATCGTTTCCCATGGTACAGTGATTTTCCATTACATTCATGTACCATAATTTGCTTAGCCATTCTGTAATGGATGGACATACACTTTCTTTTCAGTTCTTTGGGACTACAAAAAGAGCTGGTTTTGATCTCTTTACAGCATGTGTTGAATACCGGGATCTGGGAGTCAAAGAGGATGGGCATTTTGGTCACTTTTTGCTTTTTAGCATAATTCAGAATTCCTTTCTGTAGTCATTGTGACCATCTTTCCACAGGCTTTCCACCACTGATTATTTCCATCTTTTGCTGTCTTTGCTGGGTGTGAGATAAAATTTCAGAGTTGTTTTGCTTTACAATTCTCGTATCAGTCATTTGGAGATATCTTTCCTCTGTCTTCAGAGAGTTTACAATTCTGTGTGGATCCATTGCAATCCAAAATATGCTGGGGATGGAGGGGAGTGTGCCAAGGCTTCTGCTTAGGTCCAAAAGTCAACTTCACAAGTATAAGACTTGGGAGAGTTGCCATGGATCCGTGGATCTGAAACTCTTTGGAAGAATGATAATAAGTGTTGCTTATATGGCATTTTAACGTTTGCAAAGCCATTTGCAAACAGTACCTCATTTGTTCCTTGTAACAATCCTGAGAAGTAGGAATATAATTATCTCAGTTTTCCAGATGAGGGTACTTGGGTTCAGAGAGGTTGAGTTACTTGTCCTGGATCACACAGCTCAGTAAGTGTGAAAGATAGGATTCGAACCTACGTTTTCCTGACTCTAGGTCCAGTATTCGCTGCATTATGACATTCTTCTTAAAGGCCTGGGAGCTTGAATGGACCGCATGCTGAGTAGGAGTCAGTCATTTGATATGGTAGCCAGAAATGCTAACACTATCTTAGGTTCAACATGTCTTAAAGAGAACTCATTATTTTCCACCCTGGAAACCCCACTCTCTTTCAGAACATGCTCTGTGGAAGGCATCTCCACTTTTCTAGTCACTCACATTCACAGTCTTGGCATTATCCCTGACTGTTCACTCTCCCTCGCCCCACATATCCACTTGCCAGATTTTGCTGTGTCTGTCTCTACAGCATCTCTCACCTACATCCCTCTTTCAGTTACTATGCTAGTTGAGGCCTTCAATTCCTCCAACCTGATTTGGTCTCTCTGCCTCAAGTCACTCCCTAATCTGTTCCATCCATATAGTAATCAAAGGACTTTTCCTAGGGCACAGGTTGGACCATGTCACTCAACATATTCAAGGGCTCCCTACTGCCTTTAGACTTGGATACATACCTTTGACCACTTAGTAATTGGGGAATGGCTTTTTGTCGTATCAGTTTGATTCACTTGCCCATTTATCTTAGCAATGAAAACTTCTTCATATAAACTTGCTTGCTGCAAAGATTTCTGCCACTTTTCTGAATTTCTTTTAATATTAGCTGCATTTGTATTTTTTGTGTAAAATATTTTCATTTGATATAATAAAAATCATTTATTGTACTTCTTGGGAACCACTCTATCTCTTCTCTGGTCATGAACTCATTCTCTACGCATGAATCTCTTGGGTATGTTTTCTATATTCCTCTGATTTGCTTATGATATCACTATTTATATCCAAGTCACGTACTTGTTTGTAGAATATTATGGCATACAATGTGATCCTTATCTAGTTTTTTGTCAGGTGACTTTATTTTTCCCAAATTGTTGTTGTTCAGTCATTTAGCGGTATCATATTCTTTGAGAGCCCATGCACCATACAGTTTTTTGGGATAAAGATAATGGAGTAGTTTGCTGTTTCCTTCTCCAGGATATTGGGGCAAACAAAGGTTAAACCACTTTAGCAAGATCCCACAGCTGGTAAGCGACTTAGGTCAAATTCGAACTCAATTTTTCTGGACTCCAGACCCAGTGCTCTTATAACTGATCTAACTGCCCCAGTGTTCCTAGAGTTTTCATAAAAAATGAGTTCTTACCTATTTGCTTAGATTGCTGGGTTTTTCAAATGCTAGGTCTTTGTGTCCACTTACCTTTATCTATTTTGTACCTAATATATTCCTCTGATCAGCCTCTTTATTTCTTAAATGGCACCAAATAGCTTTCATGATTATAGTTTTAAATCTCGTACTTAACAGATTTTGCATTAAATCCCTCGTTATTCTAGACCTTTTGTTCCTCCACATGGCGCTTTCTCTTATTTTTTTAATTCACTAGAAACAAATCTTTTGATAGCTTGATGTATATGGTACTGAGTAAATATATTTATTAGGATTTTCTGTCATTATTTTTATTTTGGCTATGCTTAAGAAAGAGAAATTAATATTTTTTCCATTATTGAGATCTCTATTTCTTTAAAGTATATTTCTTAAGGCGGTTTACATAGTTTCTCTGTGTGTGTTCTGGAAGGGTGACTCCCGAGTATTTTATTCTTTCTTTAGTTTTTTAAAATGGAATTTATCTTTGTATCTCTTTCTGCTATATTGTTGAGTATTACAGAGAAATGCTATGAATTTATTTTATGTCAAGAATATTTTCTAAAGTTGTTAATTATTTAATTGGTTTTAAGGTATTTTGAGAGCTCACTAATAAAACACAAAGAAACTGCATAAGGTGGTCATTTTTTTTCCCTCTTTACTTATGCTGATTCCTCAATTTCCTGTTCTTGTGTTATTTGCCATAGCTATAATTTCTAGTACTATTTTGTACAAAAAAAGTGATAACGGACATCTTTCTTTTTTTCTCTGATCTTACTGGAATGAACCCTCATTTACTCTATTTAGAAATCATGCTGCCTCTTGATTTTTGGCAGTTACTAGTTATCATGTCAAGGAAAGATTTTCACAACTATGCTTTCTAATTCATTAAAAAATTTATCATTATTCAATACGTGGATTAAAATTACCATAGTTTTCCCAATATTGAACCATCTCTGCATCCAGGATATAGCCAAATGAAGCCTTGTAATATTGTTTAATCTTTATAGTATTTATTATAGCATTTGTCAATATCCTATTTAATTTTGGCATGAGATGGCGGAGAAGAAAGACGCACATACACTAGCTCTTACCCCACAGCCCATAAAATACCTGTAAGGAAGAACTCTTAAGAAATTCTAGAGCAGCAGAAGCTACAGAACAATGGATTGGAGGAGATTTCTAACCCAGAGTGACCTGAAAGACAGATGGGAAAGGTGTGTCACACTGAACATGGAGCAGAGCTCAGCCCAGCCTTAGCCACCAGCATGAAGAGGAGCAGAGCAGAGCAGACTTCAGGGACAGAATCTCCAGTGGCAGCACAGATCCCTCAACCCACAGGCACTAAAGGTCAGTGAGAGGGTTTTTTTTGGCTGGTGGAGAAGGGAGCAGGGTGCCCCCATAACTCAGGCCTCCTCAGGTGGTAGCAGTGGAGGCAGTAGCAGATGGGGGCTCCCAAGGCAGGCAGTGGCCAGCATCCAATGTTGAAGGTGTCAACATAAAGCCCCTGAGGGAACTGAGCCCTGTGTGGCAGCCCTGCCCCCACCTGAGCAACTGACCTTAATCTCACACTGAATAGCAGCCCTGCCCTCACATAAAGCCCCTGAGGGATTGGAGCAACTCATCTGAATCTCAGCCCCCAGTGCTGGCTTGGTGGAACTGGAGGTGAGATGGTTGTGGAGAGGAAACTCAGAAGTCAAGTAACTGACTGGAAAATGCCAAAAAAAGGAGGGGGGAAAATAAGACCATAGAAGGTTACTTTCTTGGTGAACAGGTATTTTCTTCCATCCTTGTGGATGAGGAATAACAATGCATACTGTCAGAAGAAGTCAAGGCTTCTGCAACCCCCAAAACAAATATGCAGTGGGCTCAGGCCATGGAAGAGCTTGAAAAGTGAGTCAAGAGCTTGCTAAAGGAGACCCAAAAAATGCTGACGAAAATAACACCTTCAAAAATAGGCTAACTCAAACTGAGTGGGAGGAAGAGCCAAGATGGCAGAGTAGAAAGATACACATATGCTAGTTCTGAACCCACAGCCCCTAAAATGCCTGTAAAGAAGAACTCCCAACAAATTCTGGAGCTGTGGAAGCCACAGACCAACGGAGCAGAGGAGATTTCTGTTCCAAAGAGACCTGAAAAACTGACCCAAAAGGCCCATCACACACTGGACCCAGAGCAGAGCCCAGCCCTGCCTCAGCTGCCCTGCACCTAGAGGAGCAGATCCAAGCAGGCTTCAGGGACAGAATCTCCAACAGACTCGTGGGTCCCTCCACCCACAGGTGCTGAAGGTCAGTGAGAGGGTCTCTTTGGCTGGATGAGAGAGGAGTGGGGTGTCCCCCAGAACTCAGGGACTCTCTGGAGGCAGCAGCAGAGGCAGCAGCAGAGTCAGCAGCAGAGGCAACAGCCAACAGGGGCTCCCAAAGCAGGCAGGAGCTTGGATCCATTGTTGAAGGTCTCAACATAAAGCCCCTGAGGGAATTAAGCTCCTTGGCAGGCCTGCTCCCACCCAAGCACCTGAACTTAATCTCACACTGAATAGCAGCTCAGACCCGCCAAAGCCCTAAGGCTGGGAATCAGCATTTGAATTTCAGACCCTAACTGCTGTCTGGGTAGATCTGGAGGCGAGGTGGGTGTGGAGAGGACACTCAGAAGTCAAGTAACTGGCTGGGAAAATGCCCAGAAATGGGGGTAAAAATGAAACTATAGAAAGTTACTTTCTTGGTGAACAGATATCTCGTCCCTTCCTTTCAGATGAGGAAGAACAATGCTTACCATCAGGGAAAGACATAAACTTCAAGGCTTCTGTATCTCAAACATCCAGAACAAATATTCAATGGGCTCAGGCCATGGAAGAGCTCAAAAAGGATTTTGAAAATCAAGTAAGAGAGGTGGAGGAAAAACTGACAAGAGAAATGAGAGAGATGCAAGAAAAGCATGAAAATCAGATCAACATGATGCTAAAGGAGACCTCAAGAAAATGCTGAAGAAAATAACACCTTGAAAAATAGGCTAGCTCAATTGGCAAAAGAGGTTCAAAAAGCCAATGAGAAGAAGAATGCTTTTTCTTATTTTTTTTTGTTATTGATTTATTTTTATTAATTTTTAACATTTATTTTCACACAATTTTGGGTTAAAAATTTTCTCCCCTTTTATCCCCTCCCCCCCCAGACCCGAGCTTTCTAATTGCCCCTGTGACCTATCTGCTCTCTCCTCTATCCTCCCTCCCTGCCCTTGTCTCCGTCTTCTCTTTTGTCCTGTAGGACCAGATAGCTTTCTTGACGCCTTAACCTGTGTTTCTTGTTACCCAGTGGTAAGAACATTACATTTGGTCCTAACACTTTGAGTTCTAACCTCCTTAGCTCCCTCCCTCTCCACCCCTTCCCCTTGAAAGACAGGCAATTCAATATAGGCCATATCTGTTTAGTTTTGCAAATGATTTCCATACTAGTTGTGTTGTATAGGACTAATTATATTTCCCTCCATCCTATCCTGTCCCCCTTTACTTCTATTTTCTTATGGTCCTTTCCCTCCCCATGAGTGTTGACCTCGTATTGCATTCTCCTCCCCATGCCCTCCCCTCCATCCTCCCCCCCAACCTGCTTGTGCCCCTGTTCCCCACTCTCCTGTATTATGAGATAGGTTTTCCTATCAAAATGAGTGTGCATTATATTCTTTCCTTTAGTGGAATGTGATGAGAGTAGACCTCATGTTTTTCTCTTGCCTCCCCTCTTTATCCCACCACTAATAAGTCTTTTGCTTGCCTCTTTTATGAGAGATAATATGCCCCATATAACTTCTCCCTTTCTCCTCCCAATATTTCTCTCTCACTGCTTGATTTCATTTTTTTTTAATATATGATCCCATCCTCATCAATTCACTCTGTGCACTCTGTCTCTATGTATGTGTGCGTGTGTGCATGTGTGTGTGTGTGTACTCCCACCTAGTGCCCAGATACTGAAATGTTTCAAGAGTTATAAATATTGTCTTTCCATGTAGGAATGTAAACAGTTCAACTTTAGTAAGTCCCTTATGATTTCTCTTTGCTGTTCGCCTTTTCATGGTTCTCTTCATTCTTGTGTTAGAAAGTCAAATTTTCTTTCCAGCTCTGGTATTTTCATCAGGAAAATTTGAAAGTCTTCTATTTCATTGAATGACCATTTTTTCTCCTGAAGTATTATACTCAGTTTTGCTGGGTAGGTGATTCTTGGCTTCAGTCCTAGTTGCTTTGACTTCTGGAATATTCTATTCCATTCCCTTCTATCCCTCAATGTAGAGGGTGCCAGATCTTGTGCTATCCTAATTGTATTTCCACAATACTTGAATTGTTTCTTTCTAGCTGCTTGCAATATTTTCTCTTTCACGTGGGAATTCTGGAATTTGGCCACAATGTTCCTAGGAGTTTCTCTTTTTGGATCTCTTTCATGCGGTGTTCTGCGGATTCCTTGAATATTTATTTTGCCTTCTGGTTCTAGAATCTCAGGGTAGTTTTCCTTGATAATTTCATGGAAGATGATGTCTAGGCTCTTCTTTTGATCATGGTTTTCAGGTAGTCCCAGAATTTTTACATTGTCTCTCCTGATTCTATTTTCCAGGTCAGTTGTTTTTCCAATAAGATATTTCACATTATCTTCCATTTTTCGAATCTGCGCGGTATATTCTGAGATATCTGTCTTTCTCGAAAAGTCCTTAGCGTCCATCTGTACCATCCAGTTTTGAAAGATCTATTTTCTTCAGTGAGCTTTTGAATCTCCTTTTCCATTTTGTTAATTCTGCTTTTGAAAGCATTCTTCTCCTCATTGGCCCCTTGCACCTCCCTTGCCAACTGAGTTAGGCTAGTTCTCAAGGTGCCAATTTCTTCAAGATTTTTTTGGTTCTCCTTTAGCAGGGAGCTGATCTCCTTTTCATGCTTCTCCCTCATCCCTCTCATTTCCCTTCCCAGTCTTTGCTCCACCTCTCTAACTTGATTTTCAAAATTCCTCTTGAGCTCTTCCATGGCCTGAGCCCATTGGGTGGGCTGGGACACAGAATCCTCGATTTCTGTGTCTTTGCCTGATGGCAAGCATTGTTCCTCCCCATCAGAAAGGAAGGGAGGAAATGTCTTTTCTCTGGTAAAGTACCCTTCAATAGTTTTATTTCTTTTTCCTTTTCTTGGCATTGTCTCCAACCAGTGGCCTGACCTCTGAATGTTCTCCTCACACCCACCTTGCCTCCTGGTCCTCCCAGCCAGCGTTTGGGGACTGAGATTCAAATGCTGCTTCCCGCCTTAGGATTTTTGGCGGGGGCAGGGCTGCTATTCAGTGTGAGAATTAAGTTCAGGTGGTCAGGGGCAGGGCCACCTCTCAGGCATAGTTCTCTCTGGGGGTTTATGCACAGACCTTCCACAATGAATTCAGGCTCCTGCCCGTTTGGGGAGCCCCCGTCCGCAGCCGCCTCTCAGCCCCCACCTCCCGGGGGGGCCCGAGCCTTGGGGGCACCCCACTCCCTTCTCAATCTGCCAAAGAGACTCTCTCACCCACCCCGTCAGTCACCTGTTGGTGGGGGGGGCCCGCGCCGCTGATGAAGATCCCGTCCCCGTAGCCCTCTCGGATCTCCTCCCCTCAGTGTCGTGGCCGGGGCAGGGCCGCACTCTGCTCCCCGTCCTGGCGCCCAGTCCGCGGCGCGAAGGAACCCCCGCGAGAGGGCCGCAAGTCTCTCCGGAGCAGGAATCTCCCTTTCTCCAATACTCTGTGGTCTCTGGGTGCAGAATTCACCCTGGCTTGGTCCCCTCTAGCCGTTCTGTGGTTTGTGTGTTCGGAGCTATGTGTATGTGCGTCTTTCTACTTCGCCATCTTGGAAGAATGCTTTAAAAAGCAGAATTAGCCAAGTGGAAAAGGAGGTTCAAAAGCTCACTAAAGAAAACAGTTCTTTAAAAATTAGAATGGAACAGATGGAGGCTAATGACTTTATGAGAAACCAAGAAATCATAAAACAAATCCAAAAGAATGAAAAAATGGAAGATAATGTGAAATATCTCATTGGAAAAACAAGTGACCTGGACAATAGATCCAGGAGAGACAATTTAAAAATTATGGGACTACTTGAAAGCCATGATCAAAAAAAGAGCCTAGACATCATCTTCCATGAAATTATCAAGGAAAACTGCCCTGATATTCTAGAACCAGAGGGCCAAATAAGTATTCAAGGAATCCAATGATCACCACCTGAAAGAGATCCAAAAAGAGAAACTCCTAGGAACATTGTGGCCAAATTCCAGAGTTCCTTGGTCAAAGAGAAAATATTGCAAACACCTAGAAAGAAACAATTCAAGTATTCTGGAAATACAATCAGGATAACACAATATCTAGTACCTTCTACATTAAGGGATTGAATGGCATAAGATACTATATTCCAGAAGTCAAAGAAATTAGGATGAAAACCAAGAATCACCTACCCAGGAAAACTGAGTATAATACTTCAGGGGGAAAAATGGTCTTTCAATGAAATAGAGGACTTTCAAGCATTCTTGATGAAAAGACCAGAGCTGATAAGAAAATTTGGCTTTCAAACAGAAGAATGAAGAGAAGAATGAAAAGGTAAAAAGCAAAGAGAAGTCATAAGGGACTTTACTAAAGTTGAACTGTTTACATTCCTACATGGAAAGACAATATTTGTAACTCTTGAAACTTTTCAGTACCTGCGTAGTTTCAGTATCTTTTCAGTATCTGGGATTACACACACACACACACACACAAACACACAGCACAGAGTGAATTGAATAGGATGGGATCATATCTTTAAAAAATGAAGTTAGGTGGTGAGAGAGAAATATATTGGGAGCAGAAAGGAAGAAATGGAATGGGCCAAACTATCTCTCATAAAAGAGGCAAGCAAAAGACTTTTTAGTGGAGGGAAAAAGAGGGGAGGTGAGAGAAAAACATGAAGTTTACTCTCATCACATTCCACTAAAGGAAGGAATAAAGTGCATACTCATTTTGGTATAAAAACCTATCTTACAATACAGGACAGTGTGGGATAAGGGGATAAGCAGGGCGGGGGGATGATGGAAGAAAAGGCAATGGGAGGAGGGAGCAATTTGAGGTCAACACTCATGGGGATGGACAGGATCAAAAGAGAGAATAGAAGCAATGGGGGGGCAGGATAGGATGGAGGGAAATATAGTTAGTCTCACACAACACGACTATTATGGAAGTTATTTGCAAAACTACACACATATGGCCTATATTGAATTGCTTGCCTTCCCAACGAGAATGGGTGGGGAGAGAGGCATGAAGAGAAGTTGGAACTCGAAGTTTTAGGAACAAGTGTTGAGTTCTGTTATTGCTACTACAAAATAAGAAATACAGGTAAAGGGGTATAGAAAGTTATCTGGCCCTACAAGACAAAAGAGAAGATGGGGACAAGGGAAGGGAGGGATGATAGAAGAGAGGGCAGATTGGTGATAGGGGCAATTGGAACGCTCAGTGTTTTGGTTGGGGGGAGGGGACAAATGGGGAGAAAATTTGGAACCCAAAATTTTGTGAAAATGAGTGTTGAGTTAAATAAACATATTTTGAAAAAATTAAAATAAAGATAAAGATAAAAAAATAAATAAATGAATAAGCTGACTCAATTGGAAGAAGAAGTCCAAAAAGTCAATGAGGAGGAGGCTTTAAAAAGCAGAATTAGCCAAATTGAAAAGAAAGTTCAAAAGCTCATTGAAGAAAATAGTTCTTTAAAAATGGGAGTGGAGTTCAGGGAAGCTAATGACCACATGATACACCATGAACTTAAAAAAGAAAACCAAATGTATGAAAAAATAGAACATAATGTGAAATATCTCATTAGAAAATCTACAGTCCTGGAAAAGAGATCTAGGAGAGACAATTTAAAAATTATGGGACTTCCTGAAAGCCATTATCAAAACAAGAGCCTTGACATTATCTTTCATGAAATTATCAAGGGAAACTGCCCTGATATTCTAGAACCAGAGAGCAAAATAAATAGTGAAAGAATCCACCCATCAACTCCTGAAAAAGAACTGAAAATAGAAATTTCTAGGAATATTGTGGCCAAATTTCAGAGTTCCCAGGTCAAGGAGAAGATATTGCAAGCAGCTAGAAAGAAACAATTCAAGTCTTGTGGAAAAACAGTCAGGATAACACAGGATCTAGCAGCTTCTACATTAAGGGATGGAAGGTCTTAGAACAGGGTATTCCAGAAGTCAAAGGAACTGGGATTAAAAACAAGAATCACCTACCCAGCAAAACTCAATATAATATTTCAAGGGAAAAATGGTAATTCAATGATACAATGACTTTCAAGCATTCTTGATGAAAAGACCAGAACTGACAAGAAAATTTGACTTTCAAACACAAGAATCAAAAGAAGTATAAAAAGGTAAACAGGAAAGAGAAATCATAAAGGACTTTCTAAAGCTGAACCATTTACATTCCTACGTAGAAAGATAAGATTTGTAACTCTTGAGACTTTTCTCAGTATTTGGGTAGATGGAGGGATTATACACACACACACACACACACACACACACACACACACACACGGAGAGCACAGCTTGAGTTCAAACAGAAAGGAATAATATGTATAAAAATATTAAGGAGTGAGAGAGCAATGTATTGGGAGGAGAAAGGGAGAAATGGAATGGGGCAAATTATCACTCATAAAAGAGATAAGAAAATCTTTTTCAATGGAGGAGAAAAGGGAGGAGGTGAGAGGGGAAAAGTAAAGCTAACTCTCTTCACATATGGCTTAAGGAGGGAATGACATGCTCACTCAATTTGGTATGAAAAATCTATCTTGCACCACAAAAAAGTAGTGGAGAAGGGGACAAGTGGAGTGAGGGGGATGATGGAAGGGAGGGCAAATGGGAACAGGGAGTAGCTAGAAGCAAACACTTTTGGGAAGAGACAAAGTCAAATGAAGAAACAGAATAAATGGGGAACAGGGTAGGATGGAGGGAAATATAGTTAGTTTTACTCAGCATGACTATTATGGAAGCCTCTTGCAAAATGACACATATATAGCCTGTACTGAATTGCTTGCTTCTCAGTAGGGATGGGTGGAAAGGAAGGAAAGGAGAGAAGTTGGAACTCAAAGTTTTAGGAACCAATGTTGACAATTGTTTTTGCATACAACTGGGAAATAAGAAATGCAGGTAATGGGGCATAGAAATCCATCTTTCCCTACAGGAAAAGAGAGAAGATGGGGGTAAGGTAAGGGTAGGGTGTGATAGAAGGGAGGGCTTATTGAGGGAAAGGGTAATGAAAATGCAAGGTGTTACGGGGTGCAGGGAGGGGAGAGATGGGGAGATAATTTGGAACTCAAAACTTTTTGGAAATGATTATTGAAATTTAAAAATAAATAAATGAAACTGTGAAAGAAAGAAAAAAATAATATTTAATTATAGGCTTCTCTCTATAATTTGCTCTCGCTGGTTTATGCTTGGAGAACATACAAGAATAAATTGGTTACAACCATTATTTTCCTCTTTTTCTTAGCAGTTTATGTCACTGCAATTAATTGTTCTGTAAATTTTTGATAAAATCAATAGGCAAATTCGTCTGGTCCTAGGGATTTCTTCTCTGAGTGTTCATCTATGGCCTGTGGAACTTCATATTTAAATTATGTCTATCAACTCTATATCTTGTATAAACCTGGAAGCTTTTCTATTTCATACATAATTGGTTTCCTTTGGTCAGTTTAATTAGCATAAATTTGGTGAAATGATTCTTAATTAATAATTTCTTTTGTTATTTCTGGTTAATGAATTCACAATTTAAATAAATTAGGTCCTACACATTTAATTTTTCTTTCTTTTGAAAATCAAGTTACTTCCGTAAGAGTTTATCTCTTTAATTGGTCTTTAAAAAAAACAAACATTTTTAAATTTAATACTACTACATTATATTTATTTTTCACTTTTGTTAACTTCACATTTTAAAAATGTCTGATTTGGTGGTTAGTAAGATATGTTAATATATAATATGATATGATATGATATGATATAATATAATACAGTATAGTATAATATAGTATGGTACAGTATAGTATAATATAATGTAATATGATATAATATAATATGATACAATATGACAATATAGTATAATGCATGATACGAAACGATATGATATGATATGGTGCAACATGATACAACAAAATATGATACAATATGATAAGATATAATATGATGCAATACAACGTAATAAGATATATGATATAATATGATACAATAGAATATATTGCAATATAATACGAAACAACATGATATGATACGATATGGTACAGTACGGTGTTGTACAGTACGGTACAGTATGGTATGGTATAGTATATTATAGTATAATATAGTATAGTTTAGAATAATGTAATAGAGTATAGTATAGCATACTGTAATGTAGAGTGTAGTGTAGAATAATGTGATGTATTTAAATATAAGGTAATAAAATATAACATAACATAACACAATATAATATAATATAATATAATATAATATGATATAATGCAATATGATACGATATGATAAGATATAATATGATACAATACAATACAATGTAATACAACATATTATAATGCAATAATGATGTATAATACAATGTATAATACAATACAATAATATACAACGTATAATACAATAATGATGTAATATGATATGATATGCTATGATATGGTACCGTTCATTACCATACAATACCATACAATGCAATACAATATCATATCATAGCATATCATATCATATCACCCAATACAGTACAATATAATACAATACAACACGATATAATATAACACAATGTAATATAATGTAATATAATATAATATAATATAATATAATATAATATAATATAATATAATATAATATAATATAATAACCAGAAGTTAGAACCCAGGACCCAGGTCTTCCACCAGGACTAATATAATATAATATAATGTAATGTAATGTAACATGACATAATACAGTATTACATAACATGATATATCATATATGATATATGACAGATGTTATACGTTATTTAGTATATGACAGCATAAGCATATGTAATACATAATATTATACATACACAATAAATAAATCATATATAATAATACAATAATTAATTTTCTAGTGTTCTCTATATGCCTACTTGTTTGATGTGCTCCTTTTTTCTTTAACTGATGTAAGTGGATAGAAATGTCAATTTTTCTCTAATTGCTACTAGATTTGCAACCCCAAAATAACCTTTATGTTCTCTCAATTTGTTCATTTTGGTTAAGGAAATTTTTATTTGATTTGTTTTTCAAAATTGTTTTTTATGATTAACATTTTTTAATTTCTTAATTTTACAGTCAATTTACATTAAAATAAATTTTTATTCGTAATAGTTATATAGTGATTTTAATTTTTGGTGATATTTATGAGAAATTGCTAGATTTTGAGACGGTGTAAATTGAATTTTCCTTTTTTTCTCTTATGTCTTTTTCAAAAATTAGTGCTATGCCATTTGGGGCATACATGTTTAATATTTAAAATCAATTCGCTGTTCATGTGAATTAATGTGAACCAGAAATCTGTGGTATTTTTTCATCAAAATATAACTATCTAGTTTATTTACTTTGGTCTGCTTTTGGTTTTCCTTTGTGTGAGATGACTGCTGTCACATTTGCCATTTTTGTTAACATAAGCATTAGCTAAATAGATTTCAATTTTTAAACCTCTTTAGTTTTATAACCAAATACAAGCCATTCATATTCATTAATTCTTTCTGGAGGTCACAAAAAGATTCTTCAAATTTATAATTTTTCCTCTTGTTTTCAAAGGTGAAGGTAATTTTCTTTAATGATCTCTTAGAATATGGTGGCAGTGCTCTTTATTTGTTCATGGCATTCAGGTAGCCTGATGATTTTTAATTCCCTCCACCTGATGTCTTTTTGAGTTCAGTTACTTTTGAAATGAAATGCCTTAAATTTTCTTCTACTATTTTGGATTCTTTTAACTTTGTTTTAATATTTATTGTAGTCTATTTGAGTCATTAATTTCTGTTTTGTCACTGCTTTGTTTCCGGTGAGTTTCAAGGAAATTCCTAGTGCAGGAGGAGCTGGAGATACCTTGAGATCTAACCACCAGAGAATTCATTATCAGAGTGGACAAAGTCAGAAATTGAATAATAAATAAAAATGATTGGAATAAAAAATTGAAATTACCAAAGAACTCAGGAGGAAGGGAATTGAAAGACCTTAAACCTAAGCAGATAAATCTACAGTGAAAATTTGAAGAGCCAAAGGGTAAATATATATATATATATATATATATGTATATGTATATGTATATGTATGTATGTATATATATATATATGTATATGTATATGTATGTATGTATATATGTATATATATACATGCATATACATATGTTATACAATATATGATTATTGTATATGTATACGTTGTGTCTGATACAGTACACAGTTGATTGTCACAACCACCCTGTGAGGTAGATATTACTCTTAATCACTGTTCTGCAGATGAAGAAATTGACTAAGTCTGAGAGGTTGAAATGCTTGCCAAAGTTAACACAACCAGTAAATGTCTGAGGCAGCATTTAAACTCAGGTCCTTGTGACTTCCAGTTCAACACTCTATCCACTAGAATGGAATGATGCTGCTTAGTTTGTTATCAGCTTTTCCAATATGGGTGTAAACTTTTTCTGATTTCACATGGTAAGCAAAGGGTAGACTACTTTTAAAAACAGAAATTTCTGTTAATATAACCACTGAGGCTCTGTGTGAAAAGTTTTGCTGCGGGGAGAAGCCAAGATGGCAGAATAGAAAAATACACATATGCTAGCTCCTAACCCACAGCCCATAAAATGCCTGTACAGAAGAACTCCCAACAAATTCTGGAGCAGCAGAGGTCATGGAGCAACAGAGAGGAGGAGATTTCTGTTCCAGAGAGACCTGAAAAACCGACACAAAGGGTTTATCATGCAACGGACCCGGAACAGAGCCCAGCCCTGCCTTGGCCACGTGGCACCTAGAGGAGCTGATCCAAGCTGGCTTTGGGGATGGAATCTCCAGTGACGGTGCGGGTCCCTCCTCCCACAGGCATACACACGCACACACAAACACACACATACACACACACACAGAACACAGAGTGAATTGAATAGGATGGGATCATATCTTAAAAAAATGAAATTAAGTGGTGGGAGAGAAATATATTGGGAGGAGAAAGGGAGAAATGGAATGGAGCAAATTATCTCTCATAAAAGAGGCAAGCAAAAGACTTTTTAGTGGAAGGAAAAAGAGGGGAAGTGAGAGAAAATCATAAAGTTTACTCTCATCACATTCCACTAAAGGAAGGAATAAAATTCACATGCATTTTGGTATGAAAACCTATCTTACAATACAGGAAAGTAGGGCAGAAGGGGATAAGGAGGGTGGGGGGGGGTGATGGAAGGGAGGGCAATGGAAGGAGGGAGCAATTTGAAGTCAACACTCATGGGGAAGGACAGGATCAAAAGAGAGAATAGAAGCAATGAGGGGCAGGATAGGATGGAGGGAAATATAGTTAGTCTTACACAACATGACTATTATGAAAGTCATTTGCAAAACTAAACATATATGGCCTATATTGAATTGCCTGCCTTCCCAAAGGGAATGGGTGGGGAGGGAGGGAGGAAGAGAAGTTGGAACTCAAAGTTTTAGGAACAACTGTCGAGTACTGTTCTTGCTACTAGGAAATAAGAAATATAGGTAATGGGAATAGAAAGTTATCTGGCCCTACAGGACAAAAGAGAAGATGGCGACAAGGGAAGGGAGGGATGATAGAAGAGAGGGCAGATTGGTGATAGGGGCAATTAGAATGCTCGGTGTTTTAGGGTGGGTTAGGGAACAAATGGGGAGAAAATTTGGAACCCAAAATTTTTTGAAAACGAATAAGTTAAATAAATAAATTTTAAAAAAAGCAAAAAAAAAGTTGCCTTGAAGAGGTCTCTAATTCTCACATAAAAACCAATATAAATGTAGCTATGGCTAAGATGTTTTCTTCTACCCACGTCTTGATAATTTCTGCAAAATAATTTGTCTACCCAATATACATGGCGATGTGTGACCTTGGTAACAGAGAGGAAAGGAAAAAGGATATTGATTGGAAGAGAGTATCTAAAATTAAGGGAGAAAGAACCGGGAAGATCTTTTTTTTTTTCAAAGTAGATTATTACTTATAATTTTGTTTTTAAGAGAAAACAATTCAGTAGAACAGAATAATAGAAAAAAAAATTAGACATAACATACAATGGTCTACCCCCATAGATCAACCTTTCCCCATCCCTGAAAAGGAGTAGGGGGATTCATCTTTTCTTATCTCTCCTATTTGACCAATATTGTTGTGTGTAATTTCACAGCATCTACTTTCCGTTGTTTTGCAGTGGTTTTCATATCCACCCACATTGCTGTTATCTTTGCATATATCATTTTCTTGGTTCTGCTTACTTTACTTTATATCAGCTGACGAGTCTTTCCATACTTTTCTGAATTTATGATATTCATCATTCCCCAGAGCACAGTAATATTTCATTACATGAATTTTCTGCAATTTGTTTTGCCATTCCTCAATAAGTGGACAACTTAATTTGATTTCAATTTTTTGCACTGGCATTTTGGCCACTTTGTATAACCAGGAGTTGGGTCCAAAAGTTTGAAGGATTCTATAGTTAATTATCCTGTCTAGCTAAGATATTAGGAAGTGGTCGCTGCAAGAAGCAAGAAGGGCAACAAAGAGAGGTGAAATAGATGGGGTCTATGTGGTATCTACTGATGGCCTGTCCTCTTTACATTGCAAGGATATGACTTGGGGAGAGGACTCCAAGTGAACCCCCTTACTGAGAACTGTAAGGGATACTTTGAGTCATTAAGATATAGTTGCAGGGTCATGGGCTCATAGATTCAGAACTAGAAAGAACCTCTGTGTCCAAGACTTTCCTCTCATAAAAGAGAAAAGTGAGGCATGAAGAGGATAAGCGACTTGTCCAGTGTCACACAACTGGACGGCTGAGGCATGATTTAAACCCAAGCCTTCCTGATTCCATGCCCAGCGTCCTGTCCGTTACACCATACTGCCTCTTGTGCTACTTGCTCATTATAAGATTTCCCAGACCTTGCTCTCCACCTTTGCAGAATTCATTTTCCATTTGATCACAAGATCTTAGAGTTTATTTCCTGAGGAGAAGAGGGAGCGCTCTTGGGTGTCTGCTGATTTCTTGGGCCAGCAAGAAGGGACACGAAGAGACAGAGCCAAGTTATAAAGGACCAAGACTGTATCTTCTCTCTCCTTAATGCTCACTACAGCTCTGAGCCACATACTGATGGTCCCAGGAGAAGCCCCCAGTGAGATGGGAGCCAAAGAAAGTGATTTGTTGGGCCCTCCCCATTCAAGATTGACTCCAGTCCATGTAAACACAGAGCTGGGTTTCTAGAATACATGCTGTAGTACTTATCAGAATATTAGATTTGAATAGAGTTCCATCATTTCCAAAGTACTTTCACATTCATCAGCTCAAGGATCCTTAGGGAGCTAAGTTGTCTATGTCCTCTGCCTCTTCAGATTGTCTTTTATATCATTATATCTCCTCCAGTAGAAGGTGTGCTCCTTGAGGAAAAGGTTATTCACTTTTTTCTTTAGCGCACAAGCATGAAACACAACGTGGCTTCAGTGACTAGAAAACTAGCCTCTCAAAACCAGGGATAACTGAGTTCAAGTCTCCCTCTGACACATGTTGACTTTGTCACTCAGGTCACGTCACTTAGCCTCTCCCTGCTTTCATCAGTTCTCAAGACTGTAAGTAGCAGAGAAGATGCTGACCTGCAGTAGGAGAGGGAATTTCCTCATTTTGGTGTTGCTTCTCTCAATGATGTCACGGTTTCAGTCCGTAATCAAATCCCCAGTGCCTCAAATATAGTAGACATTTAATTAATTCTTATTGGGTTGGATAGAGTTGGAAGTTCTTGAATTGAAATTAAATGTCATTGTCCTTTGAGATTTGATTGAGAGAAACAAAACAATGTCTCAAAGAAGTTTTTCAAGGCCAGTTTCTAGGTAAAGATATTTTGTCTCTTCTTCAAAAGTATACACGACTCCTTGACAGAAAGAATTATATTGGGAAACTGAGCTAGAAGACTCTAGAAAAAGAAGAATCTAGAAAATTCTTGGCTTTAGATCTATCACTTATGTTCTGGTGGATGTATTGTTTGAGACAAGGTCTAGTCAAAATCTAGTTTTACTGTGGAACAGCAGTAGTCCATATCTGAAAGTGACATGTTTAGACTGTGAATTTGTCCATTAGAGGCACATTCTGTGGAAATACATGGATCTCATAACTGGCACCATATATTTGCAAGTAGACAATAGGTATATTTGTTTCTTTTTTAAAAGAGAATTTGAGTAAATTCATCTCCAACTTGTAAATCCATTTTGCCCTAAGGCACAGAAGTTGGAAAGCGTTTTGTATGGAATTTATGGGTTGAAAAATATTTGATGCTTTCCTTTGAAGGGCACTATTAAATTCGAAAAAGAAGGATTTCTTTTTTGTTCTCAACCAGTACAACCCTTCCTCATTTATGTACAGAAGGAATTAGGTCAATTTATACCACACAATGGGTAAATGTAAGGTTGGCTGCCAAGGCTGCTCCTAGCAATTCATTATTCCTAAATGTTTGCCGATGAACAGTTCCATCTAGCCAATATGAGTGATTTTAACTTTCTGTACTTGTGTGTTGTTATTTATTTTTAGAGATACAACTTTCTATCATGCTACATTTTAAATGGCATGAGTTCTGAAGGTACAAAGGAAAGCACTATGAGAAGCTCCATAGTGTCTCAGCTTACTTAACATGCTTCCGAGAAAGCATTAATTCCACCCAAAAGCACTAAAAATGTAGTATCAGCAATGAGAAAACACAGGAGAGAAAAAAACAACCAACCAACCAAACTTTGTGGCCTCCCCCCACTAAGCCCTCACGTTTACTGGAGATTTCATGAAAATATGTCTTCAATTCCTTTTAATCTAATGTGAGTTAAAACTGAATCCATTTTGAAGATTAAAGGTGTAGATGGGGATGTGTCAGAACAAATAGGATTTGGGGAAAGGATGTTAGTTACTAGCCAACAAATGGTTGGTACTGATTTCCCTCTGGACTGAGAAAAACTTTAATGTGGAATTTTACAACAAAATTTGACTCCCTGGAGAATGTTACTTGGTTGGGTAATTATTTTTTCCTGCAGTATCTACAACTACTCAAAGAAAGCAATTTCCTGCGCCAGTCATGGGCAGATGTTGCCAAAATGTATGTCAGGCAGGCTAGTCAAGGTCCCAGTTTTTTTAAGGCTACTACCAAAAGGGTCTCTCTTTTGGGGGGAGGGTGAACCTCCTCAAAGACAGTGTTCCTTAGCTTGGTGTTTGAGCCAGAGGTACCCAAATCGAAGCTGCAATTTGCTTCCTGAAAGTGCTTCGGCTCTGCTGGAGCCCAGGGTCTGTGAAATTGTCTAAGGCTGCAGGGACGTTGGCCATGGTACTGAGCCGCACGAGAGCTCACGCTAGGAGACGTCGTGCTGCTAGCCTGACTGCGCATGCACGTGCCTGTTGCTGCCAGATTCTAGGACATTGGCCTCTCGAGTTCTATTGTGGGACACACGTTGCTAAGCGATAGCTCATTGAGTTCTAGGTTGCTAGGGGATGTCTGATTTGTTTGAGACAATCTGCCCTCAGAGGTCAGTTGCTATTCGTCCCTGCGCGGTCTGGTCGCGGCTTCCTTTCTGTGTCCAGATCGGGCCCAAAATCCCATTTTCTCTCTAGCTTCTACCTTCAGCTCTGGTCTCTGGTCTAAAACATGGTTTGGCCACATTGGTTCAGAGCCATAGGACCTTTGTTTCCCCAGTGATTCCGGCTCCATTTGGCAGTGTTCCTGATCACCTTCGCCAGTTATATCCTGTATTATGCTTCCAGAAAGACCTTCAGCAACATGAAAATTGCCATCTCCAGTTACAGTGGTACACTTCACCATTGCTCCAACAGCACTCACTTTTACCTGAATGAGCAGCAGGCCATCCTTCTTTGGGGCACGTTGGATACCGTTTTTGTTTTCTCTTATGCCTTGGGGCTTTACATCAAAGGTATAATTGGAGAGTTGATCAATCTACAGCTAGTTATGGCCTTTGGTATGTGCTCCTCTGCCCTAGTGTCCCTCTGCTTTGCTGCCCTAATCAAGTTACCCCAGTTTTTCACTAAATGGTTTTACTTCTTTCTGTGGGTGCTCAATGGCTTGCTTGAAACCACGGGTTGGCCCTGTGTGATGGCCATCATGGACTGCTGGTTTGGTACAAATTGCCTGGGCTTTGTATATGGACTCTGCAGTGCCTGTGCCTCCATGGCCAACATGTTGGCATCATATGTAGCCTCTTTGATTGTCAAAAATGGGTATGACTATACTTTCTTGGTAATGGCTTCCATGCAGTTTGCAGCAGGATTAATCATCATCTATACCCTTTGTATATTACCTCAAGGAATTGGTACCATTCTTACAGATCACACAAATGATTCTGAAGAAGATTTTGATAGGCTGCTAATGAACTACGAAGATAATGAGATTGGTGAAGTGGAAGAAATTGAGTACAATGACGTTGATGATGTGCATTGGGAAGAAGACAATGTATTACCACAGCCAACAGCTTTCTCTGAGGCTTCTAGCATCCTTGAAGTTTTACGATATTTTCTCTCCTATGATATCACAAAGTTGGTGAGTTATTCCTTTTCCTTCTGGTTGCTCTTTTCTGTAAACAACAGCTTTGGGTGGGGAAAAGCTCAGATTTGCCAACTTTCTGTGGCGTGTGATGTTGCCAGAATTGCAGATGGAACAATTCTGGGCTTCCTTTCAGATACAGTCCAGAAGAAATCTATGTTAGCTGTTTGTGTGCTTCTGGCCATTGTGTTCATCTGTGGATATTTCCATACTCCCCAAATCAAGGCTATCAATGCACTGCTACTTCTAGCAATTGCAGGGCTTTTCATTGGTGGACCCTCAAATGTAATGGGCTTTGTCATTGCCAATCACATACCGTACCACGAGCAGATGAAAGGGAACAGAGAAGTCTCAACTACAGTAACAGGCTTGTTGATACCATGGAGATGGCAAAGGAACAATATTTAGTATCTCTGGTCCAAGACAAAAGAGGATGGATGCCATTTTTCCATTTTTGGGTGGTCGTGATAGGTCTTATGCTTTTCTTGATTTCCCTACTGCTATTCAGGAAAGTGATAGATTATGTAGAAAACAGGATAATCCATACACTTAGAGAATGATCGATTCCCCTCAGAGTGAGGTTTCGCAGAAGATCAGGGAACAAGAAAATTAATTCTTTTGTAATTGAATGGGACTGGGGGTGGGATGGAAAGTTAGGGTTTTTAGACAGATGCAAGGGTACAATGGGAATCAACACCAGCAAGATCAGGTACTTTAGAAGCAGACAGATGAGCAACCAAGATAGAACATTGGAACTTTATCTGCTATGGGACTGTTCTGAATGTTATCATGCCTTTTATTGTCATCTGCATTATTTTTCTTGAATTTGTGGACCACCTGTTACTTTGATTTCTAATTTCATCTCTTCCACTAAGACTTCATGGCATGACTAAAGAAGAAAATCAATGACGTGTATGAGTTGTCTGGTAATAATAACAATAAAACAAAAAATAACACAAACTTCATTACTGTTTGACATTACTGCTTGTTTTTGTTTCTGGTGTCAGTGTGAATTAAAGAAATAAAATATTTGTCCATATAAGGTACATCAGCTAGGTTGTCATTTCCCTTGAATTCTATCTTCTCCAAAAATGATGCTATCCTGTCAATTCTTGGGGGAAAATCATATTTTATGCTTAAAAATGGAATTGCTTGTCCATTTGTCCTTCCTTCTTACCTAACACCAATCTTCATTCACCACCTCTGACTCCTGGAAGTACTTATTAGCCATCCTTTTCATAGGACAAACATGGTAGATCAATTACTTTGATGATGGTGACTAAAGTAGGAAGTGACCAAAATGTGGTATACATGGACTTGAATGGTGAATGGGAATGCGTTAGTATCCTTGGCCCTCCTTTGAGTGGTTTGATCTCTGTTCTAAGTCAGTTTCCTAGGCAGTTTCTTTCAAGAACTAGAATTGGAGGGAGGGAATGAAGTGACTTTGTCCCGGAGAGAAGGATAGGTTGCAGTTGAAAATTATATTAGCAGTGGGGTCAGACCTGGGAAGTCACTATTTTGTAGAAAAATACAGACTAGTTTTGAAGGCTTTACATTCTCAATGCCAGACATCATCCTTAAGGTTGCTGTGTATTTATGGATGTATTTCAAATTGTGGAAACTAACTTGAATGTGTGAGTTGTGAAGATTAGGGTGTCATTAGGTTTCTTAAAGTTCCTTCATATTGCCTAGTGAGGGGTCACAAATCCTGATATTTTCGTCTCTTTTATATTTGCCTCACTTGCTAGCAGCCAGCAATGGTCTCATTTCTCTGACAATATTTTTGTCTAATATTGTGCTTGTTTTCAGCTAAGTTTAGATAAACTACACGAAGTGGGCTTAAGTTTCGGTAGGTTACCCTCAGCTTGCCTCTTTCTTAACAGATTTCTTTGGAATAATTGGCACTACCACATTTTCGTCGTGAAGTTATCAAGTTCTTATGAAGTCACTACCAAGCAGATCTGAGGAAGTTCAGATCTACGGTTTCCTCTGTGCTAAACATGTCATTGACAGAAGTTTTATATTTTGATTTGGAATGGTTCCATTGTTAGTTTGGCTCTTACAATCTGGAGGAGGAGGATAACAGCAAAAAAAAATCTCCCAAATTAATTTTTTTTTCTATTGATTTTTCTCACTTAAGGAAAAAAGATTCTTTAGGAGTAAGACCAACTCAAAAATGCCTCCATCTTTTTCTGTACAGACAGTTCTCTGATGCCTACTAAGCTGAAACATACAGAACTCTTTGCCTTGCCTTTTATTTTTATAAATTGAAAGTAATACTGCCTTCTTCAAAGGATCAGGTATGGGAGCCTTCTGACAGTGTTAAAAAATCAGGTCACATCAATGCACTTATTGATGACTAGAAAAAATGACTATGATGGTTATATCTCTCTATATAAACTCTTTACAAAAAATGCATTCAGATAAAAAGTCATTTAGGAAAAAAAATATAACTGGAGAATTTTTACAATTCAGGTTCTGGAGCAGTAGGACCATAGATTTCGACCAGGGAAAGGACTTTAGAGACCACTGAGTTCAATCCCCTCCATTTGCAGATAAGGGAGCTGAAGCCCCAAATAATTAGCAGTGACTTTCCCAGGGTCACTTAGGTAATTAGTTTGCATAGTGGGATTGAAGCCTAGGTCTTCAGTGGCTTCAAGTCCAATATTGGCTCTATGATACAAAGTTTCCTCTTATTTTCTCCTCACTTCTGCCTTTATCTCAAACCATGTGCTTGTTCTGAAACTGGTCACCCCTGAATCCCCTCAACTGTGGTTATGCCAGAAATAGTGACTCCCCCCCCCACTCTGGTTATTAGGAGGAGCGACAATCCCTGATTTTTTTTCTACCTCTAGTTCCCTCCAACCTCCCACTCTTAGTCTCTCCCCTAATTATTAGTGGAGGGAGAAAGGCCAGGTAAATCAGAGTAAGACCACAAGGAGGAGAGTTCACAGTATTCATAGTAATCAAGACCCAGGCCTGCCTCCAGTTTCTAGCTTAGAACTGATTCCCTGGGTAGTGAGAGGAGGTGGGAGGAGGGGCAAAGCTATTTGTCCCCAACGGCCTCTTATCTAGAGGTGAGAAAGGAGCCCAAGTTATTAAAATGGCTGAAAACAAAGAGCAAATGTTTTCCTATCAGGCATTCTTCCTTGTATAAATACACTCTCAGCTTCACTGCGTTGCAGGGAAATCTCAAAGCAGAACAGCAGAACAGGACTGCATTGGTAAAGCATATATCTGGTGAAGGATATCTGTGCATCACTGTGCCCATCCACGGTGCTGTATCAGAAGCTTTTGGATGTCTTATTGATACAATGTTGACCTGCTCACATGTGACTTCAAATACTTTCCAGCTGTGTTCAGCTGAGTTCAAATCTCAAGTTCATCCACTTCCTCCCTGTGTGAACCTGGGCGAATCACTTAATCTGTCTTAGCCTCAACTCTCCATCGGTAAAATGCATATAATGGGGATTGTTGTGAGGACAATATGAAACAAAATAAGGGAAATACATTGCAAATTTTCAAGTGCTTTATACATGGTAGCTATGAGTTTTCCCAGAATGATCTTCTCAGGGTTAGGCAGGAATTCCCTTGGCTTCGATGAAGGTATTGCTCAGGACCCTTCTGAGCTCATACTAAATAAGCTGTTGGGGCAGCTAGATGGTGCAGTGGATAAAGCACCAGTGCAGGAGTCAGAAGGACCTGAGTTCAAATCTCACCTCACGCACTTGACACTCACTAGCTGTGTGACCTTAGGCAAGTGGCTTAACCCCAATTGCCTCATCCTGGGTCATCTCCAGTCATCCCGATATGTATCTGGTCACTGGATTCAGATGGCTCTGGAGAAGTGAGGCTGGTGACCTGCACAGCCCTCCCTCACTCAAAAACAGAGTCAAGTGCAAGTCATGTCATCATTTCTTTGAAGAAGGACAAACACACAAATAAGCTCTTACTGAATGCTTGGTGATTGGTTTATTCACAGACAGATGTTCCTCCCCTTTTGCTGCCAGTTCTTGACCTTGATTTGGGATGTTCTGAACACTCCTGTGTGTTTTTCATCCTGCCTCTCATCTCCTCACCTCCTCTTCCTGACAGTAGGTTTTGAATCCCTCCAACAGCTAACCTACAGGGGACTCTCCTTCTAGGTTGACCCCTAGTGGCTGCCTACACCTCTTCCCCATCTGTATGACAGGTTGATGGTTTGCAGGGGGAATGTTGTTGCCTAAGTGTCACAGCCAGGCTGTCTCATTGGACTCAATCTGTCTATCTGTGTTCATCTTTCATTTTCAAAGAAGACCGTGACTTCGGAGAAATGATGACATGACTTGCACTTGATTTTGTTTTGAGTGAGGGAGGGCTGTGTAGGTCACCAGCCTCACTTTCTCGAGAGCACAGGACAGCATACAACAGTCTGAGTCGCACTGGATTTCAGCAGGGGGCAGCCAAGAGTTTGAAGTTTGAAGCAAGGCTGGCAGCCGTTAAAATGCAAAACTTAATTGGCAAGCAGGCCTACACCTCGCTGGGGAATTTTTACCAATAATGACATGAAGCCTGCAGAGTGAAAGGACCTAATTCTAGTTGGAGAGTCTTTCATATAATTAGGGCAAAGGAACATGTTTGAGTTACCAAGAAAGCTCTAGTTAAATGGTCGTTTTCCATTTCAGAGTCTCTAAGAACTGATTTCAGAGGGCATTGACTGGAAAGCAGAATGGCAAACTCCATGGTGTGAGACTTTTGTACAGAAATCATTTTAAGGAGTGCCTTTTCACTTCAAACAAAGAAATTTCAATATGTAAGATCTGAAGATGAGTAAACAAGGACTATGTCTTTGCCTTAATCCCAGGTGGCTAGAGCAAGACATGCCACCAGATAGTTCCTCAACACAGGAAGTTTGGGAGCAAGTTGTTGTTCAGTTATTTAAGTCATGTATGACACTTCATGACCACGTTTGGAATTTTCTTGGCGAACATACTGGAATGGTTGGCTATTTCCTTCTCCAACTTATTTTACAGATGGGGAAATTGAGGCAAACCACGTGAAGCAACTTACCCAGGGTAGTATAGCTAGTAAGTGCCTGAGGCCAGATTTCAATTCCGGAAGTTGAGTCTTTCCTGACTCCAAGCCCAGTGCTCTGTGCACTATGGCACCACCTAGCTGCCCTTTCGGGGCCAATATTGAGTTGCAAAGAGCCCAGGTGTAACACAGACCATACCTTATCTGTTGGTACTCAAATATTGACAGAATTGGTGAGCATAAGGGTGTCAAAGTCAATCACATAGGTTGAGTTCATTTTTTTTCAAGGAACAGGGACAAGGAGTAATAAGAATAATGAAATAGCACTGGAATGTTTACAGTACCCCAAAGAAATGGATAATCCCTTGCATTTATGTCTATTCCCCAAAATTCAGTTTATAAGATGCCTGAAATATGACTGTCCCCATTTAATCATTCCTTTTCTTCTTGCTCATCTCTCTGCCTACAGTTGCTTCAATTTCATACTTTTGGAAGTAAAAAAAAAGCAATTGGACTGATTTTGCGAGAAGAAAAAAACATGTAGCTACAGTATATGCACACATACGTACATGTCTTCCTATATATACATATGTACATACGTATGTATTAGTGGAAATATCCACTGATTACCTCATCCTGGACGGTCTGGGAAATTGGAGGTTTCCTTCAGTTAACCAGTTGTTTCAGTGAAGAGGAACTTTGCGAAAGAATTCTAAGGATATCTTGGTCTGCATTGTGACTTTCAGAATGCCGTCCTAGCAAGGACGATGGAAGGATTCACGGCAGAGAGCAACACATTTGTAAAGTGAATTCCCTGTCACCCCATGACCCTATGGCAGACTGAGGGCAAAGGGCTGCCTAATTCTTTTGATGAATGGATCCCTTTAGCCTTCTGCTGAGCATGCCAGCTCTCCAAAGGGAGGTGGGTGGATAAGGCTAAGATTCCACTAAACCAGCTCTAAATCTTTGATACTAAGCTCCTTTTCCTGACTCATTCCAGCTGTATGATCACTTAATAAACTTACAGGAGAGATCCTTGATTTTGAAGTTGGAGGACCTACACTCAAATCCTACTCACTTACTACACTCGTAACCTTGGGCAAGTCACTGCATGACTCTGTACCTCAGTTCCCTTATCTGTAAAATAAAGTGGTTGAGCTGGGTGACCTTATATGGGCACTTCCTATTCTGAATATGGGCCTCTATGACCTTATCATGTGTTTTTAAATCACTGAAGTCAATTATCTGTTATTTCATCAACATTCCAAGAAGCATGTATATAAATGTGTGTACATATGCATATATACGTATGTATATGTGTATACATATATACATATATATGTGTGTGTGTGTGTGTACACACATATATGTTAAGAGAATTTCTTGTAGCTCAGACAGGTTAAATAACTTGTCCAAGGTCATAGCTAAGAAACCTCAGAGTGAGAACTGGAACCCAACTCTTGCAGAGTTAAAGTCCAGAATGTCAAGACCCACACCAGGCTGCCTCCTGCTAGTCATCTGTGTAACAAAGAATGCATGGGGATTTTGAGCACAGGGTGTCCACTAAAAAACAGCATGGTGCCATACATTTCTTTGACATTTATCACTGGAAAAGTATGACCATATAAGGAGAGTTTTCAAGGCCACAGTACATATCCAAATGTTGTTGTTGTTGTTCAGGCATGTATGACTGACTCTTCATGAGCCCGTGAACCATAATGGCCAGCAGATTTCCTGAAGAAATATACATGAGTGGTTTTGTCATTTCCTTCATCAGTGAATTAAGGTGAACAGGGCTAAGAGACTTACACAGGGTCAGATAGCTAGTAAGTGTCTGAGGGAGGATCTGAACTCAGGTCTCCCTGACTCCACACCCAGGACTCTACCCATTGAGTCACATGGCTACCTTCTAGATACACCAGAAACAGAGTTCTTTTTGACTCCTGACAGATATGTATGACCAAGGCAAAAGAATGGACCAAGAGAGTGGAGAACACAACTTGCTTGTGTCTTTTCCTTACACCTTGCAGACTTATCTTTGTGTCTCTCTACATTCATGTTCCTGAAATAATTGAGCCCAATAACCCCACAGTCAACAAATTTGCAAATTCTAATGAATAATAGACAATATGGGTGAAGGAAGGAGATTAAAAATCATGGTGTGGTTTACAACATGACTTGAAACATGGAAGAAGTAGCCATATCTAGCCCTTTTGCACAAAATGATATTAGTGAACTGAAAAATTGAATCTTTGCTGTGACTTCCTGCAAGTGCTTTTTGAAATATGATTTGATCACTCCTGTATTGCAGAAAGCTCGTTAAAGTTCTTGATTTTGTGATTGTACAGAAAACCCCATGACTGCTATGATGCTTACTTTGTAGTACATTGTGAGCTAGGGTACAGCTAGCTGCAAAAAGTAGTTTCTTAAGGAGGTGAAAGAAAAAAAGAAATGAGACAGAGAGGTTAGGTTTCAGTAATGTAAAGAGCCAATATTGGTATGAAAAGAGAGGGAAAACTCCATCAAACTTTAAGCAGATCTTTCTGGGGGACCTTCAAATGAATGGTGTACCGGAAAATGAATCTCCTTTCAAAAGTATAAGCTCTTCAGACATTATTCCTTCTTACAGTTTTCTCAACTGTTTTACTTGTCACTGGCTAATCACCCAGGCTAAAGACGTGATGAGGAAAGGATTTGGTCAAGTCCCTTCTCTGGTCACTGGAGGAAGTTGCCTTTCTTCTATAGGAAGGAGAGCTGTCCCAACACTGAGGATTTTATGGTACTCCTTGACATATAGGATAAGACCTAGGAGGCATCTTGGTGGTGAGGAAGGAAGGAAGAAAGGAGGGAGAGAAAAGGAAGGACAAGGGAAGGAACAAAAGAAGAGAAGGAGGGAGTAAAAGAAGGAAAGAAGGAAGGCAGGCAGGAAGGAAGGAAGTATAGAGGGAGGGAGGGAGGGAGGGTAGGAAAGAGGACGGAAACAGACATTTGTTAAGCACCTGCTAGGTAACAGGCCCTCATTCAAGGCTCACAAAAGCCATGGGAGGTAAGCCTTATTATTGTCCCTGTTTTACAAATCCGAGGAAGGCAGATTTTAATTGACTTGCCCAGGATCACACAGTTAGTAAGTGTCTAGTATGGCCCACTTTGAATTCAAGTCTTCAAGGAACCAGATCCTGCACTTTACCACCTAAATGCCTCAAGAATGAATAATTGCTCTGATGTCCAAGGACCTGAGTTCCAAGCCTGAATATTATTTCCTGGTTTTGTGACCTGGGACAATTCACTTTACCTTTCCAATTCTTGGTTTCCTAATATGCAAAATGAAGAAGTTGTACTCTATGATCCCTAAGATTCCTTTCACTTCTAAAATCATATCTGAATCAAATGGGGAAAGATACTGTCTGGGCTAAGCAACGACAACATATATTGTGGGAGGATGGGGCCAGAAGAAAGACAGATGAGAGAAGAGGTGCCTTTCAGTTCCCATGGGCTCTTTCTGCTCTTCTCCTCTTTGCCCACTGCTATCCTCAAACCACTCTCCATGTATCAGAGGGGAGCACGTAACACCTTTCACCACGAGGTTATTTAAGAATTCTTCCCACACCCTCCTTTTGTTTCATTCTGCACAAATCAGCCATGAGCAATTTCTCATTTATCTTTTCTAAATTCATATCAAGATCATAGTGGACATAGGGAACAGGAATCTGAAAGTGTCATGTTTGTTTTCAAATAAAGACTGGCATTTTAATCCAAATAATGAGTCTCTGAATATATTTGAAAAACTGGGAATAAATCATTGAAAACATTTTTGACTCCTACATGGTGTTTACACAAGTCTAATATATCTGATTAGACATGAATTCATATTGGCTCTTCTGATACAACTTGAAATCTTCACCAGCAGCAAGACTACAAACTCTGTGACTTGGACCCCATGACAGAATTGCTTGCCCACAACCAGGGGTGATGCCAGGTCATTTCTGCATAGCAACTTGGAGTGGCAATTCAGCCTACTACGTCTCATGCCAGCACGGTCGAGGGAGGAAAGGACATGGTTGGTCATCACCATAACAAAAAGTGGATCAGGGTGGCAGTTGTTTGAGGCTGTCTTCTTGTGACTTATGATGGGTTCTACAACTTCCCACTCATGCATTCATCCTTGCAACACCCTCCATCTGCTCCACAGGTGACACTGCTCTTTCCAAGATTACCATCGATCTTTTAATTGTTAAATCCAGTGGCCATTTCTCAGTCTTTATCCTTCTTCACTTCTCTGCAGTATTTGATCCTATGGCTATGGTATACAGATAATATCTCTTCCTTGGGTTTTTGTGATGCTGCCCTCTCCCAGTTATCCTCCTAGCCATCTGTCTGCTCTTCTTCAGTCTCCTATGTTGGATCATCTCCTATAGCTTGCCCTACCTCTTGCCCCTCTCCTCTGCACAAGCATATCTCCAGGCTCTGTCCCAGGCCCTCTTCAGTTCCTTCTTTATACTCTCTCTGAGATTTCCTAACATGCCAATTATAATCTCTGTTGCAGGTGACTGGCAGATCTACATATTCAGACCTAGTCTCTCCTGAGTTCCACTCCCACATCTCTGACTCTTAGCTCTAGACTTCCACCAGACAATTGAAGCTTGACATACCCAAAACAGGGCTGATTGTCTCTTTCCCCAAACTCCCCAAGGATACATTCATCTTTCTAGTCTCCCAGGCATGCAACCTTGGCATTTTCCTTATCTTTTCTCTCTCACTACCCATGCTGCTCCTACCAATTAACATAAAATATTTATGGCAACACTTTTCAGTTACAAATAACTGGAAACAAAACAAGTTCCCACTGTTTGGGGAGTGGCTAAACCAATTGTGGTACTTGTATATAATAAAACATTATTGTGTCCTGAGAAATGATGGTTATGATGAATTGGGAGAAGCAAGGGAAGACATGGAAACTGACGCAAAGTAAGCAGAAACAAGAAAACAATATATACACAATGACTCCAACAGTGTAAGTGGGAGAAAAAAAACCAATGATAAAATAAATAGCAACTAAGTGCTATAAAATTATTATGACCAAGTCTGACCTCTAAGAAAATACGTGAGAAGACAGACACCTCCCACTTCTGTGGAGAAATAGAAGATAGTCCGTGAAGTGCTCCATGTGGTGTCAGACTTTTCCCAATGTATTGAGTAGTGTTGCTGAACCAAACTTTTAGTCCTTGTTGCTTCTTCCTTTTACTCTGTTGTAAAGGGATGGAATGGGAGAAGTGGGTATTGTAAAATGTAAGTAATAAAAAAAAGATATCAATTTTTAAAAGTATCCTAAGATGAGCAAACACAAATGCCTTTTAAAACACACACACACACACACACACACACACTCACACATACATATGTACATAGGTGCATACCAATATACATATATTTGTACACATATACATGTGGGTAGAGAAAGAAAAAAGAGAGATTAGGTTAAAACATGAAAAACAATTGGCTATATCATGATGGATGCATAAGGAGAACATCATCCTACCTAAGTAGCAGACAGGAGATATTGGACAGAGCACTGGGCCTACAGTCAGGAAGACCTGAGTTCAAATCTGGTCTTAGAGGCATACTAGCTATGTGGCCATAGGAAAGTCACTTAAGTCCTGGTTGCCTCAGTTTCCTATCTCCCAGAGTTGTTGCAACAATCTCATGAGATATCTGTAAAATTCTCAGTGTAGTGGCTTGTGGATAGTAAGTACTACATAAATGTAACCTATTATTAGAACCAGTACCAAGTGGATGGCTGTGCCCTCAACATAGACAGGGAAATTGGGGAGAAGTGTTAACATGGGGGAAAGACAGTGAGCCCTATTTGGGTATGTCTAGTTTGCTATGCCTGTGAGATGGCCGAGCGGAGGTGGAGAGCTAGCAGGTGATTACCTATTATTAGAACTAGCAGCCAATTGTGTCTGCACAAGTATGCATGAGTAGATATTATTTTCTGAATTTTCAGAAAAATTCCTTTTGTATAGAACAAAACAATCCTTCCCTTTGTAGTCAAACATGGATACTGTGAATTCTGGAAAGGCTCTAATTTTATTTCTAAGTAAACAACACCAAGATTATGGGGCAGCAAAAAGAAGCCTTTCTTGTTCTTGTCCTTAAAGAGGTGCCGAAGCAGGTACCCGTATACTGAGGAAATATGAACAATGTAAGAATATTACTGAGATGAGGTTCAGAGTTGCCTTCTGCAGAGTATTATCAAACAAGTTTTGTACTACGTGGGAAGTTTGGGCTACCTGAACAGTAAGAGAGAAAATCCAGTCCCATAGGAATGCTCCATAAAGGAAGTGTTGAGATTTTGAGCCTAACTCTGAGCTGGAAAAAGATTCCAAAACCACCCACTGCAGTTTCCTAACATCAGACACTGCTCTGTGGTGGTGCCTGCAAGACAGTGAGTCATATTGTCCCATTTTGCTCCTTGGATGTACCTAAAGCATGTGGGGAAGCTGCATTAACTCTTTATAGCTCTCATAGCACTCATAATTCTTGTCCTGAAAGTGCTAGAATCTGGTCTAGATCAAGGCCCCAGATTCAGTAGAAAGAATCCTAAAAGATGTCTAACGAGATGATTTTATCTCCTTCCAAATGCATACCAGAATTACCTCTCTTTTGAATACTGACTAGAAAAAAAAAACAACTTTGTGGCCACTGATTTTAGGTATCATATGTTTCATTTCACCTCAGAGTGAGATCTTCCCAAGTGATGTTACCACATAAATATTTTGATATATTGTTAAATAATTGGGAAAATTTTCATTAAAATATAGTAGCCAAAATATCCTATAATAAAAGGCTTGGAAATGACCTCAGGCTGTCACCTCAAACATATCCCAGTCTTTGGAAATGATCCCTTTGGAATTATACAGGAAAGATGAGAATACATCTTATTTTGAAAAAGATTTCAGGGATAAAAAGTATATAAGCATTTCAAAGGCTTTCATTCACTCACTCATTCTCAAGACAGTTGGATAAGTGAATAAACGAAAGAATAAAACATCTTGTATTACATGCTTCTGATATGCCAAGTATTGTGGTATGATCTGGTGAGATAAATTATTTTTAAAATGAGATAGCCCTTGATCTTTTTTTGAATTCAGTTTTTCTTTTCAATTTCAGATTTTCTCCTCTGACTCATTAGTAAGGCAAGAAATACAAAACCCCTTAGAAATATGAAGTCAAGCACAACAAATTTATGCATTAGTCATGGTAGGAAAAAATTTAAAGAGGGAGAAACAATTCTTCAGTACGCACTCTGAGTCCATTAGTTTCCTATCTGAAGATGACTAACATCAGGCCTTTGAAATGGTTGCGGATCATTGTAGTAAGCAGAGTAGCTAAGTTTTTCACAGCTGATTATCTTTACAACATTACTGTTACTTTGTAACTTGTTCTGATGGTTTTACTTCTTTCATTTTGCATCAGTTTATATAAGTCTGCCTAAGCTTTTCTGAAAACATCCTCTTCATCATTTCTTACAGCACAACAGTATTTCATCACATTCATACTCCATAACTTGTACATTCCCCAGCTGATTGGCATACCATCCATTTCTAATACTTTGCGACCGAAAAAGAAGTGCTATGAATATTTTTGTACATGTAGGTCCTTCTCCTCTTTCTTTCCTCTATTTGTGGGATAGCCTTAGTAGCAGTAGTACTATAATCAAAGGATGTACACAGTTGAATATCCTTTTGGTCATGGTTCCAAATTACTTTCTAGAATTGGTGAACTATTTCACAGCTTTGCAAAAAGTTCGTTAGTGCACCTATTTTACCATACACCTTTCAGTATTTGTCATTTTCCTTTTCTGTCATCTTAGTCAATCTGATGTGTAAAAATTTTTAATTTGCATTTCTGTAACTGTTAATGATTTAGAGCATTTTTTCTTTGATGTCTTCCTCTGAAAACTGCCTGTCATATCTGTTGACCATTTATCACTTGAAGAATGGCTCTTATTCTTACACATTTGGCTCAGTTACCTATATATTTGAGAAATAAGAACTTTTAGAGGAAGTTGCCACAAAGAATTTTTTCCCAATTTCATGCTTTTCTTCCAATTTTAACTGTACTATGTCTGTACAAAATCTTTTCTGAAACTTACGTAATCAAAACTCCATATTTTTACCACGTATGAACCATTCTGTTTCTTTTTTGGTCATGAATTCTTCCCTTGTCAATAGTATCATAGGTGGTTTTTTTCAATACTCCATTATTTTGCTTATTGTATCACCCTTTATGTTGAAATCATGTACCCATTTTGAGCTTATCTTGGTATGTGGTGTGAGATATTGATCTGTGCTCAGTTTCTGCCAGACCCCTTTCCAGTTTTCTTAGCATGTTTGATCAAACAGTGAGTTCTTGGCCCAGTAGCTGGGATCTTTGGGTTTATCAAACATCAGTGCTCATTTGCTTCTGGATATTGTGTACCAGATCTATTCCACTATCAACCACTCTGTTTCTTATTCAGTGCTAAAATGTTTTGATGATTATAGCTTTCTAATGCAGTTTGAGATCTGGTACTGCTAGGTATTTCCTCCTTCACTCTCCCTTTTTCATTGATTTCATTAATATTCTTGACCTTTTGTTTATCTGGATGAATCTTGTTATTATTGTTTTTGAACTCTTTCAAGTGATTAGTTTGATTGTTGTCACTCAATAAATAAATGAATTTAAGGATTATTTTCTTTCTGTTGGCTTGATGTACCCATGGATAAGTAATATTTCCCATTTATTTATATATATTTTTGTTTATGTGAAGTGTTTTTTAATTGTATTCATATAGTTTTTCTACGACCTGGCAGGTACACTTCCAAGCATTTTATCCTATCTGCTGTTGTTTTAAATGTAATTTCTCTTTTTTTTCTTTTCTTGCTTGGTTTTGTTGGTAATACAGAGAAAATGCTGGTGATTTGTGTGGGTTTGTTTTAAATCCTCCAAATGTGCTAAAGTTGTTCTCTGTTTTGACCAGTTGTTTTTTAGTTGACTCGCTAGGGTTCCCTAAGTGAACCATCATTATGTCATGTGCAAAAAAGTGATATTCTATTGTCTGTGTTTATTCCTTCAATGCAGAACCTTATATTCTTTTTTTTATTTTTTTATTTTTATTATTTTTTAATGTTTAACAATCACTGCCATACAATTGAGATTTTATCCCACCCACACCTACCCCCCACTACCCTGCTCCCTCCCCACAACTGCATACAATTCTGTATAGGTTCTACATATACTTTCCTATTGAGTATATTTTCACTATAGTCATGCTATGTAGTCAGACTAAAATAAATGAAAAATCATATAACAAATCAAAACATGATACACAAATACATACACATACACAAACATGATCTGCTACATTTTGTGAGTGACTTCCATATTTCTTTCTCTGAGTGTGGAAGGCATTTTGCCTTGAGAACCACCTTTGGGATTTTTTTTTTTTATAAGAAGTTCTTGCATTATTACAAAATTCCAAGTCTACCAGAAAAAAACTCTCGCACACTGTGGTCGTTGCTGTGCACAAAGTTCTCCTGGTTCTGCTCCTTTCACTCAGCATCAGGTCATATAAGTCCTTCCAGGCCTCTCTGAAGTCTTCTTGTTCATCATTTCTTATGACACAATAGTACTCCATTACATTCATATACCATAATTTATTCAGCCATTCCCCAATTGATGGACATCCCCTTGACTTCCAGTTTTTGGCAACTACATAGAGTGCTGCTATAAATATTTTTGTACATGTGGGACCCTTTCCCATTTTTATGATCTCTTGGGGATAGAGTCCTAGTAGCGATATTGCTGGGTCAAAGGGTATGCACATTTTTGTAGCCCTTTGGGCATAGTTCCAAATTGCTCTCCAGAATGGTTGGATGCGCTCACAGCTCCACCAACAATGAATTAGTGTTCCAACTCTCCCACATCCTCTCCAGCATTTATCATTTTCTTGTTCTGTCATGTTTGCCAATCTTATAGGTGTGATGTGGTACCTCAGAGTTGTTTTGATTTGCATCTCTCTAATCAATAGTGATTTAGAGCATTTTTTCATATGATTATAGATATCTTTAATTTCTTCCTCTGAAAATTGCCTGTTCATATCCTTTGACCATTTATCAATTGGGGAATGACTTGTATGATTATACATTTGAGTCAGTTCTCTGTATATTCTAGAAATGAGGCCTTTATCCCCGAGTTTAGCTGTAAAAATTCTTTCCCAATTTACTACATCCCTCCGGATTTTGGTTGCATTGGGTTTGGTTGTGCAAAAACTTCTCAGTTTAATGTAATCAAAGTTATCTATTTTGCATTTCATAATGCTTTCTATCTCTCCTTTAGTAAACAATTCTTCCCTTCTCCATAGATCTGATAAATACACTATTCCTTGCTTCTCCAGTTTATTCATGGTATCAATCTTTATACCTAAATCATGTAGCCATTTGGACTTTATTCTTGTGTATGGTGTCAGGTATGGGTCTATGCCTAATTTCCGCCACACTGTTATCCAGTTTTCCCAGCAAATTTTGTCAAACAATGAGTTCTTATCCCAGAAGCTGGGGTCCTTGGGTTTATCAAACAGAAGGTTGCTATATTCCTTGCCTACTGCATCTTGAGTGCCAAGTCTATTCCACTTGTCTACCTCTCTGTTTCTTAGCCAATACCAAGTGGTTTTGATAATTGCTGCTTTATAGTACTGTTTGGGGTCTGGTAGAACTAGGCCACTTTCCCAAGCATTTCTTTTCATTAGTCCCTTTGATATTCTGGACCTTTTGTTTTTCGAAATGAATTTTGATATTATTTTATCCAGCTCTAGAAGATAATTGTCAGATAGTTTAATTGGTATGGCACTAAATAAGTATATTAATTCAGTTAGAATTGTCATTTTTATTATATTAGCATGGCCTACCCATGAGCAACTAATGCTTTTCCACTTACTTAAATCTGACTTTATTTGTGCAAAAAGTGTCTTGTAATTGTGTTCATATAATCCCTGGGTTTGTTTTGGCAGGTAGACTCCTAAGTATTTTATACTGTCTACCCTAGCTTCAAATGGGATTTCTCTTTCTATCTCTTGCTGTTGGACTTTGTTGCTAATATATAGGAACGCAGAAGATTTGTGTGGGTTTATTTTGTAACCTGCAACTTTGCCAAAGTTGTTTATTAATTCAAGTAATTTTTTACTTGAATCTCTGGGATTCTCTAGGTAAATCATCATATCATCTGCAAAGAGTGATAACTCAGTTTCTTCTTTGGCTATTCTTATTCCTTGAATATCTTTATCTTGTCTAATTGCTACAGCTACCATTTCTAGTACCATATTGAATAATAGTGGTGATAATGGACAACCTTGTTTCACCCCTGATCTTATTGGGAATGTATCTAGCTTATCCCCACTGCATATAATGCTTGCTGAAGGTTTTAGATAGATACTGCTTATTATTTTATGGAAAGTTCCCTTTATTCCTACGTTCTCCAGTGTTTTTAGTAGGAATGGGTGTTGTATTTTGTCAAAAGCTTTTTCTGCATCTATTGAGATAATCATGTGGTTTTTGTTAGCTTTGTTGTTGATGTGATCGATAATGCTAATAGTTTTCCTAATATTGAACCAGCCCTGTAATCCTGGTATGAATCCTACCTGATCATAATGTATTAATCTCGTGATAAGATGCTGTATTCGTTTTGCTAGAATCTTATTTAAAATTTTTGCATCTATATTCATTAGGGAAATTGGTCTATAATTTTCTTTCTCTGTTTTGTCTCTTCCTGGTTTGGGTATCAAAACCATATTTGTGTCATAGAAAGAATTTGGGAGGACTCCTTCTTCCCCAATTTTCAAAAATAGTCTATATAGTATTGGAATTAACTGTTCTTTAAATGTTTGATAGAATTCACTTGTGAATCCATCTGGCCCTGGAGATTTTTTCCTAGGGAGTTCATTGATGGCTTGTTCAATTTCTTTTTCTGAGATGGGGTTGTTTAAGTATTCTACTTCCTCTTCTGTTAATCTGGGCAATTTGTATTTTTTAAAATATTCATCCATCTCGTTTAGATTATCGAATTTGTGGGCATAAAGTTGGGCAAAGTAGTTTCCAATTATTGTTTTAATTTCCTCCTCATTGAAGGTGAGTTCACCCCTTTCATTTTTAATATTAGTAATTTCATTTTCTTCTTTCTTTTGTTTAATCAGATTCACCAAAGGTTTATCAATTTTGTTAGTTTTTTCATAAAACCAACTATTGGTTTCATTTATTAATTCAATAGTTTTCTTAATTTCAATTTTATTAATCTCTCCTTTGGTTTTCAGTATTTCTAATTTGTTATTTACTTGGGGATTTTCAATTTGTTCTTTTTCTAGCTTTTTCAACTGCAAGCCTAAGTCATTGATCTCCTCTTTCTCTATTTTATTTGTGTAAGCATTCAAAGATATAAAACTTCCCCTAATAACTGCTTTTGCAGTATCCCATAAGTTTTGGTATGTTGTCTCACTATTGTCATTCTCTTGAACGAAATTGTTGATTGTTTCTATGATTTCTTCTTTAACCCAATCCTTCTTTAGAATTAGATTATTTAGTTTCCAATTGATTTTCGGTTTCTCTTTCCATGGCCTTTTATTACATGTAGTTTTTAATGCATTATGATCTGAAAAGGATGCATTGATTATCTCTACCTTTCTGCACTGGATTGTCAGATTTTTATGTTGTAGTACATGGTCAATTTTTGTAAATGTTCCATGTACCGCTGAGAAAAAGGTATATTCCTTTCTATTCCCATTTAATTTTCTCCAAAGATCTATCATATCTTCCTTATCCAGAGTTTTATTTACCTCCTTAACCTCTTTTTTGTTTATTTTGAGGTTAGATTTATCGAGTTCAGAGAGGGGGAGGTTGAGGTCCCCCACTAGTATAGTTTTGCTATCAATTTCTTCCTTCAACTCCCCCAACCTCTCCTCTAAGAATTTGGATGTTATACCACTTGGAGCATACATGTTTAGTAATGATATTGCTTCATTGTCTATGGTGCCTTTTAGCAGGATATAGTTTCCATCCTTATCCCTTTTGATTAGATCTATTTCTGCTTTCGCTTTGTCTGAGATTGGGATTGCTACTCCTGCCTTTCTTACATGAGCTGAAGCACAATATATTCTGCTCCATCCTTTGACCTTTATCCTATGTGTATCCCCCCGTTTCAAATGTGTTTCTTGTAAGCAGCATATTGTTGGATTATGGCTTTTAATCCATTCTGCTATCCGTCTCCGTTTTATGGGAGAGTTCATTCCATTCACATTCACAATTATGATTACAATCTGTGTATTTCCCTCCAACCTCTTTCCCACCATTTGTGCTTTTAGCTCTCCCGTCTCCCTCCCCCTCCTCAGTAGTATTCACTTTTCTCCCCCTCCTCCTGCAGCCTTCCCCTCCTTCTTTTAGCCCCCCTCCCTTTTACTCCCCTTTACTCTTATTGCTTCTTTCCTCCCTTTTAGCCACCCTCCCCTTTCTTCCCCCTTCCCCTCCTACTACCTATAGAGCTTGTTAGGATTATCTACTTAAGATTATTGTTCCCTCCTTTAAACAAATCAGATGAGAGTACCTCTCAAACAATGCTCATCTCCCTCCCCTCCTTCCCTCTACTATAGTTTTGTACTTCTTCCTGTGATATAATTTGCCATTTTCTGCTTCCCCCTTTTCACACCTCCTATTACAATCCCTTCTCATACTTAAATCATATTTTTGACATGACATCATTTACTTTATACCCGTTCCCTGTACATATATCCCTTTTATCATAATAGCTGCACAGTTCTCAAGATTAACAGGTATCATCTTCCCTTATAGGGAGGTAAACAGTTTGCCCTAATTGAGTAGCAAGTTTTTGTTTTTGTTTTTTCCCCCCTGTTTAGCTTTTTTTGATTCTCTTGAGACCTGCATTTGAAGATCAACTTGTCTATTGAGTTCTGGTGTTTTGGTCAGGAAGCTCTGGAAATCCCTTATTTCGTTGAATGACTTTCTCCTTGCCTGAAATGTTATGCTGAACTTTGCTGGGTAGTTGATCCTTGGTTGAAGTCCCAACTCCTTTGCCTTACAGAATATTGGGTTCCAATTTTTTAGATCTTTTAATGTAGAAGCTGCAAGGTCCTGTGTGATCCTAACTGTATGTCCTTGATATTTGAATTGTTTCTTTCTGGTTGCTTGTAGTGTTTTCTCCTTCACTTGATAGCTCTGGAATTTGGAAACGATATTTCTTGGGGTTTTGAGTTTGGGATCCCTTTCGGGAGGGGAACGGTGGATTCTTTCGATGACTATTTTGCCCTCTGAGTCTAGTACTTCTGGGAAGTTTTCCTTGATGATTTCCTGGAAGATATTGTCCAGACTCTTTTATTCAACATGGGTTTCTGGCAGGCCAATAATTCTTAGATTTTCTCTCCTGGATCTATTTTCCAGGTCAGTTGTTTTTCCAATTAAATATTTTACATTTTCTTCTATCTTTTCATTCTTTAGATTTTGTTTGACTGATTCTTGTTGCCTCATTGAGTCATTAGTTTCTACTTGCCCAATTCTAATCTTCATCGTATTGCTTTCTTCAGTTAACTTTTGCATCTCCTTTTCCATCTGACCAATTTTTCCCTTTAAGGAGCTATTTTCTCCATTTAATTTTTGTACTCCTTTTTCCATTCGACCAATTTTCCCAGTTAGGTTTTGTGTTTCCTTTTCCATTTGATCAATTTTCCCAATTAGGTTTTGGGTTTCCTTTTCCGTTTGATTAACTCTTCCTTTTAGGGAGTTATTCTCTCCAGTTAATTTTTGAACTTCCTTTTCCATTTGTTCAATTTTCCTTTTCAGAGTGATGTTCTCATCAGTGAATTCTTTTTTTATAATTTTAAAATCATTGGCCAGTTTTTCTTTTATTTCCTTCTTCAGCTGTTCCAGGTAATCTAGTTGTGCTTGTGAGAAATTCATAGTCCCTTCTGAGGTTTCAGATGGAAGTACAGTCTCAGCTCTGACCTCTTTGGTGTTTGTGTTTTGGTCCTTATCCCCATAGAAAGATTCTATGGTTTTTTCACTTTTCGTCTGCTTCTTCCTATTCATGATGTTGGCTGAGTGTTGTAGCTTCTGGTTCTTTCAGTCAGAAGGTACAGATCTTTGTGTTGAGCTGATGTGTGTCGAGGCTAAAAGCAGGTTTTTGTTTTTTGTTTCCCAAATCAACCCTGGGGTTAGCTTGTTAGGTGTGTGGGAGGGGTGGTCTGGTCTCAGGAGATCTCCTCAGCTGACCTGAGGCAAAGGCAAGGTCAGGGGATGGTGAACCCAGCTTCCCTATTGTCTTCCCTTTTCCCCTGGAGGGCTGGGGCACGCCTAGAAGCTAATGCATGTTCCCGCCCCTCCTGGGGCTCGTCTCCCGGCGCTGAGGCTTGCCTGGGTCTCAGTGCGAATTTTCTCTGCCCTGGGTAGTCTGTCCTTCCAGATCGCCTCCGCCACAGTAGGAAGAATCCCCCTTTGCTATTTTTCTAGCCTCTGGTGTTATGAGACTATTTGCCCCCTTCTGCTGTTCCCGCTGATCCAGGATTTCTCTGGGGAAATATTTTATGGTTCTTTCATGGTCATCAGGGGAGAGGAGAGAGCATTTCCTGATCACTCTGCCATCCTGGCTCCCGGAAGTTCAAGTAGGTGACTTACTGAAGTTCAGTCTTCAGGCTGAAGGTTTCAAGGGCTGCTGCGCTGATATCTGGCACTCAGAGGCTCTCACCGGCTCAGTTTGGCTTGTCTCCTGCTCCGCTGGTTTTGCCCACCACTCTCGGGCTTCTCAGGTCCCTTCCGCCCTGCTGTGCTGACCGTGCTGCACTGTGCGCTGGGGGCTTACCCCCGCAGAACAGATCCTTCCCGTGGACCTTCCAGTCTAACCTGGGCTCCGAATCTGTGAAAGTCTGTCACCCACTGGATTCCACACCTCCAAAGTTTGGTCCGATTCTCCTTTCAGAGATATCCAGAGGAGTTTGTCCAGGAGCTTAGGTGAGTCTTTGCTTTCACTCCGCCATCTTGGCTCCGCCCCCCCAGAACCTTATTCTAATAAGAGAAGATGACATATAAAGGGAATGAGTAGGTAGTGAGGGTTTTGTGGAGTTTTGTTTTGGAGGGATTTTCTTAGTTAAGGAAATCATAGAGACAGTAAATTGAACCGTAAGGGAGTTGATTAAGGGGATGAGATGGAAAAGGGGATCATGACAGAATTAGGTGATAAGAATATGGCTGCTGTGGAATGTGATGTATGGCTTATGTTGGCTAGATATAGTGGGTTGTGAATTTGCCTTCACACACTCACTAAACAGGGTAGTTAGGGGACAAGGGTGGGAGTTCTAAGGGAGTGTAGGCTAGGGGATGCACAGCAAGGTCTGAGAAGGTCCATCAGGAGGAAAGATAGAAAGAAAATTCCCCTAGCAGCTGATTCTAGAATTTTAACAACCCTCACTCTCACCTTCTTCATAACAACTCTAAATCCCTCCTGATGTCATTGATATGAGGAATGCATATTCTCCATACAATAGCAAATAGAGATGGACATAGCCACAAGAAAATGAACAGGCTCAGTAGAATAGTGATTGTCCTTATTAGCATGGTATACTGGAAAATACTCTGGCCTGAACTTCAGGAGGCCCAGATTCCATAGGACAGCTCAGTCACTAATGACCTGTGTGACACTGAGCAAATCATTCCGCTTTGGACCGCACATTTTCATCCTAACTGAGAGGTATGTTCTAAATGATTTCTGAGGTCCCTCTTAGCTCCAAAAAGATAGAATTTTATAAGAATTTTTCATACACTTAAGGCATAAAGTCATCCTTTGACTTTCTCTTTGAGACCAAAGAGCCCCAGCTCCTTTAGCCTTTTCTACAGTTTCTTATTTTAATAAGAGGTCTTGTTGCTATGGTAGAAAGCATACAAAGCAATTAAAATATGTGTATTGTCTCCTTGGAGTCTCACAATGATGCTGTGAGATAAGCTTGACAGGCATTATTACCTGTGACAATAATCACATGAGGAAACTGAGGATCTGAGAAGGTTATAAAACTACTGTGAATTCTGTCCCTCTCCTTGAAATTTGCACCCACTTCTTTACCTGCTCCGCTGTCAAATCCTAAAACTGGCCATGTGGTTTCGTGACTATGAGACTTAAGAGATGAATAACCTTACTGCTTCACAAAGCTAATGAAATTAGGGCCATGCAGAAGAGATCAGCGGGATGAATGGATGACTCAATCAATCAGCAAGGATTGCTGCCACTGAGCACTACTTTGTACGTGGCATAGAATCACAGAATGTCAGCAAAGGGAACCCAGAGACCATCCAGTCCAATGCACTTCTGACTAAGAATCCTTCCTACAGTGTATCCTACCCCCTACTTAAAGATCCCTATATAATAAAAACTCATCACATCCCCAAGCAGTCCATTCCGTTTGGGGGCAATCCTGATTGTGAGGAAGTTTGTCTGGTCATCTCACGTAAATATGGCTCTTTGCAATTCACAACCTCTGGGGCCAGGCAGAACAAGTCTACTCTGTCCTTCACATGACACTTTCGTATACCTTCATGTATATGAAATGTATATACTTTACATACCTCCAATCCTTCTCTTTCCTAATTCCCTCTTCTATAGAGTTGTCATAATTATCACAGGGCTGTTGTGAAGGTCAAGCTTACTTCCATGTCTCTTCTTAAGACATTGCATATAAAGGGCTTTGCAAACTTCAGAAACCTCCAGGTCTTTCAACTGATTGGAGCATTCCTTGAAATCCAGGCCCCTAGTCATCATAGTTATCCTGCAGCTTGTCAGGGTGTTTCCTAAAATGTGGTGCCCCAAAGGAGGCCCCCATCATTATCAGAATAGTCAGTGGGGCTATTGCTAACCTAGGCCTGACCACCATCCCTTTTAATGCACCCTAAGATTGCAATGGCTTTTGAGGTAGCCATCTTTGATCTCCACTGAGCTTGCAGTCCAATGAAACCACCAGATCATTTTCATAGAAGCTGCTATATAACCGGACCTCTTGCCTCCAGCATTTATAATACCAGCTTTTTGAATCTAAGCATAAGACTTCGAATTTTTCCGTATTAACTTTCATCTTTTCTGTATCAGTCTGATGTTTGGGCTGCTAAAATCTTCGTGGATCCTGAACTTGTCATGTAAAGAAATATAAGATATAGCCCCCCCCCCATCCTAAAGAAGTGCACCAACATGAAAAATGGAGAATAAAAGAATCATTAACCTTTTGGAGCAATAGAACATCACAGAAGTGAGACCCCAGTGAGGGTTGGAGTTGTCAAGGTGGAAGGAGAATTCTTCTTTATCTGTTTGATGATCCTGGTTACAGTCCTATATTAACCAGAGCTACCTCACTTGAATAAATTTTAAAAATTAAGGAAAATAAGAATCATTTTTATTGTAACCAAGCAACTATTTTCCTGCCCATTTAGACCACTGTGTATTTCTTCCATGCGTGAAACCAGTAGAGACACAATTAAAATTCTTCCTGCTTTAAAGAGACTAATGTGGGTGTTCCTACGGAAAGCACTGCAGTCCTTGACATGTTTTCTTGCCTATTGTTTTAGATATGAACCAAAAACAAATGATTCTTTGGTCACTTTTTGTATGTGCTGAACACACGCATCAAAAGCAGTATTCAAAAAACTACCTGCAAGGGAATCTATTTTAGAGCTGCCACCAACGTTCCATGTCCCAAATGAAACTCTACTTTTACATGACAGAGTTGCAGATTTCTTCTGATTAATTATTTATTTTTCATGTTACATAATGTCAAATGAAGTTACAGAGTAACTGGACAATGTTTATTGTTTTGGGGAATTGATTCAGAAATTTAATTTTGCAAGCTAAAGAGCTGCAAAGAAGCCTGCTCTGCTGATGAAGCCTGACCACAGGAGAAGGGCAGGTGAATCCTACCCCCAAGAAGTTTTCACCAGTATGGACTTTGAAGGAGGTAGGGGGGCATACAGAAGACAGAACCGTAGCAGGGGAGCAATATCTTTCAATCCAGGACATGTGTTACTCATCAGGAAGAATACTGCACATTGCAAAGCAAGACGTTTTGGTTATCAGGTCTTCCACCAGAGATTGACTGCTGACCAGCCTGCCAAGAAAATCTGATTCAAAACAAATTTGGAAAAGCATTAGAGATCATAATATGTCAGAGTTGGAAGAGTCCTCTGAAGTTATCTAGTCTAAGCCCCTCATTTGTCAGAGGAGGAAACTGAGAACTATTTTGCCTTCGAATTCTGAATGTTCAGAGACTGCCTGATACACAGTAGGTACTCTGATTCCTGTCAGAACATCTTTTTTTCAACTACCTCCCAACTCTCCTACTCAATGAGTTGTACAGAAATGCTTAGAGCCTTATTCCATCTAGGGGTATGGATTTGTGTTCCCACCAATCAAATAGCTCAGTTTGTATGCTACCTTTCTTCTAGTCATTCCCATCGACCAAGGAGTTCTGTCCCACTGAATCACCTCTATCATTGGCATCACTGTCATTGGCGTTGATTAATGCGATAAACTAAACATAAAATATCAACTGCAAATCCCAATCCATGGCATTCCCAGCATGATAGCTTTCCAGACCTTCATTAATCACCTCAAACCTGAGGCAAGGACAAAAACACCAAAGTTCAGTTCCCTGGTACTTCAATATGGGAGCAGGGGAAGGACTTTCATTCAGGGATTTTCAGTTTCAAACACCTAGTGTGAGTCAACTGCCCACTAATTGATTCAGGAATGCAGAGAATTCTGGAGCTCTCTCTGGAAGATGGGACAGGTGGAACAAATAGTAGTACACCAGATATTGATCACATTTCTACTACCTCAGTTTCCTGTTTCCCTTCTTGCCTCTCTTTGTTTAATTAGCTATATCCTGGTCCCTTTACTACCACAAAAATCTGAGTAGGATTCCCCCACAGGACACAAACTGCCTTCCTATCACAGTCCCTCACAGGCAGATGGAGAGAGAGTCTCACGAGTTGTCAAGAGCTCAAACACCGTATCCCCAATCTCTCTTCTCACATTCAAACTCTCTTGTTAAATTCCCAACTCAGTTTTCGCCATCATTCACACAGCCATGGGAATTTTTGTAGGCAATGCTTATCCTGAGAGCTGTATGTCAGTGGCATGAGCACCATGTAATTAAGAGTGATGTTTAAACCCACCAAGTTCTCTCATGTTGGCTTCAAAAAATTAAGGTTAAGTGCTCATAATGCTACCAGTGGGTGCCTTGGGCAGCCAGAGGAATAACATCAAGTTCAAAAGGAAAGAATTTGATTAAAATAATTGGCAAAGATCCTTCCAGCTCTAACACTAATGATTGCATCTTCTGCAGGATTGTTCCCACCTGAACTACCCAAAAACTGAGGTCAAAGTGTCAAGATTTACTTTTTGACATTGGAATTAATCTGGAAAGTCGCTTGAGTTTTTTATTTCCACTTGTCCAGAATAGACATCTGCATCCCAGTGTGGACTGCGGTTTCCATGAAGAGGATACTACCACCACTGAATCTGCTTAGAGAAAATGTTGGTAATGATGGCACTGGAGGAAATAGGATTTCTGGCTTTGGGGAACTGGTGATATCAAGAGCTTGCAAACGTCTTTGGACATTTGGGGGACTGGACAGGATGAAGGGAAATATAGTTAGTTTTTCACACACATGACTTCTATGACATGAGACTACTGCATATTTATTTTCAGGGTTTGGATGCAGAAGCCTTGACTTCTTTTTCTTTCTCTTTGGAGCAGCTGCACAGTACAGGACAGAGGTTCTTAACCTGAGGTCGAAAAGCCCTTTCAGGAGGGCCATGAACTTAGGAAAATTTGCATCTTTCTTTTCACTACACTCTCACTGAAATTTAGCATTTTCATTATTTAAAAACACAATTTTTAAAAATTAATTAATTAATTTTCTTTCTCTGATGGTATGCATTAGTTTTCCTCATCTGAAAGGATGGAGGAAAATACCTGTTCACCAAAAAGTAACCTTTTAAAATCTTACTTTTTCCCCTTTGGGGATATTTTCCGAGCTGGTTACTTGACTCTTGAATCCTTTTTCAAGAGGAGGGTATACTATAGACACCTGTAAGTTCTCAGTTCTTTCAAAGGGGCAGAATCACTGGAGAGGAATTTACTCCTCTCTTGGCATGCACTCTGATCTGGAAGGAACTACAAGCTTTTTTGCCTAGGATCGTCTCCAAAAGCCTCCACCAGCTCCACAATGTCAGCACACTTACTCACCCCAGGACTGCTAATCAGGGCTGAGATTCAGATCAGCTGCTCAATTCCTCCAGGGTCTTTAGTCTGAAAGCTCCACAAAATGGAAGCTTCTGATCCTGCCTGGGGCCAGGGCTAGTCCAGGACCCTGTTCCCTTCTCACCCAGGGGAACAAGCTTTCTCACTGACCTTTGAAGCTGTCTTTGGAGTTTGTGGTTTGATAAATGTGGCAATTGTAACTGCTGCCAAGTATTCCACACCCTGAAGCCTGCTCTGTTCCTGTCCATACTGAGCCATCAAGGCTGGGCTGTGCTCCACTCTGAGCCTTGTGTGATGCACCTTTCCTGTCAGCCTTCCAGGCTGCCTTGGGCTGGAAATATCTTTCACTCTGTAGTTTTGTAGAATCTGCTGCTCTAGAATTTGTTTAGAGTCATTTTCACAGGGATTTTATGGGCTGTGAGGGAAGAGCTTCTACCTAAAAACATAACTTTGACAAGGAGTCCAGAGACCTCACCAATGTCTACTGCCAAAGGAGTCAATGATATTGCAAAAGGCGAGGAATTCCTGTTATAGAGAAATAAACATGCAATAGGAATCAGAAGCGTGGCATACACACTCAGGCTCTGCCACTCACTAGTTGTGTACCATTGAACAAGTCCCTTCCCTCTCTGATGTTCAGAGTCAGTTTTGGTGGGTAAAAAAAGATGGAAGTTAAAGGTACTTTAAAGGCACATATTACACAAGCCATTCTTCTTTCTAAGAGGAGAAGACTTGAGTTCAGGTGTCCAATGGATTACAAATGTTCTAAGGATATTTCCCCTTTTTCTCTTTTCCCTCACTAGAGAAAATAATTTAAAAAAAATATTTCCAGAGGAGCTACTCTACCCCCAGTCAATTTACACTGTGTAACTTTTCCTTTGCTTCTTCTTCCCACTCTTTCTTTGGGCTGATTTGTTGATCATCATTCTCCTAGTGATGTTCCCTATGGAACCTGCTTTGGGAATTTTGGCACTTCTGCACTTCCAGGTTAGAGGTAAAGTCCTAGGAATACATGACTCAGAAGGCTGTATCAGTCTCCATATATGTTTGATATGCCTCAACAATTTGTAAGAGCCCATTGAGAACAGGTTGTCTAAAATATGGGTAAAATATGGAGCCACCCATGAGCTTTTGCACATTAAGAATCCTCATTAAATAGGACAACTAGTGAAAGTGGCATGATCACAAAATATACAGGCCTTCAGAGACTTAGAACTAGATTTATCAAGATGTTTTTCATGATATCCTTCCTTAACTGCAGAAGTCAATGCCCATTTCTCCCATCACCACCATCTCCAACACCTTCTCTAACAGTGGCAGTGGGTCTGACATGCTATTTATGGAATTTACTATCAATTCCCAGGGTTCCATGTCTATAGGCTGAGAAATAAGTCATTAAGTGGTAGAACAATGAAGTGATGAATTGAGCTCAGTAAAATGTTAATGTGCTGAAAAATGGGGATGACTCTTTCCCCAGACCCAGTAATCTAAGTTTAGCGGTAATCTTAGTTTAGAGCCATCATTTTCAATTTTCATCATTTTCATTCAAATGAGCATGGCAAGTTTGGTGCTTAAGGTATGAATTTTCGTTGAAGGTTGTGTCTAAGCTCTTCTTTTGGAGGCTATTCTGGAGAGAGCTCAAGTGAGGTGGAGCCAAGATGGCAGACTAGAAAGACACACTTAAGCAGGGTCTCTCCCCATAGCCCATAAAATACCTGTAGAGAGAGACTCTCAACAAATTTTGGAGCAGCAGAAGTGGAGAGCAACAGAGTAGAGGAGATTTCCAGCCCATGGTGACCTGAAAGGCCCACGGAAACATTTGTTGTCCCAGACGTGGAGCCAAGCACAGAGCCCAGCCCAGCTTTGGCCTAGTGGTGCAGCGCAAGAAGACTATGGGAGGAGGACACCTCAGGGCTGAATCTCCAGTTGCAGTAGCGGGTCCTCAGATCCCTCAACACACAGGCGCCAAAGGTCAGTGATGGGGTTTTATCAGCTGGCCAGGAAGGGAAAAGGGCCTTCTCACAGCTCTAGCAGCATGCAGCAGCCACAGAGGTAACACAGCAACCCATATGGAAGCTCCATTGTTGGAATGTAAAAACCCCTGGGAGCACTGAAGAACTGAGTCTTACCTCAGCCCTGGGTGGAAGCTCTGGCCTAGCTGGTCTTTGTTTCACACTGAATAGTGGCTCTGCCCATCCAGCTTATCTGAAAACCAGTCCCCAGTGCTGACTTAGCAAAACTGGAGGCCAGGTGGCTGAGGAGAGGTAAATGCTAAGATTCTGGTCATAAAAGTCCCTCTCTACATCCAGACCAGTACAAGCTGATCGTGTCACCTCAGAGAAACTGAGATCTCACAGATTCCCCAAGTATACCCTACTCTTGAAAAAGGACCCAAAAGTCAAGTAACTGATTGGGAAAATGCCCCCAAAACGGCGAAAATATAAGACCATAGAAGGTTACTTTCCTGGTGACCAGATATCTCCTCCCATCCTTTCAGAAGAGGAAGATCAATGCTTACCATCAGGGAAAGACACAGAAGTCAAGGCTTCTGTATCCCAAACATCCAAAATAAATATTCAATGGGCTCAGGCCATGGAAGAGCTCAAAAAGGATTTTGAAAATCAAGTTAGAAAGGTGGAGGAAAAACTGGGAAGAGAAATGAGAAAGATGAAAGAAAAGCATGAAAAGCAGGTCAACACCTTTCTAAAGGAGACCCAAAAAAATGCTGAAGAAAATAACACCTTGAAAAATAGGTTAACTCAATTGGCAAAAGAGATTCAAACACTCAACGAGGAGAAGAATGCTTTAAAAAGCAGAATTAGCCAAATAGAAAAGGAGGTCCAAAAGCTCACTGAAGAAAATAGTTCTTTCAGAATTAGAATGGAACAGATGGAGGCTAATGACTTTATGAGAAACCAAGAAATCACAAAACAAAAGCAAGAGAATGAAAAAATGGAAGATATTGTGAAATATCTCATTGGAAAAACAACTGACCTGGAAAATAGATCCAGCAGAGACAATTTAAAAATTATGCGCCTACCTGAAAGCCATGATCAAAAAAAGAGCCTAGACATAATCTTTCATGAAATTATCAAGGAAAACTGCCCTGATATTCTAGAATCAGAAGGCAAAATAAGTATTCAAGGAATCCAATGATCACCACCTGAAAGAGATCCAAAAAGGGAAACTCCTAAGAATACTGTAGTCAGATTCTAGAGTTCACAGTTCAAGCAGAAATATTGCAAGCAGCTAGAAAGAAACAATTGAGGTATTGTGGAAATTCAATCAGGATAACACAAGATCTAGCACCTTCTATATTAAGGGATCAAAGGACTTGGAATATGATATTCCTGAAGTCAGAGGAACTAGAATTATAACCAAGAATCACCTACTCAGCAAAAATGAGTATAACTCTTCAGGGGGGAAAATGGTTATTCAATGATATAGAGAACTTTCAAGCATTGTTGATGAAAAGACCAGACCTGAAAAGAAAATTTGACCTTCAAACACAAGAATGAAGAGAAGCATGAAAAGGTAAACAGTAAAGAGAAGTCATAAGGGACTTACTAAAGTTGAACTGTTTACATTCCTACATGGAAAGACAATATTTGTAACTCTTGAAACTTTTCAGTATCTGGGTAGTGGGTGAGATTACACACACACACACACACACACACACACACACACACACACACACAAAGAGAGAGAGACAGAGAGTACAGTGTGAATTGAATAGGATGGGATCATATCGTAAAAAAAATGAAATTAAGCACTGAGAGAGAAATATATTGGGAGGAGAAAGGGAGAAATGGAATGGGGCAAATTATCTTTCATAAAAGAGGCAAGCAAAAGACTTTTCAGTGGAGGGAAAAAGAAGGGAGGTGAGAGAAAAACATGACGCTTACTCTCGTCACATTTGACTAAAAGAAGAAATAAAGTGCACACTCATTTTAATATGAAAACCTATCTTACAATTCAGGAAAGTGGGGGAGAAGGGATTAAGCAGGGTGGGGGGGATGATGGAAGGAAGGGCAGTTGGAGGAGGGAGCAATTTGAAGTCAACACTCTTGGGGATGGACAGGATCAAAAGAGAGAGTAGAAGCAATGGGGAGGAGGATAGAATGGAGGGAAATATAGTTAGTCTTACACAACACGACTATTATGGAAGTCATTCGCAAAACCACACATATATGGCCTATATTGAATTGCCTGCCTTCCCAAAGGGAATGGGAGGGGAGGGAGGGATGAAGAGAAGTTGCAAGTCAAAGTTTTAGGAACAACTGTCGAATATTGTTCTTGCTACTAGGAAATAAGAAATACAGGTAATGCAATATAGAAAGTTATCCGGCCCTACAGGACAAAAGAGAAGATGCGGACAAGGGCAGAGAGGGATGATAGAAGAGAGGACAGATTGGTGATAGGGGCAATTAAAATGCTTGGCGTTTTGGGGTGGGAGGAGGCGAGAAATGGGGAGAAAATTTGGCACCCAAAATTTTGTGAAAATGAATGTTAAAAGTTAAATAAATAAATTTAAAAAAAAGAAGAAATCTCAAGTGACAACAGAAGAGTCCTTGTTGGCATATGGAGTCACAAAATTGTAGACTGAAAGTCTTAGTGAACTTTGGCATCATCAAACTCAACTGCCTGTTTTAATAAGTAAAAAACAGAGACTCAGAGAATGAATGGCTGAATAAATAAATGAATCAAAAATCATGTAAGTGTTGAATATGTGTGAAATATGTTGTTAAGAGCTACAGAGATAAATGGAAAAGCAGAGACTGGTCCTGCCCTCATGGAGACCATAGTGTGATGGGGAAACCAATATACATCAGAGATTTCAACAACAACTTGGACAGAAATGTTCTATGGCCCTTACGGTGCAGTAATAAAACAGGTAATATACCTTCTTTGGTGTCACTTTCATTGAAAAAATCATATCCATCTGTCATATTCAGTTTTGGAAGGTGCCAAGGACCTAACAACTTACTTTTCCAGATTGTTTAATAGCTGTGGCTGCCAAGGTCGTGCAGAACGGGTAGCCACATCACATCTCAGTGGGGCTGATTCTCTGGATTTTGGCTTCCATGCCTAGTTTTTTGCAGCGAGGAGAGTAGTTAGGGGACTGAGGAGAGAGAGAGTGAGTAGAGTAAGAAGACGGTATGGCTCTTTATGGGGCCTTTGAATTTGGCCTGTCTCCCTTCAGGTCTGATGGGAGGTGGTGATGGTGGTGGTGGTGTTTTAACTTGCCTGGCATATTCCACCTTTCTCAGTTCAAAGTTGTCAAGGACTTTGGAGCACTGATGTGCTCTCTTACAATTACACATGCTTTTCTCAAGAAACATTCTAGATATTAATTTCCTCTACTGTAAAATGTGGAAGTTGGGCTCAGTTATCTATAACTACCTGAGACACTAGCTACGTGACCCTGGACAAATCACTTAGCCTCGTCTGACTCAATTTCCTCACATGTAAAATGGGGAGAATAATAACACCTCCAGCCCAGGGTTGTTGTGATGTTCAATTGAGATTACATTTTCAAAGTGTTTTGTAAACCTTAAAATGCTCTACAAATGGCAGCTATCATGAACATCATTTTTCATGTTAGATAGAATTTGAAAGCTATTATTTCTTATTTGCAAATATGTGATGAGAAACATTTGGACTAGCTAACTCCAGGTTCCAATCAGTTTTCAATGAAAAAAAAAAAAAGAAAAGAAAAGACTACTCAGTATTTGAGGAGAAGACTCTAGGTCAGAGAATGGCTGGTGCAGTCTGTGTCTTTATATTTCTCCCTTCTTACCTATCAGGGTCAGCTGCAGGTCACAGTAAGAATATTTCCTCTTAGACTAGCTGCTGCCCTGGAATTCTGTGGCACTGTCAATCATTACTTCTGAAGGGATTCAGCATCATTCCTGGTACTATTCAAACCAGTTTCCGTATACACATATCCTGCATAATTGCAATTCCAAAGAGATGTTTGAAAAAGGGAACACTAATTTTGGCACTGAGTGTTAAATGCTTACTTGTGTCCCTGCCTTTCCCACCCTTCTTCACATGCAAAAACACTCATCCATCTATTCAGGCATAAATCTGTTCTATATACACAGCTCCAAGACAGTCGCACATATCAGTTTCAGGAGGGATACTTAGTAGTTTTGCGTCTGAACCTTTTCCCCCTCTGGATGCTAGTTTGTTAAACATGTTTTATCCTATTAAGCAATCCTTCAGTCAATGTATACCTTTATATAAGAAACTAAAAAGCTTAACATACAACGTTTTCAATGGAGATGTGTAGTGGGAACATTTCTTACCATGACCAAAGGCTCATGTTCTTTGCCATGCCTCTATGAAACATGACACACATGTGTCACAAAATTCACCATTTTGAAGCTGTTTCCTCATCTGTGAAGTGTAAGAATACCTCTGTGTGTGTATGTGTGTGTGTGTGTGGGGGGGTGTTGATGGACCTCTTTGGTCATCATCTGGAGAAGCCTATGGATCCCATCTTACAATCAGGGTTTTAAGTGGGGAGGAGCCAAGATGGCAGAGTAGAAAGACACAGATATGCTAGCTCGGAAACCATAGCCCATAAAATATCTGTAAAGAAGAACTCCCAACAAATTCTGGAGCAGCATAAGCCACAGAACAATGGAGGGGACGAGATGTGTGCTCCAGAGAGCCCTGAAAACCCCTCTCAAAAGGTCCGTTGTGCCCCGGGCCTAGAGCCCAGCGCAGCCCTGCCTTGGCAGCACTGCACTGAGAGGAGCAGATCTGAACAGGCTTCAAGGACTTCTTGGCTTGCCAAGAGGGGAGTGGGGTCCCCCCATAACTCAGGCCACCTCGGGAGGCAGCAGCAGAGGTGGCAACAGACCAGGGCTTCCCAAGCAGGCAGGACCCTGGATCCATTGTTGAAGGTCTCTGCATAAACCCCCTGAGGGAACTGAGCCCATGAGGCAGCCCTGCGCCCACCCCAGCTCCTGAACTTAATCTCACACTGAATAGCAGCCCTGCCCCCACCCAAAGCCCTGAGGCTGGGAAGTAGCATTTGAATCTCAGACCTCAAGTGCTGGCTGGGAGGATCCGGAGGCAAAGTGCGTGTGAAGATAATATTCAGAAGTCAAGTCACTGGCTGGGAAAATGCCCAGAAAAGGGAAAAAAATAAGACTATATAAGGTTACTTTCTTGGTGAACAGGTATTTCCTCCCTTCCTTTCTAATGAGGAAGAACAATGCTTACCATCAGGGAAAGACACAGAAGTCAAGGCTTCTGTATGCCAGCCCACCCAATGGTCTCAGGCCATGGAAGAGCTCAAAAAGGATTTTGAAAATCAAGTTAGAGAGGTGGAAGAAAAACTGGGAAGAGAAATGAGAGAGATGAAAGAAAAGCATGAAAAACAGATCTACATACTGCTAAAGGAGACCCAAAAAAATGCTGAAGAAAATAACACCTTGAAAAATAGGCTAACTCCAGTGGCAAAGAGGTTCAAAAAGCCAATGAGGAGAAGAATGCTTTCAAAAGCAGAATTAGCCAAATGGAAAAGGAGGTTCAAAAGCTCACCGAAGAAAATAGTTCTTTCAAAATTAGAATGGAACAGATGGAGGCTAATGACTTTATGAGAAATCAAGAAATCACAAAACAAAACCAAAAGAATAAAAAAATGGAAGATAATGTGAAATATCTCATTGGAAAAACAACTGACCTGGAGAATAGATCCAGCAGAGACAATTTAAAAATTATGGGACTACTTGAAAGCCATGATCAAAAAAAGAGCCTAGACATCATCTTTCATGAAATTATCAAGGAAAACTGCCCTGATATTTTAGAACCAGGGGTCAAAATAAGTATTCAAGGAATCCACAGATCACCTCCTGAAAGAGATCCAAAAAGAGAAACTCCTAGGAACATTGTGGCCAAATTCCAGAGTTCCCTGGTCAAGGAGAAAATATTGCAAGCAGGTAGAAAGAAACAATTCAAGTATTGTGGAAATACAATCAGGATAACACAAGATCTAGCAGCTTCTACATTAAGGGACTGAAGGGAGTGGAATAGGATATTCCAGAAGTCAAGGGAACTGGGACTAAAACCAAGAATCAACTACCCAGCAAAACTGAGTATAATATTTCAGTGGAAAAAATGGTCTTTCAATGAAATTGAGTACTTTCAAGCATTCTTGATGAAAAGACCAGAGCTGAAAAGAAAATTTGACTTTCAAACACAAGAATGAAGAGAAGCATGAAAAGGTAAACAGCAAAGAGAAGTCATAAGGGACTTTACTAAAGTTGAACTGTTTACATTCTGACATGGAAAGACAATATTTGTAACTCTTGAAACTTTTCAGTATCTGGGTACTTGGTGGGTTTACATACACACACACACACACACAGACAGGGAGCACAGAATGAATGGAATAGGATGGGATCATATCTTTAAAAAATGAAATTAAGGGGTGAGAGAAAAATATATGGGGAGGAAAAAGGGAGAAATGGAATGGGACAAATTATCTCTCATAAAAGAGGCAGGCAAAAGGCTTTTTAGTGGAGGGAAAAGGAGGGGAGGTGAGAGAAAAACATGAACTTTGCTCTCATCACACTTGATTCAAGGAAGGAGTAAAATACACACTCATTTTGGTATGAAAACCTATCTTACAATACAGGAAAGTGGGGGAGAAGTGGATAAGCAGGGTGGGCGGATGATGGAAGGGAGGGCAATGGGAAGAGGGAGCAATTTGAAGTCAACACTCTTGGAGAGGGACAGGATCAAAAGAGAGAATAAAAGCAATGGGGGGCAGGATAAGATGGAGGGAAATATAGTTAGTCTTACACAACACGACATTATGGAAGTCACTTGCAAAACTACACAGATATGGCCTATATTGAATTGCTTGCCTTCCCAAAGAGATTGGGTGGGGAGGGAGGGATGAAGAGAAGTTGGAACTCAAAGTTATAGGAGCATCTGTGGAGTACTGTTCTTGCTTCTAGGAAATAAGAAATATAGGTAATGGGGTATAGACAGTTATCTGGCCCTACAGGACAAAAGAGAAGATGGGGAAAAGGGAAGGAAAGGATGATAGAAGACAGGCCAGATTGGTGATGGGGGCGAACAGAATGCTCGGTGTTTTGGGGTGAGGGGAGGGAACACATGAGAAGAAAATTTGGCACCCAAAATTTTGTGAAAATGAATGTTAAAAGCTAAATAAATAAATTTTAAAAATCTCTGTGTATTGCAGTTAACTCTCCAGTGAATCCGCAATGTAATTTTCCTAAAGTACAGAGCTAACCATGTCACCACCATTCACGCTGTCTCACCACACACTGTCAATAAACTTCACTGGCTCATTACCACCTCCAGGATCAAATATAAAATCCTTTAGTGTCAAAGATCTCAATGATTTGCTTCCCTTTTCCAATCTTCTTAAACCTTGAAGCACTTGTCCTCCTCCTCCCCCCTCCACTCCCAGCAATACTTGATTCAGCAACATCGATCACCTTGCTGTTTCATGAACAAGAAATGAGTATTAAAAGCAAGTAAGTAACATCAATATTTAACCTTGGGACCAGGTACACTGTAGTGTGATGCCTGTTCAGTGCTGTCTCTACTGCTGTTATATCCTAACCTAGATCATATATTCCATGAGAGAGTCTAAATTCCTATTTACAGTAATGGAATTCGTTATAGGCTTTACTTCACAAATTATCAGTTTCATCTGAATTCCTTTTGGTTACCTGAACAGCTAGAGAGTAGTCAAATGTGCTAAAAGTCTAGTCAAAATAATGTTTGGAAACGGTTAAAATGTAGTACTAGTTGTAAGGTGTAGAATGACCCTAAGAGGGTGGGGGGTTCCAAAAAGTTTTCAGTGAGTTGCAATATTCTGATTGGACACAGGATGTCAAGAGAGTTCAGGTTATATACCAAAATGCTCCTTGTTATTCAGTAAAAGTTTGTTAAACCAGTACTAAATTCCAACTATTATTCCATGTGTTACAGATGAAAAAGGAAGAATAAATCAGCACCTGTCTTGGAAGAATTTTGATTCCCTGGGAAGACACCAATTCTTTTCAAGTAAAAAATAACGTTATCTGTGCAGGAATTAATTCTATCTCATTGTCAATCACCTTGATTAAGACCAGGTATTAAATGAGACAACGAATGGCCTCTTTTACCTAGTCAAAAAAAATCAGCCAAGGAGGGGAAGACCCTCAGAGTATCTGAGCAAAACTCATTTCTTAGCTGGTCTTACTCACTGAATGGATGTTGCCTTAGTCAAATTGAGACCTGGGGAAAGACTTTAGTTTAAAATGTCTGAGGTGTCCCACTGCATCCTGGGCCATCTCTAGCAGTCCTGATTTATATCTAGTCACTGGACCCAGGTGGCTTTGGAGAAGAAAGTGAGGCTGGTGATTTTGCACAGTCCTGTCTCCCTTAAATCCAAATCTCTTGCAAGTCATGGCATAACCTGCCTGATAGTACCGCCCTATTCCAAGAAGAATGAGAAACAACTTTGAAAAATTCCTGAAAATTAAACAGCAGTTCTTGGGAGCCTTTCAAAGGAGATCCCAACTGGTATGATTATCTTAATCCTACTTTGATATTTATTTCATTGAATTCCTTCAATTTTTTGGTCAAACATATTCTTGTTTTCCCCACTTTTGCTCTTGTGAATGTCGGATTAATCTTAACCAGGACCAGGCACTGCAGAGTGAAGCCTGCTCCATATTCACTCTACAGGTATTATAACTTAAATTTTATCATGTCACCTAAGGATATAAAAGGTAATTCCAGTGGTGCAGATTTATTCTGAATTCCTATTTAAACTTAAAGAATTCATTACGTGCTTCAGTTCATAAATCCAGGGTTTCATTTCCATCCTACCTTTCTAAATACCAACTGATTTTTCACAACTGCAAAAATCCAGAAAAAACAGTTTAAAAAGGGAAAGAATGTAATATTAGGGTTTGGACACGCGATGGCAGATTAAAATGATAATATCTGAACTGGCCACAAGGCAGCAGACATTTATCTAAAGATTCAATGCAACATTCTTCTTGGACGCCAGATGTCAATGAAAGACCATATTATCTAATTCAAAATCAATTAATTGTAACAAAAACTTTTCTTAAGTACCTAGTATATTCTAGGAGCTGCTCTAAGTGCTGAAGACACAAAGTCAAACAGGAGGCACCTCGTAGCACGAAAAACATATATATGTATAGGAAAACATGAAGGAAAGGCAGGGTAACGTGGTGGAGGTCTAAAAATTGGGGGGAGGCATATTTTCGGTCAACAAACATTTTTTAAGTTCCTTCAATGTTCCAGATACTGTGCTCAGTGCTAGGGATGGGATAAGAGGGCAAAAAAAAAAAATCCATGCCTCAACTAAGCACAGCCTTATTGGAGAATCAAAAAGGAAATGGGTTGAATTATCATCTCTTTGCTGAGAATCCTTAAACCTTCTTATCCTAGCCTAACCCTCTCCATTGAATTCTATTATCAAACTCCAAGAGCCTATTGAACATCTCAAAATATATTTCCTCTGGATAGTTAGGTGGTCCTGGAGTGAGGCTAAACTTGAGTTCAAATCTGGCTTGAGGTACTTTCTTTGTGAGCTTGCGGAATCTCTCCTTATACCTTCAGATAAGAACTTGATTACAATAATAAGCTGCTAAAAATATAACAAAACAAAGTCAAAATAAAAATGTGTACTCAAAGGTGGCAGAGAAGATCAGCTTCAAATTCATAGGAAGTTAGTAGAGCTAAAAAAGCCATTTTGTTTTCCCTGAGAAACATAAAATGATCACAAGCCCAAAACGAGTTCATAGAACTTTAAAAGGACCTTAGAAGTCAAATAAGAGACATCAAGGAAAAAGTAGGAGAAAAAAAAGAACAGTCCAAGGAAATCAAGAAAAATATGAAAAGAAAGTCAACCAACTGCAAACAGAGAATTAAAAACTGAAGGAAGAAAATAATTCCGTGAAAACTAGAATTGGACAAAGGAAAGCTAATGATGTTCTGAGATACAAAGAAATAATAAAACAAAACAAAAAGAATTAATAAATAGAAGAGAATGTGAAATATCTCAGTTAAAAAAACTGATCTAGAGAACAGAGCAAGAAGAGACCCTGCAATAATCATAGGTCTACCTGAAAGTTGTGACCAAAAAGGGAACCTGGACACAATATTTTAAGAAATTATTAAGGGAAGATGGTGAAGTAGGTCACAAAATTTCAAGTTCTCAAGGTTTTCCTCCACAAAAGAGATAAAATAGTGCCCCTGGGCAAACATACAGCAGTGAAACCGATAAGAGTAGGGACAGAACAGGAGTTCTCTTGGAACAAACAGAGAAGACCTGAAGAAAAATCCCAGTATGAGATTTCCTCCCTGTGAAGAGTAAACACTTCCAGGGAAGGTACCTTTAACAACAAGAGGCAAGCCCTGGGGTTATTTCTTTGAGAGGCTTCCTCAGTTCCAAATACAGAAACTTTTATCCACAGGACAATGACTGGAGTTGGGTATGTGAACTTGGGAAGATCAAAGAACCTGTGCTGATAAGGAATGCCCGAAACAGCTATGCTGTGGAGAGCATCAGGGGCAGGAGGGATCTAGCACACACGAGGTGGGTTCAGAAGCAGTGGGCCTGAAAGTACCTGGCTGCAGGCACTTACAGGAGGCTGGAGATCTTGATTTGAGTTCAAGGTCAGAGGGGAGAACTGAAAAGGATCAGAGGACAGAAGCACCATTCCCCATACATCTGGAGTAGAGATGAGTATAAAAAAGGACATTATTACCAAAAACTGCACAGGAAAAGGAGAAAGAAACCAACTATAGAGACCTACTATGGGAATAGAGAAGACCATGGTTCATCTTCAGAGGAGAATACTGAACTAAAGAAACCTTTGTCTACTACAAAGAATAATGTCAAATGGTCACCTTCCCAAAAAGAATTCATTTAAGAACTTCAAAAGATTTTAAAACCAAATGGGAGAGATGGAAGAAAAATTAAAAAGAAAAATAAGAATAATACAAGAAAAACAAGAAGATTATGTCAAGAAAGGTAATCAATTAGAAAAGGAGATCCAGAATCTTAAGGAAGAAAATGACTCCTTGAAAATCAGAATTGGGCAAGGGGAAGCCAGCAAACTTATGGGATGAAGAAATAAAAACAAAATATAAGAATGAACAAAATAGAAGAAAATGTGAAAATTCTCATAAGAAAAACAATAAATGAGGAGAATAAATTAAGAAGAGAAAGCATAAGAATAATTGTATACTTGACAGATCTGATGAAAAAAGAATCGTGATACGATAATACAAGAAATAACTGAAGAAAATTGTCCTGAAGCATTAGGACTAGAAGGGAAAGTAGAAATAAAAAAAATCCACCAGTCACCATTTAAAAGAGACCTATGAGGAAAACTCACAGAAATATTGTACTTAAATTCTGAAACCCCTAGATCAAGGAGAAAATATTATGAGACACAAGAAAAAAAATTTACATATGATTGTACTACAATTAGAATCACACAAGACCTGGCATTGGCAACACAAAAAGATCACAGGTCTTGGAGCACTATATATCGAAGAGTAAAAAATCGGGGCTTTGGGTCAAAAATATCATGTCTAACAAAGCTATGTATAATTTTAAAAATGGACATTTGATCAACTGTCATACTTTCAAGACTCTTAAAAAATAAAAACCCTGAACTCAATAGATTTAACATAAAATAGTCAAGGGAAATATAAGGTACATAACAATGTTCAAATACAAGGCACTAAATAAGATTAGAATGTTTACCTTTTATGTATAGTGAAAGTAAAACCTATGTCTAAGATTGTTACTAGTAGTTATGTAGCTTATAAGAAAGACTGGGAAAGACCTAAGTATGATATGACTTAAAAAGTAAAACTGTTCAAGAACAGCTAAAAGAGTAATAGCCTTATAGAAATGCGGGACATGAAGAAGAACCAATACCGAGGCATTACATGGGGAGGGGGAATCTGGAAACCTACATTCATAGGGAATGGGTTTTATTACGTGAAAGCACATACACATCTAGAAGAGTATAGAAGTCTTCTAAATTTAGAAAGAAATAAAAGTAAGGGGTTAGGGAGGGGAAAGAAGAAAAAGGAGGGATCTTTAAAAGGCAGGTTGAGGAAATAGGTTAAAAGGGGGATGTAGAAAAATCTTTAGAATTAGAAAATGAGAGGATAAGGGAAGGAGCTTTAGAGGGAAGGGAACAGAATAGATCAAAGGGGTGTATAAAAGGGCATTTAGATTTAGGGGAATGGGAGGATAATGGAGAGATTGCTGGAATGGAGGTAGGTTAAGTAATAGCAGGACAAAGTAGCAGGAAGAAGTAAAATAGAGGAGTTAGGAGAGATAGAAAAAAAAAAAAGATATGCCCAGACATAAAAGCACCCTTCGGAGTAGAATCTCTTAGGGAAAGTATATGTGTATGTATTATGTAAGTGTCTATTATGTGTGTATGTACCTGTATGTATACATCAACATGTATATGTAAATATATCCACGCTTAATTGTGTTCTTGGAGTGGCAGTTAGGGGGGAGGAAAGGGGAAAAAGGAACAAAATAAAAAGCATAAAAAAGAGAAATTATTCAGGAAAATTGCCCAGAAGTTCTCAAACAAGAAAGTAAAGTCAAAATAGAAAAAAAAAATCCATCAATCACCACCTGAAAGAGATCCCAAGAGGAAAACTGACAGGAATATCATACTCAAGGTTCAAATTTACCAGATTAAGGAGAAAGTATCGTGAACAACATGAAAAAACCATTCCAAATATTATGGAACTACAATTAGAATTATTCAAGACTTAGCAACTACCAAGTTGATGAACCATAGGTCTTGGAACACTATATTTTGTAGAGCAAATGAACTGGGGTTACAAAGCAGGGTAACTTACCTAGCAACATTAAGTATAATCCTGAAGGGAAAAAAATAGACAATTAACAAATTGAAAGATTTTTCCATATTTATGACAAGAAGAAAAGAACATTTGACGTTTAAGAAAATTTGGAGTGTGGGGAAGAAAATTTGACACAAAAGATCGAAGGGAAATATCAGAAAAGCATTAAAGACCAATTTTAAGTGGCTCAATAAAGTTGAAGTGCTTACTTCTTATAGATAAAAGTGTTTTGAGTACTCCTATGACTGCCATCGTTATTTTGGATAGCTTGAAAGAAAGGCTTGGACTGAGCTGTGTATGATGGGGTGACTCTAAAAAAGAAAACTATAGGGAGAAATAAAAAGGAGTACCTATCTCATGGAAATGAGGAAGGAAAGAACTGATAGAGAAGGAGTGGGGTGGGGAGTAAGATGGGTTGGTAGTACTGGAACCTTACTCTCTCCAGAAATGGGTTAAAAAGGGAATAACATCAAGAAGGGTAAAAAAGGGTTTACATCTACAAAAGTATAAAAGTTTTCTAAATATAGAAAGAAATGAGAGGGTAAAGGGATAGGATAAGGGAGAAATCTTTACAAGGGTATGTAGAAGAAGAGTTAGGAGAAAGGGATAAGAATGAAACTCTTAGAAAGACAGGTAGATTAAGGTGAAGAGGGGCAAGAAGTCTTAGAGCGCTGAATAGATTAAGAAATAGCAGAGCAAGGTAGAGGTAAATTAGAGTGAGGAGGGCTAGGTCAGATAGGACCAGAAGGATAGTGGAGGGAAATAGGATGGAGGAAACTATACAAGAAATAATTATGATTTAGAATGTCAACAGAATGAATTTACCGAAGAAACAGAAACAATTTTCTGGCAGTACTATCTGGTAAGTGGTTTAGAAATGGAAGGTGGAGTACTAGAACAGAGTAAACACAAAATACACAGTAGTAAAATACTATAGTAGCTTTGTCCTTCACAAATGAAAAGACAAGTTTGGAGGAATAAGAATTCATTATTTCATAAAAATTGCTTGGAAATCTAGAAAGCAGTCTGGCAGAAATTGGGCATAGACAGATACCTTCAATAATGTACCAAGATGAAGTAAAATGGATTGATGGCCTTGATGTAAATGGAGATATCACAAGAAAATTAAAATAAACATGAACATGTTGCAGATTCACGATGTGTTGCAGTGGTACCATCTAAAAGAATTCAGTGAGACCACCTCTAATTCAAGTGCAGGTATTTATTGAGGATTGACACCTCTTAGAAGCAGGCTAAGTTCCGAGAGGAATCAACAACTTCAGAGAAAGTGAGATGGATTTTTATAGGGTAAAGATGCAAGTACATAACAGAAATTATGAAAATTAAAAAGGTAGGAGGGGTTTGTCAAGGAATTAGGTAATAGGGATCCCTGCTATTGTTTGGTTGTTAAATCTCCTGGTCATGTTATTTCCGATTGGCTAGCTACTTCCAGCTGAGATTTACAAGGCTGACTGAAATTTTCCATGTTATAATGCAAGAAGAGGCTATCCCCCAGGAGTTCAAGGATGCCTCCATTTTCCATTTCTATAAGGGTAAAGGGAATAGGCTGTCCTGCGACAATCACAGGGGGATCTCTCTCTCTTAGTTGTTGCTGGCAAAATTCTTGCTAGATTCCTCCTTAATAGCCTGATCCTTCATCTGGAAGATGGGCATATACCTGAGAACCAGTGCAGATTCAGAAAGGGTCGAGGAACAGTCGATATGGTGTTTGCTGCCAGACAACTCCAGGAGAAATGCTAGGAGCAGAACAGAGGTCTATACACAACTTTTGTAGATATGACCAAGGCCTTTGACACTGTTAGTAGTGAGGGCTTATGAAAAATTGTATCAGAATTTGGTTCCCCGGAGAAGTTCATCAATATTGTACGTCAGTTTCATGATGGCATACTTGCAAGGGTTCTGGATAATGGACAAAGCTCTCGTGCCTTCCCAGTCACCAATGGAGTGAAACAGAGTTGTGTGCTTGCTCCCATGCTTTTTAGCATGATGTTTTCAGCCGTGTTGAGAAATGCTTTCAATAAGTATGAACATGGCATAAAGGTCAACTTCTGTACTGATGATAAGTTCTTCAATTTGCAAAAGCCTAGACCAAAGTGGAGGGAGAGTTGGTGCATGATTTTCTGTTTGCAGATGATTGTGCACTCAATGCAGCCTCTGAAGCTGAGATGCAACAAAGTATGGATCAATCCTCTGCTTCCTGTGCTAATTTTGGCCTAATAATTAACACCAAAAAAACACAGGTGCTCCTTCAGCCACCACCACACCATACATATACAGAACCATCAATTATAACAAATGGATAAGTTTTGAATGCTGCGGATAAGTTCACTTACCTTGGTAGTGTACTTTCCAGGGATGTACACAGTAGGTTAATACACGCATTGCCAGAGCTAGTTCAGTGTTTGGGAGGCTGTGAAGAAAAGTTTGGGAGAGAAGAGATGTTAGCCTGACTAACAAATTGAAAGTCTCCAGAGCTGCTGTGCTGACCTCATTGTTGTATGTCTGTGAAACATGGACAGTCTATCATGCCAAGAAACTGAATCATTTCCATTTGAACTGTCTTAGGAAGATTCTGAGGATCACCTGGCAGGATAAGGTACTAGACACTGAAGTCCTTGCTCTAGCTGAACTGCCAAGTATTCAAACTATGCTTCAGCTAGCGCAACTCCCATGTGCTGACCACATTATTCGAACGCAAAAGGCACGCTTGCCAAAAAAAAAACCAAAAACCAAAAAACAAAAAAACCCCACTATTTTGTGGAGAACTTGCATGGGGCAGGCGATCACATGGTGACCAGAAGAAGAGATACAAGGACATTCTCAAGGTCTCTCTCAAGAACGTTGGATTTGATTGTGCAACATGGGAGACACTGGCACAGGACTACTCAGCATGGCGTGCCCACATAAGAAAAGGTACCGTGCTCTTTGAGCAAAGCAGAATTGAGACAACACAAACGCAGGATGCGCAAATTAGGGATATTCACCCCAAACGTTCACATGAACTATCTGTGCCCAACCTGTGGTAGAGCATTCCGAGCTCTTATTGGTCTGATCACCCACAATCGGACACATTGAAATTTCACTTTACAATGGTGATGTCATTTTGAAACTCTTTGAAGACGAAGGACAACAACCAGCTACTGTACTCCTGCCTGGTCAAGATGAATAGTTAGGTATTGTGGTCCTGTCCTGGGCTAAATGGACTATGTGATTGTGGTTGAGTACAAGAACATACCTGTTCAAATGCGTGAATTTGATCTAGAAGCAGTGGCTAGCTAGTGACAGTGGCTGTATTGAGTCTGGGTACCTGAGGTGTGGTTAAAGCCAGTTTGTGTGGTTGAATCAGGAAATGTCTCCTGTTCTGTGGGATCCATGAGGAAGTTAGAATGTTCGTCTGGCGGCAGCTTTATTAGGATCCTGTCCTGACATTTTACCTATCAGACCATGGATAGGAAATAACTGAACAAACAAGAGATAGACAGAATTGCTGAGGTGTAAAATGGATAATTTCAATTATTTTTAATTAAAATGTTCTTGTCTAAGTAAAACCAATGTAGCCAAGATTAGAAGGAAAGCAGAAAATTAGGGGGAACTCATAGATCATCTCTCACGGTGGGGTTTCATTTCTTAAATACATACAGAACTTTGCCAAATATCTAAGAATACAAGTCATGCATAACCTAACTGATGAATGGTTAAATCATATGAACAGGCAGGTTTTGTTTTTGATGAAGAAAGGAAGACTGTATGCAATTATAAAAGAAAGTGCTCCAAATCATTATTTATTAGACAAATGACAATTAAAATTACTTTGAGATATATTCTTAAACCTATCAGACTAGCTAAAATGATAGATGCTCTTCAAATGGGGAATGGCTGAGAAATCTGTGGTATATGATTGTGATGGAATACTGCTGTGATTTAAGAAACAGAGAAATGGATGATTTAGAATACTAAGGAAAGACTTGAACCTCTCTATGTACCTCCAGAATAAGAACTGACAGAAATATGCATAGTATGGTCTTACATACATGAATTGTGTGTGTATAGATACATAGAGAGACAGACAGATAGATAGATCCATAGACGTTTATATTTACCAACAACCACAAGTGCAGAGACACTCATCCACAAAGGCACACCACAAAACTACAAATGCACACTCGCATAACCACAGATGCACACACACGCAACCACCACAATGAGAAATGCAGATCACAACCACAAATGTACACTTGCCCAACAGAAGTACTCACCTACGCAAATACAAGTGTTTAACCACGCAAAATTCACAAGTGCATAGATACACAAGTGCACACTCATGTAACCACAAGTGCACACCCGTGCAACAGGTACACATCCATGTAACCTCAGGGACGAGAAATGTAGACCAATACAACCACAACTGCACACCTGTGCAATCAAGTGTGCACACCCATACAAACAAAAGTGCACACCCACGGAATCACAAGTGCACAGACACAAAACCACATGTGTACACTCATGCAACAACCACAAGTATGCACCTCCAACCACAAATGTGCACCTTCACAACCACCACAAGTGCACACCTGTGCAACCAGAATGCACACTCAAGCAACCACAAGTACACACGGGCGCAACAAACACAAGTGCTGAAACATGAATCACAAGCTCCCCACCATGCATCCACAAATACCCACTCGTGCAACCACAAGTGTACACAAACACAACCACCATGATGAAAAATGGAGATTGCAACCACAAATGCACACCCGCAAACCACAAGTGCACACCTGCACAAACACTAGTGCTTAACCATGCAAAATCCACAAGTGCACAGACACATAACAAGTGCCCACCCACAGAACCACAAGTACATACCCACACAGCAAGTGTACATCCATGCAACTTTCACGATAAGAAATGTAAACCAACGCAACCACAAGTGCCCACCCGCACAACCAATACAAGTGCACAGACAACCACACGTACACATCATGCAACCACATGTGGACACCTGCATAACCACAAGTGTGCACCCATGCAACCAGAAGTGAGCAGTGGTGCAACAACCACTGACAACCACAAGTGCACACTGTGCAACAATACCTGGACACCTGTCTAACCACAAGTGCATACCCATGCAACCACCTGTGCAACCAGAATGCACACTCACACAACCACAAGTGAACACCCGTGCAACAATCACAAGTGCTGAGACATTCAGCCACAAATGCCCAACCACACAACCACAAGTGCCCACTCACCCAACCACAAGTGTGCACTCACACAAACAAGACAATGAGAAATGCAGACCATACCCACAATTGCGCACCCAAGCAAACACAAGTGCTCATCGACAGACTTCCCTGTATTCCATCAAGTAGCACCTAAAAAAGCACTTTATACCAAGTAGCATGTCCCATTTCCACTTAATCCTAGTGCCTTCCTACTGATGATCATGTCTGATTCATACTTTATGTATCTTGTTGGCACTATGTTGTTAGATTGTTTTCTAATTTTACCTCCTCCAACAAAATTCAAGACCTATCTTATGCCTTTCTTTGTATCCCCCAAGAATTAGTACAGTGTTTGACACACAGTAGGTGATTAATAAATATATGGTTGGTTGTTGTCCTATCTCTTTGAAGAAGATCAAAATGACATCGCCACGATAAAGTGAAATTTCAGTGTGTCTGAGTGTGACTGATCAGAACAATAGGAGCTAGGAATGCTCTACCACAGGTTGGGTACAGATAGTCCATGTGAATATTTGGGGCATGTATCCCAAATTTGCACGTCCTACATTTACATTGTGCTCTCCTCAATCCTGCTTTGCTCAAAGAGCACAGCACCTTTTCTGATGTGGGCATGCCATGCTGAGTGGTCCTGTGTCAGTGTCCCCATATTGCACAGTCAAATCGAAAGTTCTTGAGAGAGACCTTGAGAGTGTTCTTGTATCTTTTCTTCTGGCCACCAAGTGATTGCTTGCCCCATGCGAGTTCACCATCAAATAGTCTTTTGGGTAAGAATACATTTTACATTCAAACAATGTGGCCAGTGCATCGGAGGTGCTCTCTCTGGAGCAGTTCAGCTTGAGCAAGGACTTCAGAGTCTGATACCTTATTCAGCCAGGTGATCCTCAGAATCTTCCTAAGACAGTTCAAACGGAAGTGATTCACTTTCCTGGCATGGCACTGGTAGACTGTCCATATTTCACAAGCATATGACAATGAGCTCAGCACGCTGACTCTGTAGACCTTCATTTTGGTAGTCAGTCTAATACCTCTTCTTTCCCAAACTTTTCTTCAGAGCCTCCCAAACACTGAGGTAACTCTGGCAATGTGTGCATCAGCCTCACTGTCAATGTGTACATCCCTGGAAAGTACATTACGAAGACAAAGTACCACAGCATTCAAAACTTCTCCATTTGTTGTAATTGATGGTTCTATATATGCACGGTGTGGTGGTGACTGATGGAGCACCTTTGTTTTCTTGATGTTAATTATTAGGCCAAAATTAGCCCAGGCAGCAGAGAATTGATTCACACTTTGTTGCATCTCAGCTTTAGAGGTTGCGTTGAGTGCACAATCATCTTCAAACAGAAAATCATGCACCAACCCTCCCTCCACTTTGTTCTTGGCTTACAGCCTTTTCAAATTGAATTAGTTACCATCAGTACAGTAGTTGACCATGATGCCATGTTCATCCTCATTGAAAGCATTTCTCAACACGGATGAAAACATCATGCTAGAAAGCATGGGAGCAAGAAAAGAGCCATGTTTCTCTCCACTGGTGACTGGGAAGGCACAAGAGTGTTTTCCATTATCCAGAACCTGTACAAACATGCCATCATGATATTTTCCAGGTTATATGGGAAGACGTAGTTATCTCCCAGTAGTTCAAGGTTGCCTCCATTGTCCATCTCTATAAAGGTAAAGGGAATAGATTGTCCTGCGACAATCCCAGGGGAAGCTCTCTCTTAGTCATTGCTGGCAAAATTCTTTCTAGAGTCCTGCTTAATAGGCTGATCCTTCACCGGAAACATGGTCATACACCTGAGAGCCAGTGTGACTTCAGAAAGGGCCAAGGAACTGTCAGTATGGTGTTTGCTGCCCCACAACTCCAGCAGAAATGCCAGGAGCAGGACAGACATCTGTACACAACGTTTGAAGATCCGACCAAGGCCTTTCACACTCTTAGAAGTGTCAAAATGTCATAATTTCAAAATTTGGTGCTCAGAGAAGTTCATCAATAAATATATACGGATTTGCTGGAGATAGAGGAGTCATATTTGAATTCTATCGACATTAATCAATAAAATGATTATAGCAGTAGCTTTAAAGTACATTTTAAATTTGAATACTGCAGGGTTGTGTGTGTGTGTGTGTGTGCGTGTGTGTGTGTATGAGTGTTTTCATAGCCTTCTAAATTCTCAGTTCAAAGCTATTCTGGTAAAAATATTTGACAAGAGTCTTTCTTTTTAAAGATACTATGCATACATACATAGAAACATATAACTTTATCAAAGTTTTTTGAAATACTAACCCACAGTGTGAAAATAGTAATGATAATATAGACATTACCCTTGACTGTAAATTTCATTTAGGCAAAAGATTCTCTCAGAATGCCTTTTGTAAATTTTGCTTACCTCTCGTATCTGTAGCCAACCTATAGTTGAAATTCAAATGGGATTTTACAAAAAAAGTTGCCTCTCAGTTGTCTGACTCTTTTTCCAACAAATTTAGTGTCATTATGTGAACTATGTGGTCTATTCTTAGTCTATTTATCACCAGCTCAAAAATTATTCATTAAACTGAAAAGTCTTTCATCTCTGGATAAGAGAATGACATAGTGATGACTTCTTTTTATCCTAGTATATAGCTGTAGCAAGTGGAATACTGTTTAATTCTACATTATTGTCTACAAATATGAGGAAAATTATTGAAATCACTGATGTGGTTCACAATTCGTTTAAATCATTCCATTTACACTATCTATGCATAATGAAGTAACTTCTTCATAAGCCCAATTAGAGGATTCTAATAAATCAAAATAGCTAAAAATGATTTCATCATTCCTTCTGTCTGAGAAAAGATGTAACTTCATCTGATGAATTATATTTTCTACCAATATCCTCCTACGAAGAGCATTAATTATATGGTTTCATTAAATGAAATATATTAATACTTATTTGTCTTAAATCTGAAATTCATGCTTTCCAGCAACAATCTTGAAGTTTTCCAAAGTGTCTATGATATACTGATTAATTTTTGTTCTTTCTGAATGTTAGTAGATGGAGACTCCAATGTATTTGAATTTAATGAAAGTTTTTTAATGAATATAAATGATTAAAGAAAAACTTTCCAAGAAATTAATGTTGATTAATCTCAGGTCTAGAATCTGGAAGACCTGAGTTAAAATGTGACCTTAGATATTCACAAGTTGGTGAAATTGAGTAAGGCACTTAACCCTGTTTGCCTCATTTTCCTCATCTATAAAATGAGCTGGAGAAGAACATGGCAATCCATTTCAATATCTTTGTTAAGAAAACCCCAAACTGGGTCATAAAAATTGAAAATGACTGAAACAACTGAACAACAACAAAAACAACAATCTCTTTATAAAACGCTATTGGGAAACAAAGGAGTGAAAATTCATATGTAATACTGAATGAGTTTAACCTATAGTAGTAGCATCTCCTAAAGAATAAATCACTGATTTCTCTCCATTTTCTGCTCCAGTTTTAATTATTTCAGTCTCAAGTTCTTCAGCTACAACTTTTAGATTGGTTTAATTTTTTTAAAAATTAGATTAATGATAAACAGAATGCATTTTTATTAGAAAATACTTTTAAATGATTAGTTTTTTATTTTAATTAGGAAATTTCTAAATGATGATTAAAATCAATGATTTGAATGGTGTCAAATGAGGAATTTAGGAATATCTTCTCACAGCCTCCCAACTCTCCCAACATTCTTTGCAGCATTTTAGATCAGCACAATATGAACAAGAAGTAAAAAAGTTCAACATCTAGTAGTGTTATTGTTCAGTCGTGTGTCACATCTGATTCTTATTGATCCCATTTGGGATCCTCTTAGCAAAGATATTGCAAATATACAGTAAAAACCTGATTTAAAAAAAGAGAAAATGTAATACTAGAGTTTGGACACGAGAGGGCATACGAAAATTTTAATATCGGAACTGGCCACAAGGCGACAGACGTGCCCTGAAAGATTGCTTCAATAAACTGCAACATTCTTTTAGGACACCAGATGGCAAAGAAAGACTGTTTTATCTTAAAAAAGTCAATTAATTGCTGAAAAAAGTTTTTCTTAGGAAACTACTGTGTTCTATGGGCTGCTCCAGGTGCTGAGGAGACACAAAGCCAAACAAGAGGCTCTCAGTGACATGAAAAACATATACACGTATATAAAAAATTTGAAGGAAAGGCAGAGTGATGGGGTGGAGGGCTAACAATTAGAGGGGACCATAGGAGACCAAATCGGGCTCTGATTCAGTGCCTACTATGTATCAGATACTATGCTTAGTGCTGTGGATGGAAAAAGAGAGCTAGAAAAAGTTCTATGTCTCAACTAGCCAAGAGTCTAACCGGAGAAAAAAAAAAGCAAACAAAATGAAGCTATGTACAGGATAAATAGGAATCATATATATAATATATATGTATATGTGATTATATATATACATGATTATATATATGTATATATGATTATATATGTATATACGACTATATGTACATGATTCTATATATACACATATGTTTATGTATATATACACACACACACATATATACATATATATAATTTAGAAAGGGAGGGTACTAGGATTGAGAGGGTTTGGGGTAGCCTTGAAGTAAAAAGATGAGTTGCTCACTGCAACTTAAAAAAAAATCATTGGAAACAGTAGTGATAAATATAAAGGAAAATCATTCCAGGACTGTTGGATAGGCAGAGAAAAGGAAGGGGGTAAAGTGTAAGAAAATAGCAAAGGTAGGAGGTGACTAGGTAGGAGGTTTGGCATTGAATGCCAAACACAGGATTTTGTATTTAACCTTTGAGGTGATATGAAGATGCTGGAGTTCAGTGAGTAGGGGGGTGACAAGGTTAGAGCCCTATTTTAAGAAAACCACTTTGATGGCTGAATGGCAAGCAAATAGAATGAGATTGCAGTCTGAGACTTGGCAAAACATAACTATTGAAATGATAAGGAGGCTAGGGATACAAGGGAAGAGAAGTGTGGAATTGAATTGCTTCCCCCATGTAGCAAGATGGGGATAAAGGGTCTAATGTAGGGGAAATGGGCTAGGAAAGAAGTGAAAGGTAGAGGAATTGTATATCACAGTAGGTATGAAGAATAAGGTAAGGTAAAGGAAGTCAGGGGAATAAACAGAAACATAATAGATAAAGAGGATTTTCAGATTCTTGAACGTAGAGGTGGTATACTGGTGGAAGATAGCAAAATCAAGACTTTGGCATTGTTATGTGCTGGTAAAGTGGGGTACAAGAGTAGGACTTAGGAAATTAGTAGACTGAGGATCAAGGATGATTGAGGGAAAGTCAACTTGTAAGTTGAAGTCCATTTCTATGAGTTCAGGAGGTGGAGAGGAAAAATATGAGCCATTTATCAAGCTCGCTGAGAGAAGAAAGGAGAGTAACAAAGGTCTGTATACAACAGCTACCAAGATTCTGATTGGGTGGTAGATATGAAACGCATGTACCCCAAAGGAGGAGATGCTACTGAAGGAGAGATTCAGGAAGAAATGAACATTCCCACAGCCCTTCATAGAGATATAAGTTGAGGGAGGTGTGTTAAAGGTGTAGCGAAAGTGGCCAGGGAGGTTATATCTTTAAGGGGGGAACCAGGTTTGAACTATAGCTAACAGATTGAAGGAGAGGGAAAAGAAATGATTTGTCATGAAATTGGTTGTCTGTGGGAAAGTATTTCACAGGATACGCTGGAAAGGGTGGGAGTGTTTGATTGGAACTTTGAAGGGCATAGGGATAAGTAATTAAGTAATAAATAATTGCCTAAGGGGATGCCACATCATTGGGATATGCACAATATGACAAAGTATGAGAATGTTGATCACTAATGGAATGTGCCATTCTTTTCCCAAATAAGAATGGAGATCTGATTGAAGACAAGGTACAGCATGTGATGGGCGGCACATGGTCAGATTCGTCTTGAGATAGGAAGAGGTGACAAGTTAACTGAACTCTGAAGGAAATGAAGGATTCTCAAGCATCTTAGGTACGGATGATTGCTTTTGCAAAGGAATGTAGATAGGAAAGGATGACATGTGAAAAGAAAGAGAAGACCAGAATCTTTGGACCATAAAGTATGTGTAGAGGAACAATATCCATGATAGAAAATTAGAAAGTTAGAGTGCAGCCAGGTTAAAGGACAAAAACAAAGATCAACATGTGATCCTATAGGTCTTAGTGTGGTTCAGAGTTGATTGAACAGAGGATGACATGAGTAAACATGGGGTGTGGAAAATTCTCTGGATCTGAACAGATAAAGGATTACTGGCTAATGAAATATTATGCAGGTACATCAGTCAGAGGTTGTTCCAATAAAGCAGATGATAAAAGATAAGACTACTTGTTTCATTGAGTCAATTTAGCATTTATTAAACATGTGCCATATGTTAGGCACTCTGCAAAGCAATCAGTATATAAATAAAAGTAGAAGAAAAGACAGTCCAACTCTCAAGGATCTAACTTTATAGTGGGAGAAGATAGCTCAGAAGACACGAAAAAGGTGTTGAAAGTTGGGACGTGGCATGGTAGAGAAAGTCTGGAAGGCTGTCTGGAGAAGAATGATACATGACTGGCCTGGGCCCTGGGAGGAGGCATTCAACTGGTAGGAGAGGCTTCGGAGGTGGAAGGTAATTCCAGAGTGTGAATTCAAGACACAGAGTCAAACTTCAAGATGAAAAGATGGAGCAAGGAAGAGGAAATTCAGAGTGAGGAGAAGTGGAAACAGGTGGGGAATGAGAGGGAAACTACTTGGATATAGGGACTGAGAGATAGTGAGGACCATAAATTCAATTCTCACCAACAAACATTTATTTAGTGCATACTGTGTTCCAGCTATTATTGTAAATGTTTAGAATAACAGAAGGAGGAGAAGGGAAACAGTTCCCACCCTCCATGAACTCACAATTTAATTATGGAATAAAGCACAGAAAAGGAATTTGAAGTGTAGGTTAGGTACATAATGCACAGGCATGAATGAAAAGCCTGAGAACTCCCAAAGTAGAGGCACATGTAGATAAATGTGAAATCTGCCTTTAGCCATCTTAAATGGAGGTTTCAAAGTTCCTGGCTGTGCTCACCAATCAAGGTAGAGGGAAGGTGGTGAAGAAGTAAGAATACCTTTAGTATCATTTATGAAATGGATGGAGATGAACATTTAGTAAGTATCTTCTAAAGGTGAAATACTGTGCTAATGGCTGAATCTAAAAATATAAGCAAGTGAGGAGATCTTGCTCATGTAACTTCAATGAGGTTACATTGTAGTAGAAAAAAAGGTCACACGAAGAGGACCTGGGAGTGGTGGGCCCTCACAGAGAATAATAAAAAGGTCCATAAAATATTAAGTTATCAATTTGGAAAAGTATACAAGTTAACTGTGTTCAGTTACAAAGCTGTCCCTAAAGGAACAAAGAACAACGTTAATTACCAAAAAGACAGTGCTCATGGATGGATCATGGCAATATAACAAAAATATCAGTGCTCTCTAGAGTAATTTACTGGATGAATGCTATAGCAATGATGCAATCAAATAGCTACTTTACACAACTAGTTAAATAATAACAAAAATATTTGGGGGTAGAAAACCTAAAGTATCAATGGAAATGACCCCCCCCCAAATATTTAATAATGAAAGGGGTTAATCACATGTTCAGAATTCAAAGTATGCTATAAATGGGTAGTCATCAAAAATTGGAATGATTTAAAAAACAGAGAAGCAGATCAGTGGAACAAACTAAAAGAGGAGAACCAGAAGCAATAGAACCTCATATCCCATGTTTGTCAAACCTGAAAACATAAATGATGCAGGAATGAAGTCCTCACTTGATAAGAACTATTGGGGTAACTAGCAAAAAGTCAGGGAGAAGTTAACGTTAGACCAGTGGCATACACTATACTGGACACCAAATTTTAAATGGATATATTCCTGACTAATTATCATATCAAAAAATTAGAAAAAAATAGAACATTTGCTTTAATCAGTTGTAGGTAAAAGATACCTTCTTAAGATATTCTGCATATTTCAGGACATTACTTCTCCTGTCATACAATTCTTAGCCTAGCCAGCATCTCTTCAAGGCATAGATTATCAGTTTAAGAGTTAAATGAAAAACTTTTGGTGTAAGGGGACAACCTTTCCTGACTCTAGTACAAATGACAATGCTTGAACAACAGCCATGCATGGCACAGATAGGGGAATGAATATCCTATTACCTTCACTATATTACATTTGTGCCACCATCCTGAAAGCTGGCTCTTGTCAGGGAAAAGGAGATTGCCTTCTCTGCCACTGTACTGAATGCGTTTGTGGGATCCAACCACGCTAGACCAAACATTCCTTCTTTTTCTCTTTGGCATCATTAACGTTAAAATATAGGAGGAAATCATGTTCATAGTAGAGATCAAGTGACACGAAAGCCTTCCTGAAGCTGTGGAAGGATCCATTCTTAGGACTCCAATGTCCTACTCTTTTGGATTGAACTGAAGGATAGATTTTACTAGTGAGTTTACCTAAGGCTGTGGGTCTACATTTTAGAGAAGATTCTTATTACCCTTTCTCTAGATGAAAATGAAACTAAAGATCTGTCACTCTTTTGGAAGATACTTATATTTATGATAAGTTTTAAAAATTTGTTAGGAAAATGTACCCTGGATTACATTTTCTCATATCCAGCACCCAATTCCACCTGGTCCAGAACCTGTATTATTGTAATCTAATTATTTCAAATGAAGGAAGAAGAAAAGGAAGAAGGAAGGGAAGAAGGAATAAAGGAAGGAAGGAAGAAAGATAGAAAGAAAGAAAGTGAAAAGTAAGATGGTTCTATCTGCACTCTGAATCCATCAGTTCATTATCTGAAGCTGGGTAATATGCTACATCATGAGTCTTCTGTAATAGTGGTTGATTATTATGTTGCTGGCAGACCTGAAGTCGTCCAAATTTGACTAACTTTAAAATATTACAATTATTTCACAAAGCATACTTCTGGTTATTCTCATTTCATTTTTTATCATTTCATATAAATCTTCCCATGTTTTTCTGAAACCGTTGCCTTTGTCATTTCTTACTTCACAAAAGTAGTTCGTCACATTCATATATCATAACTACTTCAGGTATTCCTCAGTTGATGGGCATGCAATCATTTTCCAATTCTTTGCCACCACAAAATAAGTGTCTATAAATATTTTTATGTATAAACGTCCTCTACTTCCTTCTTTGATCTTTTTGAGAATAGAACTAGGCGTAGTATCACTAAATGAAAGAATATACTAAGTGGAACATCTCTTTGCACCTAGTTTCAAATCGCTTTCCAGAATGTTTCAACCACGCTTTCTAGCAAACGTATAGAAAACTGAGAAAATTTTATAGAAATAAGAGCCATTTTGCTTTTGATTAATGGGTAAAACATATGAACAGACAGTTTTCAGACAAAGCAATCAAAACTGTCTATAGTTACATGAAGAAAATACTGTAAATCAGTATTGATGAGAGAAATGCAAATTAAAACTCAGGTACTATTTCACTCCTGTCAGATTAAGAAATATAACAGAAAAGAAATGACAAATTTTGGAGGGGATATGGGAAAATTAAAACACTAATATACTATTACTAAAGTTGCATCCTGATCCACACATTTTGGAGAGCAATCAAGAGCTCTGCCCAAACCGCTATAAAACTGTACATAATCCTGGACTAAGCAGGATCTCTACTAAGTTTTCATCCCAAAGAGATAAAGAACAAAAAGGAAAAGGATCTGCATGTACAAAGAAATTTCATAGCAGCCCTTTTAGTGGTGCCAAAGAATTGGAAATTGAGAGGATGTCCATTAAATGGGGACTGGCTGAACAAGTTGTTGTATATAATTTGATGGAATACCCTTGTTCTTTAATAAATGAAGATCAGGCAGATTTCAGAAAATTCTGGAAAGAATTACATGAACTGATGCTGAGTGAAGAGAGCAGAACCAGGAAGGCACTGTACACAGTAACAGCAACATTGTGCAATGAGCAACTTTGATGGACAGCTCTGCTCAGCAATACAACTATCCAACACAATTCCAAAAGACTCGTGTTGGAAAATAATATCCACTTCAAGAGAGCTAACCATGGAGTCTGAATGCATATCAAAGCATATTTTCAGCTTTTTGGTTTTTATTTCTCTTGGTTTTCCCCTTTTGATCTGGTTCTTTCTCAACAACATTAATATGGAAATGTTTAATATGATTGTACATGTATAGCCTATATCAGATTGTTTCCAATGTTGGGGAGGGGTGGGGGAAGCGAGTGGGTCACAAAAAACTATCAGCCTCAAAATCTTATAAAACTGAATGTTGGAAACTTTCTTTACATGCATGCAATTGGAAAAAAATAAAATATTAAACAACCAAAAAAACCCGAGGCTCTAAAACATTAAATAACTTCCTTAAAACATGAAAAAAAAAGGAATGATGAGGAAGATGCTCTAAGAAAAACCTGGAAAGATTCACATTAACTTAGGCAAAGTGAAATAAGCAGAACCAGGAGAATACTGTGCACCATAATAGCAATACTGTATAACGACTTGCTGTGAATAATTTTACCATTCTCAGCATCCCATGATGCAAGACAGTTCTGTAAATTTTATGATCAAAGGTGCTGTCCATTTCCAGAGACAGAACGAGTAAAACCTTAATGCAAATCAATGATCCTTTTTCTTCATTTTTCTTGGGTTTTTTTGGTCTGTGTTTTCCATGGAAATGTGTTTTGCCTGACCACAACTGTAAAAGGTACATTAAATTGCTTGCCTTCTCACTGGGGCAGTGGGGAGTAGTGAGAGAGAACTTGAAATTAAAAATTTGAAAAAAAGAATGTTAAAATTGTTATTTTACGTAATTGTGAATAATAAAATATTACTTAAAAATGAATGAGGAAACAAAAAAGAATCTTACCATCAATGAATTCCCTTGGAAAAAATCTCCAGAGCTGGATGGATTTACAAGTGAATTCTCTCAAATATTTAAAGAACAGTTAATTCCAACACTATACAGACTATTTGTGTGGGGGAAGAAGTAGTCCTCCCAAATACTTTCTGCTATAGAAATATGACTTTGATGCCTAAACCAGGAAGAGCCAAAGCAGAGAAAGAAAATTAGAATCCAATTTGTATAACGAAGATAGATGCAAAATTTTTCAATAAGATTTTAGTAAAAAGAATGCAACAACTTATCACAAGAATAATAGATTATGATCAGGTAGTAGTTATACCAGGAATGTGGGGCTGGTTCAATATTAGGAAAACTATTGACATTATTGGTCATATCAACAACAAAACGAACAGAAACAACAGGATTATCTCAATGGATGCAGGAAAACTTTTGACAAAATGCAACACTCGTTCCTACTGAATACACTGGAGAACACAGCAATAAATGGAACTTTCCATAAAGCAATGAGCTGTAACTACAAAAAACCTTCAGCAAGCATTTTATGCAATGGGGATAAGCTAGATGCACCTCCAATAAGATCAGGGATGAAACCACCATTATTCAATATGCTACTAGAAATGTTAGCTGTAGCAATAAGAGAAGAAAAAGAAACTGAAGGAATTAGAACAGCAAAGAAGATACTAAGTTATCATGCTTTGCAGATGATATGATGATATACTTAGAGAATCCCAGAGATTTAAGTAAAAAACTGCTTGAAACAACGAACTTTGTCAAAGTGACAGGTTACAAAATAAACCCACAAAAATCTTCTACATTTCTATATATTACTAACAAAGCCCAACAGCAAGAGATAGAAAGAGAAATCTCATTTAAAGCTACGGTATGCACTAGAAAGGATTTGGGTGTCTACCTGTCAAAACAAACCCAGGGACCACATGAACACAATTACAAAACACTTTCCACACAAATAAAATCAGATCTATGAAAGTGGAAAAACATCAGTTGCTCAAGGTTGGGTAAAGCCATTATATTTAAAATGACAATTCTAACTAAATTAATTTACTTAATTCCATACCAATCAAACTATCAGAAAATTATTTTGTAGAGCTAGAAAAAATAATATCAAAATTCATCTGGAAGGACAAAAGGCCCAGTATATCAAGGGAACTAATGAAATGAAATTCTAGGGAAGGTGGTCTAGCTCAATCAGATCTCAAAACGTATTATAAAGTAGCAATTACTGAAACCACTTGACAATGTCTAAGAAACAGAAGGGTAGACGAGTGGAATAGGTTACGTACTCGCAACCCAGTAGTCAATGAATACAGCAATCTACTGTTTAACAACCAAAGGACCCCAACTTCTGGAATAAGAACTCACTGTCTGACAAAAATTCCTGTTAAAACTGGACAACAGTGTGGCGGAAACTAATACCTGACACCATCAACAAGAATAAAGTCCAAATGGGTAGATGATCTAGGTATAACGATTGATACTACAAACAAATTAGTATCACAAGGAATAGTGTATTTATCACATTTGTGGGGAAGGGAAGAATTTTTGACTAAACAAGAGACAGAAAACATTATAAAGTGCAAAATGTATTATTTTGATTACATTGAATTGAAAAGGTTTTGCACAAACATGCCCAGTGCAACCAAGATTAGGAGGGAAGAAGAAAACTGTGAAAGAATTTTTGCAACTAGAGTTTGTGATAAAGGCCTCCTTTTTAAATATATAGAGAACTCACTCAAATGTACAAGAATACATGTCATTCCCTAATTGATTAGTGGTGAAAGATTACGAACTAGCAGTTTTCAGAGGAGGAAATTGATGCTATCTAGAGTCATATGGAAAAATGTTCTAAATCACTATTGATTAGAGAGATGCAAATCAAAACAACTCTGAGATACCACATCACATCTATCTGATTGGCTAACATGACACAATAGGATGATGATAAATGTTGGAGAAGATGTGGGAGAGTTGGAACACTAATACATTGTTGGTGGAGCTGTGATATGACCCAAACATTCTGGAGAGCAATTTGAACTATGCCCAAAGGGCTAAAAAATATGCATGCCCTTTGACCCAGTAATGCCCCTTCTAGGACTTTATCCCGAAGAGATTATAAAAATGGGAAAGGGTATCACATGTGCAAAAATATTTAAAGCAGCTGTCCTTGCGGCGGCCCAAAACTGGAAATCAAGGGGAAGTCCATCAGTTAGGAAATGGCTAAATAAATTGTGGTATATGAATGTAATAGAATAATATTGTGCTATAAGACATGATGAACATTTCCTCCAAGAGACCCGGAAAGACGTATGTGGATAGATGCTGGGTGAAAGGAGCAGAACCAGGAGAACTTTGTACATAGCGGAAACCACAGTGATGCGAAGACTTTTTCTGATAGACTTAGTACTTGATTGCAATGTAAGGACTTAAAAAATTCTCAATGGTATCTTAAGGAAATATACCTTCCACATCCAGAGCAAGAACTATGGAATTCGATAGCAGAATGTAGCAGATCATTTTCTTTTGTATTACATTTTGGTTTGTTTGTTTTTTTTTTAATTTCTCCCATTCATTTTAATTCTTCTACGCAACATGAGTAAGGTGAAAATGTATTTAATAGGAATGTGTGTGTAGACCCTATATAAAATTGTATGCCATCTCAGGGAAGGAGGGGGGAGGGAGGGAGCAAAGAGGGGGTGGGAGGGTAAAAAAAATCCAAGTTATGTGGAAGTGATTGTAGAACACTGAAAACAATTTAAAATATAAATAATTAAAATAAGAATTTCGGGAGAAATTCATCTAGACTTTGTGTAGTCCTTTAGTCATTTTTTTCAGTTGTGTCTGACTTTTTAACTCCTTTTGTGGTTTTCTTGGAAAAGATACTGGAGTGGTTTGCTGTAATCCTTCTCAAAATCATTTTGCATATGATAAAGCTATGGAAAACAGGGTTAATTACTTTGCCCCGTGTACAGCAACTATCCTATACACTGAACCACTTAGCTTCCCTGCTTAAAAATTAAAATGATCTAAAGAAGAAGTTAATGGCTACATGAGACAACAAATTTCATTAAAACAAAACGCAAAAAATTCAAGAATAGATAGAAATGAAAGGTATCTCCCAGCAAATGCAGCTAACTTGAAAAACAGATCAAGAAGAGAAAATATAACAAACGGACTATCTAGAAACTGTGACCAAAATGGAATCAGATGCGTTATTTCAAAAAGAGTCACATCTGATCAGATGACTTAGAATCAGGATGCAAATTGAAATAAAAATAAAACACCAATCACCTTCTGAAAAAACCTCAAAAGTAAAATTCCAGGAACATTGTCACCTAAATCCAGAGCTATCAATACAATAAAAAATACTATAAGAAGCCAGAAAGAAAGAACTTAAATGAAAAGATCAACAACATTGCAAGCAATTCGAAAGCCACTGTTATCAAAATGGAGAATGTGGAGTATCTTATCCCACAAGGCAAAAAATAAGAGGCTTAAAATCAAGAATAAATTGCCCACCAAAACTGTTTGTAAGTATACAGAGTATGAAATCCATGACCGATTAGTCGTTAAAAGTTTACTATGCATAGCAATAACCATTGGAACCAGTTTATAAAATCTTTTATTTAGAAATATTTTTATAAGCCTTGGTGGCATGATCCTTAATAGGAGAATATGTGTTCAACATTGAGTAGTATAATACTCGATAGGAGAGTATCCATGTCACTGACCGAATCTGACACTTGAAGGTGATAAAGAATTTGAATGAAGAATGATTTAACCTGGTCATGGAATATTTTTGCTAGCACTGTCTTTCTGTATGAGGTTAGGGACTTTCCAAGGATATTAACCAACTCTGTGACCTTGTTACCACTTGCTGCGGAGGATCAATTTTGCAAATAAGCATAATTATGTACCAATCACTGTCTTAGTTTTCTTAGCACCAGCTGACATTATGTAATAATTTTACATAACCAGACTGCATAAAAGGGTGCTCTATTTGTATGAATAGATGTTTGACCTTTATTATTGGTAATTGCTATGTTTACCAATGAATAAATTATATTCAGACTTTTATGCCTCAGTTTCACTTAATCACAGATTTAATGTGATTAGGGAACAGAGAAATAGAAGATTTCCAAGAATTCCCAATCAAAACGCTGAACTGTATATAAACTTGGAAATTTAAATATTGAAGTACAGAATATAAAAGTAAAAATGAATGGGAAATAATGACGATCTAAAGAAGAAGAATCTCTTTCCACTTGAATATCTACAATGATGTGTTTCACTCTCCTTAACTCCAGAGAACGCTATCATCTTAAGTGGCCATTAAGGAAATCTGATGTCAGCATCCACAAATGGTTTTTGAAAATATTTTAAATAAGTGTTTACTGGTGTCCTATGTTTTTTACATCATCATAGTTATCTCCAATATCTGCTGCCTTCTCCATAGAGAAAACCATCAACTACAGCAAACAGTATTCCTTTAAGACAAAAATAAAGGTGAGGAAGAAGAAATAAAATAGCACAACTAATTAATCCATTGAAAAAGCTAAATATTTGTACAACTTGTAACACTAGTGGATTTCAACCATTCATAAGTGGATGTCTTAGGGATGTCCTTTAACATGTTTTACTTGGAGGTATATTTGAAATTTATACTTTTCTTACATTGATTTAAAATTCTTTGTGTGTGTTATTGTTCGGTATACATAGCTGTTTTCAATATTTATATTGTTTTCTTGGCTCTGCATCTTTCACTCTGCATCAATTCATATACACCTTTTAATCCTGTCTTATCATCAAACACAATTTTTAACAGTACAGTCATATTATGTTATGCTTATCAAAATTTGTTTAAGCATTCCCCAATCAATGAGCAACTACTTTGTTTCCAATTCTTTGTTATCACAAAAAGTAAAGTATTTTAAGTATGCATAGAGATTTCTTCTAATCATGACTATCTTGGAGTATATGCCCCATAAGGGAAAATATGTTTCAAGTGGCATCAGTATTTTATTCAAGTAATCCGCATTATTCCAAATCACTTTCCATAATGTTTATACCATCTCTTTTGTCCAGCAACAAAGCATTAGGGTGTCTATCATTCCAAAACCCCTACAAAATTTGCTGGTGTTATTTTTCTTGTCATATTCACCAATTTGCAGAGCATGAGGCAAATCCTTAGGGTTTTTGGTGTGTGCTTTTTTTAATTTGGGTTTACCGGCTAGGTTTATGATTTCATGACCAAGCCTTAAGAGCAATTCGGTATGGAGCTCAAATATTGGAGAATAGGTCCCTGCCCTCCTGGCACAGAAGTAATGAAAATACTAAATAGAAACTGTTTCTCCTTTGGTCACGAACACTGAGGTTCTTCCCCACCCGGTCTGATTTTCTTTACTAAAGGAGGCCTTGAATAACTACTTACAATGATCTATTCACTGAATGGGTAGATCTCTCTCAAAGTGAGAATATGAAAAGAACTTAGCCTAAAATAGCAAGGGTCTCCCATTTTATTGTGAGCCATCTTCCATTCTCCTGATGAATAACTGGCTACTGGACTCAGATGGCTCTGGAGGAGAAAGTAAGGCTGGTGACCTTGAACAGCTCTCCCTCACTCAAATCAAAGTCAACTGTAAGTTGACATATTCTCTATGACATTCATGTGACATATTCTCTCTGATGTCATGATCTTCTTGGAGAACAAAGGACAAACACAAGTAATCATGCAAAATGTGTTTCCACGTTAGTCATGTTGTGAAAGAGGAAACAGAACAAAAAGAAAAAAGACATGAAAAAACTAAAAATAGAAGCACAAACAGTATTCCTTAATCTGCATTCAGCCTCTATCACTTCTTTCTCTGGATGTGGATAGCATTTTCCATTATGAGTCTTTTGGAATTATCTTGCATCTTTGTATTGCTGAGAAGAGCTAAATCAATCATAATGGACAATCTCACACTGTTACTGCTAGTTTCCTGGTTCTGCTCACTTCACTCAGGATCAGTTTTTGTTAGTCTTTCTAGGTTTTTCTGAAATCTGCCTGCTCATCATTTCTTATAGCACACTAGTATTCTATTACATTCATATACCACATTTTGTTCAGTCAGTCCCCAATTCGTGGGAATTCCCTCACCATTCATTTCTTTGCCACCACAAAAATTTTGCTGTAAATATTTTTGTGCAGAGAGGTCCTCCACTTTTCATGGTCTCTTTGAGGTGCAGACTTAGTAGTGGTACCGCTGGATCAAAGGGACCCAGATGGATTGCCCTTTTGGGCATAATCCCAAATTGTTCTCCAGAATGGATGGAGTAGTTCCCAATTTTCCTACATAAACATTTGTCATTTTCCTCTACTGTCATATTACCCAGACTGATAGGTGTAAGGTGGTAGCACACAGATAGATGCAAGGCGGTACAATGCAATTGTTTTAATCTGCGTTTCTCCAATCAATAGTAATTTAGAGCACTTTTATATGACTATAGACAGCTTTAATTTCTTTCATCTGAAAACTGCCTATTCATTTTCATTGACTATTTAGCAACTGGGGAATGACTTGTGTTTTTATAAATTTGACTCATTTATCTCCATATTTGAGAAATGAGGCCTTTATCAGAGACATTTGCAGTAAAAATTGTTTCACAGCTTTCTGCTTTCCTTCTAATCATGGTTTTGTTGGTGCAAAATTTTTCAGATTAATAAAATCAAAATTATCAGTTTTTCATCTTTAATGCTCTTGTTTGGTCAGAAATTCTTCCCTTCTCCATCAAACTGACAGATAAGCTTTTCCCTGCTCTACTTATTTGTTTATTGCATCCTTCTTTATGGTACCCTTTTTGACCTTATTTTGTTAATATAATGAGACATCTTGGTCTGTACCTAGTTTCTGCCATACTCTTCTCTAGTTTTCCCAGCAGTTTTTGTCAAGTAGTGAGTTCTTATCCCAAAACATGGAGTCTTTGAGTTTATCAAACAGTACATTGCTAGAGTCATTTGCTACTATGTCTTGTGTACTTAATCTATTCCACTGATTCAGCACTGTTCTTTGCCAATGCTATGTACTTTTGATGACTGTCAATTTGCAATATAATTTTAGTTCTTTTATAGCTATGTCAACTTCCTTTGCAATTTTTTCATTAATTCCCTTGATATTCCTTGCTTCAAATTAATTAATTTATTTTAAGTTTTCAACATACATTTCATAAAATTTTGAGTTCCAAATTTTCTCCTCATCTCTCCCCTTCCCCCACTCCAAAACTCCAAGCATTCTAATTGCCCTTACCACCAATATGCCCTCCGTTCTAACATCTCTCCCTTCCTTTACCTACATCTTTTCTTTTGTCCTGTATGGCAAGATATATTTAAATATCCCATTACCTCTATTTCTTATTTCCCAGTTGTATGGAGGAAAAATACTCAAAAAATTGTTCCTAAAACTTTGAGTTCCAACTTCTCCTCCTTCCTCCCTTCCCACTCATCTCCACTGGAAAGGCAATCAATTAAATACAGGCTATATATGTGTAGTTTTGCAAATGACTTCCATAATAGTCATATTATGTAAGACTAACTATGTTTCCCTCCATCTTTTCCTGACCCCATTTCTTCTATTCTCCCTTTTGACCTTGTCCCTCCCCAAGAGTCTTGAATTCTAATTTCTCCCTCCTCCCATTATCCTCCCTTTCTTCATTCCCCCCACCCTTCTTATCCCCTTCTCCCCCACTTTCCTGTATTGTAAGGTAAGTTTTCATATAAAAATGAGTGTGCATTTTACTTGACTATTGAGTCCTTTGTCAAGAGTAGGATATACTCTAGAGATTTGTAAGATCCCATTTCCTCCAAGGTGGCACAATCAAGCGTGTACACTGGTCTGGGAGCAATCAAAAACTTTTGTGCCCAGAATCTGTGAGTAGTAGTTTCTTCTCCACAACCACCTGACCTCCATTTCCACCAAACCAGCAGTGGGGGCTGAGATTCAGATAAGCTGTACAATTCCCCCAGAGGCTTTAGGTAGGGGCAGGGCCACCACACAGGGTTGGGGTACAGATCAGCTGCTCAGTTCCCCCAGGGGTTGGATATGGGTTGCTGTGAGAGGTGCTGCCACTTGATGTGGCCTCTGCTGCCACCGCCTGAGGCCAGAGATATGGAGAGACCCTGTTTCCCACTCAACCAGCTGAAAAAGCCTTCTCACTGACCTTTGGGGCCTGTGAGTTAAGGGATCTTCAAACCACCACTATTACCGATGGGGATTTTGCTCCTGAGGTCTGCTTGTGTCCTCCTCCTGGTGCCTTGCTGCATGGTCAAGGCTGGGATGGGCTCCACTCTGCATCTGGTGCAACAAACCTTTCCTGTCAGCCTTTCAGGTCACCCTGGCCTGGAAATCTCCTTCATTCCATTGTCCTGTGGCGTCTGTTGCTCTAGAATTTGTTGAGAGTCTTTCTTTACAGGTATTTTGTGGGCTGTGGGGGAAGCGTTAGTGCATGTGCATCTTTCTACTCCACCATCTTGGCTCTGCCCCCAATTCCCTTGATATTCTTGACATTTTGTTCCTCCAGGTAGACTTTATTTTTATTTTTTGCTAGCTCTATAAAATCGGTTTTGGGTAGTTTGATTGATGTGATACTTGAATAAATAAACGAATTTAGGTAGAATTGTCATTTTTATTACAATAGATTAGCTTACCCACAAGGAAATATTTTTTTCCAGTTGTTTAGATCAGACTTTATTTGTGTTAAAAAATGTTTTGTAATTTTATTCATGTAGTTCCTGTGTTTATCTTGACAGGTAGACTCTCACGTTTTTATGTTATGGACAGTTATTTTAAATGGAAATTCCCTTTCTAACTCTTATTCATGGGCTTTGTTGATAATGTATAAGAATACTGACAATTTATTTGGGTTTACTTTATAACCTGTGATTTTGTTAAAGTTGTGAATTATTTCACATATGTTTTATTTGAGTTGTCAAGATTCTGTGAGTATACAATTACATCATCTGCTAATTGTGATCATTTTATTTCCTTCTTGCCTATTAGCATTCCTTCAATTTATTTTTCCTCTCTTATTGCTATAGCTAATATTTCTAGCAAAATATTGAATAAACATGGTAATAATGGATATTCTTGTTTCTCCCCTGATGTAATGAAAAAGGATTCCAGCTTATCCCTGTTATGGTTAATGCCTGCTTATGGTTTTAGATAGATATTGCTTATCATGTTAAGGAAAGCTCAATTTATTCTTGTGTTCTCTAGTGTTTCATTGGGAATGGGTGATGTATATGTCAAAAGATTTTTCTGCATCTATTAAGATAATCATATGACTTCTTTTGTGTGTGTGTGTGTGTGTGTGTGTGTGCATGGCATTTAAAAGAAAGACAGTAGGAATACCAACAAACATGGCACCTTCTTAGTGGCTGAACTTTTAGAGCTCTCTCTTTTTTCTTTCAGTAGAGACAAACGACTCCGTCTCTTTCCTCTAACGGAGCCAAAAAGTAGGTATACTTCTAACAAAGTAGTTGAAACTTTTAAAAATGTTCCATCCAGGGACGTTCCATTCTTTCCTAAATAATGTTCAAAAGCATCTCCTTCTGCAGGATGAGTCAGTCCCAAACATCTCTGGTGAATCATGAAACATAAGAACTAGGTTTTCATTATAGTTCTTAGAGAAGTGACACATATCTTGTGTGTGCTGTGGAGTGGGTGGGGTGTGTGTGTGTGTGTGTGTGTGTGTGTGTCTGTGTCTGTGTCTGTGTCTGTGTCTGTGTCTCTGTGTGTCTGTGTATGGTGAGTGGGAAGGAGGAATGATAGTGGTAATAAAGAATAGCCTTCTTGCCTTTTGGGAGTCTGTAAGCCCAAGTAG